>NW_026622874.1:83892320-84573957 GCF_023065955.2 Ursus arctos | reverse complement strand
AACAGCCAAACTGTGGAAAGAGCCAAGATGGCCATCGATAGATGAATGGAAAAAGATGTGGTATTACCATCTATACCACATCTATACCATGTGGAATATTACCCAGCCAACAGAAAGGATGAAAATTTACCATTTACATCCACGTGGATAGAACTGGAGGGTATTATGCTGAGCGAAGTACACTAACCAGTCAGTAAGACAAAGTCAATTATCATATGGTTTCACTCATATGTGGAATATAAGAAACAGGCCAGAGGACCTAGGGGAAGGGAGGGAAAACAGACTGGGAAGTCATCAGAGATGGAGAAAAACCATAGGAGACTCTTAACTCTAGCAAACAAACTGAGGGTTGCCGGAGGGGAGGTGGGTGTGGGGGTGACATAATTCGGTGATGGGCATTAAGGAGGGCACGTGATATGATGAGCACTGGGTGTTACATAAAACTGACAAACTACTGAACACTACATCTGAATCTATGGATGTACTGTAAGTTGGCTAATTGAATTTACATTTTAAAAAAAGTAATAAATAAACCAAATGGAGTTGGTTTTCTGTTATTTACACCCTGAAACATCCTAAATGATATCCTGAGCGCATCAGCTCATTTCCACTTGCTTGAGGAGTAAGCTGAAAGGGGTAGGGTGTGGGTGTGGGTGTGTGTGTGTGTATGATGTCACCCAGCTGGGTTCTGAGCTCCCAGAAGCAGATAGATATTCTATTTTCTCTTTATATCCACTGACAAGGCTTACTGCTCTCTTGACTACAGTCGGTGCAAATCCTGTACAAACATGTCCCCCCCAGTCTCCCACGTCCATGTTCCCACATCCACAGACACCCATAAGGAAGCACATACCTTCGGCTACTCAAGGCAGCAACTCAACACAGAAACACACAAAGTACGCACTAAGGGACACAATTACCTGCAAACCCAGATTGTCAAGGAAAGCTGACCTATAGAGTTTTACAAGGGTGAACAGGCTCAGTTGTCTAAAATGGTGCTTTTCAAACAATGAATTGTGACCCATCCATGTCATAAAATCAATGTAATAGTTTGCAAATCACCGTCTTAGAAAATACAGTCAACTAGAGTAAACTAGAAAAAATCAGTATGGACTACATACTGTAAGAGTTAAAGACTGTTTCAGGAAGCTTTGGTCGAAGTATGTGTTCTGGGTATAAGTGTCATGAAAAATCTGTTCTCCAAACAAACAAAACAAAACAAACTCTTCAAGAAAGAAAGCAAACTGATGGTTGCCAGAGGTAAAGGGGGGGGGGCGAAATTGGTGAAGGGGATTAAGAGTTACAATCTTCCACTTATATAAATAACTCACAAAGATGAAAAGTACAATGTCTGGAATATGGTCAAATAAAATTGTAACAATGCCCTACTGTGTGACATATAGTGACTATACTTAATCGTGGTGAGCGCTGTGTAATGTATACAGACTTGTCAAATCACTATGCTGCACACCTGAAACTGATATAACATTGTATAGATGGATTACTTCAATAATTAAAACAGAGACAATTGCTCTCTGTTGGTGCTTTGAGGAGCACCGTCCTCAAAGGCATCATCTAGTGCCATCTAGTGGTAAAAGCCACATCTGCAGTTGAAGCAAGAACCACAGACCAGTGATGAGAACAGTCCTCAAACATGGATGTCTGGTTGGAAGGAACATTCCAAATGACTGGCCAACCCTGACATCCGGTGCCAGAACCCTTCAACAACACCAAGCCACTCCCTGAGCACGCCCCACAAAGAAGGCACTCGCTCCACCACTCAGCAGCTCTACCTGCTGAAAAGCTGACCAAACTGCCTTCCTCTAGGAGCTCCTCCCTGTACTTCCTACTGCCCTCTCCTGGATGACAAGGAGCAGCTGCTGCATTCGCCCTCAGTTTAACACTATGGATCCAGTTCAAGCAATACCTGTCCAGTGTCTGCTAAGTGCCAGGCATTGGGGATACCGTGGGGAGCCCGGGAAGAGCAGACACAAAGAGACATAAGAGCTTATGCCAGATGAAGGACAACAGCATGGGGGATGGAAGGACCTGCACTAGAGAAGGTAAAAGGGAGGCCTCCCTGAAAAGGGAAGGCCACGTGGAGCCCCACAGAATCGGAGAGAGCTGTGCAAAAGGCATTCCAGACAGGACACACAACAGATAGAAATGCTCTGGGGCAGGAAGCGCCTTGGAATGTTCCAGTAGCAGAAGGCAGGCAGGGAGGCTGAAGAACAGCAGAGAAACAGGAGAAACATCAGAGATTTCTGGGGTGCATGGGTGTGTATGTGTATGTGTGTGTTTTAACTTCTCTTTGTTTTAGAATGTTTCTACACTAACCATATGCCGTATTTCATTCTAAGACACCATCAATTGTAAGACAGAAAAAAGAAGAAACACTGCCAGTTAGTCAGTGTTTTTCTTATTGCTTAGAATTCTAATTTTGTGTTTATGAAAAAGCCCTTTTAGACTTATTTGAACAGAATGAAAGGAAAAAGATGAGTGACATGGGTTGGTTAGGTCTTCCCTTTCAGGATATCTGGGAGTTTCCACACAGCATTGACCTTCGTGCAGCCAAGCACACTGGCGAGGCTGCGCTTCTGAAGAGATCGCCATCATCGGCTCTGAGATTTCTTTCCAAGCTCCTGACCCTCCAGGTGTAGGCTGTGTTACTGAGTCTTTCTTGGTCTGATCAGAAGGTATCGATGGATGGTTCTCGAACAGCAATTAGAATTTGTGCCCCTTCTTCAAATGGCCCCTAGATGGTACGTGGACTGAAGCAGCCAGGGGCTGTGAGTGCAGCGGTCCAACCACTCCACGAGGAAGACTGAGCACGTCCATGTGCACACGTAATGACAACTCTAACACGATGCTCCAGTGACTGCAGGACACACCAGGAAGAAATCAGGGGTGCCTGGGTGGCACAGTCTGTTGGGCAGCCGACCCCTGGTTGTGGCTCAGATTGTGATCTCAGACTCTTGAGATTGAGGCCCATGTCTGGCTCTGCAATGGGCGTGGAGCCTGCTTGGGATCTTTCTCTCTCCCCTGCCCTCCCCACCACTGCTCACACGTGTTCTCTCTCTCTCTCTCTCTCTCTCTCTCAAAAAGTTAAATAAATAAATAGATATTGAAATAAAATGCCAAGAATGAAAAATATCAGATTTAGAAAGACCTTTTAACAGTGTTCATTCAATCCACGATTGTCCTGAAATTTTCATGACATTCACCATGCACCTGCTCCATTTAATATTCCTTTATTTTACATTTTTTAAATATTTTATTTATTTATTTGAGAGACTGAGAACAAGCAAGAACGACAGCACAAGCAGGGGGAGTGGCAGAGGGAGAGGAAAAGGGAGAAGCGTGCGGGGAACCCGACATGCAGCTCAATCCCAGGACCCCGAGATCATGACCCAAGCCAAAGGCAGATGCTCAACCCACTGAGCCACACAGGGGCCCCTCAACAGTCCTTTAGATCAACTCACTTCTTTTAGCACCCAGGTGTGACGTGCTACCTAATATTTTCTTCTAACACACCCTGTAATCAATACCTTTGAAAATGTAACACATCTACCGGGGTGCTACCTAAAGTCACCTCACATTCCTCCCATGGGAAACGCGGATCTGGTCCAGCCACCTGTTCATTCAAGAAGCACTGACTGACTTTGCCCTATCGGCAGGAGTGTCACCTGCAACAGTGGGAACTTGCCAGGAGAGGTGTGACATGCCCTCCAGCGGGCAGTTCTTCGTCTGAGGGAATGGGAAGGGGCCCTCCCCGCTCTCCCAGCCAGTGAGGGTCGAGGCTGGGGCTGCTTCATTTCACTTCTAATCAACAGTGCTGAGTGCTGACTCCAGTGCCAGGCATTACTCCGCATGCTGGACAAACAGGAACACGTACAACCCTCGGAAGCAGCCTATGTGGAAGGCACCGCTTTACAGACAGAGGTCAAGGCTGTTTCCTCAAGCTGTGCAACCTTGCAGGAAACTTCATTCTATTGCTTTTCAAACCTACTTACCCACTTGGACTGCCATCCCTCCCCCAACACTTCAGTTGCGCAAACGGTGTCTGTGTGGATGTGTGTGTGTATTTATACGCAGGGTACGTACATATATACGTACCTACGATGTATATTTATGCAATTGCAAAAATCAATCCGATACTCTTCGCATCGGTTTTCAAGTTTGGAATGTTAACTGCAGGCTGCATACTGGCCTGTAAGATATTGCTCTACCTCTCATTTTTATCGTTGTTCTTTTGCATGGACTAGTCTCAGTGTTTGGTTTCTATTTCTTGTTGGTTTCGTTCTTGGTTATAAATGGAAGGCAGGAAGCAAAGTCTTAAGGGCAATAAACTTTGTACCTACACAGACTTTGAGTCTGTTTTCCTTCTTGTGAGCGCCGTTGCTTTCCTCAGCGGATCCGCAAGGCCTAAAGTGTTAATCACCTAAGGAAAATACAAAACAAAAACAAAGAGTTTTGTCAGAGTTTATCACTGACTCAATCTCTTCATAATTAATTGGCCTGTTTAAAACATCCGGTGGAAAAAAGACAGTCTCTTCAATAAATGGTGCTGGGAAAATTGGACAGCTACATGCAAAAGAATGAAACTTGACCACTCTCTCACACCATACACAAAGATAAACTCCAAATGGATGAAAGACCTCGATGTGAGACAGGAATCCATCAAAATCCTAGAGGAGAACATAGGCAGCAACCTCTACGACATCGGCCAAAGCAACCTTTTTCATGACACACCTCGGAAGACAAGAGAAACAAAAGATAAAATGAACTTGTGGGGCTTCATCAAGATAAAAAGCTTCTGCACAGCCAAGGAAACAGTCAAAAAAACTAAGAGGCAGCCCACGGAATGGGAGAATATATTTGCAAATGGCGCTACAGATAAAAGACTGGTATCCAAGATCTACAAAGAACTTCTCAAACTCAATATGCGAGAAACAAATAAACAAATCACAAAATGGGCAGAAGATATGAACAGACACTTTTCCAATGATGACATACAAATGGCTAACAGACACATGAAAAAATGTTCAAAATCATTAGCCATCAGGGAAATTCAAATCAAAACCACACTAAGATACCACCTTATGCCAGTGAGAATAGCAAAAATTGACAAGGCAAGAAACAACAATTGCTGGAGAGGATGTGGAGAAAGGGGATCCCTCCTACATTGCTGGTGGGAATGCAAGTTGGTACAGCCACTCTGGAAAACAGTGTGGAGGTCCCTTAGAAAGTTAAAAATTGAGCTACCCTATGACCCAGCCATTGCACTACTGGGTATTTACCACAAAGATACAGAAGTAGTGAAGAGAAGGGCCATATGCACCCCAATGTTCACAGCAACATTGTCCACAATAGCTAAATCATGGAAGGAACCGAGATGTCCTTCAACAGATGACTGGATTAAGAAGTTGTGGTCCATATATACAATGGAATATTACTCAGCTATCAGAAAGAACGAGTTCTCAACATTTGCTGCAACATGGACGGCACTGGAGGAGATAATGCTAAGTGAAATAAGTCAAGCAGAGAAAGACAATTATCATGATTTCTCTCATCTATGGAATAGAAGAACTAGGAAGATCGGTAGGGGAAGAAAGGGATAAAAAAAGAGGGGTAATCAGAAGGGGGAATCAAGCATGAGAGACTATGGACTATGAGAAACAAACTGAGGGCTTCAGAGGGGAGGGGGTGGGGGAATGGGATAGACTGGTGATGGGTAGTAAGGAGGGCACGTATAGCATGGTGCACTGGGTGTTATACGCAACTAATGAATCATCGAACTTTACATCAGAAACCAGGGATGTACTGTATGGTGACTAACATAACATACTAAAAAAAAAATTAAGAAAAAAAACAAAACGGGCGCCTGGATGGCTCAGTCAATTGAGTGTCCGACTCTTGATTTCAGCTCAGGTCATGATCTCAGTGTTCAGGCTCCAAGCTCAGTGCAGACTCTGCTTGTCCCTCTCCCTCTCTCCTTCCCGCCCACTCTGTCTTTCTGTCTCTGTGTCTCTCTCAAATAAATAAATAAATAAATAAATAAATAAATAAATAAATAAATAAAATATTGAAAAGAAAAAACAACGCTGTGCCTCAATTAACTAAGACTCATAGGCTAACGTTTCCTCCCAATGGAAGCTACTGGGATTGCCTTCTGGCTTCATCTAACAGCCAATTACTTCACAAGGATTAACAGGATATAAAATCTACTCTCTCTGTTGTAAGGAGTCCCTGAATAGTGGGCAAGACGTTAATGGAAAATGAACCAACATTCACAAGAGGGTGAAATAAGGAGAAGTCAATCAGAAAGTTCCGCGGTACAATGTCTCATACCTGACTTAAACAAACAAACAATAAAAAAAAACAGTTAATACAGAATAGAATAATAGGATACCATGGACCTGAATAATGCTAACATACTTCTGGAAAAAATAAAACACTTAAGAACATGTATTCTGAATATTTTCTCCCAGCCTGTCTTGCCTGCTCATGTTCTTAGTGTATCTATTTTTCCTTTGTAATTAGTGCTTTTTATGTTCTGTATACAAAACATTTGCCTACCCCAAGGTCATCAAGATACTCTCCCATGTTTTCATACAAAAGTTTTATGGTTCTAGCTTTTCTGTTTTTCAAGATTTATTTGATAGAGAGAGTGTGCACAGGGGAAGGGCCAAAAGTAAAGAATCTCAAGCAGACTCCTCACTGAGTGTGGAGGCTGACACAGGGCTTGATTCGACACGGGGCTTGATCTCATGACCCTGAGATCATGACCTGAGCCAAAATCAAGAGTTGGACTCAAGTGACTGAGCCACCCAGGCGCCCCCTGGTTCAGCTTTTATATTTAGGTTTAGGATCCATTCCAAATTAATGTGTGTGTGTCAGAACAAGGTACGGGTCAAGCTCCATTTTCTTTCCACCTGAATATCCAGTTCAAACAGAATAATTCATTAAAAAGACTTCCTTTCCCTCACTGAACTGACTTGACACTCTGGGCAAAAATCAATCAACAGTACTTGTGTTTGGTCTATTTTTGGACTCTCTATTCTGTTCATTGATCTATCTTTATGCCGAAGACTTTGATTACTGTGGCTTTGCTATAAGTCTTAAAATTCAGCAGGAATAAGCATTCTTCAACTGTGTTCTTTTGAAGACTATTTTGGCTATTCCAGACCCTTTGCCTTTCCATATACATTTTAGAATCAATCTGGTCATTTCTTCTAAAAAAGATGGCTACAAGTTTGACTGGGATTGCATTGTTTGCATGAATCAAGTGGTGGAGAACAGAAATCCTGATGACAGCAAATCTTCCGATGCATAAACAAAGCATATCTCCCATTTATTTCAGTCTTCTTGAATTCTTCCCAACAATGTTTTATTTTTTCTGTGTAAAGGTGTTTCATGTCTTTCTTGAGACTTATTCCTAGCCAGTTTGGTTTTCTGCTGTTGTTTTCGTTTTCTAAGTAGGTTCCACACCCAGCATGGAGACCAATGCAGGCCTTGAACTCACAACCCTGAGTTCAAGACCTGAGCTGAGATCAAAAGTCACATGATTCATCGACTGAGCCACCCAGTCACCCCAAAAACTTTACATTTTTTTTTAAAGATTTTATTTATTTATTCGACAGAGACAGAGACAGCTAGCGAGAGAGGGAACACAAGCAGGGGGAGTGGGAGAGGAAGAAGCAGGCTCATAGCGGAGGAGCCTGATGTGGGGCTCGATCCCAGACGCCGGGATCACGCCCCGAGCCGAAGGCAGACGCTTAACCGCTGTGCCACCCAGGCACCCCCACTTTACATTTTTTGATGCTACTGTAAATATTTTAAATTTTCATTTTCTTATACATGTATATTTACAATACATCTACGTGACAAAGAATTCCTATTCAGAATATATCATAAATTCCAATAAGTCAAAACCAAAAACAACAGGAACAGCAAAAATGGGCAAAAGACTTGAACTGACAGTTCACAAAAGATGTACGAATGCCCAATAAACACACAAAAAGGTGCCTAAGATCATTTGTCACCAGGGAAATGTAATGTGAAACCATAATGAGATGCTATCTCACCCTCACTGACAGCACAGAATGTCAACGAGGATGCTGAGCAACTGGGGTGTTACTATATTGCTGGTGGGAAGTGTAAACTGATAAACCACTTTGGAAATTAGTCTAGCAGTTCAATATATCCCCACCCTGTGACTAAGCAATCCCATGAAGCAATTTTGAGAGAAATCTAAGACTTCTATAAGAATGTTTATTATAGCCTATTCATAATGACCAAATTATTGGAAACAACAAAATGTCTAATCATCAGTTGAACAGATGAACAAATTGTGGTATAGGCACACTACATACAAAGGAACAAACTATTTTACACTGACAAAGACTCTCTCCTTGACCAAACTCTAGCCAGATTCCTCTGAACCCCCTTCTCGACAAGGCCTCAACCTTGGCTTATCATATGCAGACTGGGCCAAACACTAACATAGTTTCTAACAGCTCAAGACCCCAGCCCTAGGACAACGCCAGTCCCCCTTAGTCCATGACTGAGAAAACTCAAGGCATCTACTGTTTGCTCAGCCAACACTGAAAAGTCTGGCTCCTGTCTCCCAGTGAGTAAATGCAGGTGGTTTCACATGGAACAACGCCTTTCTCACTTTTTGTAATCTTTTACTTCTCTGACTTTATTCATACCTGGCCTTACTCCCTCATTCTCTCTTTAAAATGCCCTCTGTACAAACTGAGTTTGAGTTGAATTCATGCTGGACTCTTTTCCTGATTGCAGGAGTTATTGCTGATTAAAATCTGTCCTCACCACTTAAACTAGGATCTGGCTTTGTTTATCTTTGATAAGTGAACACAACATGGATAAATCTCAAAGAACACACTGAGTGGAAGAAGACAAAAGAATACATACCATTCAATTCCATTTACACGACCTACAAGATAAGGCAAATCTAATCTACCACAGATTCTGAAATCAGAAAATGACCAGTGGAGGTAAAGAGCCTAACTAGAAAGAGATACAAAGGAAACTTCTGGAGTTTCATATACAGTTCATATTTGGTTTTGGTGGTGGGGCACAGATATACAGTTGACACTTGAACAACACAGGGGTTAAGGGTGCTGACACCTGTGCAGTCAGAAATTTTCATTTAACTTTCAACTCCCCAAAAACTTCACTACTAATTGCCTACTGTTGACCAGAAGCCTTACTGATAACATAAACAGTCCATTCACATATATTTTGTATGTTAGATGTATTATATATTGTATTCCTTCAACAAACTAAAGAAAATATTGTGAAAATCATAAAGAAAATATGTTTACAGTACTGTACTATATTTATCAAAAAATCTGCATAGAAGTGGACCCATGCAATTCAAACCCATGTTGTTCAAGAGTCAACTGTATACATTTCTTAAAATGCTCATCAAACTGAATAATAAGACCTGAGCATTTCATTTTACAAATTATCTCCTTTTCTCCCCTGCCCTCCCACCTCCATTTGCTTTCTTCCCTTTCACCTCTGTCTCTTAAGAATACTTGAGGTAATTTTTTTCTTTTTCTTTTCTCTCTTTTTTTTTAATAGGCTACACACCCAGCATGGAGACCAACGTGGGGCTTGAACTCAAACCCTGAGATTAAGCCATTCAATCCGACTGAACCACCCAGGCACCCCGACCTAGGGAAATTATAAAGGAAAAAAAAAAAAAAGAGCCAAGAGAGATGTAGCTGACCCTCCAAATTCCCCTTTCAATATCCACCTACCCCTTCTTCCTTACTAAGAGGACCCTAATTTTGTTCAAGGTATCAATCTGCCCTGTGAGAAATTCTCCCCTCTCACATGTTCCTGCACCTAGAGGTAGGGCCACATGCTTAGTTCTGGCCAATGACATGTATGTTGAAGTCTACACCACAGGCTTCCTGAAAAGCTATTGCTTTCACAGACTTACACACATACCTTTGGTCAGTGTCCCTTTCTTTTCTTCCTTCCTGCAGTATAGCTGCTCAAATGAACTAAGAAAAGGGTGTTATTCCCTAGTACAAACCTATTCTTACTCTGAGAAGCAAGCTGTGGGAGCTCTCAATCAATTCACAACTAAGTAACTTTGCAAGTCAAAATGTTCATGCATCAAAATGAAAAAAACAAATTCCAACTGGAAGTGAAGAAGACAGACACATGGCTGTGTTAAAATATATATAACAATTTAGTATCTAAGTGATGTTTCAAATCCATGGGGGATATAGACCATCACTAGATGTTGTAGGGACCAAAACTGCTACCTTATAACATACAGAATAATAAAAATAGATGAATGGTCTAAGCAGTAGGAGCCCAAACCAAAAAAGTGCTAAAAGAAAATGTAGTGATTGAAAATGGTCTTTTAAAGCATTATCCAAAGCCACAAGCCATAAAGTTAGACTGTGAGATTTGGCACCATAAAGATTCAGAATGAAACGTATCATGAAATGTATGGTACAAGCTAAACTGAAAGGCAACAGTTTGAGAGAAAATACTGCAACAAATACAGAGGCAAAGGACTACTATCCTACATATAAAAAGTTCTTACAAATCAATAATAAAAATATAAATACCCAAACAAAAAGACAACAACCCAGTAGGAAAATGATAAGGAGAGAAGGCTCATGTGAAAAAAGTATCACTGACAGTGACCAACTAAAAATGCTCAGTCTTACTACTGATTATAAAAATATAAATTTAAGGGGCACTTGGGTGGCTCAATCGGTTAAGCATCTGACTCTTGATTTTGACTCAGGTCATGATCTCGGGATTGTGGGATCCAGCCCCAGTCAGGTTCTGTGCTCAGTGTGGAATCTGCTTGAGATTGTCTCTCTCCCTCTCCCTCTGGCCCTCCCCTGTGTTCACTCGTGAACAAGTAACTCTTTAAAATATATATTTGTATATGTATAAATATATATTTATATATATAAATTTAAACACATATACAAAATAAATATGTATATATAATAAATATATATTTAGATTTAAATATAAAACAGAAACATATATATATATATATATAAATTTAAAACAGGCATTATCTTCCCCCCCACCCCCGCATGTTGACAAAAAATTTAAGAGACTGAGAAATACTCTGTGATTAGCATCTTATTTACCATAGGTCAAAACAGAAACTGACATAATCACTCTTGAGGATCATTTTGCAGAAGCTCTTACCCTGAAATCCATCTCACTGGAAAACTCAAACACACATGCAAAAATATGTTCATCACAGCCCGATCTTAATAGCAAAATCATAGCCACCCAAATGACAAACAGAAGAATCATCACGTAAAGTACAACTACACTGTGGAATACAATTCGGCCATTAAAAAACACAAAAAACACTGTATGCACAGTATATTCAAATTAGGCTGAGTGGGAGAAATGTATTTACTTTTGTCATTTAAAAAGTTAATCCTTAAGGAGGGCCAGGTTGGCTCAGTCAGGAGAGCATGTGACTCTTGACAGGATTGTGATTTCCAGGGGCGCCTGGGTGGCTCAGTCCTTAAGCGTCTGCCTTCGGCTCAGGGCCTGATCCCTCCCTTGTGGGATCGAGCCCCACATCAGGCTCTTCCTCTGGAAGCCTGCTTCTTCCTCTCCCACTCCCCCTGCTTGTGTTCCCTCTCTCACTGGCTATCTGTCAAATAAATAAATAAAATCTTTAAAAAAAAAATTGTGATTTCCAGCCCCATGCTGTGTGTAGAGATTACTTAAACATTAAATCTTAAAAAAAAACTTAACCATTAAAAGAAAAAAAATTAGTATTCTAGATCTCAGACCACTGTTTTTCACAAATACTTGCCAAAATTTGATTTGTTCCTTATGGGAAAAATGGGGTGAGGGGACAAAAAACCCAGAAAATCCATGATTTATTTGACTTTCCCGATGAGCACGTTTGGCTGCCAATTTGTCCTCACCAGAATATTTTCATTCTAAACTGACATGTCGTCTCTGGGGAGGGAAAGCACCAATCCCCACCATCAGAATATTTCAGATCAAAAGTTCAGCCCTGCTCTCTGGGCAGAGCCAGGAAGATACCATCAGTGAGCTGGAAAGGCCTAGCTAAGCCTTCCAGAAAATGCTACCTCTCCCAAGAGGTGATCCTCTGACCCACTTGCACCTCAAGAGTGACTTTTTTTGATGCAGTTGAAATCAGGTTAACTTCTGGAATTCTCACAATAGAATCTCAGTCTTCCAGCCCCTGGCCTGCTTTCTAAAACACACAGACCACTCAAAACCAGGGAAACAGAACATGGCAATTTTGAGTCCTCATCAGGAAATAGAACCTTGAGCATCTACATTCAGTTCCTCGTCACTCTGCTGGCTGAGGAATACTTCCTAGGGGTCTACAAGGCACGTGGCCCTGAGACACACACGGTCCCTCTTGGCACCATGATTCTCACGGGGGAGACAAACATTAAACAAGATGTCTCCATTGCGATGGGGCTGACTGCCACGAAGAAGATACATAGAGAACAGATAATGGGCTGGACCTTGTCTGCAGGTGTCAGGGGCCGCCGGAGGGAGCCGCATCCAACATGAGCCAGAAGGCTGGGGACCTTCTTTCACTCATCGGCCTCACCCACATCCAATCTGTCAGCACATCCCATCAGCTTTTTCTTCAACATGTACCCAGAACCTGGTCTGTGTTCATCACTTCCACCCCTACCATCCTGATCCAAGCCGGCAGCATCATGTCTTGGAATATTCCAGTAGCCGACTAATTGATCTCCCTGCTTCCACCCTCACTGTTCTCAACAGAGAAGCTGAAGTGATCCCATAAAACCCAAGTCAGGTCACCTCACTCTTCACTTCAAAATCCCCCAGTGGCCACCACCCCAGGTCCCTAAGACCCCATCTGCTATCTCCTCCTTCTCCCTCACTCTGGCCTCGTCGTTCCTGGAACGAGTCAGCCCAGCTCTCTCCACGGAGGCCTTCCTACTCCCCCTTCTCTGCCTGGGACACTGTTCCCACAGACACGCACAGGGCTCACTCCCTCACCTCCTGCAAGGCTTTCCCCAACGCTGTCCTCAGGGTGCTTCTCCGGCCATCCCAGCTCAGATGATAAAGCCTTCCAGCCCTCCTACAGCATCCAGCACCCCTGACACGCCGGACTGCTTGCCTCTGTGTTCCCTGGCGCTTCTCTCTCTGGAAGAAAGGCTCGCTAACAGCTCCACCATGGTCTGTCTGGGTCACATCTGGAACCACATGAGAACCGAGCCTCCGGCAACTGAGCAGGCATTCAGTAAAGACTGTGGAGT
Organism: Ursus arctos; assembly: GCF_023065955.2. Taxonomy (NCBI): domain Eukaryota; kingdom Metazoa; phylum Chordata; class Mammalia; order Carnivora; family Ursidae; genus Ursus; species Ursus arctos. The sequence goes on along the minus strand of NW_026622874.1, from coordinate 84,560,647 downwards.
GACTGCATTCATCTAAGGGAAGATGAGAGCTCATGAGGCAAGGGGGGTGGGGGTAAAAGCATCTTGGGCAGCGGGAGCAGCCGAGCCGCCCCAAGGCCGGCGGGCACACTGGAAGGACTGACCAGATCGGGTAGGGCAGGGAAGGCGAGGGGGAAGCAAGACGGGAGAAGGAGGACGGAGCAGCCTTGCAGACACAGAAGGAACATCTGGGTCTATCTCAAACAGCAACAAGAAGCCAGGAAACTAGGCAGTGACATGATCGAATGGGCCTTCCACAAACCTCTGGCTTCAGGGGGAGACAGGGATTTGGGGGAGGCAGGAGCACCTGGAAGCTCAGCGAGCAGACTAGCAGCATGGCTCAGACCACAAACGACTGTAACTTGGACTGAGAGGGAAGAAGCAGAGGTGGAGAAAAGGACGTAGATTCCAGAAATATTTTTTTTAAAGATTTTATTTTACTTTATTTATTTGACAGAGAGACAGACAGCCAGTGAAGAGAGGGAACACAAGCAGGGGAGTGGGAGAGGAAGAAGAAGGCTCCCAGCAGAGCAGGGAGCCCGATGTGGGGCTCGATCCCAGGACTCTGGGATCACACCCTGAGCCGAAGGCAGACGCTTAACGACTGCACCACCCAGGCGCCCCAAAATTCCAGAAATATTTTAGCAGATAAAGTCACAGGTCTGGGTGAATGATCGCATAAGGGGGTGAGGAAGTCAAAGCAGAGTTCCAAGATGACTCCTCCCTTTTGCACGTGGGAGCTGGAGGACACAGTGGCCCCATTCACGGAGTTGGGGAGTAGCAGTGGCAATGAGGAAAATACAGGAAGGGGATCTCAAGCACACTTTTGGAAAGAATGGGTTTGAGATAATTATGAGACATTGGAATGCAGATTTCCAGTTGGCAGCGGGAGACCCAGGGTTCCGTGAGAAGATCATGAAAAGCAAAGTGAGTCATGCCACACAGTGCAGATTCTCACCTTGCGGCTCATGGGGAATCAAAAGGTTTCCAGGAACACGTAACAGAAGATCTGGGATTCCAAAAGAATCACCCTGGCCAGAGCAGGAGCACGTGGATGGGACAGGGAGCTGGACGTGAAGGACTTGTTGCAACAGAGCAGGTAGGAGAAGGGCCCTGAGCCAGAAAAGGAAAGGGGAACAGACTTTCCCTTGACTTTCCCTTGGTCACCAATGCATCTCCCACAAGGCTGCTGGGGATCCGTCTAAAGCAAACGCAGAGCATGTCAGCTCCCCCACTTGAAACCCTTCTACCTCCCGCATTTCGTTATCTGACAACTTCTCCAGAATTCTTGTTGCTACTCACTCCTCGACCCAGTGTCTTGTGCCCCTGACACAGCCCTGTGCTTCAATGTCCAGGCTAGTTTCTTCTACCTGGCAAACACCTATTTGCCTTTTGAAGACTTCCCTCCTCTACTGTGAAGGAAGGAAAAGCAGCGGTGACATCGAGGAGGTCGCCTGGCACCTTGAGCCAGGCTGCACTGCTGGTAGAAGCGGGCCTGGGGCTCACAGGGAGGCCATGTGGTTCTCCTGTTGGACACAAACCATCTCGCAGAATAGCAGCACAACGTGACATAGCCAAGGTGATGAAGGGAGACAAAAAAGGACCACTTCCTCTTGTCCAAACAGACAAAAACCAGGTTGTCATGCCAGGTAGAAAATACCAATCATTCCTCTCTCCCAGCTGATACCAGCAAGTGCCTTCCTCCTGAACGACACCAGTTGTCACACTACTCATACCTCCTTCTAGAAAAGACTGATGGAGCTACCCAATCCCAGAACTGTCTCACCTCCAGTCGGCACGCAGTCTAGAGCACAGCTTTGTGTGCTTCTTTGAAGCACACCTGCTTCTTTGAACACTCCCCAAAACATCCACCCAAAGTCCAAATCCTGTAAGTTCTTTCTAACACCCTCTTTCTTATTCACCAGCCCCACAGTTCCCCATGATGTGGGTTTTGCCTCAGGATGAGTAACGAACCCACTGTGTTTAAGGACAGGTGTGCTTCCAGTGGCCTTTCTGGAGGATGCTGACCACTGTCACAGTAGGAAAGGATGGTTCCCTTTTTTAGAGGGACTCCTAGGTGTCCTGGGAGGCCAACTGGCTTTCTTAACGTTATTTTTTAAGGGTTTTATGACTGTAACCTAGGGCGGCAGGCACCAGCCTGACCCACAGCTAGGACATAACTAGGACTCCATAACTGCAACCAAATAATATTCAGAACAGAGGGAAATCAAGAGGTGCCTAGGTGGCCCAGTCGGTTCAGTGTCCAACTTCTGATTTCGGCTCAGGTCATCATCTGAAAGTCCTGAGATTGAGCCCCAAGTTGGGTTCCACACTCAGTGGGGATTCTGCTCAAGATCTTCCCCCCCCCTTCCATCCTCTTCTGCCCCCGCCCATGCACGCTCTCTCTCTAAAATAAATGAATAAATAAAATCTGTAAAATAAATAAATAGTGGAGGGAAATCAGAAGTAGTAATAATAATTTATGGAAGGCTTCACTCTGTGCCGGATCCTGTACTAACTGCCTTGGACCTATTTCTCATTTCATCCTTACATCCCAAAGGTGGGTTACCATTCTAATCCCCATTCCAAAGAATGGACTGAGGCAGAAAGTGATTTCCCCAGGTAATGCAAGGAATCCCTACGTTATTAATAACATGACTTTCTGACAAGGCTTAAGGGTTTAACACACTACAGTGAAGATGCAGATCACAAAACTTGAAGGACAGAGCCCTGGAAAATGTCCTCAAACATTAATTTATGTAATCTCCCAATCATGTTGCATGTTGTTCCGATGAAGGAAAGCCCAGTGCAAAAAAAAAAAAACCTTGAAGGATTGCATCCCGATGGCACACATGCCTGGTCTTTAGAGCCTGAGGCCTATCCCAGAAGATTCTGACTCAGTCAGTCTAGAGGAGGACCTAAGCATTTGTGTTTTCTTTAAAAAGCCCCACAGGCTCTGCTGATCTGCCCTCTGGGCTGGGTACAACTGCCTAGAGTCTCTGCAATTCCAAACCCAAACTTCCCTTACAATGTTGAGATGTCTGCAGACACAGGGGGGCACTGGAATCTAAGAGAAGAACAGAGAAATTATCAAAACTATCCCATGGAGAGTCAAGAAAAGGCAAGCTCTAGTTATACTACTTCTCTGTCCTTATTCTGTGTCTGAATTACTCTACGGTCAATTTACTTTTTTTTAAGTAAGCAACTTTGCAAAAACAGTTACCAACAAATATTAAATAATCAATAGTACCAATAAATTTTAAATAAACCTAATTGTAACATCGTACTGAAAAGTATTCTCTCTCTCTGATCACATCGATGGCACTTCAGATTCTCTTAGCAAATAACAGTCAATATGAGAAAAATTATTTCTAATTCAACAGTGTGACACACGTGGTCAACAGCACCTGAATGCTGGAGAAGAAATGAAGTTGGGTGGAAGCCATTAGCCTTCACAAATTTCACCACACACTGCCTCCAAGTCTTCAATACTTAGATATGTATTCATCTATTTCTTGAATCAACCACCACTAACACCTACTACATGCCAGACATGGCTCTAAGTGTTTTATTAATGTTAACTATCATTTAATCTTCACAGTCATGTGTGAAGAGGGATTATCATCATCCCCATTTCTCAAATCAGGAAACTGAGATGCAGAGTGGTTTAGTAACACAGCTCATAAGTGGCAGAGCTAGGATCAGCTTGGCTCTGGACTCCATGTTTCAATCACTACGCTTAGTGTCCAAGAACCTACAAAAAGTGCAAGTCTTAACCCCAAACATTGGCTTTCCCCAACCTACAGTCCCTACATGGCCCCAGCTTCAAGGACATTCTCTCAATTCCTTTAACAGTTCACACTCCTCTCCTATTCTAAGGGAACACTCCCCCCCCACATCCCTGTTTATTCTTAGCCGTCTGTTCTCAGCTTATATGATATCGCCTAAATTACAACCTCTAATGCACACTGTATTTCTCAGCACTCAAAGCAAAGCGGTAATTATGTATATCATGGGTAATTATTTGCTTCCTGCCTTTTCCAGCCAGGTGGTAACTACATCATGCACCATGCCAGTCCTATTTATCATGTGTTCCCCGTCACTGAATACCCACCACCCACCCAAAAGAAAGGGTCAACCACAAAGTACACTCTCAACAATTTCTGTTGAGTGAACCAATGAATGAAGTACACTCCAGCCTCGTGCTTTCCGACTTGTCACACTTATCTGTGCTCACAACGCTGCCCCACTAGACCCCTAAGAATGTAGACTCTTGCGGCAAACATGCAAGAGCTCTGAAAAGTACTGGCTCTGCACACCAATATTACGTGCTCCTAGGCAGACCATGCCCCCCCTACACACACACACACACACACACACACACACACACACACCCCTTGACTGGCCCGACCTCAGGTGCAGTGGGGATCCTGACAACCCCCAATGGAAAGTAACCTATTCAAGAGGGAGAACCTGAACTCCTCCTCCCCCATCAACACCGCACTTATTTGCTTCTCCTCGGTCTTGCAGACAGACTTTAGCCCCAAGAAGGCCAAGCCCCCGTCTGCCTGGTTCAGCGCCGGAGTCCCACTCACGCCATCCCCAGGCCCGGCGCACAGCACAGGTGAGGTAATTATCACCTCTACGAATGAAGCCCCGCTCTGGGCACTTCACACGTGTGAAACCCGGGGCGCACGACTTGACGGCTACCTTCTAGTGCACAAGCGTGTTCCTGAGACACAGGCCCGCCTCCCCCCCCACAAACCCCAGTCCCCCGGGGACGCCCCCGGGGACCCCGCGCTCCGCAGGCACCTCTGCACATAGAAGCATCTTTGCAAGTGCCGCGCACACCGTCGTCGTCGTCTGTGTCTGTCGAGGAGGAAGAACAGGAGGTGAAAGAGGGCGTCCTCAGGCTACTGGTCATGTCCGTGGAGGTTCCGGGATGCTGCGCCCACCGGGAACACGGAAGAGGGTTCCGCAGGCGCCAGGGGAACCAGCCAGCCTCGGAGAAGGTAGGAGGGGTTGGTTCCACCGCGCTCAGCTGAGGCGGCTTAGGGACGCCGCATACGTCGGCTGCCCTGACAACCTTCCCGCTCATTGGCGACTCTGCCCAGACGCTGATTGGACAATTTCTCCGCCCCCTCAGGAAGGGTTCATTGGATTAAAAAAATATAGCCCCGCCCACTAAATGCAGAATCGCTCTGGGGGCGGGACGTAAAGGGAAACGGACGTAAAGAGCCACCGCAATGCATTCCGGGAATTGTAGTCATGGATGCACGGGGAGAGCACCAGAACATTTTCTGTCATTCACAGGAGGGGGAAGAGCTGCAAGATCCTCAGCATTGGGGCGAGGCGCAGAGAATCCAGCCTGAGGAAACAAGTGTTAGTGTTACATTGAGTCGGGGCTCAGTCTCAACCACTGAACAAATGTTCATGGAGCGCTGACTCTGCGCCAAGAGTTGTGCTAAGTAAGGGCTTTGCGCACATAATCGCCTTTCAAATGTGGAGGAAGGAATGTGCGGAAAACTGCTACAATAGGAAACTATGTAGTAGTGAAAGCGAACTAGAGCTGCCAGTTACAAGCATCAATGGCTGAAGTTAAGAAACATAATATTCAGTGAAAGAAGGGAATAGAACATTTTTTAAAAGTTCAAACCAAGCAAAACGAATGTTTAGAGTAAATGCACATAAATGATAAAATACTATACAGAAGAAGAAAGGAATGAGGGGAGGGGAAACAATCACCACATCTGTGACATTTAGGGAATGGGGAGGGTAGAACACTGGAGGAGAAGGATTATATAGGCTCTTCAATCATTTCTCACGTTCGGGTGGTTCACATGTGTTTCATGCATATTTAAGACGTTCCTTATATATATATTTTGTACTGGACTTCTTAGAAAACATTTCCTAGAAAAATAAAGAAGTGCATTTGTATGTTCCATTTCTCTGTCAGGAGCACTGAATGGAGCTACTCAAACTTTAAGAACTCACACACACACACACACACACACACACACACTAACAATAAAATGTCAGGGTACATATCTTAGGGCAAGATCAGATATCAAAAGCTTACTTAGTATTTAATGGAGGGACAAGAACTCATTGATACCCAAAGTAGAAATGACAGTGGAGAAGGATGAGCTTAGGGAGGCTTGCCAGGGGGAGTGGTGAGATCAAATACACCACTTTCGTTGAGTGGTCCTCTGCCAAGAGGGTAATGCAAACCACTGAATGAGCACAGTCTCCTACCTTGGCAGTGGACACATTCCATGGGTGTGAGTAAGTAGTAAGTGTGAAGGGCAAGTAGTATAAAGTGTCAATCCCATAGGTGTGGATGGTGAGGCTGAGAGTAATTGGAAGAAGGTGGAGGCAGATATATTGATGTGCCTCTTGTCGTTTTCTAAGCAAAGGACACCTCTGTTCTGCAGAAAAAAAATCTGATTCAGAGGACACTGGTCCGTTTTTCACTGAGGGCCACGCCAAAGGCTTCCTGCAGGCAGGCCCAACTCCTTTAGAAGTTGCTGATGAAGGAGCTAGACCTTTATGACACGGGAGTGGAGTTTGTTACTGGCTAGTTCAGGCGTCTCACTCAGGCTGTGCGATGCCTCCAAAGAGGAGACTATACTGGGGTAGTCCTCAACTATGTCATGAGACAATGTCAGAGAACGTTCACTGCCAGCTCATCTGCATCCTCTGACAAAGTCAAGGAAAGAGAATCTGAAATGTAAAACCCCTGTGGACATTCATATTGGAGCAAAAAGCAGGCATTAACCATGAAACTTCTCCGCAAGAGGCTAAAGTAGGCATTTGGTGTTCTGTCTATCCAGCATTCTTTCTTCTACAACAGCCTGAGTTAATGATGAAGAACTAAACCCTCCTTTCAATCCGTGTGGATTAGATGAGGCTCCTCGCCTGAAACATGGTGAAACTTACCAAGGCCTGGCCGGTCACACACACAAACACCCTCACCATACTTTAGAGCTGGGGAGGGTGGTGGTGGGTTTGTCCAATCAGAATGAATGCCAGGGTCGAACGGGAGGGAGTGGCTAGGCTAGAAGAGCTCTCTTTTTTGCTGGACTGGAAGGATGTACTTACAGAGTTACTGAGAACCATCTTGCCACCTCATATAGGCTGACAATGATGCTAATGGGAAGGCTAATGGAGTCTGGAGCACTGGATGCTCAGTTAGGGGTGACCCCGGTTTGCAGTGTGGGAGCTGACGGGACAATCCCAGGAGCCTGTGGAATTGATGGATCAGGAGGATCTCGGCTCAGAATGATGAAAGTAACTGACACCCAGCGCTTGGAGCTTGCATCCTGAGCTGGGCACAAACGATCCCTCCTTTCCCAACAGCACCTGGTAGGACCTCAAACTACCATCTTCCTTCCCTGCTGGTGCTCTTTTCTGAGTCTGGGGCCTATGAGCTCATCACAGCTTTAAATGCCTACAGTCCATTGAAAGGCTATCTTTCCTCAGTTGAGTTGCTTTAGCACCTTTTTCAAAATCAGTTGGATGTATTTGTGGGGACGATTTCTGGGCTCTTTGTTCTGTTCTATTGATCTGTGTGTGTGCCCTGCAGATGACACACTGTCTTCCCAATTATATGTATCTAATAAGTTTTGAAACTTGGTACACTGTATGTTCCCATTTTATGATTCTTTTATTAAATTGTTTTTGAAACTACTCTAATCCCTTTGTCTTTCCACATTACGTTTTTGAATAATCTTATCTATCACGACAAAAAAGGAAAAAAAAAGAAAACCTTACTGGATTTTACAGCAATTGCATTAAATCTCTCTATAAATCTGGAGAGAGGGGCGCCTGGGTGGCACAGCGGTTAAGCGTCTGCCTTCGGCTCAGGGCGTGATCCCGGCGTTCTGGGATCGAGCCCCACATCAGGCTCCTCCGCTACAAGCCTGCTTCTTCCTCTCCAACTCCCCCTGCTTGTGTTCCCTCTCTCGCCGGCTGTCTCTATCTCTGTCAAATAAATAAATAAAATCTTAAAAAAAAATCTGGAGAGAGTTAACATCTTTACTACGCTTAATCTTACAATTCACGAGTATTGTGTATCTCTCCATGTATTTGTATCTTTGATTTCCTTTATCAGTGCTAAATACCTTTCAGCATGTGACTCCTGGACATGCCTTGTTAGATTTATCCCCAAGTATAGTTTTATTACTAATTGTGAGTGTGTTTGATTGTGGTGCCCACATGTTCATATCTAGTATATAGCAGTACAACTTACTGTATGTGTTTATTCTGTGTACTGTTTCACCGTGAAACTCCGTTATTAGTTCTAAGAAGAATTAGATTTTCATACCCTCTTGTGGCATAAGCCTGAAATTAAGATTCCATACTAAGGGCTGTCTTGATGCCTGGGAAAATTAAGGAGGGGCTCACATGGCCAAATGCAAAGTAAGGTCTCCTAAACAAAAACCCTTCTCACCACAGGGACCAGACATGGTGCCTGTTGATTTTTGAGGAGCAGCATTCAGTTCCCTAGAAGCCCACTAAATTCTTCAAGCAAGCCACTCATACCCTCCCATCAGAACCAGGACTTGCAGCCCCCCTCCACCTTTAGGACACAGTCTTGCCTTCCAAGCCCCTGCTTATTCTCTGTGTTCCCAAGAGCAATCCCTGTGCAGCCCTGCACAGTGTGGGGGATCCTACCCCTGAACTGTGAGCATATGTGACTAGTGAACTGCTGTCAATCACAGCTGTCGGGTGTCAGGTGATCCCCACAGGTTTGCAACAGGAAGCTCTCTCTCACCAGGGAACTGAGGAGAAGGTGAATAAAACAAGTGGCATCACAAACAAGGAGGCCCACCTTAACTGAGGACATGGGGACAGCGTGAACTGTTCCTTTGTTAGCTAACTAGCCTCAGAGGTGACAAGCACTATCTGGGAGGGAACTGGCCATCGCTGGCCAGCTTGTGTGTTAGCTCCTGTTCTGTTTTTCAAATGGAAGTCACCATCCGTTTCCAAACTAATGTCCCATCTTTGCCACCAAGGTGAGAACCAATGTGAACTGACTGTATCTAGGCGTGAGGTGCCATGAATGTGACCTGCATCTGGCCTGTATGGGTCTCCAAGACTCCCTGCTGAGGTCCGCAACCACACATGCTGACTGGTGTGCTTGAGTTCCACCGACTGGGAGCTGGGCCAGTGCTGGGGCAGACACGCAGATCCTGTTGGGGAAAGCGCACCCCAAGCACAGTCCTGGGGATGACCCTCTCTGGTGTTGGTGGAAAGGAAGGAGACCACGACCCCAGGGAGACATAAGAATGGCTCCGTGGCTGCCTCATGAGCACTGTGGTTCAGGCAAAGGGAGTGGCCTTGCCTGTCTCCCAAGCTACCACTCCTTTCCCTGTTACCCTGTGTCCTCCTGAGCCCTCAGAATTTTGAGGTGCACATCCATGGCAGCCCAGGGCCCAGGAGCTGATGAGAAACACAAAAGTGGGGGGGGGGGTGTTTGGTGTTCCACTTCTCTCCCAGTGCAACCCTCTCAGCCACACACTTGCATTTCTCTTAGTGTTGTTACTTCCCAGCCTGTCGAAGGACTCTAGATGTGATCGAGAGGCTTAAGGCTCCCACTCCGGCCACAGACAAAATGGTCTTCCTGGCTGTGGACTCCAACACTGGGGAGATGGACTGGCATTCCCACAGGAAGAGGACAGTCAGCCATGGCGCTACCCCCCAGCTCCCTTTCCCCATAAACACCCAGAACATGTGCACCATGTGTGATTGGAGACAGAACCCAAAACTCATGACTTTATGTGGCTAGAAATGAAAAACTATCCTGAGGCAATCTGCAGAGCAGGAACAGTGGGGAGGGGAAGCAGTCCACGGGAGAGAAAGGCTGTAGCAGAAGATGGTTTTGCTTCATCAGCGTCTGGGCTGTGGGTCCTGTGCTCTTTCACTGACCACTCGCTGCCCAAACCTGTTTAGCACAAGATCCGGATCCTCAGGGTTATGGGGGAAAGATCCACGGCACCCCTGTGGCACAGTGAAGGTATCAATTCACACCCTGACTTAAGTCAAGAGACTTGAAACCATACAGCTATTGCCATGACAGAGGCTCCAACCCTGATGATGCTGATTGGAGACTCTCCGGAAGAAAAAACAGGAAAGATGAGCAGCGTAAAAAGACACTCCCCCGCCCCCCACGTAAATCCAGGAATAAATAAACTGACAATAAGGAGGAATGGAACCCTCCCCCCCACCCCAAATTAATTCAACATAGTGTCACAATTTGACCCAATTGGAAATCCAAAATTTACAGGGACGTCTGGGTGGCTCAGACGATTAGGTGCCCGCCTTCTCCTAGGGTCCTGATCCCCGGATTCTGGGATTGAGCCCCATGTCAGGCTCCCTGCTGGACAGGGAGTCAGTCTGCTTCTCCCTCTGCCTCTCCCTGCCACGCCCCCTAGCTCCTGCTCTGTCACACTTCTTGCTCTCTCTCAAATGAATAAATAAAATCTTAAAAAAAAATCCAAATTTACTAAAATTATTTGTATGGCAAAAGATAAAAGGAGGCCAATTGGCTATTGTCCCTACAACATAATTCTGAATTAACTTTATTTTTTTAATAATAATATTTTTATTATGTTAGTCACCATACAGTACATCCCCAGTTTTTGATGTAAAGTTCCATGATTCATTACTTGCATATAACACCCAGTGCACCATGCAATCTGAATTAACTTAATGTCTGCTAAGACATGCGGGTTGGCTAACCTTCATGGACTTAATACGAGGGTTCAAACGATGGTTATACTAGTAAAATAACTGCATTCTCTAGCTTCTGTAGTTAATGCTTTGACATCTCAGGCCTTGGTGACTTTGGAGGGACTGTCCCTGACAGGCATAGTTAATTTTTGGAGATGGTCCACAGCTTGCCTCTGAGCACACCTTTCACATGTAAACCAACCAATTCAGGGCCTTTGCCCCCAACCACTCCCTCTAAGAAGCTCTTACACTCTGGGCCACCATCCCCTGCCCTGATCACCCCAGGGCAGGGACAGACTACTCCAGACACCACTGTGGCCCAGGCCCACTGAAATTATTCCAACTAACCAGTCTTAAACGTGCTCACCCTGCCTCACCTGTCCCTTCCCGTGGAAACCACAGTGAAGGCTCTTGCCCACATTTTCCCTTCACTCCCTCTTTCTCCTGACTGACCCTGGTGCTTCCCTGGATGGCCCTTCATGGCTCTCATGACCTCCTTTCTTGGGATCTGTGTTTCTAAAGAGCTTCTTCCATTGTGACAGTTATTTCTATATCTTCCTTTCTTACCATACCTGATTAGAATATACCCTGGTCCCATTAAAACTCTGAGACTGCCTAGGGGCAGCTGGGTGGCACAGTCAGTTAAACTTTTGGCACAGGTCATGATATCAGAGTCATAGGATTGAGCCTCTTGCTGGACTCTGTGCTCAGGGTGGAATCAACCTGGGATTCTCTCTCCCCCTGCCCCTCACCTCCCCCCTCTTTTACTCTCTCTCTCTCTCTCTCTCTCTCTCTCAATCTCTAAAATAAATAAGATCTTTTAAAAATAAAACTCACAAGGGAGACCAACAAATTTAAAAGTGGTAAATATTTTGCTATTATATATTTGGCCAATATGTTCTGTTCAGTGCCTATTTCAACATCTTGAATTTGAAGGCGACATGTTTTACCTTGTTATGCACAGGGCACCCAAACCACACTCTTATCACACACAATCCTTGAGGGCAGGAACTTACTGCACCCATCTTTCTCCAGGAACATAGGTATGACATCACTTTTGTGACATCCTACTGTGAGGACATTTGTTTGACACACTTGTTAAGGACATACAAGTGCAGGGGCGCTGGGGTGGCTCTGTGGGTTAAGTGTCTGCCTTGGTTCAGGTCGTGATCCCAGGATCCTGGGAACAAGCCCCACATAGGGCTCCCTGCTCACTGGGAAGCCAGCTTCTCCCTCTCCCTCTGCCCCACCCACCCTTTGTGCACTCACTCTTCTGCGCTTTCTCTCTGGTAACTAAGTAAAATCTTTAAAAAGAAAAAAGGACATACGAGTCAAACATCGCTCAGTATTTTTTGGGTTCTGGACACAACTTATTTCTTGTTTATAAATTTTACTGAAACCCATTTATGCTGTTACTTGTAAATGAGCCCACGTTGGGTGGGGCTCCCCTCAACAAAAGGCTCTAGGATCGGTCCAAGTTAAAATCCCCTGTTAGGGGGGACTGGGTGGCTCAGTTGGTGAAGCGTCTGCCTTTGACTCAGGTCATGATCTCGGGGTCCTGAGATAGAACCCCACATTCGGCTCCCTACTAAGTGGGGAGCCTGTTTCTCCCTCTCCTTTGGATTCCTCTGCCAGCTCAAGTTCTCTCTCAAACACATAAATAAACTTTTTTAAAAATCCCCTGCTAGTGCCCTAGTGAAAAGGCCTTAGCAACCTCCTCTCCCACTTTCTGGAGTCCCTGGACCACCCATGGTATCTGTAAATTGTCCATGGGTTCCCAATGCAAGAAACGGCCCTCCTTGGCCCTGGGTTATAGACCATGAAAGCAACAATTGCTGGCCAGGCACTGGGCTCTCCTGGAAATAGAGACTCTCACGGATTCTGAGCCTTCATATCCAGCTGTCTGTTATTCCGTGGGTCATGGTACCGCCCACCAGCTCAATATAGTTAGCAAGGCCTTCTTGCTACAGGCTGAAGCCAAAGTCTGCTTATCCTACCTGAGGCTGGGGGTGGTGCCTCTGTCCACAGTCCATTGCCAGACTCCATGGTGCTGGAGGACGTCAGCCCTTCCTTCTACCCTTGGACACCTAGAGATTCCCATGGGATCAACTGAGTGAACATCAATGGAATTGATACATTTGGTTTTGACGACCGCCTCTCACTCTTGCTCGGGTGCCAACTTCACTTCCTAGGGAAGCACCTGTCCTACACCTTAAAAGTCTCAGTGCGGGTTGAAATTGACATGGAGACAGCAGAATCCACTGTGACGGAAAACCTCAGATGAAGACTCAGTATTGGGGCACCTGGGTGGCTCAGTTGGTTGCGTGTTTGCCTTTGGCTCGGGTCACGATCCTAGGGTCCCAGGATTGAGCCCCACATAGGGCTCCCTGCTCAGCTGCGGGCCTATTTCTCCCTCTCCCTCTGCAGCTCCTGCAGCCTGTGCTCTTCCCCTACTTTCTGTGGCAAATAAACAAGTAAAACCTTAAAGTAAAAATGCAAAGAGGTCTGAATGGATGGTTTCCTGCATACAATGGAGCAATTAGCCTTGAACTGCAAATGAAGATTTGGAGTGGCTTTTGAGAAAATGGACTAGGCAGTCCATCATGGACATTTGGAATAAAAATCGCTTAAATCCTGATGATAGGAGCTAGTTAAATAATTTAGGGTATATCCATAAAATGCTGGGTTTTCTTTTAAAGAACAAATTGGAATTCATTCACATTTTGGAAGATCTCTAAGGCAGAGTGATTTAAAAAAAAAAAAAAGTCAGAAAATACTATACTCCCAAATAGGCAAATACACATATATTTCTAAAAGGCCGGAGAGAAATCAGGTTACCCATAGAGTGATTTCCTAGGCAACAGAAAAACCAATGGAACAAAAATTAAAAATGAAAAAAAAAAGAGAGAGAAATGGGACTTAGCGGGGGTCAAGCAAATTTACATTTTTTTTTAAATCGTACGCATCTTGTACTTTCATGCTGTTCACCTTGTTTCTCGTACAAGGTGTGTGTGTTCGTGTATTTGGTAAGTTCGGAACATTAAAACCAGTTGATGTGTTCCTTACCCAGGGTATATGTAGATACCTGCTCCTTGTGAAAACATTACAGCATTACAAACAATATTGGAAGTATCCTTGGACCACAGCCTCCAACCCCACCAACGTCTACTCTCATAAGAAGTCACCACTGTTTTCAGTTTGGGGAATACCTCTGCAGTCATTAAAAGACCTCTGTTCTTGTTAAGTCATAAAAGAATATTTTTATTAAGCTGAAAGCAAAACTGCAAATACATTACGTTTTGCAAAAGGCCATTTTGGGCTAAGGTAGACACACAGAGTGACTTGCGTTCTTCAAAGCGCCGTCTCCTCTCCGGCTTGAGAATCGTCTATTTCTTTGAGGGGCCTGTGGCCGCCATTCCAACCTTCGTGGCAGGTGACAGTATTTGGGGCGTGTATGTGGGGAAAGCATCAGTGACAGCATTTAGAAGAAGGTGCTCCGATCCATCCGTTTCTGGTCCTGGGGGGGTAATGAGAGACACAGCTGTGGTGCGGGGCTTCACATCTTTTTTTCGGGGTGTGGATCCTAGGGCAGTGTTCAGATGTTGTGGGCCTTGTTTCTTAGCCACTTTTCCCCTTCCTCCTGAATCTGGGGGCTTCACGTCATGAGCAGAGGGTTTAGGTGGTGGAGAAGCTGAATGTGATTCCGCTTCTAGAAACTGGACGAAAAGTCCTGAAAAAGAATTGTTGGCCATAGCTCGGTGACTTGGTTTCCCAGGTGTGTTGGGGGCGCTTCTGGATCCAGGCCCCCCAGTCACCCAGCTGGTAACCCCACCTGGCCTTTCACTGAACAGCTGGCGCATCTGGTCTTCTTGGATCCCCAGCGTGCCTGCCATCAACCTTAAGGCTTCCTGCCGGTCGGCATCAGGTGCTTGCAAAGAGCCCACGAAGAGTCTCCTCAGGAGCGTTTTGTCCACCATGCCTTCGGACTTACTTACTAAGTCCATCAGTTTCTTCTGGGTGTCCTCCAGGACTTCCTGCTGGACCTCGTTCTGTTTCTTGACTTCTTGGAGCTGGTCTTCCTTCAGACCCAAGTCAGCCTTTGCTTTCTGGAAGCGTCCCTGCAATGACTTCAGTTTCCCTTCTAGGCTGTCTGCCTTTTCCATCCACTCGGCGAGTTCCAGCTTGAGGGCGGCTAGAACGTGACCGTACTGCCTCCCTTCCTCCTGGGAGGCTGCAAGCTGGAAGGCGGCTTCCTCTTTCTGCTGGGTGACCACGTGCAATTGCTCCCGCAGCGACTGCACCTGCACACTGGCTCGATGGCTCGCGTTTTCCAAGGCCGTGGAAGACAAAACGAGCTTTCCCTGCAAGACCGTCACTTCCTCTCTGAGTTGAGCCACTTTGCCTTCTGAGACCAAAGCTTCGCGGCGACGAGAATCTTCGGCTTCTGAAGCGACGTGACGCCGTCTCTCCAGCTCCTGGGTGAGGCGTGATTCTCTCTCCCGTAAATGGTGCACCTCCTTCTGGAGGGCACAGGTTTCCATTTGTTTCTGTGTCAGTGCCAGCAGGACTTCCTCCCTCTCCTGTGGACACACAACTGTCTGGTCCTGCACGGATGCAACTGCATCGACGAGCCGCTTCGCTTCCCCGGTCTCGCCCTCTTCTTTCCCTCGCAATACTTGCTCCAAAGCAAGTGCCTTCTCTTCCACCGCAGCGGACTGGGATTCCTCCTCTTTCGGCAGCATGGAAAGCCGCCTGTTGGTCTCTTGCAAGGCCTGATTTTCCATTTCCTTTTCTCTACACGTTTCCACGAGCTTTGCATTTTCCTCTTTCAGTTGACACACATCCGTTTCAAAATCTGCTAGTCTCTCCTTCAAATCGGTGACTGCCTGCCTCAAAAGGTCATTTTCACTCACTTGGCTACTGAACTTCTCCTGCAAAGAAAGCAATTCCTCACTTTTCGCTTGCAGTCGGAGCTCTTGATCCGGAATGAAGTTCTGCAGAACGGCCTGTTTCTCCTTCAGCGGCTCCATGTCGGAATCCCCGTGTTCCTGTTGTTTGCCTTCTCCTGGGGACGCGGCCGACACGGAATCCATCCATCTCTGCTTCTCTTCCTGGAGGGTTCGAATCATTGTATCTTTTTCTTGCATTGATTTTCTTAGCTCTTCTACCTCCTCTTGGCGCAACTGAGAAGACTGGCTCACTACGTCAGATGTCACGGCCTTCAGAGAGTCAGCTGGCTCTGAGGAGTCGGGGGAGGGCTGCAGGAAAATCGCATCCAGTTTCCCTAAAAGGAGATCCTTGGCGTGGCAATTCTCCCCGATGCTGAGCTGAATTCGTGCCAGGTCCTTCTCTAAGTGTTCTAAGGTTATTTCCTTGCCTCTGTAAGTCTGGATCAGGTCCATAGAGGTCGCCTGCAGTTTGGAATCCTCCTCGCTGCCAGGGCAAGCCTGCGCCTGGAGCTGGCGAAGATCGCTCTGAAGCTGGGGTGACTCCTGCTTCATGTTTTGGACCGTGGTCATCACCTGCTCTTTCCACTCTTCCATGATCTTCACTCGCTGTTTGAACGTGTCCCGTTCCCGCAGAAGCTCCTTGAACTGATCGATGTGAACGCCGCGAACCTCATCACCAGTGCTGGAGGTCTGCAGGATGGTCAATAAAGTCTGACATTTCTGACTTAAGGCATCCACTTCGAGGTCTTTTTCTCGAATAATGTGTGATAAATTCTGAATCGTTTCTCTAAACATCTCCTGACCACTACATTCAATTCTCGGGGACAGTTTCCGATTTTCCTCTTGCATCCTCTGGAGCTCTGCTTCTTTGGCAGCAAGTCTCTCTGTCATTTTCTGATACTCCCTTGTCAGATGGCTATTCTCCCTCGTTTTCTCATTTAAGACAGCCAACACTTGGTCGCTTTTCGAAGCACACTCTTGCAATTGCTGCCGAAGTCGCTCCACGTCCACGCGCTGGCGCTGAGAAGCTGCAGAGATTCTGCTGGAAAGACCCTCGATCTCCAAATCCTTCTGCTGGATAATCTGAGTTAGTTTACCAATCTCCTCTTTGGACACCCGATCGATGTGTTCGGTCAATCGGATGTTCTGTTCAGTTAGAAGCTTCATCTCCACTTCTTGCTCTTTTATTCCTTGGACTGGTCTTTGAGTTTCGCCTTTAGATGGATCAAGCTTCTCACTTCCGTTCTCTCTAGGAAGAGGCTGACTGCTTGTGACTTGAACGTCGTCACAGTGCTCTGCTGCAATGTGCTGGCTTTTGTCAGGCAGCTGGGCTTTCATTTGGCCTAATGTGTCTTGCAAATTCTGAATCTCCTGGTCTTTCGCTGCAAGGAGCTGAGCGCGTTCAATATGCAGCTGCTCCTGCTGGGATTGAAGATGGTCCACTTTCTGCTTCTGCTCCTGTAGAGACTGAAGCAGTCTTATCTTCCCCTGCTGCTGGTTGTGAATGATCTTCTGTTGTTCCTTTACTTCCTCCTCGAGGTCATCTTTTAACTCGTTCAGTTGGAAGACTTCACACTCCAGTTCGAGGATTTTAGGGTCAGGTACAGGGCGACTCTGTTGTCTCAGGCGCTCCAGTTCTTCTTTCAGATGATGATTTTCGGCGGTCACGGAGGTGAGACGCATGTCTTTGTCCTCCACGGTTTGCTCTAAAAGGTCATTGCTTCTTGAGGCTTTTTCTTTAATGACCTGTGTCAATTGCTTCTGCTCCTCCAAAGCAGAGGACAGCATGTCCTTGGTTTCTCTGTGGTCGGCGTCCATCTGCTCGATCTTCTTTTGGAGGTGGAATAGTTCCAGGTCTTTCTCTTGCATGAGTCGGATCAAACGTGCATGCTCTAAAGGTAACAATTTCTTGATGGTTTGCTTGTACTTCCTCTTCTCTTCCAACGCCTTCTTCTCAGTCCGACACAATTTCGCTACTAACCGCCCTTTTTCGATCTTTAAAGCCCTCACAGCAATGTTGTTTTCCAGACACTCCTCGTTGTTACGGAGAATCGATTCTTCCAGCTGGTGTCTTACATCTTGGAGTGCCAAAACCAACTTCTGGTTTTCTGCTCTGACATCAGAAGCAACGTTGTTCAGATTGTCGTTCAGCCGCTCCATCTCTGCAAGTTGTTGCTCCACCCGTCCAAGCTCACTTTCCCTTTGCTCATACTCACGTAGTTGTTGGCGGTGCCTCTCAATGACGTCGGCCAGTTGCTTCTTGTGGAGACTCTGTAATACCGATACTTCAAGTTGGTGTTCGTCTAGCTTCTTCATCCGTTGTTGTTCTAGGTCCCTGATGGTGGTCTTCAGTTTCCAAATTTCACTGGAGTCTAGTATCTTTGATGACGACTGAGACAAACGCCTCCAGTGACTAACCTCAGCCTCCAGTGTTTCGATGTCCTTCAGGAGTCTGTTGATTTGTGCCTGTGATGTGATGAGGTCGGCGAAGTCCATCTCCTCGCCAGTGGAAGTTCCCTTTCCCACGTGCCCGGTGAAATCAACGTGGCTGGTGAAGCAAGGCTCTCTGCCATCCACTTCCCCTGGGGAATGGTCTAGGCCAGAGCCCAGGCCACCAACCCAAGGCAACATCTCTGCGGGTCATAAAACTGTCCTGGTCCGCTGTGAAAAAGCGTCCAGTGCAGTCGGACTACCCCGCCAAGTGTCCCAGAACCCCTGCCTGCGCGAGCCTAAGAATCCCAAGACAATAAGCGTTTCTAGGCAACGCTTGCGTGGGCCCGGCCCCCCTCCCCTCTGCAGACCAGGTCCTTAGGAAAGGCCAAGGCCTTGGTCTTTCCCAAGGCCGTCTTTGGCCACTGGTCCCGGTCCCAGCCGCTCATCCCCACGACTTCTCACGCCAGGGCTGGGCCCCTTCCGCTTCTTCCCCCGCTTTCATGGCGGTCCTGGGCGGGTCCCAAGTGCATGCTCCTGCCTCACCGCCCCCAGGTGCCTGCCCACACAAAATGCACTTGGCCCTCGACTTTCCCCCTAAGTGGTATCACAGTACACAAACTCCTTTGGCGTGTGCTTTCCACGCAACCGAATCTTTTTAATGGAGGTGAAAGGTACACAGTCCCACGCACCCATCCACCTAGGAGTGAAGGTCCTAGGTGCATTTGACAAATGTCTACACACGTGTAAGGCATGGCCCTCAAGAGACTTTGGGCATTTCCAACCTCCAGAGGCTCCAGAGTGACCTGTCCCTCCCTGCCTCGTTAGCCTGCGGGGACAGTGAGTCCCACTCCTGGGTTTGCTGGTTCACTGGCGGCCGGGAGCGCTGTGACCCATCAACTGCCTCCCGCAGGTGTGCGGCCTAGACCGGGGAGGGGGTCGCGGGCGGTGGCGAAGACCGTGCTGGATAGGGGGCTCCTGGCATCTCACAGAGAGGCCTGGGGTTCAGGCCTTGGGTGGAGGAGGGGCTGGGAACCACACCCCTTGCCTGGTCCCACAAGGCCCCCCCGGTGGGCGGTGCCACTGGATGAGAGGCAGAGAGGGCGGGGCTCCCGTCCAGGAACAGCTCCACAGCCGCCTGGGCCCTGAGGTGATGCAGCCCTCTGAGCGGTTCCCAAGCTGCCCTGCCCAAGCCCCTTGGTCAGCCGCCTCCACCAGGAAGAAGCAATCCAACTGCATGAAGCAGGGGCCAGCTAGACCGCGGGTAGGCGAGTGCGCCGATCTGGGTTGGCACGGGATGAGCCGATTGGGGACGCTGGCCTGGCCGCCTCGGCAGGGCCGGCTGTTTTCTGGGCCGCGCGCTCGATGCCTTGCAGCACGCGGGATCTGGGACCGGGCTGCGCCACGTCGCGACCTGGAGCCCAGCTCTGGGCCAGCGCCAGAGCCCCCGGGGAGCAGCGGGGTGGGTCGTCATCCCGCCGCCCATTGTCCAGGCCCGCAGAGCATCGCCCAGGAGGGAGTGGACCCGAGCCTTCCCCTGACCTCCCCCGGCCTTCCCCTGACCTCCCCCGGGGTTGGCCCCGGGTGAAAACTCAGGTAACCCTTGTGCCTGAGGCCAGGCGGACGCTGTGCTCTGGGGGTGGCGTCCTCAGCCTTTCAGGTTCGCCCTGCTGCTGCGGACCCTCCACGTCCAAGTGCCTGATGGCAGTAAATAAGGAAGGGATGATCAGAGCCCATCGGATGCGCCCAGGGAGTTTCGGTGGTCCATGCAGGGGCTGTACAGGTGTTGCTGTTCCCAAACCCGGGCCCCTGTGGACCCGACTGCCCAAGTTTTTGATATTGACAAATTGGGAACTGGGTGGAAAGAATTGTGGAAACGCCTTGGGCCGACTTTTAGTTTAGCTCTTTAATAGCTTTTTAAAAAGCCTTTCTCCCTTTGGATTTGGAAGCAGATCCTTCTCCAGGTTTCTTGGGGACTGTTTTCATGCTTGACAGGAAACATTCTCCATTATGAAATGACAGAAGACACCAGGGTTTGCAGACCACCAGGCTGTTGGAACAGGAACCACTGGTGGTTTTGAGAGGTCCTGGAGGTGACTGTCATGTGCCCAGGTATCTGGGACACATCTTTCAAGGTCTTTTAGGGCAGTTAGCTGTACTGGACCTAGTGACTGTTTTTGCTGGGCAGAGACATGAAGGTGTGAGTCTTCCACAGCTCTTGCTTCTTTTTTTTCCAAAAGTTGGGTCAAAGGGGGAGTTTGACTTGGCCAGAACACGTGCGGATAGTTCCGTGTGTGTGTGTCTGTACCAAAATACTTTGACTTCCCCTCCCATTTCTTCAATTTCCTTGTTTAAGGTTTGGGTCCCCCCCACCCCACCATAACTTTTTGCTTAGTGGCTTAGTTTTGTTGTTTAACTTTGTTGCTACCCCACCCTATTACCTTAGTGTGCATTTATCCTGTTACCAGAGTTGATGCCTGTGCCCTAAGCCTAGTGCTGCCTACTTTTCTGTCATTTGTAGGAAATGATAGAAATAATGCCCAGCGGGAGGTAGACAGGATAGTAGTGATGTAGTTTTGGAAGGCAGGTGAGGTTTGGTGGGCTGAGATCTCGAGCCAACGCCCGAGAAAGAATTCTTGAGACGTCTTTAGGGCAAAATGCTGGTTTTCTTAAAGCACTGGGACAGGATCCCTGGGCAGAAAGAGCTGCTGTAATGGGGTTGTGGGGGCAACTGATTACATACTTGGGAGCTGGGAGAGGGAAAGAAAAGGGAGGGCTTCAAAAGAACTTTCCTACGCTAAAGAGGATACTGGAGACCTTGCCATTGTCAGGTTAAGGTTGTTTTCCCTTCTAGCAAGGTATTAACATTAAGATAGTTGGAAGTTTCCTGGAGGAATGTCACAGGGTATCAGCCTGTGCTTTGTCCTTCTGCTCCCTCTTCAGGAGTGGGGGCCAATGATTCAACAGAGAATCTGTAAATGAATCCTAAGATAATTCCTTGTGAGCTTTCTTACCCCTGCCTCCCTTTGCATTCTTAGTAACATGCCTTGTAAAATCAATATTCAATGACTGTCAAGACTGATTTGTCATGTTGTCATTCTGGCCTCTTTATATACTGTATCAGGAAAGGGGTGTTTGCTTTTTTTGTGCAAAGTTCTGAGGTATTTATTTATTTATTTATTTATTTATTTATTTATTTTATTTAACAGAGAAAGAGCACAAGCAGGGGGAGCTGCAGGGGGAGAGGAGGAAGCAGGCTCCCCACTGAGCACGCAGCCTGACCTGGGGCCCTATCCCAGGACCCTGGGATCATGACCTGAGCCGAAGGCAGAGCCTTCACCAACTCAGCCACCCAGGGGCCCCAGTTCTGGGCCTTTTCAAGCTACCAAGCCAGTCGGCCCCTCTTTGGCCCCAGCTTCCTCTGTAGCAGCTTCTCTCTTCACACCTGGATTCTGGCCATACGTGCCCCACTTCTAGTTTATGGAGCAGGCCGAGCATTCTTACCTCTTAGCCTCTACCTGAGATTCTCCAGAGTTCCTTTCACCACACCAGCCCTGCAGCTGCCTCCTACTCATTCTTCAGCTCTCCAGGCCAAGGTGTCTGCCTCTAAAAGGCCTTCCCTGATGCTCCGACAGAGAATGGATGGCCCCATCCCGGGGAACGTTCCTAAGTCCACACAGCACCTGGTTTTCTATGATGCAGTGGCCTCTTTACTTGTTATTGTTCCCCAGTAAACAAAATGCCTTGAGAGCCCTTGCTGTCTTTCTCTTTCATCTCCCAGGGTCTGCTGTGGTGCCTAGCACAGGGTAGAAACTCCACAAAGACTATCAAATCCAGTGTAAATCTAGTTCCTACCAGACCGCCCTGGCGGTGTGAGCCCAAGTATGGGAAAATGAAAACTGGATAGAGTCAGTGGTGATTCACACTGGGACTGTAATTCTGGCCCTGACCTTTGACTCTGTTTGAAAATCTTTATTGCTCGATGCCAGTGGAAGCCGAGGCTATTACAGAGCTATGAAGGGTGTGGCAGTTATGCTCCCAAAGTCAAAACTGTTTTTCTGGGGAAGCTTTTGCTTCACTGCTGTCGATTTCCTCGACATATCTGTATTCCTTCCACTCCGGTCATTGTCAAGGCCTCGGGAGGAAACACGGAGGCAGGAGAGAGCCTAGAATTGTGATTCTGTGTTATCGTGTTACTGACAGACATCAGAAGTGGGATTCTGGGTGCATTGCACTCAAGAGGAAGGCTAGAAAGCGTAGGTCCCCTTCGCCCATGAGTGAAGTCGTGTGTGTGAATGGCATGCCCATCGTGTGTGCTATCCATTCATAAAAGGCCATGTTGTCTTCCCAAGAACAAGGACCTTGTCAGCAACCGCACACTAAGGTTCCATGGGACGAACATGGGGGAGAATGAGGAATGGCTGCAAGGAGGGAGTTCTCATGATGTGATGTGTTTACAATGGGAGGATGAGTGTGTTTCAGAAGATGGTTTGTGTATCACAGACATGAGGCTATGTGGTGGTCTCATGACAGGGGGGTCCCAAAGAAGAGAATTAGGATGGCTGATTCATCAAGGGGCACTTATGGAGGCCACACTGTGTACTGTTCAAGGTATTAAAGAATCACAAGTGAACACAACCCAGTTTCTGCCCTGAAGGGGCTCAATAGATCTGTGGAAGAGACAGACAAGCAAGAAATAATTATAGACCATGAGACAAGTGTTTAGAGAGGGACAGCTAATACAGTGAGCAACACTCCACTCTGAGTGAATGGACAGAGGTACCAAAACCAAACAAACAGACCAGAAGGAAATTGGAGCAGAGCCTTTCCTCCCATCTGTAAGCACGACTTTCAATGTTCTCTCCTATTGATTAGGTCTCTTTTCCTTGTAAGAGAACCCAACTCGAATTGCCCTAAGCCAAGATGGGAACTTTACTGGCTCATATGTGACCCAGAGTCCAAAAGGACTATGGCTGCAGCCAGGGCTGGATCCAGGGGATCCACTCTCTAGACAGGCTGTGTCCACAAGGAGACAC
The DNA here is from genome assembly GCF_023065955.2 of Ursus arctos. Taxonomy (NCBI): domain Eukaryota; kingdom Metazoa; phylum Chordata; class Mammalia; order Carnivora; family Ursidae; genus Ursus; species Ursus arctos. Next base: position 84,537,480 of record NW_026622874.1, on the reverse strand, counting down.
CCCTGCCCCACCCAGGTTTCCTCCCTCCTCAGTTCAAGTCCCAGAGGGACATAGACTACTTTTCACTGTGGCTAGAGCCCCAGGACAGACTCTGAAGATGTCTGGCTGGGTCCCATGCCATGCCCTGGAAATGCAAATGGAGTCAGCCCCACCCAAACCACAGGGAATGGCAATGGGGGAGTACTGGTCCCCCAGAGAACACTGGGTGCTGTTACCAGCAGGGGAGAAGGAGTGCTGGTCAGAATACACTAAGTATTACATCGTGTCTTTTGTAGGGAAAGAGAACCGTCATCTACTCTTGTGAAAATACAAATTAGTAAAGAGGATCTTGAAGAACAGTTTGGCAGTGGCTATTAGAATTCATAAGGGGCAATTCCTTGAGCCAGCAATTCCTGCACATACGCACGTGTACCTGTGCTTTCTACAACACTATTTAATAGAAAACCATATAAAATGCAGCTATCTAAAGGACCATCAGTATTGAATACATTAAGTAAAAAGGAATTTCCATGCAAAGGAGAACTAGAAAGCCATCAGAAATAATGAGGCAGAGCTATAAATGACAATAGAAGCACAGCCATGAGTTACTAGGATCCAGAATAGTTACAAAACAGGACGTGTCAATTATTCGCTTTATTAAAATTATACATAAATCTATTTATTTTGAGAAATGTAGATTCACTCATTCAACAGATATATATTGAACTACAACCTATGTATTTATTCAATGTGTATGTACAGTCTTTCAGCAAAAACTTACTGACCCTTCTAGGTGCCAGGCACTGGACTGTATTTGTGTTTTCATGTGTGATATTTATCCGTCTCTAGGTGTACTGTTCATCCATAGGAGAAAACACTCTGAACACTGGTTATCTTGGTGGGGGGAGAGATTATGCAGGGTCTTTACTTTCTACTTCATACATTTCTGCATCGATGGATCAAAGGTAATGCAAAGCGTTAGCTCCTTCATCATTCCGACACAAGTATTCACCAAATATACAGAAAGTTATGATAGCGACAGTGTGGAGAAAACAGCCAGGCCAGCACATGGCACAGCCTGCACAGGTTCTACTTATAATCTGTAGGAGGGAAACGAAGGATGGGGGAGATGTTCTTTCTGGGAGTCTCTTCACCAGGAGCATGACTGTGGCACTGTGGTTGCACAGAGGCCTGTCTCGCTGTCTCATGTTTCCTGTGTTATCTGTGTCCACCATCCCAGAAGGCCATCCTCTCTGGGCATGTCCTCTGACCTGAATTATTAGTAAGCCCCCTGAATACTCTGCCAGACACAGACTGAAAACGATGGAACATTCTGGAAGAGGTTTACCTTGGACTGAAAGGCTTAGAGGTGAGCAGGGAGTTGCTGGAAACACTCATACTTAAAACGTGAGGGGAAACCCGGAGCACAGGGGCCGAGGAGGTGATATAACAGGTGGAGCAGGTCAGGTACAAGACAGCGGGGAGCAGTGCGGGGGGACTGGAGGATGACAGCCCCCCTCCATGAAGCAGCCACCTAGGACTTAGGGTCTGATGCTGCCAGATTGGATGTTCCCAAGGAAAGCTGGAAACAGAGATTTTCAGGAAAAAATCTATTTTGCACTGGTTGTAAATCACTGAAACCCATTTTGTAAAGATTGAAGAACGGGGACCTATGGACATCTGTTTTAAATTCCTTCACGGTAAATGCGATGCAGTGTAAACGTATCAGCAGAAGTACACTCTGCGTGACATCGCAAGTGCTCACTCGCAGGTGCAGACAGACAGACAGACAGACACACACACACAGACACAAACACACACCCCTTTTAAAAGGAAAAGGGGAAAAAAGCAAAGAGCGTTCTGTAGTGCACATCGTACCACGTAGGTTAAGGGTACTTGCCGATTTGAAGTGGGTCCTCCGAATGTAGTTCTGTAATGGGTTGTGATAAGAAAGGCTTGACTCTGTGGGAAGATGGGAAAGAGAGAAATGAGTCAAGGAGCTCAGTTTCAGCAGAACCGCAAACACCCACTCCAGGAACGGCAAATACATCCTGCTCCTGTTCAAAGCAAGGGCCACTCACTCCACAGGGCCTTCTGCTTCCTGACGTCTGGCCCTCGGCACACGCACTCACACTTCAGTGGATCGGGGCTCTGGCGAGGTCACTAAGCAGGACACTCCGAATCGGATGCCCACTCACAATCTCATCATGAAATACTGAACACTCAGAAATCGCTCAGGATACGTCAGCAAGGATTTTCCCGATGTTCCAGGTTTTCCAAGTCGTCTCCAGTTTTCTGCCTCTTCTCAAACAAAATCTTTAACACAGTGCTCACCGCTCACAGTTCACTGAAAAAAGGACTCCTATTCAGACTTGAAGTCAGTAACGTTGATGCGATGACTCCCTCCTCCACGATATGCAAAAAATCAGACCTCAGAGAGCCGAATCCTCCATCACAACAACCATACACAAAGGCCAATGCGTTTTTCAGCCCAGAAGCACCTCTGGGCTTGAGTGAGAGCCCGCTTCCTCTTAGTTCACTCGGGGTCCCAACAGGCTAGGACGTCGTCTGCAGAGGCACAGCCTCAGATGCCAGACGGCAACCGATCAGCATATTTTCTGTAACGGAATCCTGTATTTGGAAAGGGTGAAAACCTTGTTTTCATAGGGTAAACTAGATCAACCTCATACTTGAAAACTATTTCCAGATGATGAGAATTAGACATCCTTGAAGGACAAGCTGAAACTTTTATGCTCACCAAAATTTTTTTTAAAGGCAATTCTTGGCATTTTATTGAAATCACTCATTTAAAAAGAAGGAAGGGAGTTCCCTTCCAAACCCTCGGGCTTGAGGCCAGGGCTTAAATCTCAGCTCCGCCCCTTCCTTCACAGGTGCCGAGATGGAAATTCGCTTCACTGCTTTGTGCCTCGGTTTCCCCACCAGAATTCACGAGGCTGCTCTGAGCACTGAGTGAGATGATGCATGGGAAGCATTGCACACGGTGCTACAAAAGCTCCCAGCAGGATTCACAAACTCGCCCTCTACAACTCTGCAAACTCCTTAAAACCTGGTCAGCGTGGCCCCCGGAATATCTCACAGACTGTAAATGACTAAGTTCAGCCTCCCATTCATTCGCTCAAACAATATTGACGACGCATCTGCTCTGGGCTGGGCACCTCGCTATGCCCTGGAGATAACGAAGTAGACAAAATACACAGAACATTTCAGATCATGAAACTAGTGTAGGTCATTTCAAGGTTCAGAGAAATGACGTTCATGGACAGAACAGTCACAAGGGAGAGTGTATTGCATGTGGAAGACTGCTCGACAGGTTGGAATGAGGTCCCGGGGCCAGCAAGAAAGCAGGGAGGGGGTCCAAGGGGAGGGCCCCCTAAAATGAGGTCTCCAGCATGCATCCGGCCCCCTCCCGACCGCTGCCTCTGACTCTGCCCGGCTCTGTCCTCTGGTCCAAGCCACACTTACTGGATGCTGGGCAGCTTTCTCGTGACAATCACTGCAAAGTCGACCTCAAAAATATTTTCATGGGAGATCTTCATCCTGAGGAAAAATACACAGCAAGTTTGCTAATTCTGTATTCCCGCATACATTTACTGACCATCTTCATGTACCGAGTACTAAGCCCCAAACAGCAACGGGCTATTTCAGGGATTTAAATCAGGAATGATATGGTCAGAAAGGTACTTTTCAGGTGACTTTGGTCTCTGTGTGGAGAATGGATAGAGGACAAATGTTAGGAGATTCTCAGAGCCGTCCAGGAAGAAGGTCCAGGGAAGAAGTCACAGGGAGCCTGAACTGGGGGAGCAGCCACTGGCATGGAGGTGGGGAGGCACTGAGAGGCGCTGGGGAAGTAGGAGCTAACAGATTTTCCAAAAAGCAGACTGAGACAGATTAGAGAGGGTCAGGAAACAATTGTGTGTTTGCGGGGGAGGGGTCGGGGCCAGCATGTGCGGGATCAAATAGGATACAACAGCAAACATCACAAAGCATCCCCGTCAGTGAGGGCGAGCACTGTCTTGTGGTACATTTACGTTTTTCTGTGAGAGTCGCCTACGGTGGGTGGGAAAGGGCAGGCGTCTGCAGCCAGGGAATGGGGGTCAGATCCCATCCACCACGTGTCTGCTGTGAGGCGCTGCAAGTCACTAAACTCCCTGGGCCAAGCTTTCCTCGTGTGCACAGTAGAGAAATTGACTGCACCTCACGGGGTTGTGAGGACTCATGAGGAAATAAATATACAAGCCACACGCACAGCAGGACCTGCGCTAGTAAGCGCCAAGGGTGTGCCTTTGATTTACTGACACGGGTACACAGATGTGGGGCCTGGCCTGGGCTGTACATGTATTTTTACTGTGGGCTGCAGTAGAGAGTGTGAAAGCCACACACAGAGACACACACACACAAACATACACACTGAGTTAGACAAAGACAGTCATACGCACAGAGACGCAAAGACCCACACACAGCGGCACACAGACAGAAGAGACAGACACAGAGAAACAGAGATACAAAATACAGACATGTAGACACACAGACCCCTACACACAGACACACAGAGAGGCAGAGACACAAAGACACAAACACAGAGACACAGACACACACACGCAGAGACTCACAGAGAACGACACACACACACACACACACATAGAGAGACACACTAACGGCCCTGCTCCACTACCTGCCTCCCCAGCCTGGTCACCCTCTGGGCTCCTAGCACATTCTCTCCATCTCTGTCATGTGCACTCACTCACTCAGCCCTGAGGAGGATTCTCGAACGCATTCTCTCCTCAGCTCACCAACTGCAAGGACACCCCTTTCTGGCCTGTTTCAACCACACACTGCATGAACCTGCAACAGCTCCTCACACCCCTGAGGCCTGGCAAGAAACAAGGCGCTCCACAACCTGCTGACTGTTCGGCATCCCCCCCGCCATGCATGCTTTTAACACCCTCGTGTCCACCTTACTTCTATTCCAGAAATACAGAACCAGTTGGTCAAAGGGGAAAGACAAAGAGAAACACAGATGCCGGTGTCCAGAATCAGGTGGTGGTGTCGCCGGTGCAGGCTGGGCCAAAGGAAAAGCGGGGGTCAGGATGATACCCCTGTTTCTGATGTGAACAACTGCGCAGGGAAGAGCACCGTGTATGTAGACGGTAGTATGTAGTATGTATATTAACTCACCTATGTAGACAGTCAGGAGCGATGGGAAGCAGGGATGGGGGAGGGTCGCTGTCTTAGGGGTTGGCATGATGGGGTCAGAAATCACAAGCAAGCATTTTCTAGTAGGAGGTGATCCCTATGGGTTAAGTGTTAGGACCATAGGTCCAGCTACCCCCCAACCTAGTGGAAAAATCAGAGGGTCTGGTTTGGGGGAGAGGGAGGGTGACAGAGGGACACAGGAGGAGAGAGTAAAGGACCGCTTCGTGATGTATCAGAAGAGACAGGCTCACCCACCTCAACCGTTCACTCTCAGAGCTGCCACACATGCCTGCCCGTCTGCAGAGCGCGGCGATGGACGAGCTAGCTGAGGCTACTGGGAGGAAAGGCTTAGGGCAGACGAGAACTAACTTCTGCTAGGAAACTCCACAGCACCCTTCCAGAACATTACTCCCACGACAGGAAAGGGTAAGGAGAGTCTAAAATTCCCAAAGACAATGAGAACAATTAAAAGCAGATGAAGGACAGCATATACTCCCACATCTTCTGTAGGACTTCTGACTTTAGTATAAAGAGCTTCCCCTTGGGGCGCCTGGCTGGCTCAGTCGGGTGAGCGGCCAATGATGATTTCGGTTCAGACCACGATCTCAGGGTCCTGGGATCCAGCGCAGTATTGGGCTCTGTGCTTAGAGGGGAGTCTGCTTAAGATTCTTCCTCTGCCTCTGCCCCTCCCCCCCCCAATAAAAGTCAAATCTTTAAAAAAAAAAAAAAAGCGCTCCCCATGCATCAGCTACTTGACCCTCAGAAGAACTGACTAAGGGGTCACTGGGGAGGGAAAGCTACCAAAAGGCACACCTCGAGCCTCTAAGGAACAGACAGCTTTTTTCTGGGCTTTCGAAAAGGAGCAAAATGGCTGCAGCACATGTTTCCACTTTCGACTCTGGGATTCCCTGAGTCTGTCTGACACGCCACTCAATGAAAGCTGGCGAGTCACAGGAGGCAAGAAAGACACCGAAGACAGGACCGGCTCCTGGATGGCAGCTGGGGACCGCCGTGAGGAAGCACAGCCCTTGGACTGGAAGAGGATCCCGCAGGGCCAACCGCAGCACAGGCTGCCCGAGGTGAGACCCACCCTCTGCGTCCTTGATCCTTGGGTTGTGTGAAAACAGAAGTCGGGAGACACCGATCAGCTGAGGTCCCTTAAAGGGGTTCACTGCCCCTTTATTCTGTTTCTGTGATGGTACTGGCTTTCCTGGGCCCTCCTGGTGCCCGGTGCCCGAAGTGGGGAGCCTTCAACTGCCCAAAGTCTTGGGCCCCTGAGATCAAACAGAACGAGCTCCCACGATGGTGGCAGCAAAAAGCCTGTGACCCGCTGCCTCTGCTGGTGCAGCTGGGGGAACATCCCCGGGGGAAGGTGCATGAGACAACGAGACTGGCAGCCAAAATTTTCCCTGCCCCGTTCTACAAGCACATACCTCTCAATACAGGGATTAGCAAATTTACTGTAAATGGCCAGAAAGTATTTTAGTCTTTGCAGGCCAGACAGCCTCTCTTGGAACTACTCAACTCTGCTGTCATGCTGGTAAAGCAGCCATGGAGAAGATGCAGCTAAATGGGAGTGGCTGTGTTGCAATAAAACTTTATTTACGACGATAGCTGAGTGGGCTAAATTTGGCCCGACAGGCCCAGGCTCCAAGAAGCAAAGAAGCATTGTTTATTTTTTATTATTTAAGAAACATATATATTTAAAAAAACCCTTTGGACCAATATAATTATCAAACAAAACAAAACACCTCCACAATATCTTACTGACCCTGTGCTGTTCGCCTTCCTCACTCCTGAGAGAGAACCTTTTTCTTGGAAGGGGTACCTAAGTCTCAATGTACCTTGTTCCCAGGAATAAAAATGTCAGATTTGTTCATTATTAACCCACCTACATGACAGCGGGGAGAATCCAAATGTCGGGACCAAGTCGAAACGGTGTCGGGCCGAGAGGAGGCATTTCTCCAATGCCTTCCACTCACACTGCACACGTTCTGTCACTGCCTTCTGCTCCCGTTCCTTCCACCACACCATGGTCACTGAGGTACAGACGCACCACAGCCCAACAGACCGCAGAGACCCCCCTGAACAAGCACAGGCTCTGTGTAGAGAACAGGGAAGGAACCTGGATTTGGAGGAGCTGCAGCCCATTTGGTCCCACTTCTGCCACTAACCAGACTCGTCTCCTTTCCTGTGAGTGAGCGCAGTTACACCTGTTCTTGCTCCCTAACAGAGCAGGTGAGGGACCAAATCAGGGAATAGCTGCAAAAGGCCTTTGTGTCATCGCACAATCACCCAGCCGTGTGCACCTCCAGCCTGTACCAAAGACACTAGCAGGATGACAATAAAATCTTCGTTATTGCCAATATGGCAGATGCAGGGGCTCTGGCTCTCATAATTCCACGGGCAGGGTTCTTCCACCCATGCAGAGGAAATGTCTACTAGGATTTTTATCCTAAGCCCTGTTTGTAACAGCAAAGGATGAGATGAAAGGCACCCATCCTTCACCAGAGCTCTGGGGACACTAAGTATGTGGCTGACGGGGGCAGCAGGCGCAAGCATCTGGGGACGGGGGCGCGAGACAGACCGTCACTGCATTCCCTCTGAATATATTTTAACATTTCTGAACCAGGCGGGCACCTTCACAGGTGAAACAATTTGGGAAAGAAGAGGCAGAATTTTCATTTACCTTTAATCTCCAGAGGTGGTATCCACCCCAGTCCCAAGATTTAGAATTTGACAATGACATTCTGTCTTCCGTAGAAATGCCTTTATAAGCGGACTCACGCCATGGACGTGAGCGAAATGTCCTGAGAGAGAGACAGAGACAAGCTATTGCTCAGTGAGGTGGGATATCATCCCTGCAGAGCACACGCCAGGAGAAAAGCAAATCAGGACACTTCTGCTCTTCCTCCGGGTCAGCGGGTTATTGTGGACTTCATGGGAGAAAGAGTGACTTTCACATTCTCTTCCTTTTTTAAATTTAATTCAAAGCTGCTACAATCAAAGTAAGTACAATCTATTTAATGATTTAATGGAATTAACGATCTTACAAATAAATTGCCCCTTGGGGCACCCGGGTGGCTGTTGGTTAAGCGTCTGCCTTTGGCTCAGGTCAGGATCTCAGATCCTGGGATCAAGCCCTGCATCGGGCTCCCTGCTCAGCTGGGAGCCTGCTTCTCCCTCTGCCTCTGCCCCTCCTGCTCATGGTCTCTCTTTCCAATAAAGAAATAAAATCTTTAAAAATCAAAATAAAATGTCCCATTATTTTACATGGGAAAGACAAGTGTTTTACATCAAAATGTCAGATCTAAATGTTCCTTTTGGAAACGCGCTTTTTCATAGCTAGGTAAAGCTACTTAGGACTCGACTAATACTCAGAATTGCGAGATCATGACAAAAATAATATTTTGGGGTCAGGAAATGGGGCAGATAAATGTCAAAAAAAAAAAAAAAGTATTTCTTACCGTGTTCCCTTCATCTCCATTCTGTGTGGGTAAGAGCCTCTATGTTTATAAAAAGGCCTCACAGAGCACTGGTGGGAGGGGAAGCCAGGAGTAAACGTTGCCCAATAAACGGACTTGTTTAGCTCCGGAGTGGGGAGCTGGAGTAAAGGGGATGGGAAATAAAAGAGGGGAAAGGAAGATAAAATCTGTGTTCTAAAGCCTTGCGCTTAACTATTTTAAGAACAAAATTGGAGTAGCATTTAGAAACTTACTGCAGTCCTATTGATTCTGCTACTACACAATTTGAGCTTGTATTTTACGTGTCTCTGGCTTCTTATTTTTCGAGGAAATCATTTTTATTGTATGTTATAGAGTATCATCCACAACAGGCTGATTATTGGGAAAAAACTTTAAAAATGCTCACCACACGCTGTTTGGGAAGCACTCTCCTAGTGGGCCCCAGTCTGGAGATGCCAGCCCAGGCAGAGGAAGAGGCAGGCTGGCTGACATGCTGCCTCGGGCACCCAGCTCCCAAGGCCCCGAGGTGGGTCCCTGCCTCTGCAGCAGTGGTACAGAAAGCTTCCTCAGGAGCCCAGGAGGGAGGCTTCAGGCCTCTGAGCCAGGCCTGGCCCCATCTTCCTAATGCCTGGGTTCATCCTGAGCTCCAAGTAAGATCCACGTCCTTTTTCTCAGGGACCACCACGTTAAACGTTCTTTGCATTTCTTATACAATCTACCCATAGGCTCCATCTTTAGGGCCAGGATTCCTGGCACACACAAGGACTGTGGTCACTTGGTTAATTTCTCAGTCTGGCTGAGACTGAGTCACCCTCCCACCTCAAATCCTTTCTGTGTCTTGATAGAAAGGACTTGCAGAGCCTAACAGTGTTATTACTGCTTTAATAAAGCCAAAAAAGTAATTCCTTCCTTGAACAGACAATTCACAGTGAAAGATCATATAAATGGCTCTTAAACATACAAAAATGATTTTCAACTTCACCCCCAAAATCAGAGGATTATAAAACAAAATTACTGTAAGATAACATGTTCCCATATCAGATTAACCACAATGAAAAGGTTCATAATACACTGTGTTCATGAGGATGTTGGGATAGGAGCACATTCATATGCCTGGAGAGAGTGAACACTGGAACTCTCTCTTTTTAAGCATGAATTCCTAAAACGTCAGGCCTCTGGGCTGATGAGGGGACGTTGGGAGGGAGGGGGTCACTTGCCTCTGTTAATTTCGGAGGACCTCCTCTCCTTAGACACTCTTACAATATGCTGGATGTAAGGGTCATGCCAGTAGCCAAGGCTTACTGCAAACCTGGAACAGAGGAAAGGAGGCAGATAAATAGAGGTCATTAGGTTCTGGCCCAGTTCTCAGGACCCAGGTCGAGGAGGAAAATCATCTACCTCAAAAGGCCAACAGAGGCACGTTTGGTGCTCCCTTACCAATGTCAACAGACTCGGCCATCCCTCTTGGTGCTCACATACACGGCCCCTCAACCTCCCCACAGTGGCCATTTCTTTCCTCTCTTTACTCATGCGGCTAACTCTTTTTCCAGGACCCTAGAGAGCACATAACCTCACCTCATACCTCACCTAGAAGACCTGCCACCACCTATTCCCTCAGCAAACTCACTGGCCAGAGCCAATCAGACAACTCTGCTCAACCAGAAGTTCTGTGTCCATAGGAAAGGAGATCCAGGATTGTTTTGTGAAACTTATGAATGACTACCTAAGTATTTCCCCCGGCTCTGTATTAGGTACCAGTCCTTCCACATCCCTTAAGCAGGTCATAGTGGGAAAACCAGGAACAAATAAACACAACTGCTACAACCTAGAAAATGCTAGAGTAGCCTGTACTCTCTGGTCTATACAACCGGAAAATGCTATGGTAGCCTAAACTCTCCCTGGTCTACGCTACAAGGAAGCAAAGTTTTGGTGTTCTAAGCCGGGGAGCTGAAGTCCAAATATCCCTGAAGGTCTTCTGTCAAACCTGAGTGGAACTAGCCTTAGGACAACAAGACGTAGGGGAAGGAGCCTGGAACGCTAAGGCCATGCCAAGTCACTGTGGGCCTGGAGTCTGCTCTGCCCCTCATCAGTTATCTTGTGAATTAATATATATGTTTACCATTTATTTATTTTTTAAGGTTTTATTTATTTATTTGAGAGAGAGAGAGAATAACTGAGAGAACACAAACAGGGGAAGTAGCAGAGGGAGAGGGAGAAGCAGACTTCCCACTGAGCAGGGACCCTGATGGGGGGCTCGATCTCAGGACCCTGAGATCATGACCTGAGCCCAAGGTAGCCGCTTAACTGACTGAGCCACCCATGCACCCCTGTGTTTAACATTTCAACCAAATGGAGGTGTACCTGGGTGGCTCCGTCAATTCAGTGGCTACCTTGGGTTTAGGCTCACATCATGATCTCAGGGTCCTGGGATTGAGCCCCGTGTCGGACTCTGTGCTCAGCAGGGAGTCTGCTTCAGGATTCTCCCTCCCTTTGCCCATCCCCCTGCTCACTCTCTAAAATAAATAAATATTTTTTAAAAAGTAATACATAGAGGGAGGGAGGCAAGATGATGGAACAGCAGGGGACCTCAATTCATCTGGTCCCTGTAATTTAGCTAGATAACTATTACGTCTTTCCGGACACGTATGAATTCAATCTGAGATGTACAGAAAGAATTGCTGGAATTCTACAAAGAGAAATGTGACCACTTTTTGCAAAGTAGAAGGTGCGGAGAAATGAATCTGTGGGGACATATGGGAAGATCATCTGCGGGGAGAGGGAGCCTGTGTGAGCCGTCCACAGGAAAGTGACATAACCCCAGAGTGCAAAATCAGACCTTTAGAAATCTGCTCCAAGTGAGAGACGTCCCTGCCTGAAAGGTGCTCAGGTGGCGAGGTGGGGCAGAATCCCAGGTGGGGCAGTGTGGTCTCAGGATCCCTAGGGTCACAGGAAAAACAGGGGTACCTGAGCCAGCAGAGTTCCCAGGCACTGGAGCCGGGAAATCTGTTAGGGTCGGGGAGCAGAGGAGGGGGATTGCCATAAACCTCAAACCGCAGCTTGGTCAGGCAACAGCTATCATGTGGGGGCCCTGCAAAGGACAGAAAAGCCGCGACCCTCCGCCTTCTCCTGGGAGGATCAGTGCAGGCATGCACTGCAGGAGACTGCAGAGTTTGGTATACACAAAAGTGAAGACCCCTTATCCCTGAGGGTTTACTGAAGAGAGGGAACCATGATCTTTCAGCACAGGGACTGGAGATCAGGGCATGACCACTTTTGTTTTCATCCTCTAAAGAGGCCCAGAAAGCCTTCAGGGAACAAAAGCCATACAGACCAACTAGAGGCAGTTTACACTGAGCCTGGCCCCCTGGAAATGGAGGGTACAACTCCCCCCAGGCAAAGACACCTGAGAATCAGCACAGTGGGCCCCTCCCCCAGAAAACCATGTGGAAAAACAGGTGAACACCAAGTTTAGAAGCAAGCACTAGGGGAAAACAGTAAATAAAATTCAAAGGTTTTCTCGTGATTTGTTGATCTTTCAGTTTAAAATTTTCCTTTTCTTTTTTCCTTTTCAACTAGTTTCGTATATTATCAACTCTTTGCTTTTAAGTCTTTTTTTAACTTTCATTTTTTTACATTTACATTAGATATATTCTTCCTTTTTGGCTTCTTTTCACTTTATTCAATTTTATGTTTCTGTATATGTATATATACATACACACACACATTGGTGATTTTACATTATTGGGATTTAGTGTCTTTTAACAAACAGACTAAAATATACCCAAGACCAAGTGGATCACCTGTTTTGAACACCTGGGAGATTATATTCTCTCTTCTCCCCTACCCTTTTTTTTTTTCTTTTTTGGTTTCTGACCTCTTTGGATTTGTCTAGTGTGGATTTTGCTTGGGTCGTGGTTAATATTTTTGATTTTGCTCTCCTGTTCATCCATTCTTCTGTGAGCAAAATAACTAGAAGGAGGAATTCACAACAAAAGAAAGAACCAGAGGCAATACTCTCTGCCACAGATCTAATTGATATGGATATAAGTAAAATATCAGAGCTGGAATTCCGGATAACTATTATAAAGTTATTAGCTGGGCTTGAAAAAAGCATAAAAGAGACTAGAGAATCTTAGTGCAGAAATAAAATCTAATCGGGCTGAAATTTAAAATGCTTTAACTGAGATGCAGTCTAAATTGGATGCTCTAACACCTAGGGTAAGTGAGGCAGAAGAGAGAGTAAGTGACATAGAAGACAAGTTGATGGAAAGGAAGGAAGCCGAGGGAAAGAGAGAAAAACAATTAATGGACCATGAAGGGAGGCTTCAAGAAATCAGCAATACCATAATGCAAAACGATTACTGGGGTCCCCGAGAACAAAGAAAGAGAGAGAGGGGAGACAGAAGGTATATTTGAGCAAATCATAGCTGAGCATTTCCCTATCCCAGGATGGATACAGGCATACAAGTCCAAGATATAGAGAGGACCCCCCTCAAAATCAATAAAAAGAGATCAACACTCCAACATACAAGAGCGAAGCTTGCGGATTTCAGACATAAAGAGAAAATCCTAAAAGCATCTCGAGACAAGAGGTTCCTAACCTAAAAGGGTAGCAACACTAGGCTGGCAGCAGACCTATCCACAGAGCCCTGGGAAGCCAGAAAGGGCTGGCATGATATATTCAGGGTACTAAATGAGAAAAACATACAGCCAAGAATACTTTATCCAGCAAGGCTGTCATTCAGAATGGAAGGAGGAATAAAGGGCTTCCTGGACAAACAGAAACTGAAAGAACACATGACCACTAAACCAGCCCTGCAAGAAATATTAAAAGGGATCCTCTAAGCGAAGACTGAGCCCAAAAGTAATGTAAACCAGAAAGAAACAGAAACGATCTACAGAAACTGGGACTCTACAGGTACTACAAAGGCACTAAATTCATATCTCTCAATAGTTACTCTGAATGTAAATGGGCTAAATGCTCCAATCAAAAGACACAGGGTATCAGATTGGATAAAAAAGCAAGACCCATTCATATGCTATCTACAAGAGACTCCGACACCTCCAGATTGAAAGTGAGGAGGGTACAGATCCATTTATGATGCTAATGGACTTCAAAAGAAAGCTGGGGTACCAATCCTCACATCAGACAAATTAGATTTTAAACCAAAGACTATAGTAAGGCAGGAAGAGGGATGTTATATCATACTTAAAGGGTCCACCCAATAAGAAGATCTAACAATTATAAATATTTATGCTCCTAACATGGGAGCAGCCAATTATATAAGTCAATTGAAAACCAAATTAAAGAAACACATTGATGATAATACAATAATCATAGGGGACTTCAACACCCCACTCACAGCAATGGACAGATCATCTAAGCAGATGATCAACAAGGAAACAAGGGCTCTGAATGACACGCTGTACCAGATGGACTTCATGGATATATACAGAGCATTCCATCCTAAAGCAAAAGAACACACATTCTTCTCCAGTGCACATGGAACATTCTCGAAAACAGATCACACTGGGTCACAAATCAGGTCCCAACCAATACCAAAAGACTGGGATTATTCCCTGCATATTTTCAGACCACAATGCTTTGAAACTGGAACTCAAGCACAAGAGGAAATTTAGAAGGAACACCAACACTCAGAAGCTAAAGAGCATCCTACTAAAGAATGAATGGGTCAACCAGGAAATTAAAGAAGAATTTTAAAAAATTCGAGGCAACTGGGTGACTCAGTCGTTAACTGTCTGCCTTCGGCTCAGGGCATGATTCCAGGGTCCTGGGATCAAGCCCCACATTGGGCTCCCTGCTTCTCTGAGAGCCTGCTTCTTCCTCTCCCACTCCCCCTGCGTGTGTTCCCTCTCTCGCTGGCTGTCTCTCTCTCTGTCAAATAAATAAATAAAATCTTAAAAAAAAAAAAAGAATTAAAAAAATTCTTACCGAATGCAAATGAAAACGCAGCTACTCAAAACCTTTGAGATACAGCAAAAGCAGTCCTAAGAGGAAAGTACATAGCAATACAAGCCTTTCTCAAAAAAAAATTAGAAAAGTATCAAATACACAAGCTAACCTTACACCTAAAGAAGCTAGAGAAAGGACAGCAAATAAAGCCTAGACCAAGCAGGAGAACGGACATTATAAAAAGCAGAGCAGAAATCAATGAAATCGAAACCAGAAGAACAGTAGAACAGATCAATGAACCTAGAGCTGATTCTTTGAAATTATTAATAAGACTGATGAACCTCTAGCCAGACTTATCCAAAAGAAAGGGGAAAGGACCCAAAATAATAATATCATGAATGAAAGAGGAGAGATCACAACCAACACCAAGGAAATACAAACAATCTTAAGAACATATTATGAGCAGCTATATGACAACAAATGAGGCAATCTGGAAGAAACGGATGCGTTCCTGGAAACTTACAAACTACCAAAACTAAATCAGGAAGAAACAGAAAATCTGAACAGACCCATAACCAGCAAGGCAATAGAAGCAGTGATAGAAATCTCCCAACACACAAGAGTCCAGGGCCAGATGGTTTCCCAAGGGAATTCTACCAAACATTTAAAGAAAAACTCATACCTATTCTTCTGAGGCTGTTTCAAAAAATAGAAATGGAAGGGAAACTTCCAAACTTGTTCTATAAGGCCAGCATTACCTTGATCCCAAAACCAGACAAAGACCCCATGGGTTTAAAAATTCTCACCAACATACTATCCCGTAGGATACAACAGTACGTTAAAAGAAGTATTCACCATGACCAAGTGGGATTTATTCCTGTGCTGCAAGGGTGGCTCAACATTCGCAAATCAAATCAACATGATACATCACATTAATAAAAGAAAGGACAAGATGCATACGGTCCTCTCAACTGATGCAGAAAAAGCACTGGACGAAATGCATCATCCTTTCTTGATTAAAATTCTCCACAGTGTTGGGGTAGAGGGAACATACCTCAGTAACATAAAAGACATCTACGAAAAGCCCACAGCGAGTATCACTCTCCATGGGGAAAAACTGAGAGCTTTTCCCCTAAGGTCAGGAACACGACAGGGATGCCCACTCTCACCACAGCTGTTCAAATAGAAGTCCTAGCCTCAGCAATCAGACAACAAAAAGAAATAAAAGGCCTCCAAATGGGCAAAGAAGTCAAACAATCACTCTTTGCAGATGACACAATACTTTATGTGGAAAACCCAAACGACTCCACCCCAAAATAGCTAGAACTCATACAAGAATTCAGCAACACGGCAGGATATAAAATCACCGCACAGAAATCAGTTGCATTTCTATACACTGACAATGAGACAGAAGAAAGAGAAATGAAGGAATCGATCCCATTTACAATTGCACCAAAACCCATAAGATACCTAAGAATATACCTAACCAGAGAGGTCAAGGATCTGTACTCCAAAATCTACAGAACACTTATGAAAGAAATTGAGGAAGACACAAAGAAACGGAAAAATGTTCCATGCTCATGGATTGGAAGAATATTGTTAAAATGTCTATGCTACACAGAGTAATCTATACATTCAATGCAATCCCTATGAAAAAACCATCAACTTTTTCACAAAGCTGTAACAAATAATCCTAAGATTTGTATGGAACCAGAAAAGACCCCAAAGAGCCAAAGGAATGTTGAAAAAGAAAACCAAAGCTGGGGGCATCACAATGTCAGACTTCAAGCTCCATTACAAAGCTGTAACCATCAAGACAGCATGGTACTGGCACAAAAACAGACACATGGATCAATGGAACAGAACAGAGAACCCAGACATGGACCCTCAACTCTATGGTCAACTGATCCTCGACAAAGCAGGAAAGAAATCCAATGGAAAAAGGAGAGCCTCTTCAATAAATGGTGCTGGGAAAATTGGACAGCTACATGAAAAAGAATGAAACTTGACCACTCTCTCACACCATACACAAAGATAAACTCAAAATGGATGAAAGACCTTAATGTGAGACAGGAATCCCACAAAATCCTAGAGAACATAGGCAGCAAGCTCTTCCACCTCAGCCGCAGCAACTTCTTGCTAGACACAGCTCCAAAGGCAAGGCAAGCAAAAGCAAAAATGAACTATTGGGACTTCATCAAGATAAAAAGCTTCCACACAGCAAAGGAATCAGTCAACAAAACTAAAAGGCAACCCACAGAACGGGAAAAGATATTTGCAAATGTCTTATCAGATAAAGGGCTAGTATCCAAGATCTATAAAGAACTTATCAAACTCAAAACTCAAAAAATGATCCAGAAACGGGCAGAAGACATGTACAGATATTTCTCCAAAGAAGACACACAAATGACCAACAGACACATGAAAACCTGCTCCATATCATTTGGCATCAGGGAAATACAAATCAAAACCACAATGAGATAAAACTTCATACCAGTAAGAATGGCTAAAATTCACAAGACAGGAAACAAATGTTGGCAAGGATGAGGATAAAGGTGAACACTTTTACACTGTTGGTGGGAAGGCAAACTGGTGCAGCCACTCTGGAAAACAGTATGGAGGTTCCTCAAGAAGTTAAAGATAGAGCTACCTTGGGATGCCTGGGTGGCTCAGTCAGTTGAGCATCTGCCTTTGGCTCGGGTCACGATCCCAGACTCCTGGGATCACGTCCTGCGTCGGGCTCCTTGCTCAGCGGGAAGCCACCTTCTCCCTCTGCCTCCCATTCCCCCTGCTTGTGCTCTCTCTCTCTGACAAATAAATAAAATCTTAAAAAAAAAAAAAGAGCTACCCTACAACCCAGCAATTGTACTACTAGGTATTTACCCCAAAGATACAAATGTAGTGACCCGAAGGGGCACGTGCACCCCAATGTTCACATCAGCAATGTCCACAACAGCCAAACTGTGGAAAGAGCCAAGATGGCCATCGATAGATGAATGGAAAAAGATGTGGTATTACCATCTATACCACATCTATACCATGTGGAATATTACCCAGCCAACAGAAAGGATGAAAATTTACCATTTACATCCACGTGGATAGAACTGGAGGGTATTATGCTGAGCGAAGTACACTAACCAGTCAGTAAGACAAAGTCAATTATCATATGGTTTCACTCATATGTGGAATATAAGAAACAGGCCAGAGGACCTAGGGGAAGGGAGGGAAAACAGACTGGGAAGTCATCAGAGATGGAGAAAAACCATAGGAGACTCTTAACTCTAGCAAACAAACTGAGGGTTGCCGGAGGGGAGGTGGGTGTGGGGGTGACATAATTCGGTGATGGGCATTAAGGAGGGCACGTGATATGATGAGCACTGGGTGTTACACAAAACTGACAAACTACTGAACACTACATCTGAATCTATGGATGTACTGTAAGTTGGCTAATTGAATTTACATTTTAAAAAAAGTAATAAATAAACCAAATGGAGTTGGTTTTCTGTTATTTACACCCTGAAACATCCTAAATGATATCCTGAGCGCATCAGCTCATTTCCACTTGCTTGAGGAGTAAGCTGAAAGGGGTAGGGTGTGGGTGTGGGTGTGTGTGTGTGTATGATGTCACCCAGCTGGGTTCTGAGCTCCCAGAAGCAGATAGATATTCTATTTTCTCTTTATATCCACTGACAAGGCTTACTGCTCTCTTGACTACAGTCGGTGCAAATCCTGTACAAACATGTCCCCCCCCAGTCTCCCACGTCCATGTTCCCACATCCACAGACACCCATAAGGAAGCACATACCTTCGGCTACTCAAGGCAGCAACTCAACACAGAAACACACAAAGTACGCACTAAGGGACACAATTACCTGCAAGCCCAGATTGTCAAGGAAAGCTGACCTATAGAGTTTTACAAGGGTGAACAGGCTCAGTTGTCTAAAATGGTGCTTTTCAAACAATGAATTGTGACCCATCCATGTCATAAAATCAATGTAATAGTTTGCAAATCACCGTCTTAGAAAATACAGTCAACTAGAGTAAACTAGAAAAAATCAGTATGGACTACATACTGTAAGAGTTAAAGACTGTTTCAGGAAGCTTTGGTCGAAGTATGTGTTCTGGGTATAAGTGTCATGAAAAATCTGTTCTCCAAACAAACAAAACAAAACAAACTCTTCAAGAAAGAAAGCAAACTGATGGTTGCCAGAGGTAAAGGGGGGGGGGCGAAATTGGTGAAGGGGATTAAGAGTTACAATCTTCCACTTATATAAATAACTCACAAAGATGAAAAGTACAATGTCTGGAATATGGTCAAATAAAATTGTAACAATGCCCTACTGTGTGACATATAGTGACTATACTTAATCGTGGTGAGCGCTGTGTAATGTATACAGACTTGTCAAATCACTATGCTGCACACCTGAAACTGATATAACATTGTATAGATGGATTACTTCAATAATTAAAACAGAGCCAATTGCTCTCTGTTGGTGCTTTGAGGAGCACTGTCCTCAAAGGCATCATCTAGTGCCATCTAGTGGTAAAAGCCACATCTGCAGTTGAAGCAAGAACCACAGACCAGTGATGAGAACAGTCCTCAAACATGGATGTCTGGTTGGAAGGAACATTCCAAATGACTGGCCAACCCTGACATCCGGTGCCAGAACCCTTCAACAACACCAAGCCACTCCCTGAGCACGCCCCACAAAGAAGGCACTCGCTCCACCACTCAGCGGCTCTACCTGCTGAAAAGCTGACCAAGCTGCCTTCCTCTAGGAGCTCCTCCCTGTACTTCCTACTGCCCTCTCCTGGATGACAAGGAGCAGCTGCTGCATTCGCCCTCAGTTTAACACTATGGATCCAGTTCAAGCAATACCTGTCCAGTGTCTGCTAAGTGCCAGGCATTGGGGATACCGTGGGGAGCCCGGGAAGAGCAGACACAAAGAGACATAAGAGCTTATGCCAGATGAAGGACAACAGCATGGGGGATGGAAGGACCTGCACTAGAGAAGGTAAAAGGGAGGCCTCCCTGAAAAGGGAAGGCCACGTGGAGCCCCACAGAATCGGAGAGAGCTGTGCAAAAGGCATTCCAGACAGGACACACAACAGATAGAAATGCTCTGGGGCAGGAAGCGCCTTGGAATGTTCCAGTAGCAGAAGGCAGGCAGGGAGGCTGAAGAACAGCAGAGAAACAGGAGAAACATCAGAGATTTCTGGGGTGCATGGGTGTGTATGTGTATGTGTGTGTTTTAACTTCTCTTTGTTTTAGAATGTTTCTACACTAACCATATGCCGTATTTCATTCTAAGACACCATCAATTGTAAGACAGAAAAAAGAAGAAACACTGCCAGTTAGTCAGTGTTTTTCTTATTGCTTAGAATTCTAATTTTGTGTTTATGAAAAAGCCCTTTTAGACTTATTTGAACAGAATGAAAGGAAAAAGATGAGTGACATGGGTTGGTTAGGTCTTCCCTTTCAGGATATCTGGGAGTTTCCACACAGCATTGACCTTCGTGCAGCCAAGCACACTGGCGAGGCTGCGCTTCTGAAGAGATCGCCATCATCGGCTCTGAGATTTCTTTCCAAGCTCCTGACCCTCCAGGTGTAGGCTGTGTTACTGAGTCTTTCTTGGTCTGATCAGAAGGTATCGATGGATGGTTCTCGAACAGCAATTAGAATTTGTGCCCCTTCTTCAAATGGCCCCTAGATGGTACGTGGACTGAAGCAGCCAGGGGCTGTGAGTGCAGCGGTCCAACCACTCCACGAGGAAGACTGAGCACGTCCATGTGCACACGTAATGACAACTCTAACACGATGCTCCAGTGACTGCAGGACACACCAGGAAGAAATCAGGGGTGCCTGGGTGGCACAGTCTGTTGGGCAGCCGACCCCTGGTTGTGGCTCAGATTGTGATCTCAGACTCTTGAGATTGAGGCCCATGTCTGGCTCTGCAATGGGCGTGGAGCCTGCTTGGGATCTTTCTCTCTCCCCTGCCCTCCCCACCACTGCTCACACGTGTTCTCTCTCTCTCTCTCTCTCTCAAAAAGTTAAATAAATAAATAGATATTGAAATAAAATGCCAAGAATGAAAAATATCAGATTTAGAAAGACCTTTTAACAGTGTTCATTCAATCCACGATTGTCCTGAAATTTTCATGACATTCACCATGCACCTGCTCCATTTAATATTCCTTTATTTTACATTTTTTAAATATTTTATTTATTTATTTGAGAGACTGAGAACAAGCAAGAACGACAGCACAAGCAGGGGGAGTGGCAGAGGGAGAGGAAAAGGGAGAAGCGTGCGGGGAACCCGACATGCAGCTCAATCCCAGGACCCCGAGATCATGACCCAAGCCAAAGGCAGATGCTCAACCCACTGAGCCACACAGGGGCCCCTCAACAGTCCTTTAGATCAACTCACTTCTTTTAGCACCCAGGTGTGACGTGCTACCTAATATTTTCTTCTAACACACCCTGTAATCAATACCTTTGAAAATGTAACACATCTACCGGGGTGCCACCTAAAGTCACCTCACATTCCTCCCGTGGGAAACGCGGATCTGGTCCAGCCACCTGTTCATTCAAGAAGCACTGACTGACTTTGCCCTATCGGCAGGAGTGTCACCTGCAACACTGGGAACTTGCCAGGAGAGGTGTGACATGCCCTCCAGCGGGCAGTTCTTCGTCTGAGGGAATGGGAAGGGGCCCTCCCCGCTCTCCCAGCCAGTGAGGGTCGAGGCTGGGGCTGCTTCATTTCACTTCTAATCAACAGTGCTGAGTGCTGACTCCAGTGCCAGGCATTACTCCGCATGCTGGACAAACAGGAACACGTACAACCCTCGGAAGCAGCCTATGTGGAAGGCACCGCTTTACAGACAGAGGTCAAGGCTGTTTCCTCAAGCTGTGCAACCTTGCAGGAAACTTCATTCTATTGCTTTTCAAACCTACTTACCCACTTGGACTTCCATCCCTCCCCCAACACTTCAGTTGCGCAAACGGTGTCTGTGTGGATGTGTGTATTTATACGCAGGGTACGTACATATATACGTACCTACGATGTATATTTATGCAATTGCAAAAATCAATCCGATACTCTTCGCATCGGTTTTCAAGTTTGGAATGTTAACTGCAGGCTGCATACTGGCCTGTAAGATATTGCTCTACCTCTCATTTTTATCGTTGTTCTTTTGCATGGACTAGTCTCAGTGTTTGGTTTCTATTTCTTGTTGGTTTCGTTCTTGGTTATAAATGGAAGGCAGGAAGCAAAGTCTTAAGGGCAATAAACTTTGTACCTACACAGACTTTGAGTCTGTTTTCCTTCTTGTGAGCGCCGTTGCTTTCCTCAGCGGATCCGCAAGGCCTAAAGTGTTAATCACCTAAGGAAAATACAAAACAAAAACAAAGAGTTTTGTCAGAGTTTATCACTGACTCAATCTCTTCATAATTAATTGGCCTGTTTAAAACATCCGGTGGAAAAAAGACAGTCTCTTCAATAAATGGTGCTGGGAAAATTGGACAGCTACATGCAAAAGAATGAAACTTGACCACTCTCTCACACCATACACAAAGATAAACTCCAAATGGATGAAAGACCTCGATGTGAGACAGGAATCCATCAAAATCCTAGAGGAGAACATAGGCAGCAACCTCTACGACATCGGCCAAAGCAACCTTTTTCATGACACACCTCGGAAGACAAGAGAAACAAAAGATAAAATGAACTTGTGGGGCTTCATCAAGATAAAAAGCTTCTGCACAGCCAAGGAAACAGTCAAAAAAACTAAGAGGCAGCCCACGGAATGGGAGAATATATTTGCAAATGGCGCTACAGATAAAAGACTGGTATCCAAGATCTACAAAGAACTTCTCAAACTCAATACGCGAGAAACAAATAAACAAATCACAAAATGGGCAGAAGATATGAACAGACACTTTTCCAATGATGACATACAAATGGCTAACAGACACATGAAAAAATGTTCAAAATCATTAGCCATCAGGGAAATTCAAATCAAAACCACACTAAGATACCACCTTATGCCAGTTAGAATAGCAAAAATTGACAAGGCAAGAAACAACAATTGCTGGAGAGGATGTGGAGAAAGGGGATCCCTCCTACATTGCTGGTGGGAATGCAAGTTGGTACAGCCACTCTGGAAAACAGTGTGGAGGTCCCTTAGAAAGTTAAAAATTGAGCTACCCTATGACCCAGCCATTGCACTACTGGGTATTTACCACAAAGATACAGAAGTAGTGAAGAGAAGGGCCATATGCACCCCAATGTTCACAGCAACATTGTCCACAATAGCTAAATCATGGAAGGAACCGAGATGTCCTTCAACAGATGACTGGATTAAGAAGTTGTGGTCCATATATACAATGGAATATTACTCAGCTATCAGAAAGAACGAGTTCTCAACATTTGCTGCAACATGGACGGCACTGGAGGAGATAATGCTAAGTGAAATAAGTCAAGCAGAGAAAGACAATTATCATGATTTCTCTCATCTATGGAATAGAAGAACTAGGAAGATCGGTAGGGGAAGAAAGGGATAAAAAAAGAGGGGTAATCAGAAGGGGGAATCAAGCATGAGAGACTATGGACTATGAGAAACAAACTGAGGGCTTCAGAGGGGAGGGGGTGGGGGAATGGGATAGACTGGTGATGGGTAGTAAGGAGGGCACGTATAGCATGGTGCACTGGGTGTTATACGCAACTAATGAATCATCGAACTTTACATCAGAAACCAGGGATGTACTGTATGGTGACTAACATAACATAATAAAAAAAAATTAAGAAAAAAAACAAAACGGGCGCCTGGATGGCTCAGTCAATTGAGTGTCCGACTCTTGATTTCAGCTCAGGTCATGATCTCAGTGTTCAGGCTCCAAGCTCAGTGCAGACTCTGCTTGTCCCTCTCCCTCTCTCCTTCCCGCCCACTCTGTCTTTCTGTCTCTGTGTCTCTCTCAAATAAATAAATAAATAAATAAATAAAATATTGAAAAGAAAAAACAACGCTGTGCCTCAATTAACTAAGACTCATAGGCTAACGTTTCCTCCCAATGGAAGCTACTGGGATTGCCTTCTGGCTTCATCTAACAGCCAATTACTTCACAAGGATTAACAGGATATAAAATCTACTCTCTCTGTTGTAAGGAGTCCCTGAATAGTGGGCAAGACGTTAATGGAAAATGAACCAACATTCACAAGAGGGTGAAATAAGGAGAAGTCAATCAGAAAGTTCCGCGGTACAATGTCTCATACCTGACTTAAACAAACAAACAATAAAAAAAACAGTTAATACAGAATAGAATAATAGGATACCATGGACCTGAATAATGCTAACATACTTCTGGAAAAAATAAAACACTTAAGAACATGTATTCTGAATATTTTCTCCCAGCCTGTCTTGCCTGCTCATGTTCTTAGTGTATCTATTTTTCCTTTGTAATTAGTGCTTTTTATGTTCTGTATACAAAACATTTGCCTACCCCAAGGTCATCAAGATACTCTCCCATGTTTTCATACAAAAGTTTTATGGTTCTAGCTTTTCTGTTTTTCAAGATTTATTTGATAGAGAGAGTGTGCACAGGGGAAGGGCCAAAAGTAAAGAATCTCAAGCAGACTCCTCACTGAGCGTGGAGGCTGACACAGGGCTTGATTCGACACGGGGCTTGATCTCATGACCCTGAGATCATGACCTGAGCCAAAATCAAGAGTTGGACTCAAGTGACTGAGCCACCCAGGCGCCCCCTGGTTCAGCTTTTATATTTAGGTTTAGGATCCATTCCAAATTAATGTGTGTGTGTCAGAACAAGGTACGGGTCAAGCTCCATTTTCTTTCCACCTGAATATCCAGTTCAAACAGAATAATTCATTAAAAAGACTTCCTTTCCCTCACTGAACTGACTTGACACTCTGGGCAAAAATCAATCAACAGTACTTGTGTTTGGTCTATTTTTGGACTCTCTATTCTGTTCATTGATCTATCTTTATGCCGAAGACTTTGATTACTGTGGCTTTGCTATAAGTCTTAAAATTCAGCAGGAATAAGCATTCTTCAACTGTGTTCTTTTGAAGACTATTTTGGCTATTCCAGACCCTTTGCCTTTCCATATACATTTTAGAATCAATCTGGTCATTTCTTCTAAAAAAGGTGGCTACAAGTTTGACTGGGATTGCATTGTTTGCATGAATCAAGTGGTGGAGAACAGAAATCCTGATGACAGCAAATCTTCCGATGCATAAACAAAGCATATCTCCCATTTATTTCAGTCTTCTTGAATTCTTCCCAACAATGTTTTATTTTTTCTGTGTAAAGGTGTTTCATGTCTTTCTTGAGACTTATTCCTAGCCAGTTTGGTTTTCTGCTGTTGTTTTCGTTTTCTAAGTAGGTTCCACACCCAGCATGGAGACCAATGCAGGCCTTGAACTCACAACCCTGAGTTCAAGACCTGAGCTGAGATCAAAAGTCACATGATTCATCGACTGAGCCACCCAGTCACCCCAAAAACTTTACATTTTTTTTTAAAGATTTTATTTATTTATTCGACAGAGACAGAGACAGCTAGCGAGAGAGGGAACACAAGCAGGGGGAGTGGGAGAGGAAGAAGCAGGCTCATAGCGGAGGAGCCTGATGTGGGGCTCGATCCCAGACGCCGGGATCACGCCCCGAGCCGAAGGCAGACGCTTAACCGCTGTGCCACCCAGGCACCCCCACTTTACATTTTTTGATGCTACTGTAAATATTTTAAATTTTCATTTTCTTATACATGTATATTTACAATACATCTACGTGACAAAGAATTCCTATTCAGAATGTATCATAAATTCCAATAAGTCAAAACCAAAAACAACAGGAACAGCAAAAATGGGCAAAAGACTTGAACTGACAGTTCACAAAAGATGTACGAATGCCCAATAAACACACAAAAAGGTGCCTAAGATCATTTGTCACCAGGGAAATGTAATGTGAAACCATAATGAGATGCTATCTCACCCTCACTGACAGCACAGAATGTCAACGAGGATGCTGAGCAACTGGGGTGTTACTATATTGCTGGTGGGAAGTGTAAACTGATAAACCACTTTGGAAATTAGTCTAGCAGTTCAATATATCCCCACCCTGTGACTAAGCAATCCCATGAAGCAATTTTGAGAGAAATCTAAGACTTCTATAAGAATGTTTATTATAGCCTATTCATAATGACCAAATTATTGGAAACAACAAAATGTCTAATCATCAGTTGAACAGATGAACAAATTGTGGTATAGGCACACTACATACAAAGGAACAAACTATTTTACACTGACAAAGACTCTCTCCTTGACCAAACTCTAGCCAGATTCCTCTGAACCCCCTTCTCGACAAGGCCTCAACCTTGGCTTATCATATGCAGACTGGGCCAAACACTAACATAGTTTCTAACAGCTCAAGACCCCAGCCCTAGGACAACGCCAGTCCCCCTTAGTCCATGACTGAGAAAACTCAAGGCATCTACTGTTTGCTCAGCCAACACTGAAAAGTCTGGCTCCTGTCTCCCAGTGAGTAAATGCAGGTGGTTTCACATGGAACAACGCCTTTCTCACTTTTTGTAATCTTTTACTTCTCTGACTTTATTCATACCTGGCCTTACTCCCTCATTCTCTCTTTAAAATGCCCTCTGTACAAACTGAGTTTGAGTTGAATTCATGCTGGACTCTTTTCCTGATTGCAGGAGTTATTGCTGATTAAAATCTGTCCTCACCACTTAAACTAGGATCTGGCTTTGTTTATCTTTGATAAGTGAACACAACATGGATAAATCTCAAAGAACACACTGAGTGGAAGAAGACAAAAGAATACATACCATTCAATTCCATTTACACGACCTACAAGATAAGGCAAATCTAATCTACCACAGATTCTGAAATCAGAAAATGACCAGTGGAGGTAAAGAGCCTAACTAGAAAGAGATACAAAGGAAACTTCTGGAGTTTCATATACAGTTCATATTTGGTTTTGGTGGTGGGGCACAGATATACAGTTGACACTTGAACAACACAGGGGTTAAGGGTGCTGACACCTGTGCAGTCAAAAATTTTCATTTAACTTTCAACTCCCCAAAAACTTCACTACTAATTGCCTACTGTTGACCAGAAGCCTTACTGATAACATAAACAGTCCATTCACATATATTTTGTATGTTAGATGTATTATATATTGTATTCCTTCAACAAACTACACTAAAGAAAATATTGTGAAAACCATAAAGAAAATATGTTTACAGTACTGTACTATATTTATCAAAAAATCTGCATATAAGTGGACCCATGCAATTCAAACCCATGTTGTTCAAGAGTCAACTGTATACATTTCTTAAAATGCTCATCAAACTGAATAATAAGACCTGAGCATTTCATTTTACAAATTATCTCCTTTTCTCCCCTGCCCTCCCACCTCCATTTGCTTTCTTCCCTTTCACCTCTGTCTCTTAAGAATACTTGAGGTAATTTTTTTCTTTTTCTTTTCTCTCTTTTTTTTTAATAGGCTACACACCCAGCATGGAGACCAACGTGGGGCTTGAACTCAAACCCTGAGATTAAGCCATTCAATCCGACTGAACCACCCAGGCACCCCGACCTAGGGAAATTATAAAGGAAAAAAAAAAAAAAAGAGCCAAGAGAGATGTAGCTGACCCTCCAAATTCCCCTTTCAATATCCACCTACCCCTTCTTCCTTACTAAGAGGACCCCAATTTTGTTCAAGGTATCAATCTGCCCTGTGAGAAATTCTCCCCTCTCACACGTTCCTGCACCTAGAGGTAGGGCCACATGCTTAGTTCTGGCCAATGACATGTATGTTGAAGTCTACACCACAGGCTTCCTGAAAAGCTATTGCTTTCACAGACTTACACACATACCTTTGGTCAGTGTCCCTTTCTTTTCTTCCTTCCTGCAGTATAGCTGCTCAAATGAACTAAGAAAAGGGTGTTATTCCCTAGTACAAACCTATTCTTATTCTGAGAAGCAAGCTGTGGGAGCTCTCAATCAATTCACAACTAAGTAACTTTGCAAGTCAAAATGTTCATGCATCAAAATGAAAAAAACAAATTCCAACTGGAAGTGAAGAAGACAGACACATGGCTGTGTTAAAATATATATAACAATTTAGTATCTAAGTGATGTTTCAAATCCATGGGGGATATAGACCATCACTAGATGTTGTAGGGACCAAAACTGCTACCTTATAACATACAGAATAATAAAAATAGATGAATGGTCTAAGCAGTAGGAGCCCAAACCATAAAAGTGCTAAAAGAAAATGTAGTGATTGAAAATGGTCTTTTAAAGCATTATCCAAAGCCACAAGCCATAAAGTTAGACTGTGAGATTTGGCACCATAAAGATTCAGAATGAAATGTATCATGAAATGTATGGTACAAGCTAAACTGAAAGGCAACAGTTTGAGAGAAAATACTGCAACAAATACAGAGGCAAAGGACTACTATCCTACATATAAAAAGTTCTTACAAATCAATAATAAAAATATAAATACCCAAACAAAAAGACAACAACCCAGTAGGAAAATGATAAGGAGAGAAGGCTCATGTGAAAAAAGTATCACTGACAGTGACCAACTAAAAATGCTCAGTCTTACTACTGATTATAAAAATATAAATTTAAGGGGCACTTGGGTGGCTCAATCGGTTAAGCATCTGACTCTTGATTTTGACTCAGGTCATGATCTCGGGATTGTGGGATCCAGCCCCAGTCAGGTTCTGTGCTCAGTGTGGAATCTGCTTGAGATTGTCTCTCTCCCTCTCCCTCTGGCCCTCCCCTGTGTTCACTCGTGAACAAGTAACTCTTTAAAATATATATTTGTATATGTATAAATATATATTTATATATATAAATTTAAACACATATACAAAATAAATATGTATATATAATAAATATATATTTAGATTTAAATATAAAACAGAAACATATATATATATATATATAAATTTAAAACAGGCATTATCTTCCCCCCCACCCCCGCATGTTGACAAAAAATTTAAGAGACTGAGAAATACTCTGTGATTAGCATCTTATTTACCATAGGTCAAAACAGAAACTGACATAATCACTCTTGAGGATCATTTTGCAGAAGCTCTTACCCTGAAATCCATCTCACTGGAAAACTCAAACACACATGCAAAAATATGTTCATCACAGCCCGATCTTAATAGCAAAATCATAGCCACCCAAATGACAAACAGAAGAATCATCACGTAAAGTACAACCACACTGTGGAATACAATTCGGCCATTAAAAAACACAAAAAACACTGTAAGCACAGTATATTCAAATTAGGCTGAGTGGGAGAAATGTATTTACTTTTGTCATTTAAAAAGTTAATCCTTAAGGAGGGCCAGGTTGGCTCAGTCAGGAGAGCATGTGACTCTTGACAGGATTGTGATTTCCAGGGGCGCCTGGGTGGCTCAGTCCTTAAGCGTCTGCCTTCGGCTCAGGGCCTGATCCCTCCCTTGTGGGATCGAGCCCCACATCAGGCTCTTCCTCTGGAAGCCTGCTTCTTCCTCTCCCACTCCCCCTGCTTGTGTTCCCTCTCTCGCTGGCTATCTGTCAAATAAATAAATAAAATCTTTAAAAAAAAAATTGTGATTTCCAGCCCCATGCTGTGTGTAGAGATTACTTAAACATTAAATCTTAAAAAAAAACTTAACCATTAAAAGAAAAAAAATTAGTATTCTAGATCTCAGACCACTGTTTTTCACAAATATTTGCCAAAATTTGATTTGTTCCTTATGGGAAAAATGGGGTGAGGGGACAAAAAACCCAGAAAATCCATGATTTATTTGACTTTCCCGATGAGCACGTTTGGCTGCCAATTTGTCCTCACCAGAATATTTTCATTCTAAACTGACATGTCGTCTCTGGGGAGGGAAAGCACCAATCCCCACCATCAGAATATTTCAGATCAAAAGTTCAGCCCTGCTCTCTGGGCAGAGCCAGGAAGATGCCATCAGTGAGCTGGAAAGGCCTAGCTAAGCCTTCCAGAAAATGCTACCTCTCCCAAGAGGTGATCCTCTGACCCACTTGCACCTCAAGAGTCACTTTTTGTGATGCAGTTGAAATCAGGTTAACTTCTGGAATTCTCACAATAGAATCTCAGTCTTCCAGCCCCTGGCCTGCTTTCTAAAACACACAGACCACTCAAAACCAGGGAAACAGAACATGGCAATTTTGAGTCCTCATCAGGAAATAGAACCTTGAGCATCTACATTCAGTTCCTCGTCACTCTGCTGGCTGAGGAATACTTCCTAGGGGTCTACAAGGCACGTGGCCCTGAGACACACACGGTCCCTCTTGGCACCATGATTCTCACGGGGGAGACAAACATTAAACAAGATGTCTCCATTGCGATGGGGCTGACTGCCACGAAGAAGATACATAGAGAACAGATAATGGGCTGGACCTTGTCTGCAGGTGTCAGGGGCCGCTGGAGGGAGCCGCATCCAACATGAGCCAGAAGGCTGGGGACCTTCTTTCACTCATCGGCCTCACCCACATCCAATCTGTCAGCACATCCCATCAGCTTTTTCTTCAACATGTACCCAGAACCTGGTCTGTGTTCATCACTTCCACCCCTACCATCCTGATCCAAGCCGGCAGCATCATGTCTTGGAATATTCCAGTAGCCTACTAATTGATCTCCCTGCTTCCACCCTCACTGTTCTCAACAGAGAAGCTGAAGTGATCCCATAAAACCCAAGTCAGGTCACCTCACTCTTCACTTCAAAATCCCCCAGTGGCCACCACCCCAGGTCCCTAAGACCCCATCTGCTATCTCCTCCTTCTCCCTCACTCTGGCCTCGTCGTTCCTGGAACGAGTCAGCCCAGCTCTCTCCACGGAGGCCTTCCTACTCCCCCTTCTCTGCCTGGGACACTGTTCCCACAGACACGCACAGGGCTCACTCCCTCACCTCCTGCAAGGCTTTCCCCAACGCTGTCCTCAGGGTGCTTCTCCGGCCATCCCAGCTCAGATGATAAAGCCTTCCAGCCCTCCTACAGCATCCAGCACCCCTGACACGCCGGACTGCTTGCCTCTGTGTTCCCTGGCGCTTCTCTCTCTGGAAGAAAGGCTCGCTAACAGCTCCACCATGGTCTGTCTGGGTCACATCTGGAACCACATGAGAACCGAGCCTCCGGCAACTGAGCAGGCATTCAGTAAAGACTGTGGAGTGACTGCATTCATCTAAGGGAAGATGAGAGCTCATGAGGCAAGGGGGGTGGGGGTAAAAGCATCTTGGGCAGCGGGAGCAGCCGAGCCGCCCCAAGGCCGGCGGGCACACTGGAAGGACTGACCAGATCGGGTAGGGCAGGGAAGGCGAGGGGGAAGCAAGACGGGAGAAGGAGGACGGAGCAGCCTTGCAGACACAGAAGGAACATCTGGGTCTATCTCAAACAGCAACAAGAAGCCAGGAAACTAGGCAGTGACATGATCGAACGGGCCTTCCACAAACCTCTGGCTTCAGGGGGAGACAGGGATTTGGGGGAGGCAGGAGCACCTGGAAGCTCAGCGAGCAGACTAGCAGCATGGCTCAGACCACAAACGACTGTAACTTGGACTGAGAGGGAAGAAGCAGAGGTGGAGAAAAGGACGTAGATTCCAGAAATATTTTTTTTAAAGATTTTATTTTACTTTATTTATTTGACAGAGAGACAGACAGCCAGTGAAGAGAGGGAACACAAGCAGGGGAGTGGGAGAGGAAGAAGAAGGCTCCCAGCAGAGCAGGGAGCCCGATGTGGGGCTCGATCCCAGGACTCTGGGATCACACCCTGAGCCGAAGGCAGACGCTTAACGACTGCACCACCCAGGCGCCCCAAAATTCCAGAAATATTTTAGCAGATAAAGTCACAGGTCTGGGTGAATGATCGCATAAGGGGGTGAGGAAGTCAAAGCAGAGTTCCAAGATGACTCCTCCCTTTTGCACGTGGGAGCTGGAGGACACAGTGGCCCCATTCACGGAGTTGGGGAGTAGCAGTGGCAATGAGGAAAATACAGGAAGGGGATCTCAAGCACACTTTTGGAAAGAATGGGTTTGAGATAATTATGAGACATTGGAATGCAGATTTCCAGTTGGCAGCGGGAGACCCAGGGTTCCGTGAGAAGATCATGAAAAGCAAAGTGAGTCATGCCACACAGTGCAGATTCTCACCTTGCGGCTCATGGGGAATCAAAAGGTTTCCAGGAACACGTAACAGAAGATCTGGGATTCCAAAAGAATCACCCTGGCCAGAGCAGGAGCACGTGGATGGGACAGGGAGCTGGACGTGAAGGACTTGTTGCAACAGAGCAGGTAGGAGAAGGGCCCTGAGCCAGAAAAGGAAAGGGGAACAGACTTTCCCTTGACTTTCCCTTGGTCACCAATGCATCTCCCACAAGGCTGCTGGGGATCCGTCTAAAGCAAACGCAGAGCATGTCAGCTCCCCCACTTGAAACCCTTCTACCTCCCGCATTTCGTTATCTGACAACTTCTCCAGAATTCTTGTTGCTACTCACTCCTCGACCCAGTGTCTTGTGCCCCTGACACAGCCCTGTGCTTCAATGTCCAGGCTAGTTTCTTCTACCTGGCAAACACCTATTTGCCTTTTGAAGACTTCCCTCCTCTACTGTGAAGGAAGGAAAAGCAGCGGTGACATCGAGGAGGTCGCCTGGCACCTTGAGCCAGGCTGCACTGCTGGTAGAAGCGGGCCTGGGGCTCACAGGGAGGCCATGTGGTTCTCCTGTTGGACACAAACCATCTCGCAGAATAGCAGCACAACGTGACATAGCCAAGGTGATGAAGGGAGACAAAAAAGGACCACTTCCTCTTGTCCAAACAGACAAAAACCAGGTTGTCATGCCAGGTAGAAAATACCAATCATTCCTCTCTCCCAGCTGATACCAGCAAGTGCCTTCCTTCTGAACGACACCAGTTGTCACACTACTCATACCTCCTTCTAGAAAAGACTGATGGAGCTACCCAATCCCAGAACTGTCTCACCTCCAGTCGGCACGCAGTCTAGAGCACACCTTTGTGTGCTTCTTTGAAGCACACCTGCTTCTTTGAACACTCCCCAAAACATCCACCCAAAGTCCAAATCCTGTAAGTTCTTTCTAACACCCTCTTTCTTATTCACCAGCCCCACAGTTCCCCATGATGTGGGTTTTGCCTCAGGATGAGTAACAAACCCACTGTGTTTAAGGACAGGTGTGCTTCCAGTGGCCTTTCTGGAGGATGCTGACCACTGTCACAGTAGGAAAGGATGGTTCCCCTTTTTAGAGGGACTCCTAGGTGTCCTGGGAGGCCAACTGGCTTTCTTAACGTTATTTTTTAAGGGTTTTATGACTGTAACCTAGGGCGGCAGGCACCAGCCTGACCCACAGCTAGGACATAACTAGGACTCCATAACTGCAACCAAATAATATTCAGAACAGAGGGAAATCAAGA
This sequence comes from Ursus arctos, assembly GCF_023065955.2. Lineage (NCBI taxonomy): Eukaryota > Metazoa > Chordata > Mammalia > Carnivora > Ursidae > Ursus > Ursus arctos. The sequence continues at coordinate 84,504,422 of NW_026622874.1, read as the reverse complement.
GGTGCCTAGGTGGCCCAGTCGGTTCAGTGTCCAACTTCTGATTTCGGCGCAGGTCATCATCTGAAAGTCCTGAGATTGAGCCCCAAGTTGGGTTCCACACTCAGTGGGGATTCTGCTCAAGATCTTCCCCCCCCTTCCATCCTCTTCTGCCCCCGCCCATGCACGCTCTCTCTCTAAAATAAATGAATAAATAAAATCTGTAAAATAAATAAATAGTGGAGGGAAATCAGAAGTAGTAATAATAATTGATGGAAGGCTTCACTCTGTGCCGGATCCTGTACTAACTGCCTTGGACCTATTTCTCATTTCATCCTTACATCCCAAAGGTGGGTTACCATTCTAATCCCCATTCCAAAGAATGGACTGAGGCAGAAAGTGATTTCCCCAGGTAATGCAAGGAATCCCTACGTTATTAATAACATGACTTTCTGACAAGGCTTAAGGGTTTAACACACTACAGTGAAGATGCAGATCACAAAACGTGAAGGACAGAGCCCTGGAAAATGTCCTCAAACATTAATTTATGTAATCTCCCAATCATGTTGCATGTTGTTCCGATGAAGGAAAGCCCAGTGCAAAAAAAAAAAAAAAACCTTGAAGGATTGCATCCCGATGGCACACATGCCTGGTCTTTAGAGCCTGAGACCTATCCCAGAAGATTCTGACTCAGTGAGTCTAGAGGAGGACCTAAGCATTTGTGTTTTCTTTAAAAAGCCCCACAGGCTCTGCTGATCTGCCCTCTGGGCTGGGTACAACTGCCTAGAGTCTCTGCAATTCCAAACCCAAACTTCCCTTACAATGTTGAGATGTCTGCAGACACAGGGGGGCACTGGAATCTAAGAGAAGAACAGAGAAATTATCAAAACTATCCCATGGAGAGTCAAGAAAAGGCAAGCTCTAGTTATACTACTTCTCTGTCCTTATTCTGTGTCTGAATTACTCTACGGTCAATTTACTTTTTTTTAAGTAAGCAACTTTGCAAAAACAGTTACCAACAAATATTAAATAATCAATAGTACCAATAAATTTTAAATAAACCTAATCGTAACATCGTACTGAAAAGTATTCTCTCTCTCTGATCACATCGATGGCACTTCAGATTCTCTTAGCAAATAACAGTCAATATGAGAAGAATTATTTCTAATTCAACAGTGTGACACACGTGGTCAACAGCACCTGAATGCTGGAGAAGAAATGAAGTTGGGTGGAAGCCATTAGCCTTCACAAATTTCACCACACACTGCCTCTAAGTCTTCAATACTTAGATATGTATTCATCTATTTCTTGAATCAACCACCACTAACACCTACTACATGCCAGACATGGCTCTAAGTGTTTTATTAATGTTAACTATCATTTAATCTTCACAGTCATGTGTGAAGAGGGATTATCATCATCCCCATTTCTCAAATCAGGAAACTGAGATGCAGAATGGTTTAGTAACACAGCTCATAAGTGGCAGAGCTAGGATCAGCTTGGCTCTGAACTCCATGTTTCAATCACTACGCTTAGTGTCCAAGAACCTACAAAAAGTGCAAGTCTTAACCCCAAACATTGGCTTTCCCCAACCTACAGTCCCTACATGGCCCCAGCTTCAAGGACATTCTCTCAATTCCTTTAATAGTTCACACTCCTCTCCTATTCTAAGGGAACACTCTCCCCCCCCACACACATCCCTGTTTATTCTTAGCCTTCTGTTCTCAGCTTATATGGTATCGCCTAAATTACAACCTCTAATGCACACTGTATTTCTCAGCACTCAAAGCAAAGCAGTAATTATGTATATCATGGGTAATTATTTGCTTCCTGTCTTTTCCAGCCAGGTGGTAACTACATCATGCACCATGCCAGTCCTATTTATCATGTGTTCCCCGTCACTGAATACCCACCACCCACCCAAAAGAAAGGGTCAACCACAAAGTACACTCTCAACAATTTCTGTTGAGTGAACCAATGAATGAAGTACACTCCAGCCTCGTGCTTTCCGACTTGTCACACTTATCTGTGCTCACAACGCTGCCCCACTAGACCCCTAAGAATGTAGACTCTTGCGGCAAACATGCAAGAGCTCTGAAAAGTACTGGCTCTGCACACCAATATTACGTGCTCCTAGGCAGACCATGACCCCCCTACACACATACACACACACACACACACCCCTTGACTGGCCCGACCTCAGGTGCAGTGGGGATCCTGACAACCCCCAAAGGAAAGTAACCTATTCAAGAGGGAGAACCTGAACTCTTCCTCCCCTATCAACACCACACTTATTTGCTTCTCCTCGGTCTTGCAGACAGACTTTAGCCCCAAGAAGGCCAAGCCCCCGTCTACCTGGTTCAGCGCCGGAGTCCCACTCACGCCATCCCCAGGCCCGGCGCACAGCACAGGTGAGGTCATTATCACCTCCACGAATGAAGCCCCGCTCTGGGCACTTCACACGTGTGAAACCCGGGGCGCACGACTTGACGGCTACCTTCTAGTGCACAAGCGTGTTCCTGAGACACAGGCCCGCCTCCCCCCCCACAAACCCCAGTCCCCCGGGGACGCCCCCGGGGACACCGCGCCCCGCAGGCACCTCTGCACATAGAAGCATCTTTGCAAGTGCCGCGCACACCGTCGTCGTCGTCTGTGTCTGTCGAGGAGGAAGAACAGGAGGTGAAAGAGGGCGTCCTCAGGCTACTGGCCATGTCCGTGGAGGTTCCGGGATGCTGTGCCCACCGGGAACACGGAAGAGCGTTCCGCAGGCGCCAGGGGAACCAGCCAGCCTCGGAGAAGGTAGGAGGGGTTGGTTCCACCGCGCTCAGCTGAGGCGGCTTAGGGAGGCCGCATACGTCGGCTGCCCTGACAACCTTCCCGCTCATTGGCGACTCTGCCCAGACGCTGATTGGACAATTTCTCCGCCCCCTCAGGAAGGGTTCATTGGATTAAAAAAATATAGCCCCGCCCACTAAATGCAGAATCGCTCTGGGGGCGGGACGTAAAGGGAAACGGACGTAAAGAGCCACCGCAATGCATTCCGGGAATTGTAGTCATGGATGCACGGGGAGAGCACCAGAACATTTTCTGTCATTCACAGGAGGGGGAAGAGCTACAAGATCCTCAGCATTGGGGCGAGGCGCAGAGAATCCAGCCGGAGGAAACAAGTGTTAGTGTTACATTGAGTCGGGGCTCAGTCTCAACCACTGAACAAATGTTCATGGAGCGCTGACTCTGCGCCAAGAGTTGTGCTAAGTAAGGGCTTTGCGCACATAATCGCCTTTCAAATGTGGAGGAAGGAATGTGCGGAAAACTGCTACAATAGGAAACTATGTAGTAGTGAAAGCGAACTAGAGCTGCCAGTTACAAGCATCAATGGCTGAAGTTAAGAAACATAATATTCAGTGAAAGAAGGGAATAGAACATTTTTTAAAAGTTCAAACCAAGCAAAACTAATGTTTAGAGTAAATGCACATAAATGATAAAATACTATACAGAAGAAGAAAGGAATGAGGGGAGGGGAAACAATCACCACATCTGTGACATTTAGGGAATGGGGAGGGTAGAACACTGGAGGAGAAGGATTATATAGGCCCTTCAATCATTTCTCACGTTCGGGTGGTTCACATGTGTTTCATGCATATTTAAGACGTTCCTTATATATATATTTTGTACTGGACTTCTTAGAAAACATTTCCTAGAAAAATAAAGAAGTGCATTTGTATGTTCCATTTCTCTGTCAGGAGCACTGAATGGAGCTACTCAAACTTTAAGAACTCACACACACACACACACACACACACACACATACTAACAATAAAAAGTCAGGGTACATATCTTAGGGCAAGATCAGATATCAAAAGCTTACTTAGTATTTAATGGAGGGACAAGAACTCATTGATACCCAAAGTAGAAATGACAGTGGAGAAGGCTGAGTTTAGGGAGGCTTGCCAGGGGGAGTGGTGAGATCAAATACACCACTTTCGTTGAGTGGTCCTCTGCCAAGAGGGTAATGCAAACCACTGAATGAGCACAGTCTCCTACCTTGGCAGTGGACACATTCCATGGGTGTGAGTAAGTAGTAAGTGTGAAGGGCAAGTAGTATAAAGTGTCAGTCCCATAGGTGTGGATGGTGAGGCTGAGAGTAATTGGAAGAAGGTGGAGGCAGATATATTGATGTGCCTCTTGTCGTTTTCTAAGCAAAGGACACCTCTGTTCTGCAGAAAAAAAAATCTGATTCAGAGGACACTGGTCCGTTTTTCACTGAGGGCCACGCCAAAGGCTTCCTGCAGGCAGGCCCAACTCCTTTAGAAGTTGCTGATGAAGGAGCTAGACCTTTATGACACGGGAGTGGAGTTTGTTACTGGCTAGTTCAGGCGTCTCACTCAGGCTGTGCGATGCCTCCAAAGAGGAGACTATACTGGGGTAGTCCTCAACTATGTCCTGAGACAATGTCAGAGAACGTTCACTGCCAGCTCATCTGCATCCTCTGACAAAGTCAAGGAAAGAGAATCTGAAATGTAAAACCCCTGTGGACATTCATATTGGAGCAAAAAGCAGGCATTAACCATGAAACTTCTCCGCAAGAGGCTAAAGTAGGCATTTGGTGTTCTGTCTATCCAGCATTCTTTCTTCTACAACAGCCTGAGTTAATGATGAAGAACTAAACCCTCCTTTCAATCCGTGTGGATTAGATGAGGCTCCTCGCCTGAAACATGGTGAAACTTACCAAGGCCTGGCCGGTCACACACACAAACACCCTCACCATACTTTAGAGCTGGGGAGGGTGGTGGTGGGTTTGTCCAATCAGAATGAATGCCAGGGTCGAACGGGAGGGAGTGGCTAGGCTAGAAGAGCTCTCTTTTTTGCTGGACTGGAAGGATGTACTTACAGAGTTACTGAGAACCATCTTGCCACCTCATATAGGCTGACAATGATGCTAATGGGAAGGCTAATGGAGTCTGGAGCACTGGATGCTCAGTTAGGGGTGACCCCGGTTTGCAGTGTGGGAGCTGACGGGACAATCCCAGGAGCCTGTGGAATTGATGGATCAGGAGGATCTCGGCTCAGAATGATGAAAGAAACTGACACCCAGCGCTTGGAGCTTGCATCCTGAGCTGGGCACAAACGATCCCTCCTTTCCCAACAGCACCTGGTAGGACCTCAAACTACCATCTTCCTTCCCTGCTGGTGCTCTTTTCTGAGTCTGGGGCCTGTGAGCTCATCACAGCTTTAAATGCCTACAGTCCATTGAAAGGCTATCTTTCCTCAGTTGAATTGCTTTAGCACCTTTTTCAAAATCAGTTGGATGTATTTGTGGGGACGATTTCTGGGCTCTTTGTTCTGTTCTATTGATCTGTGTGTGTGCCCTGCAGATGACACACTGTCTTCCCAATTATAAGTATCTAATAAGTTTTGAAACTTGGTACACTGTATGTTCCCATTTTATGATTCTTTTATTAAATTGTTTTTGAAACTACTCTAATTCCTTTGTCTTTCCACATTACGTTTTTGAATAATCTTATCTATCACGACAAAAAAGGAAAAAAAAAGAAAACCTTACTGGATTTTACAGCAATTGCATTAAATCTCTCTATAAATCTGGAGAGAGAGGCGCCTGGGTGGCACAGCGGTTAAGCGTCTGCCTTCGGCTCAGGGCGTGATCCCGGCGTTCTGGGATCGAGCCCCACATCAGGCTCCTCCGCTACGAGCCTGCTTCTTCCTCTCCAACTCCCCCTGCTTGTGTTCCCTCTCTCGCCGGCTGTCTCTATCTCTGTCAAATAAATAAATAAAATCTTTAAAAAAAAATCTGGAGAGAGTTAACATCTTTACTACGCTTAATCTTACAATTCACGAGTATTGTGTATCTCTCCATGTATTTGTATCTTTGATTTCCTTTATCAGTGCTAAATACCTTTCAGCATGTGACTCCTGGACATGCCTTGTTAGATTTATCCCCAAGTATAGTTTTATTACTAATTGTGAGTGTGTTTGATTGTGGTGCCCACATGTTCATATCTAGTATACAGCAGTACAACTTACTGTATGTGTTTATTCTGTGTACTGTTTCACCGTGAAACTCCGTTATTAGTTCTAAGAAGAATTAGATTTTCATACCCTCTTGTGGCATAAGCCTGAAATTAAGATTCCATACTAAGGGCTGTCTTGATGCCTGGGAAAATCAAGGAGGGGCTCAAATGGCCAAATGCAAAGTAAGGTCTCCTAAACAAAAACCCTTCTCACCACAGGGACCAGACATGGTGCCTGTTGATTTTTGAGGAGCAGCATTCAGTTCCATAGAAGCCCACTAAGTTCTTCAAGCAAGCCACTCATATACCCTCCCATCGGAACCAAGACTTGCAGCCCCCCTCCACCTTTAGGACAAATTCTTGCCTTCCAAGCCCCTGCTTATTCTCTGTGTTCCCAAGAGCAATCCCTGTGCAGCCCTGCACAGTGTGGGGGATCCTACCCCTGAACTGTGAGCATATGTGACTAGTGAACTGCTGTCAATCACATCTGTCGGGTGTCAGGTGATCCCCACAGGTTTGCAACAGGAAGCTCTCTCTCACCAGGGAACTGAGGAGAAGGTGAATAAAACAAGTGGCATCACAAACAGGGTGGCCCACCTTAACTGAGGACATGGGGACAGCGTGAACTGTTCCTTTGTTAGCTAACTAGCCTCAGAGGTGACAAGCACTATCTGGGAGGGAACTGGCCATCGCTGGCCAGCTTGTGTGTTAGCCCCTGTTCTGTTTTTCAAATGGAAGTCACCATCCATTTCCAAACTAATGTCCCATCTTTGCCAACAAGGTGAGAACCAATGTGAACTGACTGTATCTAGGCGTGAGGTGCCATGAATGTGACCTGCATCTGGCCTGTATGGGTCTCCAAGACTCCCTGCTGAGGTCCGCAACCACACATGCTGACTGGTGTGCTTGAGTTCCACCGACTGGGAGCTGGGCCAGTGCTGGGGCAGACATGCAGATCCTGTTGGGGAAAGCGCACCCCAAGCACAGTCCTGGGGATGACCCTCTCTGGTGTTGGTGGAAGGAAGGAGACCACGACCCCAGGGAGACATAAGAATGGCTCCGTGGCTGCCTCATGAGCACTGTGGTTCAGGCAAAGGGAGTGGCCTTGCCTGTCTCCCAAGCTACCACTCCTTTCCCTGTTACGCTGTGTCCTCCTGAGCCCTCAGAATTTTGAGGTGCACATCCATGGCAGCCCAGGGCCCAGGAGCTGATGAGAAACACAAAAGTGGGGGGGGGGGGGTGTTTGGTGTTCCACTTCTCTCCCAGTGCAACCCTCTCAGCCACACACTTGCATTTCTCTTAGTGTTGTTACTTCCCAGCCTGTCGAAGGACTCTAGATGTGATCGAGAGGCTTAAGGCTCCCACTCCGGCCACAGACAAAATGGTCTTCCTGGCTGTGGACTCCAACACTGGGGATATGGACTGGCATTCCCACAGGAAGAGGACAGTCAGCCATGGCGCTACCCCCCAGCTCCCTTTCCCCATAAACACCCAGAACATGTGCACCATGTGTGATTGGAGACAGAACCCAAAACTCATGACTTTATGTGGCTAGAAATGAAAAACTATCCTGAGGCAATCTGCAGAGCAGGAACAGTGGGGAGGGGAAGCAGTCCACGGGAGAGAAAGGCTGTAGCAGAAGATGGTTTTGCTTCATCAGCGTCTGGGCTGTGGGTCCTGTGCTCTTTCACTGACCACTCGCTGCCCAAACCTGTTTAGCACAAGATCCCGATCCTCAAGGTTATGGGGGAAAGATCCACGGCACCCCTGTGGCACAGTGAAGGTATCAATTCACACCCTGACTTAAGTCAAGAGACTTGAAACCATACAGCTATTGCCATGACAGAGGCTCCAACCCTGATGATGCTGATTGGAGACTCTCCGGAAGAAAAAACAGGAAAGATGAGCAGCGTAAAAAGACACTCCCCCGCCCCCCACGTAAATCCAGGAATAAATAAACTGACAATAAGGAGGAATGGAACCCTCCCCCCCACCCCAAATTAATTCAACATAGTGTCACAATTTGACCCAATTGGAAATCCAAAATTTACAGGGACGTCTGGGTGGCTCAGACGATTAGGTGCCCGCCTTCTCCTAGGGTCCTGATCCCCGGATTCTGGGATTGAGCCCCATGTCAGGCTCCCTGCTGGACAGGGAGTCAGTCTGCTTCTCCCTCTGCCTCTCCCTGCCACGCCCCCTAGCTCCTGCTCTGTCACACTTCTTGCTCTCTCTCAAATGAATAAATAAAATCTTAAAAAAAAAATCCAAATTTACTAAAATTATTTGTATGGCAAAAGATAAAAGGAGGCCAATTGGCTTTTGTCCCTACAACATAATTCTGAATTAACTTTATTTTTTAATAATAATATTTTTATTGTTAGTCACCATACAGTACATCCCCAGTTTTTGATGTAAAGTTCCATGATTCATTACTAGCATATAACACCCAGTGCACCATGCAATCTGAATTAACTTAATGTCTGCTAAGATGCACGGGTTGGCTAACCTTCATGGACTTAATACGAGGGTTCAAACGATGGTTATACTAGTAAAATAACTGCATTTTCTAGCTTCTGTATTTAATGCTTTGATATCTCAGGCCTTGGTGACTTTGGAGGGACTGTCCCTGACAGGCATAGTTAATTTTTGGAGATGGTCCACAGCTTGCCTCTGAGCACACCTTTCACATGTAAACTAACCAGTTCAGGGCCTTTGCCCCCAACCACTCCCTCCAAGAAGCTCTTACACTCTGGGCCACCATCCCCTGCCCTGATCACCCCAGGGCAGGGACAGACTACTCCAGACACCACTGTGGCCCAGGCCCACTGAAATTATTCCAACTAACCAGTCTTAAACCTGCTCACCCTGCCTCACCTGTCTCTTCCCGTGGAAACCACAGTGAAGGCTCTTGCCCACATTTTCCCTTCACTCCCTCTTTCTCCTGACTGACCCTGGTGCTTCCCTGGATGGCCCTTCATGACTCTCATGACCTCCTTTCTTGGGATCTGTGTTTCTAAAGAGCTTCTTCCTTTGTGATAGTTATTTCTATATCTTCCTGCCTTACCATACCTGATTAGAATATACCCTGGTCCCATTAAAACTCTGAGACCGCCTAGGGGCAGCTGGGTGGCACAGTCAGTTAAACTTTTGGCACAACTCATGATATCAGAGTCATAGGATTGAGCCTCTTGCTGGACTCCGTGCTCAGGGTGGAATCAACCTGGGATTCTCTCTCCCCCTCTCCCTCACCTCCCTCCCTGTTTTACTCTCCCATTCTCAATCTCTAAAATAAATAAGATCTTTTAAAAATAAAACTCACAAGGGAGACCAACAAATTTAAAAGTGGTAAATATTTTGCTATTACATATTTGGCCAATATGTTCTGTTTAGTGCCTATTTCAACATCTTGAACTTGAAGGGGACATGTTTTACCTTGTTATGCAAAGGGCACCCAAACCACATTGTTATCACATGCAATCCTTGAGGGCAGGAACTTACTGCACCCATCTTTCTCCAGGAACATAGGTATGACATCACTTTTGTGACATCCTACTGTGAGGACATTTGTTTGACACACTTGTTAAGGACATACAGGTGCAGGGGCGCTGGGGTGGCTCTGTGGGTTAAGTGTCTGCCTTGGTTCAGGTCGTAATCCCAGGATCCTGGGAACAAGTCCCACATAGGGCTCCCTGCTCACTGGGAAGCCAGCTTCTCCCTCTCCCTCTGCCCCACCCACCCCTTGTGCATTCACTCTTGTGCGCTTTCTCTCTGGTAACTAAGTAAAATCTTTAAAAAGAAAAAAGGACACACGAGTCCAACATCGCTCAGTATTTTTTGGGTTCTGGACACAACTTATTTCTTGTTTATAAATTTTACTGAAGCCCATTTACGCTGATACTTGTAAATGAGCCCACGTTGGGTGGGCTCCCCTAAACAAAAGGCTCTAGAATCCGTCCAATTTAAACCACCTGTTAGGGGGCGACTGGGTGGCTCAGTTGGTGAAGCCTCTGCCTTTGGCTCAGGTCATGATCTCGGGGTCCTGAGATAGAACCCCACATTCGGCTCCCTACTAAGTGGGGAGCCTGTTTCTCCCTCTTCTTTGGACTCCTCTGCCAGCTCAAGTTCTCTCTCAAACACATAAATAAACTTTTTAAAAAATCCCCTGTTAGTGCCCTAGTGAAAAGGCTTTAGCAACCTCCTCTCCCACTTTCTGGAGTCCCTGGACCACCCATGGTATCTGTAAATTGTCCATGGGCTCCCAATGCAAGAAACGGCCCCCCTTGGCCCTGGGTTATAGACCATGAAAGCAACAATTGCTGGCCATGCAATGGGCTCTCCTGGAAATAGAGACTCTCACGGATTCTGAGCCTTCATATCCAGCTGTCTGTTATTCCTTGGGTCATGGGACCCCCCACCAGCTCAATATAGTTAGCAAGGCCGTCTTGCTACAGGCTGAGGCCAATGTCTGCTTATCCTACCTGAGCCTGGGGGTGGCTGCTTCTGTCCACAGTCCATTGCCAGACTCCATGGTGCTGGAGGACGTCAGCCCTTCCTTCTACCCTTGGACACCTGGAGATTCCCATGGGATCAACTGCGTGAACATCAATGGGAATTGATACATTTGGTTTTGACGACCGCCTCTCACTCTTGCTCAGGTGCCAACTTCACTTCCTAGGGAAGCACCTGTCCTACACCTTAAAAGTCTCAGTGCAGGTTGAAATTGACATGGAGACAGCAGAATCCACTGTGACGGAAAACATCAGATTAAGACTCAGTATTGGGGCACCTGGGTGGCTCAGTTGGTTGCGTGTTTGCCTTTGGCTCAGGTCACGATGCTAGGGTCCCAGGATTGAGCCCCACATAGGGCTCCCTGCTCAGCTGTGGGCCTATTTCTCCCTCTCCCTCTGCAGCTCCCGCAGCCTGTGTTCTTCCCCTACTTTCTGTGGCAAATAAACAAGTAAAACCTTAAAGTAAAAATGCAAAGAAGTCTGAATGGATGGTTTCCTGCATACAATGGAGCAATTAGCCTTGAACTGCAAATGAAGATTTGGAGTGGCTTTTGAGAAAATGGACTAGGCAGTCCATCATGGACATTTGGAATAAAAATCACTTAAATCCTGATGATAGGAGCTAGTTAAATAATTTAGGGTATATCCATAAAATGCTGGGTTTTCTTTTAAAGAATAAATTGGAATTCATTCACATTTGGAAAGACCTCTAAGGCAGAGTGATTTAAAAAAAAAATCAGAAAATACTATACTCCCAAATAGGCAAATACACATATATTTCTAAAAGGCCGGAGAGAAATCAGGTTACCCATAGAGTGATTTCCTAGGCAACAGAAAAACAAATGGAACAACAATTAAAAATGAAAAAAAAAAAGAGAGAGAGAGAAATGGGACTTAGCTGAGTAAAGCAAATTTACATTTTTTTTTAATTGTACGCATCTTGTACTTTCACGCTGTTCACCTTGTTTCTCGTACGAGGTGTGTGTGTTCGTGTATTTGGTAAGTTCGGAACATTAAAACCAGTTGATGTGTTCCTTACCCAGGGTATATGTAGATACCTGTTCCTTGTGAAAACATTACAGCATTATAAACAATATTGGAAGTATCCTTGGACCACAGCCTCCAACCCCACCAATGTCTACTCTCATAAGAAGTCACCACTGTTTTCAGTTTGGGGAATACCTCTGCAGTCATTAAAAGACCTCTGTTCTTGTTAAGTCATAAAAGAATATTTTTATTAAGCTGAAAGCAAAACTGCAAATATATTACGTTTTGCAAAAGGCCATTTTGGGCTAAGGTAGACACACAGAGTGACTTGCGTTCTTCAAAGCGCCGTCTCCTCTCCGGCTTGAGAATTGTCTATTTCTTTGAGGGGCCTGTGGCCACCATTCCAACCTTCGTGGCAGGTGACAGTATTTGGGGCGTGTATGTGGGGAAAGCATCAGTGACAGCATTTAGAAGAAGGTGCTCCGATCCATCCGTTTCTGGTCCTGGGGGGGTAATGAGAGACACAGCTGTGGTGCGGGGCTTCACATCTTTTTTTCGGGCTGTGGATCCTAGGGCAGTGTTCAGATGTTGTGGGCCTTGTTTCTTAGCCACTTTTCCCCTTCCTCCTGAATCTGGGGGCTTCACGGCATAAGCAGAGGGTTTAGGTGGTGGAGAAGCTGAATGTGATTCCGCTTCTAGAAACTGGACGAAAAGTCCTGAAAAAGAATTGTTGGCCATAGCTCGGTGACTTGGTTTCCCGGGTGTGTTGGGGGCGCTTCTGGATCCAGGCCCCCCAGTCACCCAGCTGGTAACCCCACCTGGCCTTTCACTGAACAGCTGGCGCATCTGGTCTTCTTGGATCCCCAGCGTGCCTGCCATCAACCTTAAGGCTTCCTGCCGGTCGGCATCAGGTGCTTGCAAAGAGCCCACGAAGAGTCTCCTCAGGAGGGTTTTGTCCACCATGCCTTCGGACTTACTTACTAAGTCCATCAGTTTCTTCTGGGTGTCCTCCAGGACTTCCTGCTGGACCTCGTTCTGTTTCTTGACTTCTTGGAGCTGGTCTTCCTTCAGACCCAAGTCAGCCTTTGCTTTCTGGAAGCGTCCCTGCAATGACTTCAGTTTCCCTTCTAGGCTGTCTGCCTTTTCCATCCACTTGGCGACTTCCAGCTTGAGGGCGGCTAGAACGTGACCGTACTGCCTCCCTTCCTCCTGGGAGGCTGCAAGCTGGAAGGTGGCTTCCTCTTTCTGCTGGGTGACCATGTGCAATTGCTCCCGCAGCGACTGCACCTGCACACTGGCTCGATGGCTCGCGTTTTCCAAGGCCGTGGAAGACAAAACGAGCTTTCCCTGCAAGACCGTCACTTCCTCTCTGAGCTGAGCCACTTTGTCTTCTGAGACCAAAGCTTCGCGGCGACGAGAATCTTCGGCTTCTGAAGCGACGTGACGCCGTCTCTCCAGCTCCTGGGTGAGGCGTGATTCTCTCTCTCGTAAATGGTGCACCTCCTTCTGAGGGCGCAGGTTTCCATTTGTTTCTGTGTCAGTGCCAGCAGGACTTCCTCTCTCTCCTGTGGACACACAACTGTCTGGTCCTGCACGGATGCAACTGCATCGACGAGCCGCTTCGCTTCCCCGGTCTCGCCCTCTTCTTTCCCTCGCAATACTTGCTCCAAAGCAAGTGCCTTCTCTTCCACCGCAGCGGACTGGGATTCCTCCTCTCTCGGCAGCATGGAAAGCCGCCTGTTGGTCTCTTGCAAGGCCTGATTTTCCATTTCCTTTTCTCTACATGTTTCCACAAGCTTTGCATTTTCCTCTTTCAGTTGACACACATCCGTTTCAAAATCTGCTAGTCTCTCCTTCAGATCGGTGACTGCCTGCCTCAAAAGGTCATTTTCACTCACTTGGCTACTGAACTTCTCCTGCAAAGAAAGCAATTCCTCACTTTTCGCTTGCAGTCGGAGCTCTTGATCCGGAATGAAGTTTTGCAGAACGGCCTGTTTCTCCTTCAGCGGCTCCATGTCGGAATCCCCGTGTTCCTGTTGTTTGCCTTCTCCTGGGGACGCGGCCGACACGGAATCCATCCATCTCTGCTTCTCTTCCTGGAGGGTTCGAATCATTGTATCTTTTTCTTGCATTGATTTTCTTAGCTCTTCTACCTCCTCTTGGCGCAACTGAGAAGACTGGCTCACTACGTCAGATGTCACGGCCTTCAGAGAGTCCGCTGGCTCTGAGGAGTCGGGGGAGGGCTGCAGGAAAATCGCGTCCAGTTTCCCTAAGAGGAGATCCTTGGCGTGGCAATTCTCCCCGATGCTGAGCTGAATTCGTGCCAGGTCCTTCTCTAAGTGTTCTAAGGTTATTTCCTTGCCTCTGTAAGTCTGGATCAGGTCCATAGAGGTCGCCTGCAGTTTGGAATCCTCCTCGCTGCCAGTGCAAGCCCGCGCCTGGAGCTGGCGAAGATCGCTCTGAAGCTGGGATGCCTCCCGCTTCATGTTTTCGACCGTGGTCATCACCTGCTCTTTCCACTCTTCCATGATCTTCACTCGCTGTTTGAACGTGTCCCGTTCCCGCAGAAGCTCCTTGAACTGATCGATGTGAACGCCGCGAACCTCATCACCAGTGCTGGAGGTCTGCAGGATGGTCAATAAAGTCTGACATTTCTGACTTAAGGCATCCACTTCGAGGTCTTTTTCTCGAATAATGTGTGATAAATTCTGAATCGTTTCTCTAAACATCTCCTGACCACTACATTCAATTCTCGGGGACAGTTTCCGATTTTCCTCTTGCATCCTCTGGAGCTCTGCTTCTTTGGCAGCAAGTCTCTCTGTCATTTTCTGATACTCCCTTGTCAGATGGCTATTCTCCCTCGTTTTCTCATTTAAGACAGCCAATACTTGGTCGCTTTTCGAAGCACACTCTTGCAATTGCTGCTGAAGTCGCTGCTCGTCCACGTGCTGGCACTGAGAAGCTGCAGAGATTCTGCTGGAAAGACCCTCGATCTCCAAATCCTTCTGCTGGATAATCTGAGTTAGTTTACCAATCTCCTCTTTGGACAGCCGATCGATCTGTTCGGTCAATCGGATGTTCTGTTCAGTTAGAAGCTTCATCTCCAGTTCTTGCTCTTTTATTCCTTGGACTGATCCTTGAGGTTCACCTTTAGATGGATCAAGCTTCTCACTTCCGTTCTCTCTAGGAAGAGGCTGACTGCTTGTGACTTGAACGTCGTCACAGTGCTCTGCTGCAATGTGCTGGCTTTTGTCAGGCAGCTGGGCTTTCATTTGGTCTAATGTGTCTTGCAAATTCTGAATCTCCTGGTCTTTCGCTGCAAGGAGCTGAGCGCGTTCAATATGCAGCTGCTCCTGCTGGGATTGAAGATGGTCCACTTTCTGCTTCTGCTCCTGTAGAGACTGAAGCAGTCTTATCTTCCCCTGCTGCTGGTTGTGAATGATCTTCTGTTGTTCCTTTACTTCCTCCTCGAGGTCATCTTTTAACTCGTTCAGTTGGAAGACTTCACACTCCAGTTCGAGGATTTTAGGGTCAACCACAGGTACAGGGCGACTCTGTTGTCTCAGGCGCTCCAGTTCTTCTTTCAGATGATGATTTTCGGCGGTCACGGAGGTGAGACGCATGTCTTTGTCCTCCACGGTTTGCTCTAAAAGGTCATTGCTTCTTGAGGCTTTTTCTTTAATGACCTGTGTCAATTGCTTCTGCTCCTCCAAAGCAGAGGACAGCATGTCCTTGGTTTCTCTGTGGTCGGCGTCCATCTGCTCGATCTTCTTTTGGAGGTGGAATAGTTCCAGGTCTTTCTCTTGCATGAGCTGGATCAAACGTGCATGCTCTAAAGGTAACAATTTCTTGATAGTTTGCTTGTACTTCCTCTTCTCTTCCAACGCCTTCTTCTCAGTCCGATACAATTTCGCTACTAACCGCCCTTTTTCGATCTTTAAAGCCCTCACAGCAATGTTGTTTTCCAGACACTCCTCCTTGTTACGGAGAATCGATTCTTCCAGCTGGTGTCTTACATCTTGGAGTGCCAAGACCAACTTCTGGTTTTCTGCTCTGAGATCAGAAGCAACGTTGTTCAGATTGTCGTTCAGCCGCTCCATCTCTGCAAGTTGTTGCTCCACCCGTCCAAGCTCACTTTCCCTTTGCTCATACTCACGTAGTTGTTGGCGGTGCCTCTCAATGACGTCGGCCAGTTGCTTCTTGTGGAGACTCTGTAGTACCGATACTTCAAGTTGGTGTTCGTCTAGCTTCTTCATCCGTTGTTGTTCTAGGTCCCTGATGGTGGTCTTCAGTTTCCAAATTTCACTGGAGTCTACTATCTTTGATGACGACTGGGACAAACGCCTCCAGTGACTAACCTCAGCCTCCAGTGTTTCGATGTCCTTCAGGAGTCTGTTGATTTGTGCCTGTGATGTGATGAGGTTGGTGAAGTCCATCTCCTCGCCAGTGGAAGTTCCCTTTGTCACGTGCCCGGTGAAATCAATGTGGCTGGTGAAGCAAGGCTCTCTGCCATCCACTTCCCCTGGGGAATGGCCTAGGCCAGAGCCCAGGCCACCAACCCAAGGCAACATCTCTGCGGGTCATAAAACTGTCCTGGTCCGCTGTGGAAAAGCGTCCAGTGCAGTCGGACTACCCCGCCAAGTGTCCCAGAACCCCTGCCTGCGCGAGCCTAAGAATCCCAAGACAATAAGCGTTTCTAGGCAACGCTTGCGTGGGCCCGGCCCCCCTCCCCTCTGCAGGCCAGGTCCTTAGGAAAGGCTAAGGCCTTGGGCCTTCCCAAGGCCGTCTTTGGCCACTGCTCCTGGTCCCAGCCGCTCATCCCCACGACTTCCCACGCCAGGGCTGGGCCCCTTCCGCTTCTTCCCCCGCTTTCATGGCGGTCCTGGGCGGGCCCCGAGTGCATGCTCCTGCCTCACCGCCCCCAGGTGCCTGCCCACACAAAATGCACTTGGCCTTCGACTTTCCCCCTAAGTGGTATCACAGTACACAAACTCCTTTGGCGTGTGCTTTCCATGCAACCGAATCTTTTTAATGGAGGTGAAAGGTACACAGTCCCACGCACCCATCCACCTAGGAGTGAAGGTCCTAGGAGCATTTGACAAATGTCTACACACGTGTAAGGCATGGCCCTCAAGAGACTTTGGGCATTTCCAGCCTCCAGAGGCTCCAGAGTGACCTGTCCCTCCCTGCCTCGTTAGCCTGCGGGGACAGTGAGTCCCACTCCTGGGTTTGCTGGTTCACCGGTTGCCCTGAGCGGTGTGACCCATCAACTGCCTCCCACCGGTGTGAGGCCTAGACCGGGGAGGGGGTTGCCAAGGCAGCGGCGGTGCCCGGTTTGCGGGTCCCCTCCTCTGCACAAGGCGGCCTGGGTCTCAGGCGGCGGAGGCCCTAGTGCGCACCGCGTCCCCGGCCTGGCGCTAGGGGACTGCCCGGGCCCTGCACTGTCCTGGCGGGCGGCGCCGCTGGAAGTGACGCGGCGAGGGCGGGGCGCCGGCCTGAGAGCCACCGCCGCCGCCGCCTGGGCCGGGAAGCGATGTAGCCGCGCCAGGCCGTCCCCCGAGCTGCCCGGCCCTAGCCCCGCGGGCCGCCACCGCCACCATGAAGAAGCAATTCAACCGCATGAAGCAGCTGGCCAACCAGACCGTGGGCAGGCGAGTGCGCAGATCCGGGTCGTCAGGGGGCGAGTAGGGTGGGGACCGGGGGCGCGCCGGGTGGGAACCGGCGTACCTTGCCGGAGGCCGGAGCAGGCGAAGGGGCCGGGCGGGGGCGCGGCAGGGCCGGCTGCTCTCTGGGCCCGCGCTCCGGTCCCCTGCTGCCGCCCCGCACAAGGCACGGGGGTCCGGGCCCGGGGCTGCGCCACGCCGCGGCCTGCAACCCAGCTCGGAGCCGCCGCCCGAGCCCCCGGGAGCAGCGGGGTGGGTCGGCCTCCTGAGACAGCCCCCGGCGCGGGTTCCCGCCGCCCATTGTCCAGGCCCCGCCTTGCATCGCCCTGGGGGGACTGGACCGGAGCCTTCCCCTGCCTTTCCCCCGAGTTTGCGCTGGGCGAAAACTCGGGTAACCGGTGTGCCCGAGGACGGATGGGCGCTGTGCTCTGGGGGTGGCGTTCTCAACTTTTCCGGGTCGCCCCGCCGCTCCAGACCCTCCACCTCCAAGTGCCTGATGGCAGTAAATAAGGAAGGGGCGATCAGAGCCCATGGGATCCTCCTAGGGAGTTTCGGGCGTCCATGCAGGGGCTGTACAGGTGCTGCTGTCTCCAAACCCCGGCCCTTATGGACCCGACTGCCCAAGTTCTTGACATTGAGAAATTGGAAATTGGGAGGAAAGAATTGTGGAAACGCCTTGGGCCAACTTTTTTTTTTTTTTTTTTTTTTAATGGCTTTTTAAGAAGCCTTTCTTCCTTTGGATTTGGAAGCAGATCCTTCTCCAGGTTTCTTTGGGACTGTTTTCATGCTTGACAGGAAACATTCTCGATTATGAAATGACAGAAGAGACCGGAGTTTGTAGCCCACCAGGCTGTTGGAACAGGAACGACTGGTGGTTTTGAGAGCTCCTGGAGGTGACTGTCATGTGCCCAGTTATCTGGGGCAGATCTTTCAAGGTCTTTTAGGGCAGTTAGCTGTACTGGACTTAGTGACTGTTTTTGCTGGGCAGAGACATGAAAGTGTGAGTCTTCCACAGCTCTTGCTTCTTTTTTTTTTAAACAGTTGAGTCAAAGGAGGAGTTTGGTTTGGCCAAAGCACGTGGGGACAGTTCTTTTTCTGTGTGTGTGCACCAAAATACTTTTACTTCCCCTCCCGTTTTCTAAATTTGCTTTTTACTCTTTCGGTTCCCCCCCTCACCCCACCATCTAACTTTTTGCTTAGTGGCTTAGTTGTGTTGTTTAATTTTGTTCCTAACCCACTCTATTATCTTACTGTTTTCAGATTTCATGCCTGTCCCCTAAAGCCTAGTGCTTTTCTGTCATTTGTAGGATATGATAGAAATAATGCTGAGAGGGAGGTAGACAGGGCAGTAGTGCGGGCAATGTTTCAACCAAGAATCTGTAAATGAATCCTAAGATAATTCCTTGTGAGCTTTCTTACCCCAGCCTCCCTTTGCATTCTTAGTAACATGCCTTGTAAAATCAATATTCAGTGAGTGTCAAGACAGATCTGTCACATTGTCATTCTGGCCTGTTTATACACTGTATCAGGAAAGGGGTGTTAGCTCTTTTTGTGCAAAGTTCTGAGCCTTTTCAAGCTACCAAGCCAGTCGGCCCCTCTTTGGCCCCAGCTTCCTCTGTAGCAGCTTCTCTCTTCACACCTGGATTCTGGCCATACGTGCCTCACTTCTAGTTTATGGAGCAGGCCGAGCATTCTTACCTCTTAGCCTCTACCTGAGATTCTCCGGAGTTCCTTTCACCACACCAGCCCTGTAGCTGCCTCCTACTCATTCTTCAGCTCTCCAGGCCAAGGTGTCTGCCTCTAAAAGGCCTTCCCTGATGCTCCCACAGAGACTGGATGGCCCCATCCCAGGGAACGTTCCTAAGTCCACACAGCACCTGGTTTTCTATGATGCAGTGGCCTCTTTACTTGTTATTGTTCTCCAGTAAACAAAATGCCTTGAGAGCCCTTGCTGTCTTTCTCTTTCATCTCCCAGGGTCTGCTGTGGTGCCTAGCACAGGGTAGAAACTCCACAAAGACTGTCAAATCCAGTGTAAATCTAGTTCCTACCAGATCGCCCTGGCGGTGTGAGCCCAAGTATGGGAAAATGAAAACTGGATAGAGTCAATGGTGATTCATACTGGGACTGTAATTCTGGCCCTGACCTTTGACTCTGTTTGAAAATCTTTATTGCTCGATGCCAGTGGAAGCCGAGGCTATTACAGAGCTATGAAGGGTGTGGCAGTTATGCTCCCAAAGTCAAAACTGTTTTTCTGGGGAAGCTTTTGTTTCACTGCTGTCGATTTCCTCGACATATCTGTATTCCTTCCACTCCGGTCATTGTCAAGGCAGAGGGAGAAAACACGGAGGC
Source organism: Ursus arctos (assembly GCF_023065955.2). NCBI lineage: Eukaryota > Metazoa > Chordata > Mammalia > Carnivora > Ursidae > Ursus > Ursus arctos. The sequence goes on along the minus strand of NW_026622874.1, from coordinate 84,484,909 downwards.
AGGAGAGAGCCTAGAATTGTGATTGTGTGTTATCGTGTTACTGGCAGACATCAGAAGTGGGATTCTGGGTGCACTGCACTCAAGAGGAAGGCTAGAAAGCATAGGTCCCCTTCGCCCATGAGTGAAGTCATGTGTGTGAATGGCATGCCCATCGTGTGTGTTATCCATTCAGAGAAGGCCATGTTGTCTTCCCAAGAACAAGGACCTTGTCAGCAACCGCACAGTGAGGTTCCATGGGACGAACATGGGGGAGAATTAGGAATGGCTGCAAGGAGGGAGTTTCTCATGATGTGATGTGTTTCCAATGGGAGGATGAGTGTGTTTCAGAAGATGGTTTGTGTATCACAGACATGAGACTATGTGGTGGTCTCATGACAGGGGGGTCCCAAAGAAGAGAATTAGGATGATTGATTCATCAAAGGGCACTTATGGAGCCCACACTGTGTACTGTTCAAGGTATTAAAGAATCACAAGTGAACACAACCCAGTTTCTGCCCTGAAGGGGCTCAATAGATCTGTGGAAGAGACAGACAAGCAAGAAATAATTATAGACCATGAGACAAGTGTTTAGAGAGGGACAGCTAATACAGTGAGCAACACTCCACTCTGAGTGAATGGACAGAGGTACCAAAACCAAACAAACAGACCAGAAGGAAATTGGAGCAGAGCCTTTCCTCCCATCTGTAAGCACGACTTTCAATGTTCTCTCCTATTGATTAGGTCTCTTTTCCTTGTAAGAGAACCCAACTCGAATTGCCCTAAGCCAAGATGGGAACTTTACTGGCTCATATGTGACCCAGAGTCCAAAAGGACTATGGCTGCAGCCAGGGCTGGATCCAGGGGTTCCACTCTCTAGACAGGCTGTGTCCACAAGGAGACACGCCTGCCCCACCCAGGTTTCCTCCCTCCTCAGTTCAAGTCCCAGAGGGACATAGACTACTTTTCACTGTGGCTAGAGCCCCAGGACAGACTCTGAAGATGTCTGGCTGGGTCCCATGCCTTGCCCTGGAAATGGGAATGGAGTCAGCCCCACCCAAACCACAGGGAATGGCAATGGGGGAGTACTGGTCCCTCCAGAGAACACTGGGTGCTGTTACCAGCAGGTGGACAGAATGAGTGCTGGTCAGGATATAGTAAGTATCACGTCGTGTCTTTTGTAGTCCTGGTGTTAAAAGAAAGATATATTTTGAAAATCCCCAGTGCAGTTAAATAACCCATCAGAGGCAGGTGGTTCTTGTGGGGGAGGGCTAGCCTGAGTGCAGGAAGGTGTACACCAGGGTGAGGCACTCAAGGAACGTTGCCTTATGAGGTATAAGTGTCAAGGAACACAACAGTCTGAGCGACTACCTAGGAGACTTGATGACCTAGGTGAGGCTCTGGAAGGGAGTGTCTCTTTAGGTGTTGGTTTGTGCCAAGGTTGAAGTACTCCCTGTAGGTCCCAATGCTTTCCTAGGTAGTAGCCTTTAGAGAAGTCAAGGTTACAGACTCCAGGCAAGTGAAATCAGAGTGACTTAGAGCAGCTGAGGCCTGAGGGGGATCACTGGTGCTTGTCTCACCAGAGGGGCATGTGCGAATATGGGCCCAGTGTGGCCTGACCTTTGGAGTTTTTGAGAAAGGCCAGAAATCTGGATTTTCATGAAAATCAGGTGGCATTTAATGCAATTTAAACCACCACCATGACACGACGTGGGGCTCAACAGAATCTGTCTGTGGTCAGACTTGGTCTGTGTGTGGGTCACCAGTTGGCAATTGCGTGTGTAAAAGGATCGGGAAGCTAAGGATTCCTGTTACAAGTTTCCTTTTCTCTCCTGTACCTTACCCTGATGTGACTGCACTTTCGGTTCTTGCATTTGTGGAAGAGCTTCTTTCCTTTTCAGAAATCTCACAAAGATCAGAGAGTAATACTCATCGGTACTTCTCTAGTGGGTCAGCTTCCCACGTGCTGTCCCAGGGCATCTGGCTTGGTTCTCACCTCCTGGTGCTTATCATTTCCAGTTTATGAGGAAGGAAAAATGGCTTGCCACGTTTGCCCAGCTACTAAGTGGCCGAGGCAGGACTCGGGGCCAGGGCTTCTGACTCTGGATCCCACGTGTTTCTGTCGACAGACCCTGGGCTGGCCGCCTATTCACCTGATTCACCAGGGAAGGGTTCATGTGCATTCGATGTCTTTGGTGCTGGCCGAGCTGCTGGGCTAGGGGCTTTGTGTAAATGATCTCACTGCCTTCTCCATAGAAAGACCCAGACGTGGTGTTATTTATTCCTGGTTGAATGATGAGGAAGCGAGGACTCAAAAGAGGTCCTCAGGCTAGTTAATGGCAGAGCTGTCATAAACCAGAAACCAGGTCTGGGATTCCAAAGCAGCTCCAAGTCCGGACTTCACGTAGGCAGCTCTCCTTGGAGAAAGCCGCGTTGGAGCTATGTGCAATGCTTTCATAAAATCCTGGAAGCTGGGAGTTGGACGTTGCTCTAGTCCTATGGCTCCTGCCAGGGATGGTGCCCCGGGGGGCATGTGGCAACATCTGGGACATGTTTGTTGGTCCGGACTTGGTTGGGGGCCGGGGTGTCCTGGCATCTGCTGGGAGAGGCCAGGGATGCTGCTGACCATCCTACCACACACAGGACCGCCTCAGCACCCAGAATGATCGGGTCCCAAATGTCAAGAGTGTTGAGGTTGGGAAACCCTGCTTCAGTCCTTTTAGATTCTGGATATGTGAATGATCAAAACCAAACATCTACACTGCTTGCAGGGCATCGATGTGTTCTGTTTGGTTGATTTCTTAAATATGCAAGTATTTATTACAATCATTGGCCCATATTTAAAGATTCGGTGTTGTCCCATGAAAACCTGGGTTTCCAGGTTCTTCTACAATCATGAAGACCTAGCAATGTCTGGCGTTGCTCCCTCGTACAAGCAGTAGGGGCTGACTAGCCACTGTCCCCTCTGGATCGGGCGTCAACCATCCGTTTTGCCCCACTTCCTACTGGCTTGTTTTCCCATGTTAACATTCCTTGCAGACCCCTCCCTGTTCACAGAAATCTAATGACCTTCCCCAGGAGCAGAAGACTCACTGCCTGCCCCATTGTGTTAAGGGGCAACACAAATTCTCAGTGAGTCAAAATGAATCTCTGCTTGGCCATCCCAGGGCAGTCCTCCGGTGCCACAAGGAATCAGTCTGTCCCCCGTGAGACAGCCCTTTCTGTACTCAGCATCACAAACCACACCCTTCACTTTATCAGCAGGAGCATTCTACATCCCTCACCTATTCCGCACATGGAAATCCTCTGCCTCTTCTAGGGGAGCTCTGAACAGGATTTCTGAGAAAGGGGAGGTAGTGATGTTTTGTTTGCTGCGATCTGAGTGGATCCCATCCAGCGTCTGCGTAGAGCAGAGGAGGAAAGAAATCTGTTATGCTCGCAGGTTCTTCTGAGTCTGATCTTGCGTGGCCTTGTTATATACTTCACGTATTGTGAAATCCTGGAATATCAAACAGAGTATTTATAGGTCAGTGAAAACCCATTGTTCACTGAAACAAAAACGAACCCTAAACAGATGTGGTCCTGTGGCGTCGGTTTTACATGGGAAGGCAGCATGTTATTCTCATCTGAAATAATTTCTGTGTTAGTGGTTCCCAGTATGTTAGTGGTTCCCAGTATGTCCTGCCCTGTCCCCCCGCCCAAGGGACTTGACGTTCTGATGTAGGGTCCCGGAATTTGGTATGTGCACCATGCATTCTCGTCAGACTGTAGAAGTTTGGCATATATCATTCTATTTCTGTTTCTCAAGTGTAGGTAGATGCCACAGTAATTCATCAAGTATAAATCCCTTTAAAAATATTACTACACTCCTATCTGCTTTGTCTCTGTGTTAAAATAGGAGCCTCTTTTTAAAAAGTTTGAGGGGTTAGTCTGTGATGTTCCTGCCTTTCCAGGGCCCCAGGGATCTGACGCTGCCCTTGTAGTTGGACAGAGACACGTCCCTTCTCTCCTGTCTTCTCAGACCGTTCCCTTAGGTGATCTCGGCCCCCTTGTACCTACGGCCTCACGACTGATGACTTTCAGACTTTAGCCCTGGTATCTCTTCCTGCCTAGACTGATCTTCCTCTTGAACGTCTCGACTTGAATGTCCTGCTAAAATTCAGCTCATGAACTACATCCTCAGATTGGCTTTCCTTCCCTGTATTCCTAGTCTGTGGGTTGGCACACTCTGGCCTAGAGGCCAAATCCTGCCTGCTGCCTGTTTTGTAAAAAAAAAAAAAAAAAAAAAAAAAAGATTTATTGGAACCCAGGCACACACTGCTGCAGCAGAGCTGGGCAGTTAACAGTGACTGCACGGCCCGCAGAGCACGTGCGATTGACCGTCTGGCCCTTTACAGGAAGCGTTTGCAAACACCTGCCCTGGCACTTCGAATGCCACACCACACCTCCCCTGTCGTCTGTGAGTCCCCCTTTCTCCTCCGTGTTCTTCACATCCAGGCTTTCCCCATGATCTGGCATTTCTGCCTCTGGGGTATCTTTGACTTGGTCTCTGCCTCCCGATGGCCTGAGTTCAAGCTTTCCTTCTTCCTTTCTTTTTAAACCTGAACTCGAAATTGTCTTCCAACTGGCTTAGCTAGCTTGAGCTGGATTTTATCCCTTTTGTGGGACATCTAAGCCTCCACTCTGGTTTGGCATGGCTAGTCACAATTTTATCATAGCCCTTCTTCTCTAAATTGTTTTCTTCTGATGAATTCTGTGGAGTCCAGAATCATGACATTTGTAGGAGATTAATATGGATGTGGTCACAGTATTGCTAAATTGCCTTCTCCGTGATAGTGCAACAAACGATGTGCCCTGGAACGTGTGTCATTGTATGCGGCGTGAGGCGTGTCGTATTTCACCGCTATGCTAGTAGCATTCCATGTCGCCTTGTAAAAGAAAATTTGCAACCTCTTTAAATTTTTTCCACTAAGGTTGAAATGAATAAAATATATTTGTATTTCTTTATGAGTTTTCTGTCCGTGTCATTTGCTCATCTAATTGCCATGGCATTAATGGCCCGTTGTCGATTTTATTGTTCTGTTACCAGTTCGGTTCAACAGATGTCTACTGAGAACCTGTCAGAGGCTGGGGTTAAAAAGATCACCGATTCCTAGGAACTTGAGTCGGGAGACAGACCTACGAGCAGATAATTCGAATATGCCTAGTTGTACCTATTCCAGCAGATCTTGGGTGTTAGAAAGGAAATATTAACGCCGTGTCTTGATTTATTCATATATTGCAACATAAACAAGTTAACATTCTTATCCTTGGGTACTTACATAATGAGTGAGGGGACCCGTTCATGACCGTGTACACGTTTGATGCAAGTTTCAGAAGATAAAGTGGATTCTGTTGAAAACCCGGCACTGTGATTTATAGAAGACACTGTTTTTTGTTTTTTTTTAAAGATTTTATTTATTTATTCGACAGAGATAGAGACAGCCAGCGAGAGAGGGAACACAAGCAGGGGGAGTGGGAGAGGAAGAAGCAGGCTCATAGCAGAAGAGCCTGATGTGGGGCTCGATCCCATAACGCCGGGATCACGCCCTGAGCCGAAGGCAGATGCTTAACCGCTGTGCCACCCAGGCGCCCCTAGAAGACACTGTTTTAAAAAAAAATTTTTTTTTTTTGAAGATAATTTCTTTATTTGAGAAAGAGTGAGAGAAAGAGAGAGAGAGCGCCGGGGGTGGGAAGTAGGAAGAAGGAGCGGGAAAGGGAGAGGCAGACTCCCCGCTGAGCAGGGAGCCCATCGGCTAGATCCTAGAATCTGAGCCAAAGGCAGTCACTTAACCGACTGAGTCACCCACGCACCCCAAAGACACTGCTTTTGAATAGGTACAGCCTATTTGTAGCCGATGATGTGAAAACAATATTAAGTTCATCTTCAGCTCTCCAGGCTGTAAGACTTCTCTCTAATGTCTTTCTACTTCCTGTTAATTACAGCTTATTAATGATTTGCATAGGCTGCTTCCTTCTGATTAGTCCCAAGACGTTTCTCTCTGACTGTCCTTTCCCACAGTTCCTTTTAGGTGTCTTCCTTATCAGGGATACTTTGGTCTAGTAGTCCACTTAATCTCTCCTTAAATGTTTCATTAGCATGTCTTCTATCTTTTCTAAGTGGGTTAGCCAATGTATGCGTCCTAAAGAATTTAAATCATAAATGGTAGACAAAGTCAATAGGTACTCAAATGAATATGAAAGTCTAAATAAATAAATGTTCAGAACTGCCAGAAATTCTTCTAAGCAATGGCCAGCTACCAGTGACCCGACAGTGTGAACATTTCTCAGTCTACCGGCTTGGATTTCACGTGGTCACTGGATACTTTGAGATGTGTGGGCTGGACTGGCCAGTTGAACCCATGCCCATCTGTACCTTGGGAAAACACACCCAAGTGTTTCTACTTCACTAGATACGGTGAGTACTAGGATAGATGGAGCATGGACACTGGCTTGGGGTTCTGCAAACATTTCTCTGACATGCGACACTTGAGCCATCTTGATAACAGGAAATAGAGATGACGGGTGAACAAGAACTCCCAGAGGGAAGAAAAATTCTCGGGAAACCTAACCTACTGACAGTTTTATCCTTTAACTTAATGTTTTATGTCTATAAATTAACTTAATATTTTTTGTCTGTAAATTGTCTATTGCTAGCAGTGGGAAAACTCTGTCCAGCTCTTATTTTCAAATTAGGTAGTAAACTAATGGTTTTTTGTATATCTGTATGTCCTTAAGCCCAGCATGACTGTGGTGTTTAAATTCACAAGCCTTTGGATGCATTTCCATCCAATAGATGGAGTAAGTTGGTTCTTCACAAAGTTTTAAAAAGCTTTAAAAGCAGCATATTCTTATTTCCTTTGCTGAATAAAAACTGACTGCCATCTTTTCCTAAAAGAGACAATTTTGTTGTACATTGAAACCCTATGGAAGCATCATTTCTCACAGTGTGACGTTTAATTTCTTTAATTTTCACCATGTTGGTTCATCCTTTATATCCTTTTCAGTACTCTCATGCTTTTGCATTCTTGGACCCACTAGGATGCATAGCGTTCCCCAAACAACCCCAAGATGGCAGGACTAAAACACATGAGCACTGATGACTGTGTACACCAGATTTTAGAGACTGGCAGTGTTGATTGGCTTTTGTTTTCATCTGTGGGAGACCATCGTTAGAAAAGCTTCCGTGCCAGTTTTGGGGGATCGTGGTTTGAGGACCACTGCAATAAAAATGGGGGAGCCGGGGCCCCTGGGTGGCTCAGTCGCTTAAGCGTCTGCCTTCGGCTCAGGTCATGATCCCAGAGTCCTGGGATTAAGTCCCACATCCCTGCTTCGCGGGGAGTCTGCTTCTCCCCCTCCCTCTGCCTGCCGCTCCCCCTGCTTTTACTCTCTTTCTCTGTCAGATAAATAAATTAAATCTTAAAAAAAAAAAGAATTGGGGGAGCCTGTATATGCAGAAGATTGAGAAAGCCAAGTTGGTGTTCTAGGAGGACCACTCTGGTGGCAGGTGACTTGCGACTGTGGAGGAAGGGGAAGGAGGGGGAGAAGTGAAAGAAACTATTGCAACAGGCTAGGAGGGAGTAGGACCATGGTGTGGGGACTGACTTGAAAACCTGTTTAGCACATGGTGTTTGGGGTGAAGAAGGGAGAGAGGGAAGGGCTGCGGTGATTCGTGTTATGGCTGGATGTTATCTGCCGAGATAGGTTGCCCAGTGATTCTTCACTTCCGTTCGTTTCTAATGCTCCTCTTTTTTTAAACATACAATTCTCACACCGGCTTTGACTTTTTGTTGGCTTTCTTTCCCTTGACGTATGGCTTTGGGCGTGTGTGTTTGTGCCTGCCGACACCACACTGTGCTAATAATAACTAGCGATGTGTAACGTGCTTTAAATCTGGCAGAGCTGGTCTTCCTTAGCTTTTTTTTCTTACTTAGTCTCACCTCTTTCTGTATAGAAATGAATTTTGGTATCCCTTTGTTTCTAGCTCCCAGAAGAATTCACTTATGATTTTGGTTGGTCTAAAGCTCATTTATCCACATAATATTTATTGGGTGCCTGCTAGGGGCTAGGTTCTGAGGATACAAAAACAAATAAATCCCAGGTATTTATGGTCTAGCATATCAATGAACTAAACCTTGGGGAGAGTTGATGTCTTTTCAACTCGAGCATGGCTTATCTCTCCCTATACTCAAAGCTTTTGTGTGCTTCCTAAGTATTTTGTTATTGTTGGAAATAGTGCCTAATTAGTTTAGTTGGTAAACATGAGTGATGTTCATGTTTGTATATATATTTATTTACTTTACTAAGCTAGTTGCAACTGATCCCTTTGTTACTTCTTTGAATTTTTATGTGTATAATATTATCCGTCATATTTTTATTTCTGCTTTTCCTATTATTTATTTCAGTGATTTCTCTTTTATCTCTCATTTAATGGGTTAGACTCCAAAATAATGTGTTGCCGTATAATTGTTTGCAGCAATGTGGTACAAAGGGCTTGTGATTTCACCCCTGTTAGGCATTCCAAAAATGTGATAAGGACTGGTAAAGCCCTGTTTAAATCCAAATGTCCTCATCTGAGTGGTTCCTGATGGAAATCTACAAGCCTTTTCCCGGTCTTTTCGGAGCCACACACCTTTTAGTATGTCTGACGTTAGAGCTTAGTCATAAGATTGGCAGGTGTGTGGCTTAAAGGCAGAAATGTGAATTTGTGCTAGTCCAACCGTGCAGAGAAAACAACTGCATTGCACTTGGACTGAGGAAGGAACTGGAAGAGAAATTTGAAATGGAGCAGAAGTAGCAGTATGTTAATATAACTTCTAAAGAAGTGGTTAGCAGGTCGCGGGGCAGGGGACTTAGCTGCAGTCTTTGACTCTTGGAGCAGTCTTGAGGAACAGAAGCCTTGCTACCCATAGATTTAGATGGAGGTTCTAACAGCCCTCTCCCCGGGGGGGAAAAAAATCATTCACACACACAACTTTGCATCTAATTTCCCGGACTTCACTGACCTCTTCAAGCCCAGGGCCAAGAACCCCAGGAGTAAAGAATCCTGTGAGCTCCTGGAGAGATGTGTAGCCGCAGTTCCTGTGCTCCATCAGGCGTGTGGCTCGCACGTTCTCCAAAACATACACTTGACCTCTGTGTGGGAGCCTCCCCCAGAAAAGCCGAAATGGGAAATTCTGGATGATGAGATGTGGTGATCACCTTAAAGTACTTTCCCTGAATAATCAGCTTCTTTTGGCAGTGACTTCATTCCAGAATGTTTTCGAAGCTTTTAGATGAGGGCTTTGAAAACCTAGAACAGCTGTAGGGCAGCTGGAGTACAGTCTAGGTGAGCTGGGCAGAAGTCTGTGCCGTCCACCAGCTCTACTCTCTGCCCTTGGCCGCCTGAGCCTCCCCGCGGCGCTCCCACACTGGTCAGACGGAGCTCCTGACACGGCATGGGGACCAGCCCTGGTAGGTTTAAGAAGCCGGCATGAGGTAGGGAGGCATCCTAAGACGGGAAGCAGCAGGAGACGGCAGGTTAGCACTGGAAAGAATAGGCAGGTTAGATTTCACCACACCACCAGGGACCAAAATAAATTCCAGGTGGATTAAGGGTTTCAGGTAAATGACCATACCATAAAATAGAGGATAAGATGGAACATTCTTCATGCTCTGGCGTAAGAGTGCGGAGAATGAATAATAAAAGGTAACGTATAGATTCAGCCACGCAAAAATTAAACATCTGCCTGTCATATATCATAATTAAAATGATGACAGATGACTAGTTGGAAATAGTTGAGAGCCCCCACAACGGAGGGTTAATGTCCTTAATGTATAAAGCTCTCTTATCAATCAGTTTAAAGAAGGGCACTCTGATGAGCAAGTACCATGAACAGAACCCTCACAGATGACCACTAAGTAATTGTATGAGACTCATTTCAAAATTACAACTAATTGAAGAAGCACAAAGCTTCCAGACGGCATGTTTCACTTACCAAATTGGCAAAGCCCAAAATAATGATACCTCACTGTTTTGGGAGAGCTGACAAGGGCTCTGTTATCCGGTCATACCCAGGCGGGAATATACACTGGCATACTTTTCCAGAAAGAGATTTGCCATTGCGTTTTAAGAACCACTTCTACGATCAGACCCCAAATCGTCCACCGAGTCCTCCAATCTCCTCTCCTTCTGGATCCCTTTCCCAAAGAGTCCCCCTCTGTGCTTTCTTAAGTCCCCTTCCTTCTCTGACCTCAGTCAGTCATGCAGGGTCTCTGACCACACTTCCAGCACTCTGTCCAGCCGGCCCTTTTCCTTCACCTGTCCTGCAGCCCGACAGCCCGACTCAGTCATTCTGGGGCTTCTTCCCGCCTGTACCTGGCATGCAGGGCATGGTCCAGAAAGCTCATCCCACTTCCCAGGTCAGGGCGGCCTGGTTGTTCTGGCCTCCAAACTCGCCTGGGCTCTGAAGACCGCCTCCCAGCCCTTGGCCCAGTTTCCTATCCCGTTTTCCTAAGTGCTTTTGCCAGAGTTTGACTTTTCTCAGACCCACTCCACCCGACTCCAGACACACCCACTCCCCTCGGATGACCTGCCTCCTTGTTTCCAGAGAAATCTGGCTACTGCCACCCCGTCCAGGTCCCTCAGGCTCAAGCTGAGCAGTCTAAGTGGTCACTGCCCCGCGCCCCCCATGAACCGCTTTCCCCGGAGGGGGGGGGTTCCCCTGTCTGCTCTGCATTTCCAGCTTCCCTCTCTCCGTGGGCTCTTCCCAGCTACTCGTGATGTTCAGGTCGTCATTCTCAGCTCTCTTCTTCCCACTTTGCTGCTCCGTTTGCCGTCAACGCCCTGCATGTTGGCTCTCAGTGAGCATTCCTGTCCCCTCTGCCACCCTTTGCAGTTTCAGCCAGCCAGCCATCCTTGCTTCAGGGGCACCACGTGCCCGGCTTCTTCCCTGCCCTCCCTGGGCACTGCTTTGCTGTTCCCCGCTTCGGCTGCTCTTCCACTCTGTTCCTCGTCAGGTTTCCGGGCTGAGCCTTCCTCTTCTCTGCAGATCTGCATTCCGAGTGAACTGTCCCCCACCAAAGCGGTGTTTGCTGCTCCTGCTGGCGGCACGTTCGGAATTTTCTCTCCAGATGCGTCTTCTGTGCTTCAGAACCGCAGAGCAAAAAAGACACCGGACATCTCCACCTGCACGCTCAACAGACCCCTTAAATCCGGTGTTTCCAGAGCTGACCTTGTTGACCTCACCCTCAGAGCCCCCCTACACTGGTCCTCCGGTTGGAGGGCCTCACTATCTAGCCAGTCATTCAAGATAGGAACATGGTGATCATTCTAGGGGATTCCTTCTCCCTTCCCATCCACGCCACGTCACAAAGTTCTGCTTGTTGTATGTTTGTAACAGCTCTCTGTCCCCGCCTCGCCTTACCCCTGCTTTAGGGTAGACCCTCCCTTTTCTCACTTGGATCTCATATTCTCAGGCCTCTTCAGTTTCCCTGCCCTCCCCAGTATGTCTTCTCTCCCCCTCCATGCATCTTCCACACTGTTGCCAGAAAGATCCTTCCAAAAAAAATAATTGTAATACTGATAGCTTACACTTATTTGGATGCTGACTGCGTACCAGGCACTATTCCAAGTGCTAGTCTTATATCAACTCATTTAATACCCAAATCAGTACTGTTTTATTGCCTTTCACAGGTGAGAAAACAGAGGCACAGAGACATTCGATAACTTGTCTGAGGTCACAGAACTGGGAAGTCTGTCTCCAGAGTCTCTACTCTTAACCACGTATGTCATTGACAATAAATACCATGTTTTGAGCTTTCGAGGAATTAGCACTTTGCGTGTATTATCTCTTTCAATCCACTCAATTCTGTAAGTTAGAAGTTCTTAATATTTCCGTTTGTACAGACAAGGAAATAGGGGGCACAGAGACATTAAGTAACCTGCTCACAGTGGCACAGTTTTTAGGTGATGGACAGGGCTTTGCCCCCCCCCCCCCAACGTGCTCTAGGCTGTCAGTCTTAGTCAATATACCTGCCCGCAAGGAGTGAGCACCTTCTGAATCACACTTTGAGGAGTATTTCTCTGTTCTTTTAGAGTTGTGGTGAGGCAAAGGAGGCATGCTTGTATAAGATATTCTTGCTAATAGTGTTTGTGATGAGAAGAGACCAACACTGTGTTCAGGTGGCATCCAGAAATCGTGAAATACTTTGCCCCATATGCCATAGAAATTCCTCTGCCAGTTTAACATGCTCCATTCTGACTGTTCTCCCTCCTGCCACTGTATGAATTGACTTTATAGTGTGGAATTTTTCTTGAGCCCTTAGGAACACAACTATCATGATAGCATGTTATAGCATGGCACGTTGACCTGATGTCTCCACTGGTAGGTTCCTGAAATTATCCATGGTAAGAAAATTCTCTCATGGACTTAAGACATTACAGGACATGGTTTAAGATGGTTGACTGAACACATGTGTACTTCTTCTCTCTCATTAAAATCCATTGAGGGGGTGCATGGGTGGCTCAGTTGGTTAAGTGTCCGACACTTGGTTTCAACTCAGGTCATGATCTCAGGGTTGTGGGATCAAGCCCTGCATCGGGCTCCATGCTCAGTGGGGAGTCTGCTTAAGATTTTCACTCTCCCTCTCCCTCTGCCCCCCTCAAATAAATAAGTAAATCTTTGAGATCCATTGAAATGCTAGGAAAGGTATTTTTTTTTAATTCTTGGGAATTAAAAAACATGGTACTGAAAGCCATTCAGAAAAAGTTCCAGAAGACTGATTAAGAAGTAGCTCTGTGGCTTGACTAACGCAAGTGCTGTTCTATTTGTTCATTCATTGTCCGAGACAGGACAATAGGATGTAAGAAAATCTTCAGAAAGGCTATTACATCCATAAAAAAAAAAAAAAAAAGCAGGCTACTGAGAAAAAGACATAGAGTTCTTGGAAATTAAAAAATCTGTCACCTGGCAACCTGGGTGGCTCAGCTGGTTAAGCATCTGCCTTCGGCTCAGGTCATGATCCCAGGGTCCTGGGATCGAGTCCCACATTAGGTTCCCTGCTCAGAGGGGAGTCTGCTTCTCCTTCTCCCTCTGCAGCTCCCCCTGCTTGTGCTCTCTCTCTCTCTCTCTCTCTGTCAAATAAATAAATAAAATCTTTAAAAAAAAAATCTGTCACTAATTCATAAAAAGTCTTAGGGAACTAAAGAAGAAACAGCCTTTAGAAAGGAGGTACAGTAAGTTTCTGTGTTCTTTCATTTGTCAGGATATAGGACTCCCCCAAATGTACATCATCAGCAATAGCACTAATAAAACAAAGAAGAGTTATTTACTAGGTCGTTACAGAATCAGAGGAGAATTCCTCCTCTTCCTGCAAACCTCCTGTCCTATTAGTGCGACTAAGTTATGTTGATTTTCACACAGAAAGACTATCTTTTTGCATTTCTGGCAACCATAAGGATTTTTTTTTTATTATTAGTATTACCTGCATGGTTCTTAGCTGGAAACAGTTTGGCCCCCCTTACCCCCTCGATTTGGCACTATATCCAGACATTTTTCATTGTCACCCCTGGGGAGAGGGGGGCATGTTGCCACTGGCTTCTGAGCGAGTGGAAACCAGGGATGCTGTGAACATTCTAAGTGCTCTGGACACCCCCCCCCCCCCAGCCCAGAAGGAATGTCGAAAGGGCCAAGGTGGAGAAATGGTTAACTCTCTAAATTGCCTAGCCAGCTTGCAACCAGAACTGCTCCTTAATCTCCCCAGATGTCAGAGACAAAAGAAGTTAAAAGCTGCACGCTGAAAATTGGCAGTCTTCTTCATGTTAAACTATCCTAATACTTTGCTAGAAAGTAGATAAAATCTCTAACATTTCTTGTGCCTATTCTGCCCGCACAGTGAAACTGAAGGCGTGACATCCAGAATGATATTTAGCCTGGGGGTGGGGAAGCGTCCATGTTTGGAACAATTGGTATATCTTTCTGTCATCATTGTCAGTCCTTCTAGTTCTCTTTCCCAGGGAGCTTGGGTGCAGCCTCCCAGGTCTCCTTTGACCAGGGCTGCAGACAGCCATGACTAATCAGCATTGGCATGGGAAGTAAGAGCTCTTGCCACCTTCCCTAAGAAATTTCCTCACCCTAGGCTGATCCAGTATAGATGTCGAAAGCCTAAATTCTTTCCTTCTCTGCCTCCCTTTCCCCTCCCCTCCCCACGACAGTGCTGTGGTGAGGTCTTCAGGAAATGAAATCTCTTTAGCCTTTGTCTCTGAAAAAATGTCATTATTTCAGGGGTTCCTCACTGGCTTAGTCAGAAGAGCACGCGATCCTTGATCTCAGGGTCTTGAGTTCAAGCCCCACATTGGGCATAGAGATTACTTAAAAAAAGAAAAATTCTTGTTATTTTGCCTTCATCTTTGAAATACTTGTATTTGACATACACTTGTACGTTGACTTTTTTCTTTCAGGATTTAAAAATGTCATTCTATTTTCGTTTAGTCATAGTGTTTCTGATGATGAGTCAGCCGTCATTCTTATGTTGCTCCCCTGCCTGTTAAGTGCCCTTTTTTCGTCTGTCTGCTTTTAAGATTTTCTTTTTCTCCAGTTTGACCTTGATCTTTTTGGGTGTGTTTTTCTTTGTATTTTTATCTTGCTTGGAGTTCTCTGAGTTTGGATCAGTGGATTGTTCATTGCTCTTTAAATTTGGAAATTTCGGGGGTGCCTGGGTGGCTCAGTCAGTGAAGCATCTGATCCTTGATTTTGGCTCATGATCTCAGGGCTGTGGGATCAAGCCCCGAGTAGGGTTCAGTGCAGCATCTGCTCCTTTCCCTCCCCCTCTGCACATGGGCATGTGTGTTCTCTCTCTCCCAAGTCAATAAATTAATTTTTAAAATTTGGAAACTTCTCAGCCATTGTTTATCCAATCTCTCTTCTGCACCATGTTCTTTCTCTTTTCCCTCTGGCACTCTTATTACAGATATAATAGGCTGATATTGTCCCACTGATCTTGGATACTTTGTTCCAATTTTTTTCCTCTCTGTATTTTAGTTTGGATAATTTGTTTCAACTTCCAGATCTCTGATGAAACCCCTCATCTACTCATTCATTCTGTCCACCTTTTTCACTAGATCCTTTAATGTACCATAATTAAGTCCCTGCAAAATAATTCCAACATCTTGGCTGTCTTTGGATCTAGTTCTATTGACCATGTGTCTTGCTAATGCATCATATTTTCTGTTTTCCTCCTATGGTGAGTTTTGACGGAATGCCAAACGTGTGTAGAAATGGAGAGCGGCGTGCCTGTTCCACCAGGCCATTCGTGTGAGGACTCAAGTCCATCTAGTCTGTTGTTGCATGAGTCTGGGCTTTATTGTTGCTTTGGATACATTCAGTTCACCACAGGCTTCAACTTATTTGAGGGTGGGATTAAAATTTCCCCCTGGGCAGGTCTTGTTTATCTCAGTTCTCCTGCCTTACCCTCAAACTTAGTAGGACTTGCATGCCTGCATCAAGAGAACTTGCCCAGCCCTCTCGCCCTCTCTGTGGTATAGAGGACCAGTGCCTGATATTCATTTCAAGGCCCAAAGTCCTGCAGGGCTCCTCTCAATTGTCCCCATTGCTCTTTAGCAGGCTCTGCCTATCTGAGCCTTGGGTGGCCCCAGAGTGGAGGGTGTCTCAGCTGTCCCATCCCCTTCTTCAGTGGTGGACTGCCATTACATCCTACCCTGGGTAAGGCCCTGAATATTGGAAGTTTCCTTTTAGTTCTCCTACTTGGTCCTCAGACTTCAGCAGAGCCCATGCATCCAAGCCTAAGAAGGAGTGGGGGTGGGGGCAGGGGTTCTCCCTCAGCTGTATCACCTTGTGTGTGTCCTTCCTGTGCGCTCTCTCTCACCTCTGTCCTCACCGCCTTAACGTACCCTTCTACTATCCAACATCCAAGCGTCTAACTCCAACTCACTTATTAGGTCTCAAAAACCATCACCAGTTCCAAAAACTTTCCTGCTTTCAGGTCTGCATCAGATGCCCTCCCATGATCTCTGACCTTTGGCACATTATTAACTTCTCTGTGCCCAGGTTTCTCATCTCCAAAAAGGGCACGATGATAGCATTGATCCCATAGTTATCATGAGGATTCAATGACTTAATACAGGTAAAGTACCTGGAACCCAGAAGTTAAGAATAGGATATCGGGAGCAAAATTGCCTGGATTCAGAGCCTATCTGTGAAACCTTGAGCAAGTCTGTTCACTGTTCTGTGCCTCAGTTTCTTCATCCGTAACATGGAGGCAACAATACTTACCCCGTGGAGTCCTTGTGAATGTCAAGGGGATTGATTCTTACTAAGCACCTGGACCAGGGCCAAGCACAGGGTATGAGCTCACTAAACATCAGCTGTGATGGTGGTGATGACAACCCTGTACCCTCCGAGGCCCTGTGCCTCCCTGAGCAGAACACTCATCGCACTGGAGTCTGATTGCTTATTTTCCTCGACAGTCATCGAGCCCTGTCAGAATAGGGGCCATGTCTCTTACTCATGATGGCTCACGGAAGGGAGCCCAACAAATATTTGTTCAGTGGCTGACCAAATGAAAAGGTTTATGACCAAGCATGCATGACGCCCGCCTGTGATTGAGTGCAGTGAAGGGCTGCATAGCTCCACTCAGGGAACATTTCATTATTCTGAATATCCTTTTGAGAAAAAGCCTCATTTAAAAAAAAAAATCAATATTCTATTTTGAGTCACCAACAGCATCCTTCCATCCATCAAGTTGTGGTGCTGGAACACTCTTTTCTTTGACCTTTAAAAAAGGGCAAGTGAAGATTTATGGTGTTCTCCACCCGGAATCTGTCCGTCATCCGTTAAAAGCAGCCTCGCCCCATTTTTCCAGGTGAACATTTTTTCCCTTCATTTCGTGCACCAGACTAATCATAGAATTTTCTGGGCTACATCTGTGATGTGAATTCCTTATAGAAACTTAGAGGATCCACAATTATTCCAAATTCTCAGCATTGCATGCCTTTTAAAAATATGTAACATTTCTTGTTATTTATAGAGATACAGCCCTACTTTTGCAAAGCACAATTTTGAAGGTTTCAAATATTCCCTTTTCTCTCAAATATTGTTTTATTGTATGTAGTCTGTTAAAAGTTGTGTGAGATCATTGGTGCAAATATAAATAAAATGAGGTACAGGAAGGTCAAGGGTTGTATTTTTAGAGCATGTGGTTAGTTTGCAGTGGACCTAGGACCAGGGTCTAGCATGAAAACGAATTAAGAGAGAGTCAACTTTGGTCAATGACCTTAAAATTGCTCTCTTTCTGAGGGTCCAAAGACTTTGGTTCACATGTAATTTATTTAATGGGTGTCTGCCCAGTTTCCACACCCATGAAATAGAGGTGAAAATTGGCCCATAAGGGTACGCGTCCTAATAAAATGAAATCATACATGCAAAAGTGCTTTCATAAAAGAAAAGAATGTACAAATGCAAACTTAACCTAGTATTGGAAATCTGATGGCCAATTAGGTTATGCCATGAATTCTAGTTTCTATGTCTGATTTATTTCTTGAACTTTTTAAAGTGTTTTTCAAGTTGAAGGTTTACAGTCAGTGATTCAGCCATACCATTTCTGTTAAAACAGCAGCATGGCATTGGCCAGGATCAGACTGGTAGGGCCTCATGTCTATGTTCTTATTCATTCCTTGAATAACTGCGGAGGCCCTCCAGATGTTCTCCTACCTTCAGCCTGTACTGTGCTGTCAGAATTTGCATTCTGAAAACTCAGATCTGATGCCACTCCACTGGGGAGCCATCAATGGCTCCCCATGGCCCCCTAGTTCCTAGTCCCTGGTTCTCTTCAGCCCCGATTCTGGGCCCGGGGACAGGACCCTCCCCCCACTGCCTCTCCCATCCTCTTTGGGTGTTCTGTCTTATCTGAGATCTGCTTAGGCTGTTTCACTGTGAAGCCTTTCCTGGCTTCTCTCTCTGCTCCCAGAAACGTTGAATGAAGTTGGCTGTTTACATTGCTGTCTTTCCTATTCGCTCCCAAGGGTAGGGACTGCGGCTCATTTCTCTCCTTCAATCCTCCCCAGTTCTTGACATTTAGAGAGGGCTCCATGAATACTGGCTGAGTGAATGAAGATCTGAGTATCTTGTAGCAAGGCCATCCTAACATGGTCTCTCCGGCCCTCCGTGAACGCAGCTCTGAGGACTGCCGCAGCTGGGATTTTCACAGCTTCAGGACCAGCAGTGTGGGGCGCAGAGGGCTAAGACGCTGATCCTGTGATGAAGGGTTTTCGCTAGCTCACCACATACCCGGCCTCTACGTTTCTGTGCATTCCGTGACCGTGATTCTCTTCGGTGGCCTCCAGCCCACGCAGGGTTACCACAACCAACCCTTTGTTGTGATGGAACAGGCTACCCTCCTCCCACTGGAGATTTGATGCCACTCTGTGTCTTTGTGTAACTTCTGGGAGACGCCAGAACAGCCTGGTCACTGCGGAAGAGTCTTTCCCAGAGACTACTTAGCTTGGGAGTTCTCTGAAGGTGGTGGTGGTGGTTCGTCGCAATGCTCAGAACAGCTGACGCCCCAGGATCCCTCACTGGCTGCGAGGACCATGGTAACGAGAGAGATGAGATCAATGGCGTTTCTAAATGATCACTGTGGGGGTGGTCTTATTATTCCCCTCATTCCCATCTTACTGGGGAGGAACAGACACTTACACTGACGGTGCCCAAGCAACAGCCCTGGATTCAGAGCCAGGTCTGCCTGGCCCCAGAGCCCTAACTCAGCCCGCACCATATTCTGTCTCCTTCTCCTTTGACTCAGTGCAACTTAGAGTCTGCTGTCCACCGGCTTCTTGTCACTCAGCTCACCCTGCCTTCGAAGGCAGGAGAGTGAATTCAATTATGAGTCATACATCAGACCACGTACCAGGCCGTCTTGACCTAGCAAGCGCGCGTCTGTGGCCGGTGCTATAGGGACGCCTCTGACTGCCCGCCATTTACTGCTGGACCTTCTTTCTGTCGTGTCCTGGTAGTTACTCTGCCACTTGCCAGCTTTGGTACCCTGACCCTTCTGACACAGGGGTTCTCAACCCTCGCTGCACTTTGCAATGGCCTGGGAAGCTTGAAAACAAAATGCTAGGCCCTCCCTGCCTCCCTGAGGTTCCTATTCGGTCACTCTGGGTTGGGGTCCAGGTATTATTTTTAAAACAACTTTATTTATATGTCATAAAATTCGCCCATTTTAAGCTTACAGTTTAGTGATTTTTTTTTTTTTTTTTTTTTTGGTAAACTGACAGCACTGTGTAATCATCACTAGCATCTGATTGGACAACAGTTGAATCACCCCAGTAAGATTCCTCATGTCCCTGAGTAGCCCATCGTCATTTCCAGCCTCACCCTCAGCTAGCCCTACTCTACTTTCTGCCTCTGTAGATTTTCTTTTTCTTTTACAAGATATTTATTTATTTGAGAAAGATAGAGAGAGCACGCACAAGTGGGGGAGGGGTGCAGAGGGAAAGGGAGAAGCAGACTCGGGGCTCCATCCCACGACCCCAAGATCATGACCTGAGCCGAAGGCAGACATTTAACCAACTGACTCACCCAAGCGCCCCTAGATTTGCTTTTTCTGGCCTTTTCCTAAAAATGGAATCATCTGTATTGTTTTTAAAGTCCCCGGGATTGTAATGTGTAGCCATGGTTGAGAATCACTGTTATATCAGACTTTTTTTTTTTTTTTTTTTTTTACTGTTCCCATGGATTCACCGTGGCTCCGAGAAGTCACTAGGCGCCTACGAAGGCTGTCTTTTAGATAAGCTGTAAGTGTAATGGGTCCTTCAGGTAAGCTATAAGCAAAATGGATCCTGGCCTAGAACTTAATGATCGTTTACAATCTGCTTTTTATGGGAACGTGCTCTCAAAAGTCCAAATATGCTGACTTAGGACGAGGCATCTGGAAGAGGGCTTGCACAACCTGTCCGAAGATGCGAAGCGCTTCCCGCCAGTGGCCACAGCACTGAGTCAGAGCCGAGCCCTTGAATTTGTGTGGCCTTGCCTTTGGTACTTCTGCTTTACATTTTTGTGTGTGGCTTTTCAGCTCCGCCTGGCCTGGCCTCATTGCATTGGCGTGCCAGTAAACGGGACCCCCCTCCCGGTGTCCCCCCACCTGCATAGGATTGAGCTCCTCGTGCATTGTCCATACTGAGATACTTTGCAAATCGCTGGTATTTCTGCCTGCTTAAATACATTTTGAAATCTCAAACTCAGCTACCTCCAGATCCAAGCAGGTATGGTAATTGACTCGAGCAGCCCGGGGTGGGACCATTGAAAGCAGGGTCTGCAAAGTGTGACGGTGGCAGGGAGCTTCCTTCCCACTCTGCCGTAAGCAGAAATTGTTGGTGGAGCTTCCAGACTTAACACGTGGTTACAGCAGGGACAGCAAAGAGATTCCATTTCTTGTGCCAGAGAGGGGAAGAAAGCCAACTGGCCAAACAAAACTGCCGCATAAGCTTACATGTATAGGAAGACAATCAAACTCCATTCAGTTGATTTTAAAATATAACAGTTCATCTTCGTCATGGACTGGATTTCAAATAATATTGTGGAGAGTCAGTTAAGATTGATAAGGGTGTTGTTGTTGCTGTTGAAAGTAAAAAATAAATGTTACTTATCTCGGGAAAGCTATAAATATGTGGCCGGACTTCCATCATTTGGGGAAATAATTCAGAGCATAGAATGTAGAAGTATTAGGTGTATTTCACCCATATTATTACCAAAATACTTTCTGTTTGATCATTTTCCTGGTGATAAATATCCTTTTTCTTTTCAGTGTGATGCATGGGAATCTTTTGTTTTTCTTTTCCCATACTTTCCCTTTAGAGTTCTGTAAACTCTCTTGTAAGACTTTTTAAACTTCTTTGTGGAATGCGTAACAAATTGTTTCATTTATAAAGTGTCAGAGGGTTCCTTTATTTTTAAAATCCAGTTAAGTAGCCTTCAGATCCCTGCCCAGAAATTTAAGAAGACAGCTAATCTAATGAGATAGAACAGGAAAAACTCACCCAGCAGTCCCCTGGCTCGCTGTGAAATTAGATGAATGTGTCCAAACTCAGCACAGAGGCTCAAGTGGATTTTGTAAACACTTGTACCAGGAGATGACAGCATTGCACAAAATCTGGTTCCCGGCAGGATGAAATACACCACTTGGCTGTGGGGCTGGCCCCTGTCATTTCCCTGCAAATATAAATTTCACTGCAGGCCGTGACCATGTGTGTTGTTGCCCCATAGGCAATTTTGAGATTCCTCAACTGATTGGTCTCAGTTTATATCACTTAATCAAACGTGCACTTAGATATTTGCAGGTAACCAGAATTTCAAATCAGTGTATTAAAATTTCTCTCCATGCTCCCCCTCTTTTTCATTTTAATGGATATGTCTAAGTGATTCTTTAAGTGAAACACCCACAGAATTACGATCTCTCGTGTGGGTTTGTAGACCCAGACTCATCAGCACTGTGATCTTGGGGCAATGGGAAGACACAGATGTCTGAAGTTAGTGTTGGCTCTCGGGCCATGTATATGCCATCCCTGGATAGAGATGGACTGAGTGGGAAGAGGTGAGTGGGCCGCTGCTCTCAGGGGCTCAAAATGCCTGCAAGGGTTGAAAGGAGCCATCTGGTGAAGTCTTGAAAAGCTAAGTGTCTCTTGCCTTCGGAAGAGCGAGTTGGGAAAGCACAGAAATCCCCCTTCAAAGTAAGAAGAATTTGGAAGTGATTAGAAAGGCTTGAAGCTTCGTAGGAAACCACACTTCACTTGTACACAGATCAGGGGTCAGCAAACCATGGCCTGCGGGCCAGATCCAGCCCTAGTCGGCTCAGAAGGGTTTTTGCATTTTTAAATGGTTGAAAAAAAATTAGAAGAAGAAGAATATTTTGTGACCTCTGAAAATTATGTGAATTCATGGGGCACCTGGGTGACTCAGTCGGTTAAACATTCGACTCTTGATCTCGGCTCAGGTCTTGATCTCAGGGTCACAAGTTCAGGCCCCGTGTTGGGCTCCACGCTGGACATGAAGCCTACTTAAAAAAAAAATACCAAAAAAACCTGCGAATTCACATGTCAGTGTCCATAAGTCAAGTTTATTGGAACATCGCCAAGTCCATTCATTTATATGTTGTCTGGGGCGACCTTTGTGTTACAACGGCAGAGCTCCGTGATAACAGCAGCAATGGCGTGGCCTGCAAGCCTGAAATATTTATTATTTGGCCTTTCCAGAAAAAGTTGGCTGATGCTTGACACAGGCAATTGTATTTTTTGAGATCTTGTCCTGGAATATGTTCATGAGTAGGGATTAGGAAAAAAAAACAACAGTTATAATATTTCAGTGGTTTGGGGGGAGGTGAGTGGGTGGAGGTGGGTAGGTGGAAGGAGAGACATAAGTCTGATCTCGCCCTGCCCCCAGCATCACCGGCCCTGGGCTGTGCCTCACATTTGGACTATATTAACAGAGTCAGCCACCCCCATTCATTTTGGCAGCAGCTTTTCCGACATGAGGCGGACTGTCTAAGAAGACGAAATACACCTCCAGACCGGCCTCACATACCAGTCCTCGGAGGGATTCCAAAAACCCTCCTAGCGAGTTTTGCACCACGCCCTGTGAGAGTCACTGGTGTCAACCCGGGTTTGGCACACTGGTTGGCAAACAGCCAGGTAGTAAATATTTTGAGCTCCACACAGGCCGTATGGTCTCTGTTGCAGCAACTCAGCTCTGCTGCTGTAGCCTGAAAGCAGCCATTGATAACACATCAACCAATCAGCCTGGCTGTGCTCCAATAAAACTTTATTTGTGCACATGGAAACTTGAAGGTCAAATAATTCTCATGCATCATATTATATATTCCTCTTTTGAGTTTTTCCCCCCAATCATTTTTTTAAATTTTTATTTATTTATTTATTTGAGAGAGACAGAATGAGAGAGAGAGTGCACAAGTGGGGGGGGGAGCAGAGAGAGGGAGAAGCAGACTCCCTGCTGAGCAGGGAGCCCCAGGTGGGGCTTGATCCCAGGACCCTGAGATCATGACCTGAGCCAAAGGTGGATGCTTAACCAACTGAGCCACCCAGGCACCCTTCCCGAAACCATTTTAAAGTAAGAACTATTCTGAGCTTGCTGGCCATACAAAAATAGGCAGAGCTAGATTGGACCTGTAAGCCATCATTTTTACTGACCCCTGGTCATATGGATAGTTTAATTTCTGTATTTTTTTTTAAAGATCTTATTTATTCATTTGACAGAGAGAGAGAGAGACAGCCAGCAAGAGAGAGAACACAAGCAGGGGGAGTGGGAGAGGAAGAAGCAAGCTCCTAGCGGAGGAGCCTGATGTGGGGCTCGATCCCATAACGCCTGGATCACGCCCTGAGCTGAAGGCAGACGCTTAACGACTGAGCCACCCAGGCACCCCAGTATTTTTTTTTTTCGTTAAAAAAAACATTAACTTTGGAAGGCACTATCACCTTTGAATTTTAGTCGTTGTGGATTTTACTGTGAAGGCAATTCTACGCATACGTCTGCTTTTCTGCCTACTGCTATGGAATTTTTTTTCTTGCTGCCTCTCTGAAATCTAGAAAGATCTTTTTTTTCAAGCCATCACTGTACCATCGGGACAGCCATTTACTTTTTCACTAACTCATTCAGTATATATTTATGAAGCACCTGCTGGGCAACAGGCAGGTGGCAAGAAGGGTGCTGGAGCGGGGGGAGCGATAGCTACGATAGACTTGGCCTCTGCCGCTGTGGAACTCTCTGGCTGGCGGGGATGAGGTCAGTCATGCACAGTGCTGGGAGAATTGCAGCGTGCATTGGAGGTGTGGACTCCAACACTGATTTCCGTGGCTCCCATAACACATGCGTCATGCAAGTGTATGTGGCCGAGTGTGGTCGTCGGTATCCTGGGAAACAAGAAGGCAGTTCACAATCGTGGTGTCGGGCATTTGAGCGTAGCGATGGCAGAAACCTCTCCAGAAATCAGTCTGCAATTACAGTTGGAAATTGTCGGGCCCATTGGAGATTCTCCTTTGACTCTGTGTCCTAGTTTGAAGCATCTCTGTCTTTTTTGGTGAGCATTTTCATTTTCTCCTGGCCTGGGAAGGGGGCTGAGTGAGACTCCTGTTAGCCCCAACTGCAAGGTTGGACATTACCACAACCAGTCAAGGGAAGAGGGGTGGGGGTGGGGGAACGTCAAGGTCTGCCCAGCCCTGCTGCTGTGAGGCTTTGGGAATTATGAGGAGAAAATGTTATGCTTCACCAGAAAGTAATAAAGAAGTTAGAACTGCTGCCTGCAGTAAGCCTGGTTTGAATGACTCGTGAAATTGCACAGTGGTGTGCAGAGGAAAAAACAAGCCCCAGAGTAAAATGGCGAGCGGGAAGGGCTTTCCTGCTTCGTATTGTTTTCCCAGTTACAGACAGGAAACATTCAAGTGTGTTTTCAAGCACAGAACACTGGTCACAAAGAAGGCTCTGACAAAGCAGAAAAAAAGACCCATATACAAAAAGTTTAGCTCCCTGTAGCAAAATGTCCAATTGAAAACAATCTGATTTAGCAAGTATTATTTTTTAAAAATTTTTGGATCACTCTGTAAGGTGCCTTGAAAAGTTTAATATGTTGATCCGCCTCTTGGCTTTATTAATGAATTTTTAAAATCTGATTAAAAAAATCACATCTCAGATGGGGCGCCAGGGTGGCTCAGCTGGTTAAGCATCTGCCTTTGGCTCAGGTCATGGTCTCAGGGTCCTGGGATTGAGCCTGGCATGGGGCTCCCTGCTCCGCGGAAAGCCTGCTTCTCCCTCTCCCTCTGCCTGCTGTTCCCCCTGCTTGTGCTCATTCTCTCTCTCTCTCTCTCTCTTACTCTCTTTGTCTCTCAATCTCTCTCAAGTAAATAAATAAATAAATAAATAAATAAATAAATAAAATCTTTAAAAAAAAATCACATCTCAGTAAAAACCAAGTGGCTAATATAAATCCTTTACATGGGCACCTCGGCCAGTATTCTGAATAATTGCTGGACTTTCCTTGGGTAAAAATTCCAGTCTCTGGTAAAGATGAGCTCTTTAGAACAGTTCAGCATACAGAGGGCTGAGCCTCGGACCGGCCACAGTGATGAGGAGAATCAAGTCATTTGGACCATGTATTGGAGGTAGGCACAGTGGTGGTTCCCTAAAATGAAGATAGGGATAGCATAGGCCAGTGGGGGTAACTTAGTGTGCAGGAGCCACCCCAGTTTGTATAGTACATTCCAGAATCATGATTTGTCACCTAAGTGTAATCTTTCCCAGATAGCCTGTATTCATGGATTGGAAGATCGAACCTTATTAAAATGTCCGTACCACCCAGAGCTGTCTACACATTCAGTACGGTTCCTATCGAAATTCCAATGGCATTTTTCACAGAAAGAGAAAAATACTTCTAAAATCCACATGCAACCACAATAGGCCCGGATAGGCAAAACAATCCTGAGCAGAAAGAACAAGGCTGGAACCATCGCACTTCCTGCTTCCAAACTACTTGACCCTTGAACACTCAACATGGATTTGAATAGCTTACATACAGAGTTTTTAGTTCAGTCTAGTATGGTAAGTGTATTTTCTCTTCCTTATAATTTGTTGAATGACATTTTCTTTTCTCTAACCTAATTTATTGTAAGGATACGGTAAATAAGGCACATAACATATAATTAGCTAATCAGTGAGACTTCTGGTCAGTAGTGGGGCTATTAGTAGTTAAGCTCTCGGGGAGGTAAGATTTCTATGCTGATTTTTGACTGTACGGGGGTCGAACATCTAACTCTTGTGTTGTTCAAGGGTCCACGGTGTGTTTCAAAGCTGTAGTAAATCGAAATAGTATGGTGTTGGCATAAAAAAAATACATAAATCAATGGAAGATTGGAGAGCCCAGAAATAACTCCACATATAAATAGTCATCTACTCTTTGACGAGGGCACCAAGAATGCACAATGGGGAAAGGATGGTCTCTTGCCTGGATAGTGTTGGGAAAAGAATGAAGACTGGACCCCTACCTTGTACCACTCTAAAAATTAACTCAAATGGATTAAAGACTTAGATGTAATACT
This sequence comes from Ursus arctos, assembly GCF_023065955.2. Lineage (NCBI taxonomy): Eukaryota > Metazoa > Chordata > Mammalia > Carnivora > Ursidae > Ursus > Ursus arctos. Next base: position 84,458,799 of record NW_026622874.1, on the reverse strand, counting down.
TGGAACCATAAATCTCTTAGAAGAAAATATAGGGAAAAGTTCCCTGACATCCATCTTGGCAGTGATATTTCAGATATGATGCCAAAGGCACTGTCATCTACATCAAACTAAAAAGCTTCTGCACAGCAAGGAGGCAATCAAAATGGAAAATCCCATTCCTACAGAATGGGAAAAAATATTTGCAAATTATAAATATGGGGCTAGTATCTGAAACACATAATGAATTCATACAACTCAATGGTAAAAAAACCAAGTAACCTGGTTTAAAAATGGACAAAAGACCTAATTAGACATTTTTCCAAAGAAGATATACATGTGGCCAACAGGTATATGAATAGATGCTACCTCACCAATAATCAGGGAAACGCAAATCAAAACCATAATGAGATATCGCCTCATACCTGTAAGAATGGCTATTATGAAAGAAGCAAGAGGTAGCGAATGTTGGTGACGATATGGAGAAATGGGGACCCATGTATACTTTGGTGAGAACGTAGTCATTATGGAAACTAGCATAGAGGTTCCACAGAAAATTAAAAATAGAGCTACCATATGACCCAGCAATCCCACTTGTTGAGTATATATCTGAAGAAAATGAAATCAGTATCTCAAAGATATCTGCACTGCTATATTCATTGCACCATTATTCACAATAGCTAAGATACAGAAACAACCTAAGTGTTGCTTGATGGGTGAATGGATAAAGAAGATGTGGGGGTATAAGTGTGATACATATATATATGTATATATGTATATGTATACACATATATCCCCCCCACACACACACACATACACACTGGACTATTATTCAGCCACGAGAAAGAAGAAATCCTGCTGTTTGCAACAACATGGATGAAGCTGAAGGATATTATGTTCACTAAAATAAGCCAGACAGAGGAAGACAAATACTATATGATCTCACTTATGTGTAGAATCTTAAAAAAAAAAAAAAAAAGGTCAAATCTATAGAAACAGAGTAAAATGATGGTCACCAGGGGCTAAAGGGTGGGGAGATGCTAGTTAACAGGTACAAGCTTCAGTTATAAAAAGAATAAGCTCTGGGGATTATAATAATACTATATAATATACTTGAAATTTGTGAAGAGAGTCGATCTTACGCATACTCACAACTGTTGTTACAAAAAAGGGAACTGTGGAAGGTGATGGATGTGTTCATTAACCTGATTAGGGTAATCATTTCACAATATATATGCAAACTGAATTATCATCATATAATGATAATATATCATTGTATATCACTATATATAAATACAGTTTTATTTGTCAGTTATAGCTCAGTAAGGCTGGTAAAGCTCAGTAAAGTAATCCTTCCTGATCATAGGTTTTTTTAAATAATTTCAGTGAATTTTAAAAATCTGGTTAAAAAGATACTTTGGTGGGGTGCCTGGGTGGCTCAGTAGGTTAAGCATCCAACTTTTGATTTGGGCTCAGGTCATGACCTCAGGGTCATGAGATCAAGCCCCACGCTCAGTGGGGAGTCTGCTTGAGATTCTCTCCCTCTCCCTCTGCCCCTACCCCTGTGTGTGCGTGAGTGCACACGTGCTCGCTCTCTCAAATAAATAAACAAGTATTTTTGAAAAAAAATACGTTGGATTTCTCTCTAAAATTAATTTTAGCAGAGTGCCTGGGTGGCTCAGCCGGTTAAGCGTTTGCCTTCTGCTCAGGTCATGATCCCAGGGTCCTGGGATCGAGCCCCGCATCAGGCTCCCTGCTCAGCGGGGAACCTGCTTCTCCCTCTCTCTCTGCCTGCTGCTCCCCCTGCTGTGCTCTCTCTCTCTCTCTGTCAAATAAATAAAATCTTTAAATAAGTTTTTTAATTAAAAAAAATAAAATTTTATCAATGTAATATAGAGTGTCCACAAAGGCAGGAAACATAGGATAAATTTATTTTTAAGCAAGATGTTAACATTTTCATGTAATATGTTCCGTATATATCTCCACCTCTAGATAGCTTTTTAGGTAAAGTACCTCTAAATGTAAAGCAAAAGGGCTTAGTTGTTAATTTGAAAAAAGGACAGTAAATGTACAAATTTGCTTTGTATCCTGGACTTTCTGAGGTATGTGTTCTGTTACGCTTTTGCGCAGATTGGCAGTTGGACCCATTGTTTTAAGTCAGAGTTATGCTTCACTTGAAGTTACGCATCACTTGAAACCATATCAAGCATGTCACTGACAAATGTATCTAACATACTATTTTTTAAAATTAGAAACTATGTATACTTGTAGTTTAAAAAGGCAAATAATGGTAAAAGACTTATCACAGTGTGTTCTCTCTCTACTAATCCCACTCTCCCAGTGAGATTCCCCAACCCCAGAGGCAAGTATTTTCAAATTGCTGTTTATTCTGGCATTTACTCCTATCTACATTTATAGATAATATGTAAACTGCTATCCTTCAAGTTATCAAGTTTTAGTTATTACTTATCGGCTTCCTGTCATGATAAATGAGGGTTTCGTGCTCTTGTGTGATTTTCTTCTCTGCTTCTGCTCCCTTATCCTCCCAATACGGTTATATTGCAATTTTTGGATATATTTCTGTTTGATATTTACATTATTATATCCAATCAATTATTTGCAGCTAAGCATAGTAGTGTACTCTTTCTGATGGACTTTTTGTTTTTTTCCTGAAGTTAATACTTGATTTGTTTTTACATTTGCTTTATTTTCTTTGTGGCTATTGCAGTACCATGCTCATAAATGTTTGGATCCCCCTCCCTGAAAAAAAAGCCCTGATTTGTATTGTTTGCATTTGTTTGTGTTGCATTTGATTTTTCATTTCCAATTACCAGTGTGAAGTCACTGAACAAGTTGCGGGAAGAAGATGCACATAGCTGGTTCTCCTGTACCACTGAGCTGTTACTAACGTTCTCATACCCACTAATGGTCCACACTGGGATTTCAAAATTAAGTTTTCCTCTTCTTCTGTTATATTTTTAAAATAATTTTGTCTCATCAAAGGACTTACTGGCTCTGGATCTTTTGAACTCTGAATGTTTCAATAGGCCTTGGGGACTTTTCTCTGTGTATACTTACACTTAACAGAATGGAAGGGATTTCGGAGTTCTGTCCGAGGTACACAGGGCCCTGGCCAGAGAAGATGAGGCCAAAGTTACACAATCTAGTGGTGCTGTTTTGCTGGAGGGGGGACAAGGCTATTGGTGAACAGGAGTCACGGTGAAGCTATGGTGGTCTCATGCCAGGTATGTCCCTGCGAGGCTGGCCATCAGGGTTCTTTTTGAGGCCGGTTGCTTGAGCGCCTAGTCAGCTGGGGCCCTGCTCCACTTCCCTAACTGGCGTTGACTACTTAGGTTTGGCGCTTCTGCAATGCCTGGCACCGTGCATGCCAAGCAAGGGCTGGGATGGCATATTTTGGCCCGCTGCTTGCAGAACTTGTTCATAGAGTTGAAAGTTGGCCTCCTCTGAAAGCTGGGGCCTTGACCTCACCTCCAGGCTCTGCTCCTGTGGACCTGGGAGATATGTGAGTTAGGTCAGAGTTCTGGCTTTCTGCAGAAACCGGTATGTGAGCCATTGCCATCGGCATCTCTCCATTAACTAGGGCACTGCAGTGACAACTGGTCTTGGAATGCTTCGTGGCAGTGCCAGCTTTAACTTGACCTGCCATCATGCAAGTGTGGGCTGGAGGTGTGCACTACCACACCTCAGGCAGGTCATCTGAAGCGGGTCCCATCCACTTTCTGGCCAAATGGTTTTTCCTTCTCTTGCATTAGATTCGTTCACGGGCAAGATCGTGCAGCCCTCCATTCTGCAATGGATCTTACTAAAAGCCTTCAAAATTCTGGTTCATTGATGGTCTTCCTCTTTCCCCAACTCCCCCAACGTTCAGGGGTGAAACAGACTTTTTCTTTTCTCTTGTTCATTTCCATGGGCGTTGGGCAGGGATGTTCATTGGCTTGGCTTCCATCACTGTTTAAACAGGAAGTCCCAACATGGCACCTCAATTGCAGTCATTCTGGGTTTATGTACAACAACGATGCTGCCCTTTTGGACTGCAGGGGAAGGTCTTCCTAAGAAAGTACCGTGATCTGGCAACCAAGGCTTGAGCAGCTCGAATGCTCCTGTGTCGATTGTGGGGCGGCAGGTCGGCTTTCTGGAAAGGTCTGCAGAGTTAATGTAGTTAGTGGTAGTTGGAAGGCATAGGTGGGGGAAAGCTGTGAAAATACTTTGTTTCTTTTTAAAGGCAAGATGAGATACCTGAAGGAGGGGATGCTCAGCTGTTACTATCTTGAGTGTATTGTTGAGTCATGTTCCTGGATTTGTGACAAACCTGTTTCAGTACGGCCGTGAAAGTCAGACAGGATCATTTTAAGAAATGAAGTTTAAGCTTCTCTAAGCAGGCTTTTGTCGAAGGGTGGTCTGTGGGTCTGGGGCCATGGAATTCTGGGCAGGAGGGGCTTCTTCAGAACGCAGTGGGATCTTGCTCCGGACCTGCTGAATTAGCGTAGAGGTGAGACCTGGAAACTGGCATTTTACGTCAGCACACTCCCCCCCACCCCCCTGCCAGGGATTCTGTACAGCCCAAGTCGGGGAGCCACTGGTCTCCATCCTTGGCCCTTGTTGGGGGTTGCTATTCTCTGCAAACTTTGGTTTTTCTTTGGCTTTGCTTAAGCAGCTGTCTGGTGTAAACATTGGTGGAATTTCTCTCACGTTATCATTCATTCCTGCCCGTTTTGTTTTAAACTCCGGGATGAGAATTATTGAATTTCCTGAGTTGCTTTGCATTTCTGGATTCCTAACTCTGAACTTTTGATTTTTTTTCCCCCACAGAGCTGAGAAAACAGAAGTCCTCAGTGAAGATCTGTTACAGGTAATAAAATAAAAATCTTTTTCAAGTGCTTTGTTTAAAGAGGAAAACCAAACCAAACCTCATAGGTGAGAACTGAAGTGGATGTAGGTATGTACGTATGTATGTATTCTTTGAAACAGAATAAAATTGATCAGCGTGGTTTTGAGCAGGAAAGAAAAGCAGTTGGGTTGCATGGTGATAAAAAGGGGACCTGAAACCTTGGTGTCACGTTAGGAAGTTCAATGGGGCTAGTCCTGCTTTCAAGCGCCAGGTGTTGGGGTGGGGTGGGTGGGGGAGGGGTCTGGCTGGCCCGGCCTGTCCACCGGGCACTGTGGCCTAGTCACGGGTCCTGGGCAGGCTGAGGGACTGTCGTTCGCTGCTGGGATGGCATCCTTGATGGGACAGGCCCTGCCAGCTGCAGCAGAGGGCCCCACTGGCTCCAATCTACAGTTTCGACTTCTCCTTCCCTCTCACGCTATTTTTCTCCAGTTCTGGGCTGAGCTGGGTCCCGAGGGACTTAGAGTCTCGGTGACAGTGACCAGATCTGGCAGTTCCACTCTGAGGCCCTGAGGTGGCCTGTCATCCACCTGGACTCCTTTTCCTCTCTGTAGGGGGGGTGTTTCCTGTGGGGACCTCTGCCAGGACCACTGCGCTTCATCTCTCAACAGGCTTCCCGAACTTTGGGGCTGGGAGTTTTTCCCAGAAGGCTTGGGACCCTTTATACACATCCCTTCACTCAGCCTCAGCCCCCTCCATCCGCGCCCACCCCAGAGTTCACCAGGAAGGACAGAGCCCCTCCTGCACTAGGTTTCTCTGAAGCCTCCTTGCTCGTGTCATTTCCATAACCCCCAGCAGGTGTGTGCACCTGACCCCAGAAGACCAAAGATCTGCTCCCAGGTGACTCTCCATCTCTCCCTAGGGAGAGAAGGAGCTGGCATAGTTGAGAAGAATGTTGCCTGTACCACCCCGTGTCAGAACATCCTTCTCAATTATGACAGGCAGCCGCAGGTACAAGATTTTAAGAGCCCCCCCCTTTTTTTAAAAGGACCAGAGTTTTTATTAAGGTTTAGAAAGGGTTTTTTTTCCCCAGATTTATTAGACAATCATATTCTTAATAATATTTCCTCATTGGCTTTTCCCGTGTATTTCAACTTCATTTTCAGACTTCCAGCAATGGTATTCAGTCTTAGTTAACCTTTAACTAGACTGGGTTTTCATGTCCGTGTTCTGTCTCCCACATCCCACATCAGTAATGTACACGATCTCATTGAATCCTTGAAGTCCCAAGATGCGGCCAGAGGGCCTTGCTGGCAGTTTGAGCACGGCAGAGTTCTTGCGGAAGGCACAGGCAGCAGCTGTCTGCGTTTGTCCCTTTGCCCAAACATCCACTGGGGCCCCAAGAGTTCGCCAGTTTCTAGGAACGCCTCATTCCATGACACGGATACTTACTCCACATCTGCCGTCATTGCTACGGATGTTTCCCCCCTTCTCTGACTATAAAGAAGGAGTGGAATCTGGAGCCTCCCTACCCTGCTCTGCCCTTGACTCGCTCTTTGGCTTCAGGGATTTACTGAACCCCCCTGTGCCTCAGTTTCCCCTTCTCTAAAATGAGGGATAATGGCTGTATCCACCCCATAGGGTTAGTAGCAGGAGTTAATGGGTTAAACAGGAGAGCAGGAGGGATGGAGAGATTTGTTTGTTTGTTTGTTTGTTTGTTTGTTTGTTTCCGGTGTGAAACTTCCCTTAACTCACTCTGTGTCCTCCTGCCTCTTAGATCAGTTCAAGAGGCTCTATTTTGCCTCTTGTTTTTTGCTCGGAGTTCATTTTGCTCGTGTGGAGATTTCCTGGGAGGCGGTGAATCCCGGGAGGGCGAGACCCACAACTTATTTACTGTTCTTTTTCTAATACCTTGCACAGGGACGTGATACATACTTGTTCTTTCAACAAATACGACACCAGCACCTTCCATTCGCAAACCAGACAGTGTTCCGGGCACTGGGGAGAAATCAGTGAGCAAAACAGACCAAGGCCCCCATCCCTGTGGACTTGACAATTTTCTAGTGGAAATCAGAATCAAAGTGAAATGGAGTTTGGGGGGTGGGGGTTGTTTTTGTTTGGTTTTGGTTTTGGTTTTGCCTGTTTTTGTGGCAAATAAAGAGTGTATATTAGTTTTTCCATGTTTTAAAATCTGGTCATTGTAGGATTAGGGGGATTTGATGCAGCATCTGGTCCGTATATGCCTGCCAGATCAGGGTCCTGGTGGTCGGGCCTCGTGCTGGGGCAGTGAGGACCTTTGAGAAAGAAGCACAGAACCGTATCATCGGGTAAAACATTGTGGGGTAAAAATGCATTCTGCTCTGAATTTGTTGATTTTTCTTTAAAATAGAAAGCATCCCTAAGGGCCTGTGCTTGGTCTTAATGAGTCATCAGAATACACATTTTTGGCATTCCTTCCCGTGAAAAGCAGCTCTCTTTGCCATAAACAGCCATATCCCAGCAATAATATTTGGGGAAGCTAAATCGTGATGCGTGGGTCCCCTGAGTCAGTGTTTCTTACTGTTGGCCATCCCTTCTGCTTTAGGGGTTTACTCAAAACAAAACAAAACAAAGCCAACAACCCATCCTAAACCCAATAAGGAATCATTTTGAAGACGCTGACCTTGAGTGGGTATCGTGGAACATTGATTTTGATCCCTCGGCCCGATGTCCTGTGTGCGGGAGGTCGCTTCGGAATGTCCCTGTGGTGTTTGCCACTGGGCAGTGGGGCTGGGCCTCAGGTGTTCATTGGCACTCCTGCAGCCTGGGGCTGGGGCTTTGCTGGGACTGTGGTGCCAGCTCGGCTGCCGCCACTCTTTCTGACAGCCGGTTTTAGTCCGGACTCCACACCCCCCCTGCACGCAGACTTAGCCCTTGAGGGAGCGAAGCCCCTCGGTGTAAGGGAGGGGGCTCTTTCGCCCACTGGGGGGACGTTTGACAACGTGCGGCAGCATGTTCAGTTGTCACACCTCAGGGAATGGGGTGCTGCTGGCATCTGGTAGGTAGAGGCCAGAGATGAGGCTAAACACCATAGTGCAGAGGACAGCCCCCCACACCCAGAATTATCTGGCCCCAAATGTCAATAATGAGAACCCCCGGTGTAAGTGAATGGGGACCATTTCCACGTACACCCAAGAGCTACACACTTAGACCATGGGATGCTTTTTCTGCCTACGTGCCAGTACCACATAGGAGGAGGCTGGGCCTGTTCTTCAGCCCTTGCAAATGGCTCGTTTGTCTCTATTTTGTCAGATCGAGCGGCGCCTGGACACGGTTCGGTCAATGTGCCACCATTCGCACAAGCGTCTGATGGCATGTTTCCAGGGCCAGCATGGCACCGACGCTGAGAGGAGATACGTGAGTAGTGGGTGTGACTCGGGGGCCGTCGTTCTGGTGTCTCTGTGAGGCTCTGCGCCCTGCGGTCCCGTGGTTTTTCTCAAGCAGGAGCAGCGGCGTGGCCTGCAGATTTGTACCTTCTGTTGCCGTTTACTCTCGCGCCACCTGCCTGACCAGAACATTCTTTTGTGCTTAAGACATTGCGGAGCTGAAAGCCCTGCTCACACTGAATTTTCTCGAGGTGCTTTTAAAGACTCAGTGAGCCATTTGTCATTGATAAGATAATGGAGATGTCTGTTAGGAATGCTTTGGTGGCACAAAAGCTGAAAGGCTGTCTTAAAGGGACTTAGAAAATGGACATAATTTATTGGCTTACTAACTAAAACGTCCAGAAGCTGGGGTGAACTTGAAGTGAGGCTTGAGCTAGCATTTCCGTGTTGTAACCGAAACCCCACTTTCTTTCCTTCTGTCCCTTCTGCCTCCTTCAGTGTCTGCTTTATCCCTAAATGGGCGCCTCTCATGGTTGCGTGTTGGCTACCAGGAGCTTCCATGGGCTACTTGCTTCCTTGTGCGTGTCCGGCAGGAATAGAAAGTGTGCCTTCCAGTCGTTTTCTTAATGGAGTGGGAAATCTTTTTCCACGTCCTTGGCAGGGAGAAACTGCCTCCATTGCATTGGTCCACATTGAGCCATATTCCCCTTCCTAACATTTCCATTCCACCCTGGTCACCGTGGGCAGGGGCGAGGTTGGAGAGGAGATGGGATGTGCTGGTTGGCTTAAGCTACTCAGGGCCCAGCCTTAGAGCGTGGGCTGTGGAGCTGTCTCCCACTCCTGGGCTTAACTGAGACCAGGGTGGATCCCTAAGAGAAATCAGGGTGCTGTTGTAGAGGAGGAGGGCTAAGCTCCAGGAGAACCATCGCACGTGTCTATTTGTTCACAGCCTCCAGTTCCTTGTGTGCAGGGCTCATGGGGCAGTCCCATCCTTGGGTTTACAAGATCCTAGCTCAGGAGCACATGCTAACCCTTGGAAGCCCATATACCATTAAGGGGATAGTTTCAGGGGCATCCCGGGAGGCTATGATTTGCCATAGTGTTTTGTCTGTCACCAGATGTCTCCAAAGGAAGAACGAGCATGCGAATGATCTGTGCCACCCTTCTTTTATATTTCCCTACAGACATTTGTGGGACGTCTAGACAACAGGGTTATTCCTCTCTTGTGCAATACTTGGCTTCAGTAGGTATAGACCAAAGAGTGGAACTTCGCATGCACCCACGATCGCAGGAACGCCTGCTACAGGTCCGGTCCTGCAGAACCGGACCCGGTCCCCAGTCCTGTCCCCACGGCCCCTCTCCTTCCCTTCTCATGGCTTTTTTCCTACCTACCCTTTTGACATGGCGCCCTAAGGCTCTGTCCTCCTCCTTATTCCCCCAGCCACATTCCTTGGGCCACCTCCTCTTTTCTCATGGCTTCTAGCTGATGTGTTTATGCCAGGGACTTCTAAACCAGTTCGACCAAGCGAAAACACTTCCTTCCCTAGATGTCTATTTCCTCGTGCGTAACCAGTTCTTCCTTCTGTGTTCACTCTTGAGTTCCACCCACCCTATTGTGCAAGCCAGAAACTGTAGGGTTACCTTACCTTCTCTTCCCTTTCATCCTCACCCTCCCGTAGCTGCTTGAGTAGCAAGTCCCGTGATTGTCTGTGAATATCTTTTGAATTCCTTACCTCCGCCCCATCTCTGCCACCTTTGCCTTAAAGCAAAACCGGATGACCTCTCACCTGGACGGTGCGGTCATCTCCGGAGCTTCAGTTCCTGCCTCTGCCTCCCTTCTCTTCCAGCCTGTCTCCTGCTGGATCACCAGCATGTTCTGAAATACACATCTACGCATACTGTCATCCTCCTACCTGAAAAAATATCTTAGCTTCGTGGTTCTCCACGGGGACCAGAACTACACCCCTGGGGAGATTTGGAATTATGTAGAGACATTTTGGGTTGCCGTAGGAACTGGGGGACACTACTGGCATTTGGAGGGAGGGGACCGAGATGCCAAACAGTCTGTGGTGACTAGAGGGATAGTTTTACACCGGAAGTGGCCCCTAACGCCAGTGGTGCCTCTTTCGAGGGGCACTGGCCGCTTCCCATTGCCGGGATTAAAGTCCAAGCTCTTCAGCGTGACAAGCCCTTCGTAATCTGACCCCCTTTCCCCTGACAGCCCTGGTGTCTCCCACTTCCTCCTATTCGTACTGTATGCCTTTGTCCTTCACGTTGTTATGTCTGGTCATTCCCTCTGACTGCTTGAAGACACAACCTAGATGTCCCGTATACTCCTTAAAAACAAACAAATTAAACAAGTATTTATCAAATGCCTCCTATGTACAAGTGCTAGAGATACAAAATGAAGAAGAGGTAGTCTCCACCTTAAAGGTGCTCACAGTCTGGTGGGGAGAGACACACAAAGGGATTGTTATAAAATGACATGCGTAACAAAGTGTGCGCAGGGTATCATGGGAGGAACAAGAATGGGCATCACGGGAGGAGAGAGGTAGTCAGGAGGGGCTTCCCAGAGGAGGTGGTGGTCCAGCCATAAAGGAGGGCAATGAGTGACATGTTGTAGGCAGCAGGGGCAAAGGTGCCTGGCCCTCATTTCTAAAACCTAATGCCTTAGGTTTCCTTTTCCAACCTTGAATAGAAGAGCCAAAGACAGGGCTCTGGGGCTGTTTACACTGCATATGGGAGGAGCAGTCACCATAGAAACGATGGAAGATAGGCGACCACAGAGGTCATGCAATGCGGAGAAAATGGCAGCAGTCTCTAGGGCTCTAGAATACACAGAAGGAGCCTCCCAAAGGCCCCACGAGAGGCTCCCATGCGTGTGAAGAGGCAAGAATCCAAGGGGGTTGGCATGCATTTAATAAATTATGACTTCAGAATTTTTTAAATGAATCCCTGGTGATAAAAAAAAAAGCCGCCCGTGCCCAGGAAGTGCTTAGCCATGTTCGGGGTGGAGCATGGCTGCGGTAGATAGCGCCTGCATCACGGAGCGCAGGGTTCAGTAAGCGGAATGTCCTTATTTGTGTACATCAGGAAACAGGATTGTTGTGGCTTTGGGGTCAGAGCCTGGAAACCACAAGGCTGTTTATAGCTGGGAGCTTAAACGATACTTGCAAAGTAGACTCCTCTTTTATGATTTCTTTTTGTCCAGAGCTCCAGAGTTGCACAAAGTATAATTCTGATTATTGCATTTATCATAGATTTCGGTTCTCTCAGAATGGCAACATTACTGGGGTGCCTGGACGCCACAGCTGGCTGAGCGTCCAGGTCTTGGTTTTGGCTCAGGTCATGGTCTCGGGGTCGTGAGATCGGGCCCCATGTTAGGCTCCGCACTCAGCACAGAGTCTGCTTAAGATTCTCTCTCCCTCTGCCCTCTGCCCCTCCCCACCCCTGCTCACGCACTCACTCTCTCTCTCAATAAAATAAATAAATCTTAAAAAAAAAAAAAAAGGCTGGCAGCATTACTAAAATATATGAATTACCCTCACTGTGGTCAAGGCACGCTGCCCATTTTCTCCTCTCTTCCTGGTCTGGAAGTGTAGGCGCTGGGAATGTCTCCTCATGGGGCAGGTGGAGCCCTGTTATTTACCTATTTGAGAACAACTTGAGAAGACGAGAGCTGGGTAAATACAGTTGCTGTTATTTATCTTTACATTTCAATATACTGCTTTGAATAGGCTACATATTTACACAGTCAAAATCCAGTATACGCAAGAGAACATAAAGCGAGGTCTCTCCCGGTCCTGTGCCCCAGGCACCCTGCTGCCCTCTCCAGCACGACCAGCGTTGTAGTTTCTTATATAGCCTTCCAGGCGTACTCTCTCAATGCAAGCAAATGCAGTGCAAGTGTATCGCACGGAGCCCTCTGAAAGGCAGGTGACATGGGAGAGGTGAAAGCTCAACAATGCGACAGCGAGCTGAACCCTGCGTCTTCGCCGTGACGGCCCTATCTACTGGGGAGACAAAGTCACGTGGCGCACTGCAGCGTTGAACGCATTTTTTTGTTAGCAGATTGTGTGTTATCACCAACGCCTGGTACTTTCCAGGTCCCTTCTACCCAGTGGTGGCAAGGCGCTGACCTGGGCTCAATCCTTGGGCACGGAGATCTGGCTCTGCTGCCCCTCACCAGGGTGCCTGGCCACCCACCTGACCTCCCCGGGCTTCAGGTTCCTTGACTGGGCAGTTTGTTCTATTTCGAGCTGAACAACACATCTCTGGTAGGAAAATGCATGGCTTTGTGCTTAAATATCTTAAAAGAGCTTTTCCAGATATTTAGCCAGATATTTTTTAGGTACGTAACTGAAGCTATATCATTATGATTACAGCCAAATTAAGAGCCAATTTAAGAATGAGTATTCTAGGGGCGCCTGGGTGACAAAGTCAGTTAAGTGACAGAGTCTTGGTTTTGGCCCAGTTCGTGATCTGAGGGTCGTGAGATCGAGCCCTGCATCGGGCTCAGCATGGAGTCTGCTTAAAACTCTCTCTCCCTCGCCCTCTGCCCCTTCCTGCCCCCACTCTCTCTCTCTCTCTAAAAATAAATAAAAAATCTTAAAAAAAGAAAGTGAGTAGTCTAGCAAAAGTTTTTGAAATTGAGCACTTTACTGCTCTTATCTGTTATGATCATCAGAGAGCAAGGTCTGTGTCTTCTGTTCCCAGTGTGTGGGACACAGCATGCACTTGATTAATTAAAAATAACAGCCAACAGCAACCGCAACAGTAATACTAGCAGTCAGCACTTACCGAGCTCTGACCACGCGCTGGGCACTTGACGTTGAATAATATCTCCATGGACAGACAGCCCCAGGACACCCACGCTGTCAGCATGCCTCCCTATCATCCAGGCATGAGGACACGGACACAGAGGTCCCAGAGCCTCTACCTTCGAGACCAGATCCTGAACCCAGACAGGCTGTCTCCTACCTGTGCGATTTGCCTGGAGGAGAAATCACTGAAGGGTGACCTGAAGCAGGTCATCACGAGTGGGTGTCGATAATAGTGAAACCAACACATTGTCTTCTGCCTTCCAGAAAAAGCTCCCTCTGACCGCTCTCGCGCAGAACATGCAAGAAGCGTCTACTCAGCTGGAAGAGTCTCTGCTGGGGTAGGAGTCGGCTGCTCTCAGGGAGGGAGCCCAGTGCCCTGCGGGTCAGAGGGAGTGGGTGGGTGTCTGGGGTGGGTGGCGGCCGAATGTGTGACAGAGGGACTATGAGCCTGATGGCACGGCTCATGCACCAGGAGAATGGTGCAGTCTCGGGGTGGGGTGGGGGGCGGGGGAGTGGGAGTGGGGTCCGGGCCACTGGGATGGTAGAGCAACATCCATTTAGTAAGAGCAAGGCTGGAGATGGGTTGCAAGGACCACGAGCAAAAGTCATTGATAGAGTCAATATTTATTCCCCTGAGCTTGGGTGTAAAGGACAGATCCCTTCCCTGTTCTAGCTGTTGACTCAGATTTACAAACTCTGACCTGTCCCTTCCAGTCCTTAAGAGTCACTTCCTAGGGGTTCCCCGGGTGGCTCAGTCGATTGGGTGTCTGCCTTCGACTCAGATCATGATCCCAGGGTCCTGGGATCCAGCCCCGCGTCAGGCTCCCTGCTCAGTGGAGAGTCTGCTTCTCCCTCTCCTTTTGCCCTTCCCCCCTGCTTGTGCTCCCTCTTTCCCTCTCTCATGCTCTCTCTCTCCAATAAATAAAATCTTTAAGAAAAAACAAATTCTTTGACTACATAAATTTAGTATTTTGTACAACAGATGAAACATTAACCTAGCAAGATAGTTATCAATTTAATAGAGCCATAAGACCCATTTGATAATACACGCGAACAATCTTTTTCATTTTCAAGCATAAATCTGTGGGCTCCCATTTTAGGTGACGCCCGAAACTTATAACGTTTTTGAGGTTCTACTGTGTGGCCCCCTAATGTGTTCCCATCATGTAGAGAGCAGAACTGGCCCAATATGGCAATGAGGTATCTGATTTATTGAGCGTATGCTTGTCGTGGGGGCGTCTTGTGTTTTTGAAGGAAGATGCTGGAGACGTGTGGCGATGCCGAGAATCAGCTGGCTCTAGAACTTACTCAGCATGAAGTCTTTGTTGAGAGAGAGATTGTGGAACCTCTCTGCAGCATAGCAGAGGTGGGTGCTTTCGCCGCGCGGCATAGACGAGCCAAGACCAGTGTGGGCTGCGTGGTGAATGGTGTGCTCGTGTCTACAGTTTTAACAGTAACCAGTGGCTTTGATGTACGCATCTTTTTGGAAATAAGGGGAAGAAATTGAGGGTACAAAATCCTATGCCTAAGAGAAAAAATAATGTAAATAAATATTGCCCTTTCACATGTGAAGTTTAAAACCCCAAAGCTTATCCCATTCGATATGTGGTATGTTCTTTCCAGGTGGAGATTCCCAACATCCAAAAACAGAGGAAACAGCTCGCCAAATTGGTGTTAGACTGGGATTCGGTCAGAGCCAGGTAAGGTGTAGTGGTAAAAATAACCAATAATGCAGGATTATTGTCACTCCCCCAGCAACCGTCCTCGTCCCCAACACAGATAAGAGAAAGGCCACTCGGTGGACAAGATGCAGGTTTCCAGGTTCACGCACTCGAGCCACAGACCAAGTCACACCCACTTACACCTGCTTTTTAAGGCTCATTCTCCCAAGCATGGCAATGGGGATGATGTTAGGACATCGTGTTCTTAGTGAACCAGCAGTAAAAGGAGACAGGGAAAAAAAAAGGTAAAGAAACCTAAGTAAGTGTTTTAAGGGGAGAGGGGGTCGGTGGCAGACAGTTCTAAGAGTGTTTGTTGCTAGCATAGTGGAGAAAGGAATAAATAGATCTGTGATCTGAGCAGTTCTGAGGGTCCTGCCGTGTCCAGACACCATGTGGTTATGATACTTTCACAATCGAATGCTGCACTCAAGAGGGAGGAGCTCCTGTAAAACTAAGTAACCATCCCGGAGGGCTGCTGACTTGTGGGTTGATGCCTGTCGACGGTCTGCAGAGCCTCATGGCAGGACTCCAGCCTAGCTCTGTCCCCGAGGGCATTTGTATCCATGACTTACTGGGCTTTCTCCTCGGGTGAGAGTGGGGACTTACAGAGGCAGCCACCCCTGGCCCCGTCCTTTCTCAGACTTTATCACAAGCGTTGCTAAACTTTCTGTAAAGGGCCAGATAGTAAACATTTTCAGCTTTGCAGCCCAGGTGGTCCCTCTCGCAGCTATGCAACTCTGCTGTTGTAGCATAGATCAGCCCTGGACCTTACGTAAACGAAAGCGTGGCTGTCTTCCAATAAAACTTTACTTAAAAAAAAAAGGTGGCTTTGTTAGCGCTCTGGCCTTTTTTCATTATTGAAGAATAATTGGCACACAGTGTTGTACTAATTTCAGGTGCACAACACTGATTCGACAGTTCTGTACATTGCTCAGTGCTCATCGCAGTAAGTGCCGTCACCATCTGTCCCCGAACAGTGTGATTACAGTATTATTGGCTGTCTTGCCTATGCTGTGCTCTTCCCTCTGTGAGTTACTTATGAGAACTTCATTCTCATCGCAGGCTCGGGAAGTGGATATGATTATTTCTCTTTGGCAAATATATGGAGAGACAGCCATCATTTCCCGAGCTTCTACCTGTCACGTGGTTTTTATTGCAGTTTAGAACATCGGTAGCGAGTCTACAATGCAGCTTTTCCTCGTTTCTAAGATACCACTGAGTATCACAGCACCACTGATTAAACATCGACTTTTGGGGGGACGGTGGGGGGAAGAAACACCACTCCATTCAATGTACAAATCCCTTGTTAAGACACATCCTGATCTAAGAAATGTTGAGATCATAAAAGGTACATCGAGGAATTAGCACATGGTGAAAATAATGGCCACCACTTACCGGACACTTGCCACACGCCAGGCATTGAGCTCCGTCGCTGGTATGTCCGTTCATTTGCTCCCTCCACCAGTTCCTGTTCGTTTGCTCATTCATGTTTTCGACCGATCTCAGTTGGGTGCTCACTGTGTCACACTCCATGCTAGGTTCTAAGTGCAGAGGCCCCTCAGTGAGGCTTGGAGAGGGGGCAGGGCTCAGGGGGTTAGGTAACACCCCTTCCTCTGGAGAAGAGACTTCTTTTACAGATCAAGGAGGAACCTGCACAGAGTACCCATGCGACTCGCTTCAGGCCTCAGAGATGATGAATGTCCGAGCTAGGGTCCTGTCTTAAAGTCCACTGTCTTGTCTCCTTGTCATGTGTGCACCTGTGATGAGAATCCTCTGGGCCGAGACCAGGAGTGGAGTCCACCCTGGGGTCGATTTTTTTTTTGCTCCAGCTAAGGAAGCATGTTCTAATGGTTAATTAAACGAGGCCGCCCTTGCTCCCTCGCTGGAGTTGATTGAGTGACATTATAGATGCTCATGTGCCAGAAATTTTACATGGACGGTACATGTGTCCTGGAGGGGATTTCAGTACGGATTCTTGATCTGCATCCACGGTCTTGTTCACTTCACCAATCAAAGCAGGTATTGGAGAAGCAAACCGTGGAATATTTCTTCTTTACTTACTCCTGTGGCTCTTCCCTGGAAGAAAATGATCATAGCTAATGACGAATTGCTGCTTATTTTCTAAGTAGGAGTCCATTGTATGGCAGATATTATCTGCACACACATTCACATGCATATATACATTTGTTCTCTCCCCGATTCCTTATGATGGTTCTGCAAGGCAGACGGTGTTTCTTATCTTTGTTTGACAGATGAGATTATGGAGGCACAGAGACGTTAAGTCGCTGCCCAAGGTCACACAGCGAGTGATGGGAGACAGGCTTCAAACCTGAGCATGTTGGACTCCGAAGTCCATGCTCTGCCCCCTACACGGCATTGCCAAGCTTAGCTTTGGCAAACTCGCCAAAGCCGCCCTGCTTTGGAGGAGTGCCTCACATCAGGAACTGGAGAGAAGGCAGAGCATACCATTTGCGGGCGGGGGAGGGGGGGCAGTGCGGCAGCTGGGAAGATTGATGAGTTGCTAGCATGGGTTTTCATCTCTATAATATCCATGCTTACATTTAAATTGCTGGAACTTTCTAGAATAGCAGACATAATCCATACTCAAACAGAAGGTCAAAGCGTACTTGAAAACCACGTCGAAATTGTTCTAGATCACTATCCCCCCTGCACTCACCGACTCTTGCTATGGTATCATTCTTCCTTTTTTCAGTCCTTCTGACCAACCGTAAGGGGAATGTAAATATTCTGCATTATGCTTCAAATTTGCTGTAAATTTGGTCTTTAGAATATTAATTCTAGCAACTGTTTTTAATTCTACAAGCGCTTTCCTAGCTATGGTTTGTTAGCTGCTTGACCAAAGTTCTGGGTTTTACTCGCTGGAAGTTATCACAGATGAGGATGGTAGCAGGAAGAGTCATAGGAGCCCAAGAGCGGGATGACTCCCAGTGGCACGGGAGCATTCCAGGTCAAAGCAGGAAAGCGCAGGGGTGTTGCATGGCAAGGATGTCACGATTGGACACTACCGGAAAGGGGTTTCACGGCATATTTCCAGCAGTGGGGCGTGTATGAGACAGATGTGGTAGATTATACTCAGAGCAGACAGCTATGTGGAGTCCTGTCATGGTGCGGAGCACCTGGCTCTTTTTGCTTGCTTCCATTCCTGGAGGATAAACCCAAGAGAGGCTGGCATCCTAGGTATGCTGCCTATCCCAGGTCAAATCTGTTTTGGAGAAAGAGCCTGTCTCCCTGAGGGCCTTGACTCTGCAAGGTCGAGAATGTGCAGCTAGTTCTCAGACGCTGGTTGGCCCCATGTTTTGCAGGTGGAACCAGGCTCACAAATCTTCAGGAACCAACTTCCAGGGGCTTCCGTCAAAAATAGATACCCTAAAGGAAGAGATGGATGAAGCTGGAAATAAAGTAGAACTGTGCAAGGTATAAGACTTCCCTGATAAATACATAGTTGCATCAGTCTGGTTCTTGCAAATGACAGGTGAAAGGTCAAATATTGCAGATTATTTAGTGTTTCACATAAGTCCTATCAGAATACTCCGAATGATAGGAAACGTGGTTTTTAATTTCTTCTTTCTTTCTTTTCTAAGATCCTGCATTACTTTATAATCAGAATAAAACATTCTTTTAAAAAAAATTCAAGTAGGGGGCGCCTGGGTGGCTCAGTTGGTTAAACATCAGCCTCCAGCTCAGGTCATGATCCCAGGGTCCTGGGATCAAGCCCTGCATTGGCCTCCCCGCTCAGCAGAGAGTCTGCTTCTCCCTCTGCACTTCCCCCCCTACACTCGTACCCTCTCTCTCTCTCAAATAAATAAATAAAATCTATTTTAAAAATTTTAAAAAATAAAATAAATTCAAGTAGGATATTTTTTAAAATGACAAAACTGTCCAAGCTTATTTAAAATAAAGAATAGGTTAAAAAAAAAAGTGGGAGGAAACCACAGCAAAACATATAAAGTTACAGCAATTGAAACAGTGCACAATAGGGGTGCCTGGCTGGCTCAGTCAATGGAGCGTGAGACTCCCAATCTTAGGGTTGTGAATTTGAGCCCCATATTGAGTGTAGAGATTATTTAAAAATAAATTTAAAAAAATTTTTTTTTAAGATTTTATTTATTTAGAGAGAGAGAGCACAACCAGGGAAGGGGCAGAGGAAGAGGGAGAGAGAATCTCAAGCAGGCTCCCCACTGAGTGCATAGCCCTACGTGGGGCTCGATCTCACGGTCCTGAGATCATGACCTGAGCCAAAGTCAGATGCTTAACCAACTGAGCCACCCATGCACCCCTCAAGGCCATTTTTAACTAAATTTCTCAGTTTGAGGATCCCTGGACCACATGTATAATAAACTCAAAATTCAGAGCCTCATGAAGGCAGATCTGTGTTTGTAAAATCCACGGAAATGTTTTTACTTTCCCAGACCCAGAGCCCAATGCAAAACACATACACTCTAGTCTTTCTATACACTGCTGAGTGGATGTTTCCTAATCTGCCCTGTCTTCAAAGGTATTGCTTCTTGGGAATCTTTTGTGTGATATGAGTGTACTTGTCCGTTACAGTTCCTCACCTCACCAGGCTCAAGGCTTCATAGTCTTTTCTGTTCTTTTTTTTTTTTTTTTTAAGATTTTATTTATTCCTTTGAGAGAGAGAGCATGCACGGGGTTGAGCGTGGGGAGGGTCAGAGGGGGAGAGCAGAGGGAGGGGAAGAGAGAATCTCAAGCAGACTCTATGCTGATCAGGGAGCCTGACACAGGGCTCCATCCCAGGACCCTGAGATCTCAACCTGAACTGAAGGCTCAGCCTGAGCCACCCAGGCATCCCTCAAGTTTTTATTTAAATTCTAGTTAGTTCACATACAGTATAATATTAGTTTCAGGAGTAGAATTTAGTGATTCATCACTTACATATAACACCCCGTGCTCATCACAACAGGTGCCCACCCATCACCCATCTAGCCCATCCTCCTGCCCCTCTCCCTCCAGCAGCCCTCAGTTTTTTACTATAGTTAAGACTCTCTTCGGGGCTCCTGGCTGGCTCAGTCAGTAGAGCATGTGACTCTTGGTCTTAGGGTTGTGAGTTCAAGCCCTATATTGGGCATGGAGCCTACTTAAAAAAAAGGGGGGGGTCTCTTTTATGGTTTGCTTCCCTCTCTCTTTTTTTTTTCTTTCCCCTACGTTCATCTGTTTTGTTTCTTAAATTCCACATATGAGTGAAAGGCCTTTTCTCTTCCCTTGTTTTCTTTCTTCTCCTCTGCAGGCCCTGTCCTCTTTCTCTTTTCTTTCTCTCCCTCTCTTTTTTGGGGATGTAGGAATGGGGCTCCATGAATTTACTCTGTTGCTTTCCTGGTTATGCTAAAAGAATGTTTGTCGCTCCAAACTAGCATGTCCAGATTTTTTCTTAAATAAGAGGGCCTTCGTGTTAATTTGTGCACCTTGGTACTAAAAACAGAAGGCAGTACATTTTATAAATACATACATATGTAATTCAAATACAATCTAGGATATATATAATTAGAATATATTGAATATAGTTAGAATGTAATTCTAATATAAAGGAAAATTAGGCATATATATATATATATATATATATATATATATATATATCTCCAATTGCCCAATCTGTCACTTTTAAACGAATTATTTTTTATAAGCAATTCTTCTACATTAGTTCAAATATCAAAAGTATAAAACAGGGGCGCCTAGATAGCCACCAATCCGTGGCTCTTTCCATGACATTTTTCTCGAAGAGCCCATGGATATTAATTCTCAGATGCCATTTTCTTCAGTGACCTGTCTTCTCTTCCACTCACCAGGATCAACTTGCAGCAGATATGTACAACTTTATGGCCAAAGAAGGGGAGTATGGCAAATTCTTTGTTACGGTAAGCACCTCGCCTTGCCAAAATATGAAAGCATTGTAAAAATTGAGTTGTTTTAGCTTTTTTTTGTAAAAGTTTTCATTTTTGGTTTTGCTCAGCCATTGTGTGTGTGTCCATCCGATGCTAACGTTACTTTTGTTTTTGAATGTGGGTCTGTTCTCAGTTATTAGAAGCCCAAGCAGATTACCATAGAAAAGCATTAGCAGTCTTAGAAAAGGCCCTTCCCGAAATGCGAGCCCATCAAGGTAATGTAACCTGTGTGCTGGCTGATGCCCCCTTTCCTAAGCCTCTGCCACTTCCGCCTCTGTTTTCTGCCTCCTGACTCCTTTGCATGCACTTCCTCTGGATAACGCCTCTCTGCCTAGGAGAGCACTCCCAGCATAATTTCATCTTTCCTCGCCGCGTTCTCTAATTTCTTCCAAACCCAGATTAACCTACTAATGAGACATTCGCAGCTCTTCTGACCTCTTCAGTTGAGAAAGCTGGATCCTTTGTGGGGAGCGGGTGCCTGTACATGTTTTCCCGTCTTATCCTTTTCTGAGTCCATTATTTGGTCCATTTGGGTTTAATTCTGATCCTGTGATTCCAAGAGCATACATTCTGGGGAAAATACTGTGGACCTTCTAAAAGGAATTTTAGAAACCAGTACTTGCTAGCCCCTCATTGGTGTGACTGAATCATAAGGCCATGACCTCCTTGTCCCCCTCTTCCTTGCGGTCCTACAAGGCTCTGGTTCTTAGCACTCACATCCTGCCCACACATCAGGCTCTCCGCCGATCTCACCCACAGGTCATGAGTGGACTGAGCTTTCTCCTGATGCTTGGTTTTACCTGCACGTTAAAGCTTTTGACTCTTAACTCTCTGATTTGCCACCAGAGCATCTCCCAGCAGAAATCAGTAAACACAGCTGGGGCAGAAGTTGCTGTGTCTTCTCTGGCCCTGTCGTACTCTTTTGCTTGTGTAGACCCCACATCGGGAGCTTAGTTTCCCCCTGCAGAACCTTTGGTCTTGAGCTGAAGAGGTTTGAGCGTGGTGACTCCGTGATCTGGAAAGCGAGTCAGCAAGTGTGTGGGTGGGTTGTGTGTGTTGTGGGTGTGCACACACACTGGCACCCTCAAGAACGTCACTTCTCTCAGTTTGAGGAGGTCCCAACAGCTTCTGGCTTTGTGCCTGAAAGGTTTTAGATGGTAGAATTAGAAAATTCTAGATCTTGACCACCTGCATAGTCAGATCTTCAGCCATCTTGAGTAAATGCGTCTGATTGACTCTTCCTAGGATGAGCTGCCCTTGCTTTTCTAATTGATCTGATCTCCTTGTTTGCCGATGACGAGGTTGAATCGCAGTGCAAAGGAATGAAGCTGCTGGCAAACATTCCGCCTTGCAAGGGGCAGGCTCTTGCGGCGCAAGTCCCAAATGCCAAGAGTGTGCATCTGTGGGGAACCTACCATGTGCCTGGTCCTGTGTGGGACAAAATAGGAACCATCATCATCTTAGCCTTTGCATGAATTAAAGTCTGGTTTGGAGCTGACGAACAAGCACAAAAAAAGAGAAGATTGGGTTTCATGAGCAGGACTTTTTTTTTTTTTTTTGAAGATTTTATTGATTTATTTGAGAGAGAGAGAGCATGAGAGGGGAGCAGCAGAGGGAGAGGGAGAAGCAGCTCCCCATACAAGGAGCCCGATGCAGGGCTCGATCCCAGAATCCTGAGATCAAAACCTGAGCCAAAGGCAGATGCTTAACTGACTGAGCCACCCAGGCATCCCGTGGACATTTTTTTTTGAACTATTTTTTTCCCAAGGCTATTTTCCCTAGAGAAGTGTGCCAGCAAGTGACAGGGAACAGGAAGAGGGCAGGAAGGAAGCTGAGGATGGAACAAGGAGCAGGGGTGTGGGGGCAGAAACCCAGTGAAGGAAATGTGATCTATCTTTCTCTCCGAGGTTGCCAAGCCTTGGGATTCAACCCCTTCCACCTCTGCCTGTCCTCCCATTTCCCTGTTCTCTTAGTTCCTGTCTTCCTCTTCCTTTTTCTTCTTCTGTTTTCAGAAAGACTCAGAGCATCCTTACGGTAGAGAAAAAAACCACCTTGACCCCACAGCTGCCGCGCCCCCGTGCAACCTGAGCTCACACGCACGGTCAGCTGACCGGACTTGGTACCTGCCTGTCTGCAGCATGGTGCCCCTCTAAATCTTATCCTCCTCTGTTCTTCTGGCAGGCTGTCTGAATGACTCGTTTCCACCGGCCAGCCCTTCACACTGTGCAGTCGCGCTTCTGCTCCCAGTCACCCTTTTGCTCCCAGTCACCCTTCTATTCAGAGTAAAAAATACTGCAGTTCCCAGTGGACCAGAGGCTCTTAATTGTCAGATCCTGGCATTTGATGTGGCTTGGGCTGTCTCTCCTTTGATGGAATGTGTGCCCCTCATTGCACCTGATTGTATCTTTCCTTGTTGGGGCTGTGCACGTCCCCGCCTGACCCCTTTGTCCCTAGAGCCCCCTCCTGGTGCCAGCCCCCATGTCGTCCGCATCTTCACCCTCATAGCCACCTCAGCGCTGGTTCCCTCTGAGGCTCTGGCTGTCGCCTGAGACTCCAGGCATCCCAGAAAGCAAGCCGATTCTTCCCCCAAAACCAGCCATCCTTTTCTCCTCTGTGTCTCCTGGATGCCACCTCCCTCCAAACCGTGGCTTGACTTTGGAGCCCTCTTGTCGTTCCCTTCCCATACCCTGTAGCCGGGGTCTGTCCTTTCTGCCCTCTGCTGAGCCTTCTGCTCCACCCACAGCCGTCCCCCCTGCTCCGGGACCTTGTCACCTTGGGTAAGAGCTATGGAATCAAGTGTAAATTCTGGTCTTTTCTCAGCCCTTCTTCCCTGGTCTGTTTCATTCAGACCCCCCAGCTCCCCTCCTCGAAGCCAACAGTGAACACTTCGTCTCCCGAGTTGCTCTAGCATCTGTGGTCATGCCAGAAGTCACAAACAGCCGTATCTCATTTTCCAAAAAATTCTGCCATCATTTAAACACCAGACGCCTTCACATAACAATCTAATTTCTGGCTTCTCTTGGAAGTCCCGGAAGTCTGGCAGGAGGCTGCCTTTCAGCGGACCCCATGCCCCCAGCCTGACTCAGCACCTCGGGGGCCTCCCTGGCCGCAGTGGGCACCAGCATCTGCAACCCTGATCTGTACCATTTTCTGGCTACAACTTAGCAAACATGTCTTGTCTTGTTAATGACTGTTGTATGTTTACGTGTATGTCTTGTCTTTTCTTCCCAGTTAGAAGGGTGGGGAGTCTCTGTGAACTTGGGGTGCTGCTGCAGCCCCCGGCACTTAGCAGGTCCGTTGTTGGAGATGCCAACACCCTTTGGGTGATCTGGCTCAGCAGTTGTCTAGATGACTGGTTCTCACGACCGCCCTCTATCAGTGTCACACCAAGGTTGGCAGGGGGCACGCTGTAGAGCGTTTCCAAGAAAGTCCCGGTGGGGGTTTGGAGAATGCCCAGCTCTTGCCACCATGGGGTCAGACATGTGGTGGATGTGATGGCAGGTGCCATTTGCAGAACTCCCCTGGGGATTCTGAGGCACCGCCCCCACCCCCAGGGGACGAGTCTCACGGCCATTTTCTACTTGTGTTGAGAATCATTTAGATAAAAGGGACAACGTATGCAGGGGAAGGACTGGTCTCAGGGAAGGGCCAGGCCCCCAGACGCTCTTGCTTCTAAGAATTACACTGGCCGGGGCGGGGCCAGGGTCAGGGCCCCACCTCCCTTGCCCCTCACCCCTCTTGGACCTGGAGTCCCCTTGCTCTTTCCATCTATTTTAACCTTGTACAAGCTCTTGGGCCCGTGGACCTGGCGGGGTTCCCTCTTCTTCCTTCCCCTGTGTGCAGATCACGCGATCGGGCCTGTCCCTGCTCTTCCGTGTAGCCAAGTGTAAATGGTCACATGAGAGTCCTTCTGCCTGCTTTGAACCCAAGGTTCGAACAGCAAAGTGGCTGCACGACGTTAACCCCATTAACGGTGCCGAGAAGGACGTGAACCCTTCCCGTCACTGGGAAGAACTAAGTGTTGCTCAGCAGAGTAGCTTCCATGGACCGGTTTCTCCTCTTCTGTGTCCGTGTGCGTCTCAGGCAGCACGAGATCTGTATGGACTCACCGGCGGGCCAAACCCAACCAAACACTTCTCGTTCTAACGGAATTCATCCATTCGCGAGACTCTCGTTTCCGTTTCACCGCTCTATTGTGCGTCCTCCTGCTAAGCTACCTCCCGTCTCTTGTGGAATGAAGCAGAGTGTGCGACCCCAAAGTAATATAAACGATTGCTTTCCTGCTGGCACAGGCTTCAGCCTCAGCTGCTTGGGGGCTGCGGATACAGCGTGGTTTCCTACCCGGAATGTCCGGGACCGGGCGGGGGTGGCAGCATTCGGAAGCACTGCATGTCCCGGAGACGTTGCATTTAATATGAGTTCACATCGGCCATCTTCCGGTCTTGTGTGATGACGCTTGGCTTGTGTTTAAAATCTTAAGAAGTTATTTCCTCTTTCACATTGAAGGAGTCCAGTTCTTGTCCTGGAGATGGAAGGCCAGTGCCGCTTTGCATGGCGAGAGTAAATTTCCTTCCAGTGAAATCAGTGTGCTCAGACCGGTCCTCGGGTTAGCGCCAGGCAGCCCACCTGTCCCGTGCAGGAGCCCCATCGCGCCTTCTGCTGGGCAGCTCGCCCTGGAGGGCGTTCAGGGCTCTGTTCCGCAAGTAACCCCCCAGCCTGGGACCTATTCTTGCTCTAGTACATGGTAAATAACCAAAGCAGACAGAACAGATGCTTCCCCTTTTCCCAAAGCCTCAACTACCGGTTTGCTTAAAAAAAAAAAAAAAAAAAATCCTCTTTGGTAGTTTGGGGAGGAAAAAAAACTCCCCAGTGATGCCATGAGATTGCTGCGAATCTTACTGGACGGTTTGCTACTCTAGATAAGTGGGCGGAAAAGCCAGCCTTTGGGACGCCTTTGGAAGAACACCTAAAGCGGAGTGGCCGTGAGATCGCCCTGCCCATCGAAGCCTGCGTCATGCTGCTCCTAGAGACAGGCATGAAGGAGGAGGTGAGCGGCGCTTGGGGGCCCCGCCTGCCACCACCTATCTGACGGCTTTCCAGCTATGGTCTCCGTGACCCACATTTTAAATTGGTCCCCTGCACATGATCCCTGGAACAGACACTGAATGAAACGAGTTTCACAGAACATTTCCCTTTTCCGCTTGTGGTGCTCTCTGACTTTCTTTGGCCCCACTTGATTGTTTCATTTTCGACTCTTGTTGTGATTCATGACATTGAATTTCATTTTTTAAAAAACTTTTTTACAAGATTTTATTTATGTATTCATGAGAGAGAGAGAGGCAAAGGGAGAAGAAGCAGGCTCCCTGTGGATCAGAGAGCCCGACTCGGGACTTCATCCCAGGACCTTGGGATCATGACCTGAGCCAAAAGCAGATGCTTAACTGATGGAGCCACCCAGGTGTCCCGGCGCCCCTTAATTTTTAAAAAGATCTTATTTATTTGAGAGAGCGAGAAAGGGAGAGCACAGGAGGGAGAGTGAGGGGGAGAAGCAGACTCCCCACTGAGCAGAGGGCCTGACATGGGACTCGATCCCAGGACCCTGAGATCATGACCTGAGCAGAAGGCAGATGCTTAATGGGCTGAGCCACCCAGGTGCCCCCATAACACTGAATTTCATGAGGCGCTAGGACCAGAGCTTCTGTGAGCTTTAGTTTGCTTAGAGCAGCATATTACATTTGGGTAGTACTATGCATTTTGGTGGGGGTATTTACGTACTTATGTTATGGAATCCTTACCCCCCAAACTCCACTTACCAAGCAGGGCAGGTCTTGTTACTTCTTGTGTTCATATGTGAGTGAGTGCATGGTAGGGGGTAAAATCAAACACCAAGTCTTTTTTTTTTCCTTTTAAAAACCTTACTGAAGTATAATATACATAGAAAGTGTATGTATCATAAGTGAACAGCTTGAGAAGTTTCCACAAACTGAACCCACTCCTGCGGTCAGCACCCAGATTAAGGAACAGCCCAGAAGCCCTCCTCGTGTTTGCTTCCAGGCACTGCCCAGCCCCCACTGATGTGACCCCCAACTTCTAGTAGCCGAGATCAGAGCTGCTCTGCCGGGGCCAATGCTGTCCCCTTTGGGAGCTATTTGGCAAGGTCTGGAGACATTTTTGATTGTCACAGGTTTGAAGGCAAGTTTGCTACTGGCTCTAGTGATGGAGACCAGGGCTGCTGTTAGACGGGTCACAGTGCACAGGACAGGCCCCCGCAACAAAGAATTATCTAGCCTGAAATGTCAGCACTACTGAGCTGAGAAACCCTGCCTAGATTAATTTTGCTTAAAACCACGCCTTATAACTCCTGGGCCAGTGTCTTCATAGTCCCGTCTTTCTTGGTTGACCTTCATGTGTTCTTCTCTAAGTAACATTTAGGGCAGTGAAAATGACAAACAGCCTAGCCTAGCAATTTTTCATTAGATGTCAATTAAAAAAAAATCCTAAATTTAGGAAACCTATAGCAGTCAACCCTGTGGAAGTATAAAATACTGCATTTAAATGGATTTCTAATAGGCACGGATATTTTAGCAATGGGGCAGGGCAAGAGCTCGCACCGATCAGGAATGAACTGCTCTCTGCCTGTCGGTCTGCCCCTCTGCCTGCCTGTGTTCGGTCCCGTCCTCCTTCCTGGTCGCCCTGCAAGGCAGGCAGCGTCCCTGCCCTCAAAGATGAGGTGTGTGGGAGTCGGGCTGGGGCGGAAGGCTCTTGCATCAGATGTGAACTGCTGCTCAGTGTAAAGCCCACAACTTGAACTTGATGCTAATGGCTTTTTGTTGTCTTTAGGGCCTTTTCCGAATTGGGGCTGGGGCCTCCAAGTTAAAGAAACTGAAAGCTGCGTTAGACTGTTCTACTTCCCACCTGGATGAGTTCTACTCTGACCCTCATGCTGTCGCAGGTGAGCCGCGAGGAGTTACCCTCGGGGAGGGGGGGGGGTCCCGTCTCAGATCACCAGGTAACAATCCAATGTTCATTTTCAGATTAGTGACAGATAAAATTGAAATGGTCTCCCCATATAGGTTTAATTGGACAAACTGAAATGACAAATAAAACTGAATAAGGGTACACACCCCGCCCACACACCCTTTTTCCTCCTTTGTTTGTTTTCCTGATTATTAAGTAAAGGTGAAGGTAGCTTATAACCCAACTATTTAAAGACCTGCTTGTATTTCCTTCCCTTCTTTCTCCTTCACAGTCTAGGTCTGCCTGGGGAAATGATGTCCATTAGAAGGTGACTTTGAAGCTAATTTCATTTTCCACTGACCCCTCCATCTATCTTGCAAGGGCCGGAATTTGTTTTAGGAACACTTCGTGCTCCAGCTTCTCCCGCTGATTCATGGCTCGTTCTAGATATTCTTGGCAGGTTATAATTGAGATCGTTTCAATTTGCAAAAAATAATATGTCCCGAGATTCCCAGGCTTACCCCTGGACATACTCAAAGTGAGTGTTACCAATTTCAGGTGCTTTAAAGTCCTATTTACGGGAACTGCCTGAACCTTTGATGACTTTTAACCTGTATGAAGAATGGACACAAGTTGCAAGGTAAGTTTAAAGAACACCGAGTTTTCAAAGTTAAAGGAAATGATGGCATATTATGTCCCCTTTGTGAGTCATCTTACTCTCAGGGGTCATAAAATAACATTAAAATAGCACATGTGTTAAATAGTATGTGCCTCAGGTCTTACGTGTCGGGTGAAAATATTGAGTATTATTATTAGTGTGGGAGAGTCAGCACTTCAATTCGAGTGATGTATATGGATGAAGACATAGAGTGCGACCCACATTAATAGAGCAGCTGGTCACAAGCTCCTTTTAGATGGAAAAAAGCCCTGTCGCGGGGACAGGTGTCATACTGGCCAATGGCGATGTGCCTGGCGAGCCATGGGGAAACTCAGCCGTGCAGTAATACAGTGTTGACAGTACTAGTAATGACAGTTAATGCTTACTTGTGCTCAGTACATACTAATCTTGACACCCATTACCTCCTGTCATCCATGACCAATGACATAAAAGATAGATGTGGTTAGCCTCATTTTCCAGACATGGAAACTGAGGCTGGGGGAGGCATGGGGCCCAAGGAACAGCAAGTCATGGGCAGAGTGGGAACTCAGGCCCAGACCCGTCTGCGCCAAAGACTGTGTCCCTATCCTTTGCTCCTTCTCCCCCACCCCCAGCTTCCGTGTACCAGGAGCTGTTGGCAGCCTTGTCCAAAAAGTCCCAGAGGCTTCTCTCTGGCCGGCCAGACTGCCTCCTTGTCAGCTTGTGCCTCGTGGTTCTGACTCACCTCCTCCCGCAGGTGCCTAATTCCTCACCCCTAAGGGAGGAGGAACAGATCTCCCGTCCCCTCCTCCCCTTCCCCTGTCTTTCGCCACTGTCACCCGTTCCCAGCAGATGGGCCGCCAGGTCTGATCAGTTAGGCTTCTATGGCAGGTGCCTCTACCCCCGTCGGTAAGGTTTTTAAAGTCAGAGTAAGGGACGCCTGGGTAGCTCAGTCAGTTAAGTGTCTGCCTTCAGCTCGGGTTGTGATCCTGGGGTTCTGAGATCGAGTTCTGCATCGGGCTCCCTGCTCGGGGGGAGCCTGCTTCTCCCTCTGCCTGCTGCGCCCCCTGCTTGTGCTCTCATTCTCTCTCTCTCTGACAAATAAATAAATAAAATATTTTTTTAAAAGTCAGTAAGTTCGTAGTCACGGTCATATCCTTGGCACCTGCATGTGGCCCAGCCTGTTTTAAAAGTCCATGTTTGTGGGGCTGAATAAAGGGAAACCAAGAGGGGCACCTGGGTGGCTCAGTCGTTAAGCATCTGCCTTCAGCTCAGGTCACGATCCCAGGGTCCTGCGATCGAGCCCCGCATCGGGCTCCCTGCTCTGCAGGAAGCCTGCTTCTCCCTTTTCCACTCCCCCTGCTGGGGTTCCCTCTCTCGCTGTGTCTCTCTGTCAAATAAATAAAATCTTAAAAAAAAAAAAAGGGGAACCCAAGAGAAGTGTCAAGTAGGAGAGCGTTCTAGGGTCTCCTGTATTGGGTGGCCTGCTCCACTCCTCCTGCTCCTTGATTCTTCTCTCAGTTCCGAGACTCCCGACGTCATTCCGGTGAGAAGATACACTTTTCGAAGCAGGTGTCTGTTTCTGGGTGTACTGATTCTCCATACATGAGAAATGTCAGCAGCCTGGTGACACGTCGACTGGCCTCTAATGTATAATTATGTTTACCCCCTACCTGTCACTCCAGATTGGTCCAGTTGTGGAGGACGTTTTAGGTCCAAAGGTGTATTGTATGGGCAACTGCTGACGCTCTCTCCTGCTGGCGGGCAGAGGTGACCGGCCTCATCCGGCCCTCTTTTGTGTTGATGGAAGTTTGCACATGGAAACCGTAGAGCAGAAGAGCTCCTGTGATTGCTTCACGACAGGAGAGGGCTGCTGGGCCTGGAGCCTTTGAGCGGAGTTAAGGGCAGGGAAAGTCTCGGGGGTCTGGATGCCCGGGAGCTTAGCCAGCTCACCTGTGGCTGGGCTGAGGTCCAGGAAGCCGCTCGTGGAGATAGGCGCCTTCCTAGACAGAATTTTCGGCGGTGTCCTGTCTCCTGTGTGCCAGGCTTTGGCACAAGTGGTTTCGCAGGGTTAAGCCTCTGGAACCTCCCCATCACTTGGCAGAATCAACGTTCGTATCCCCAGGCGGGTGCATCAGGAGACCGCGTCTAGACGAGGCTAACTAACTCTCAGAGTTAAAGATTTAGTTGGTATTTGACTCCAAATTTATTTATTTCCAAATCTGTCCTGTTTTCCAGCTGTGCTCTCTGTCAAGGAAGGCATCGCTGTTAACATAGCCTGTTGTTAACTCGGGGGTTTGGCTAATGCTCTGTCTTCATGAAGGGTTATGAATAGAGATTTTGTTTCTTCTTTTCCTCAGCGTGCAGGATCAAGACAAAAAACTTCAGGATTTATGGAGAACATGCCAAAAGTTGCCACCACAAAATTTTGTTAACTTTAGGTATGTATGACCGGCATCCTTCAAATTAAACCTCCAAGCACACTATACAAGTGCTTCGGAGAGGAACTGGGGGTTTCTGGGAGTGGGATTTGATGCATGTTATTGGGACGCATATCACCGAGTGAAGCATCCACATTGCGTCTGCATTAACAGCTAAGTCCCCTGGTCAGTTTACCACTGCAGCTCCTAGGAGAAAGTTCTCATGGAAAGTTGGCTTGACTGCATGTTGGATTCGGACTCTAAATTATCCAGTAGGGGGCCTCCTGGCCGGCTCAGTTGGTAGAGCCCGCAACTCTTGATCTCAGGGTCGTGAGCTCAAGCCTTACATTGGGCATAGAGCTTACTTAAATAAATTTTTAAAAAATTGTCCAATATGTAAAAGGCAAAAATTAATCAACAATTCTATTTTCTACAATAGCTTTATATATGCTACATAATTTATTTTTAATAGAGCATAAATCATCGTGTTAAATGAAATGTCTAGAACTGGAGATTATGGATTGCTTTGTGGAATTACTGTTTCTAAGAAAATTTACCATGGAATATATCTCTAGAATTTCACCTCCATTTTCCTTTTGACCTAAATTGTGTCTTTGAAGAAGCATAGAGAGAAGGATAAAAGGTAGCCCAAGTATTGAAAACCAAAGAAAAGTTCATAAAAGGACTTGGTTCAAAATGATAAATGTTCTACTGATGACATTTCTGGCATGTTACCTGACCTTTAATTTCAGTCCTGGGTTCTACCACTAAACTAAGCTAAATACTCCCTTTTGACACCTTAAATACCAACTTTGCCTTAACAAGTACGTTAATATTTATGATATCTCTCTTTAGTTCATAAGGTACACCCAGCTTGGAATTATAGAGAGTCTCAGACTGTTCCATGCCTTATGCTGGAAATGGAATTGTAGTTCTTGGTACTTTGGGATTTGGTCTCTTATTTTGTTTGCTCTACTCTTTATAATTTTGACTAATTATTTTTTGAATAAGGAGCACATGCCCGTGGCTCAGGATTCAAAAGGTGTCCAGTGAAAAATCTCTCACATACACACACATGCATATATTCATTGCTCACACTCCTCCCTCTTATTTTGAGACCAAATGGTAGCATATATTGTAGACATCATTCTCTTTGCCTTCTTTGCTGAATATACATCCTGAAGATTTTTCCATATCCGTGCATAACAATCTTTTATGGCTGTATGGATATATCATAATTTATTTAATCAG
This sequence comes from Ursus arctos, assembly GCF_023065955.2. NCBI lineage: Eukaryota > Metazoa > Chordata > Mammalia > Carnivora > Ursidae > Ursus > Ursus arctos. The sequence goes on along the minus strand of NW_026622874.1, from coordinate 84,426,885 downwards.
CCCCCTATTCATAGATAGTGGGGTTATTCTTAGGTTTTTGTTTTCATAGTGCTGTGCTTACATAGGAGAGACTATAACCGTATGACAAATTGGACATTTTCATAATTACCACATAAAATATTTTCAAATACAGTTTCCTTTAAGCAGTGTCCCTCTGCTTGTATTTTTTTATGTTTGTATTAAAACACGTTGAGCCCACTGTTCATCAGATTGTAATTTACTGAGGGGTGGATAGGCACAAAGGAGAAGTGGATTGAGAACACATAGCAGAATAGAGATTGAATTGTGGAGGCTTTCTTGTGAGCTGTCGCCCTCTTCCGAGCCCTAATGGAGTCTGTTGTCTGAGACAGAGCACAGGACTTTGTAAGATACGGAACCGGAGCCAGATTCCCATTCAGCGCCTCTCTGCACTTAGCACCTGAGCAGCCTGGGGCTCAGCTCCAGGGCGGGATGCTGTTCCTGGAAATATCTCCGAGAACATGCCCTCCCCCCTTTCTCTTTCCTCCCCCAGGTATTTAATCAAGTTCCTTGCAAAACTTGCTCAGACCAGCGACGTCAATAAAATGACTCCCAGCAACATTGCGATTGTGTTAGGCCCAAACTTATTATGGGCCAAGACTGAGGGGTAAGTGACCTGTCCCCGTATCACGGTATTTCAGTCTCACTGCATGGGAACAGACCCCCGTTCCGGGGTAAGATGCACTTCCAGACTTGTGCTTCTGAACCTGGTCATTCCACGTAGCCAACATTCTCGGAACACTGCCGTGAGCTGGGTCCCATCCCAGACGCTGGCCGCACAGTGCTCAGAGGGCCCCGCTCTTGGGCATTCAGACAGATGAACGGCCGTGGCACCGTGACAGAGCTCACGTCTGTGCACGTGGGGGTGCTGCCGTAGACCTTACAAAGTACGACGGCCACGGCGCTTACCGAAGGAACACAGCTCAGGCTGCGGAGTGCAGGGAGAGCCCTGCAGGGGAGAAGGCACTTGGGTTGTACTTGGATGAATGAATAGCTCCCTGCAGGTGTGACCCGAATGAGCAAAAGTAGTGTGCGTGTGAAAGGGCCTGGTCGCTAATTTGGGGGTGGGGGTGGTGTCACGTGGTCTTGTAGAACCTGAGCACAGGACCCAGGGGACTGTGACCGAGATTATGAAGCCGCAGCCAGCTTCAGAAGGGCCTCGTATGTCGCAGCATCAAGGTTTCTAAGCAGAAGAATGAGTTGATCAAACGGCATTTAAAAAAAGAATTTTGGGGGCGCCTGGGTGGCTCAGTAGGTTAAGCATCTGCCCTCGGCTCAGGTCATGATCCGGGGGTCCTGGGGTCAAGTCCCATGTCGGGCTCCCTTCTCAGAGGGAGTCTGCTTCTCCCTCTGCCTCTGCAGCTCACCCCACTCATGCGATTTCTCTCTCTCTCTGACTAAATAAAATCTTAAAAAAAAAAAGGGAATTTGTTGGCATTGAGAAATGCAGATGGAATAGAAGTGAGGGGTCTGGGATCCCAGCTAGAGAGCTCCTGGGAAATCAGCATTGATATTTATTCTGTTTGGCGTTATAATGACCTCATCTAATCCTCACAAGTACCCTTTTTGAAGTAGTTGCTTCTGTCCTCATTTTTACAAGTGAGGACAAGGAACTTGCTTAAAGTTGCACAGCAGGGAAGTGGCGGGGCCCACCGTCTGTGTCCTGAATCTTCCTCACCCTCCTGCAACCGCCATCATTGTTCTTCACATTGGAAAATCATGGGCGATTCAAGTGTCCATTAAAAAATGCAGTGACTTTCTGAATTAAAATCTTTCATTCATTTATTCACTCAGTGTTCCCCCAACCTTGTTTCAGGAAGTATTAATAAGATTATTTGCAAAGATCCTGTGTCAGAAAGCAAAGTTAACGATACGCTGATATACAAAGAACATATGTTCTGTCTTACAACAAATAAATTCCAGGTAGACCAAAGAGTTAATTATGTAAAAAGTGATGCCATAAACATGGCAGGTCAGTATGACTTACCTCTTGGGATAGAGAAGTATTTTCTAAACATAAAATCGGTATAAGAAACAAATTTAAGAATGGATGGATTTGGCTTCGTCAATAGCTACAAACTTCTAACTGTCAGAAAGTGCCTTAAATAAATGATAATTCACAAAGCTAGGAAGGCGTTCCTCCAGAAGCGTCTGGAATATATGAAAAGGTCTGGCAACTCATTAGGCAAGAAGTATCTCCTGAAAAAGAAAAATTGGCCAAGAACGTGAGTAGATAGTTCCTCCCCAATCCAGCAGGGCTCTAATGCACAAGGGTGATGAGAGTCCAGAAGGGCGGAAGGGAAGTGTGAGTGGGCGGGGAGGAGAGTTCGCAGGTAGAGATTGCTTGCATTATAAGCTGGAATTCGAAAGGAGCTAGAACTTTCACTTGGTTGGAAATTGGGGTGAAAATGTTCTTCCCAGTGGGAAGAGCGGACAGAGGGATAGAGAGGGAGGAAGTCAGTTTGTGGCAGTCAGACCAGGGATCCGGCCGCTTGTTTATTCAGTGTCCTCATGTATGAAAAACTCCCCGTGTTGTAAAAATCAAATTAAATGAGGTGTGGAACCCGATGCCCTGAAGCATGGTGGGTGCTCCATAAATGTCAGGCCTTTGCAGCTTTTCGGCTTCTGTGGTATTCTGACTCTCAACTGGAACGTGAGCTCCTTGACACTAGGGATAACAATTCTTACCTATTTTCCTCCCTTTGAACCCTGGCGTTCACGCTCTCAGCTTCCAAACACGCATCTTGAGACCAGTCCACAGATATGGCAACCTTAAATAATAGTCTGTGTAAACGTGGGAGCTCAGGTTTTCTGATGTAAGGGGCACACCGAAACAGTGCACACTCTTGGTTATATTGTGGGCAAAATTGTCAGTGGAGTCTTGAGTCGTACAGGATGACTACCATGGGCAATACTGCTCCAGCGGGAAAATGCCTGGTTGGAACCCTGTTCCAAACCAACTTAAGATCAGCACTTGGACGCACCATTGTTCACCAGCTCACTCGCTGTTAACACAGCACGTGCAAACTAAGGAGTGACAGCCGAGTTGGGGTGATTTTTCCTCCTGGGGCATCACCACCACACGTTGAGGCCAGAGCCCCATGGATCTAGTTTTTGCATTTGTGCTTAAATATTTTCTTGTTTTAAGGTAATTCAATTGGGGACACCTGGGTGGCACAGTCAGTTAGGCCTCTGACTCTTCGTTTCAGTGCAGGTCACGATCTCACGGTCCTGGGATCGAGCCCCGCGTTGGGCTCACGTTCGGCAAGGAGTCTGCTTGAGATTCTCTCTCCCTCTGCCCTTCCCACTCATGCTCACTCTCTCTCTCAAATAAATAAGTCTTTTTTAAAAATTACAAAATAAAGTCATTTAATTGCTCTGACACAACCTGTAGAAATTAGAGGCTGCCCGGGGGAAGCGGTCTAACTTTGTGAATGTCCTTCTCAGAACGCTGGCTGAAATGGCAGCGGCCACCTCTGTCCACGTAGTTGCAGTCATCGAGCCCATCATTCAGCACGCAGACTGGTTCTTCCCTGAAGGTAAAGTACCTTTTCAATTTCACGGACTGCCCAAGCAGCACAATAATGGTATACAAACTTCTTTAAAGAAGAAAATGCTTTAGGAGCCCCTTCGCGGGGACGTGACTAGTCTCACTTCTTCACGTTTGTTCTTAGACCCCTTGTGTTCATCTTTGACATACTGGCATCCACATTATTTTGTATTTCGCTTTGTTTTGCTTCGCCCTGGAGTGGTCCGCTCAGCCAGCGTGTACTGAATTCCCCTAGGTGCCTGTGTCTGCTGGTGAGATATGCTGTCTTCCTTGGAGGCACCTGGCCCTTGGAGAAGAAGCCATATAAACAGATATTATCACACATGGCGAGTTAGAAGGAAGGGCGGATGGTTTGACAAACTCAGATGTTGGGCACAAAGAACCAGAACTACTTTAAGGAAGGGGTGACCCTGAGTAGGCAGTTTTCCACTTGGAAGACAGCTTTTTGTTTCTGTAGGCAGGGAGATGGTTTTTGTAAAGGTGGAAGATGGAGACCGATAGTTTGGAGCCATTTTGTGAAGGTGGGAGTTGACTGTATCAGAGAAAGATTTCAGCTGACAGGTGATAGATTTTCCGACTATGTTTGTTGTAGTCCTGGGATCCTCAGAGGTTCCATGACCCACTTTGAGGGCACTGATAGGGCAAGCTTTGTGAGTCCAGACCTCCCACCCTGTACTTTGCCCGGAGTGGCCTGCTGTCACCACCCCTGGTGTGTGAGCTCCATGGCACCAGAGCAAGCCCGTTTCTCCTTTCCCAGGTTCTCCTCACCATCGAGAATCACACCTCACTCATGTAGGTTCTCAACAAGTACGTGATGCAAGGATAAATACTGGCCTTTTGCCCAAGATTTCTTTGGGAAAACGAGTCTTAGAAAAACTGCTGTAGGGGCACCTGGGTGGTACAGCGGTTAAGCGTCTGCCTTTGGCTCAGGGCGTGATCCCGGCGTTATGGGATCGAGCCCCACATCAGGCTCCTCCGCTGGGAGCCTGCTTCTTCCTCTCCCACTCCCCCTGCTTGTGTTCCCTCTCTCGCTGGCTGTCTCTATCTCTGTCGAATAAATAAATAAAATCTTTAAAAAAAAAATTTAAAAAGAAAAAAGAAAAACTGCTGTAGGCAGTATGGAGTTGGTGTTGCCTTTTATTTCCATTTTATATCAAACTATAAATACCTTTCATTTTCTTAAGTAATCCATGCTTATTGTCCTCTTCCATGTTGCATCATTATTATTATTTTTTTTTACAAAGAAGAAAGCAGAGGAATTGTGTAACTTATATTCTGAATCGCACCCCGTCCTTATGTCTTGTTTCCTCATTTTACCTCCCCCTGCCTTGGCAAACCATTCTTGAGAAGATGAGAGGGCAGGGAAGTTGCATTTGTGAAGCAGGGAGGGCTGGCGGGAGGTGAAAGCCTCACGCACCCGTACGCTCTATACCGCACTTGATGGCCGCTTCCTAGATACTGCATTATTTCACAAATTGAAGGTTGGTGGCGACCCTGCCTTGAATGTGTCCTTTGGTGCCATTTTTCCAATAGCATTTGATCATTTCATGTCTCTGTCCCATTTTGGTAATTCTTGCAGAGTTTCAAACTTTTTCATTCTTTTTTTTTTTAAGATTTTATTTATTTATTCGACAGAGATAGAGACAGCCAGCAAGAGAGGGAACACAAGCAGGGGGAGTGGGAGAGGAAGAAGCAGGCTCATAGCAGAGGGGCCTGATGTGGGGCTCGATCCCAGAACGCCGGGATCACGCCCTGAGCCGAAGGCAGACGCTTAACCGCTGTGCCACCCAGGCGCCCCAAACTTTTTCATTCTTATTATATTGGTTAGAGTGATCTGTGATCAGTGATCATAATTCGCTGAAAACTCAGATGATGGTTAGCATTTCTTAGCAATAAAGGTATATGCATTGTGTTTGTAGACATAATGCTATTACACATGACAGCATAGTATAAACATAACTTTTATGTGCACTAGGGAACCAAAGGAGGCATTTGACTTGCTTTATTGTGCTATTCGTTTTACTGGGATGTTCACTTCATCGTGGTATTTGCTTTATCATGATACTTGCTTTATCGTGATATTCGCCTTATTTCAATGGTCTGCCACCAAACCTGCATTATCTCTGAGGTGTGCCTGCACGCTTGTTTCTTTTTCTTCTTGCAGAGGTGGAATTTAACGTATCAGAAGCATTCGTGCCTCTCGTCACCCCAAATTCCAATCACTCATCTCACACTGGAAATGACTCTGACTCAGGGACCCTCGAGAGGAAGCGGCCTGCCAGCATGGCGGTCATGGAAGGGGACTTGGTGAAGAAGGAGAGGTGTGTTTAAAGCTGTTCACTTTCCTCCCGCAGCAGGTGTCACGTAGAAGAATTATCGAACCCTCGGTATCTGGTACTGCCTCAATGGACCTGTAGTATGAGAGTGGCCCATGGTGCACCCATGACTGTTAGGTCCAGCTATTTCGGGAACTCTGCTCTAGTTCATTCCAAACATTAACATGACCACAAGGCAGCTATGTAGCTGGTCAGTACACATTTGTTCCATATGCATCCAGGCTTCACTTGGTCTGTGATAAGCCCCACAGTGGAACAGCATCATACACAGGCTACAGAGCCACCTAAACCTACTTGATGGGGGGAAATTTAAACACTGTGGACAGATGGGAGAACAACCCACCTCTCACAGTGAGATTTGGTGTTTTGGTATAACTTGGCCCCTCAATGGAAGCCAGCCACTGAATGTGATGTTCACCTGGAGATGCTTCCGTATATGCCAATTGTGGAAGAAAAAAGATGGCTGCGTGGGACTTAGTGAAAGACGTAGGTCTCTATACTATGCTCCACAGGCCATTTTAGTGGGATTTTCAAAGCTTAATAAGGCTGTTTGTAGTTTGTGCCTTCAGAGGCCAAGCCATTCATTCCGTATGATGAAATGCCACTGTGCTCCCCCATAAGGCCCAGTTAGAGAGGACTGCGGAGTCGCGCGCTTTTCGCGCACACACGGAATGACATCGCCGGACATTGTTTTACAGCTAAACAACAAGCTCTTCTTTTCATTACCCGATCTTATAGTGAGATTTGATTTTTTTTGTTTCCTTTTGCTTTGTCGTTGTTGTTGTTGTTTAATCCATAGCAAAGGCCAGTGCTTTACTACCCTATTCTGTCCCTCTGAAACCCACATTTCTTAGGGGCAGAAGTTTTACTTCTCTGAAGCCCCGATCACACATTAGGTCCTGCCTCCTGATGACACACGGGCCACCGCACAATTAGCCTTCACGTGTTTGAAGTCACAAAATGCAGCATCGTGGCCCTGGTTGGCACATAAGAAACGATTCTCGGTTATCTCCCGGGGTGGAGTCTCCCCACCAGCTGACCCGGGACACGCAAGCTCAGGGAGCCACATGTCTTTATTTTTCAAACTGAAAAGCTTGAAAGTTCATTCATCAGTCGGCTTTCGTGAAAAGTGAATCTTCCTCCTCCCCGTCCTCCAACCACCATCTCCTTCCCAAAAGCAGCCATTTTTTTCGGGGGTCACGAATCCTCTCAGATATATTCTTTGCATCCGCCTGCACCAGTGCTCGTACATCTCAGCTGTAGAGGCAGTGCGGTGTGACATCCTGACGCTGCCCTCAGCTTCCATCCGGTCCCCCAAACACACAGACGCAAGGCGGCCATTGGGTGGTAGGCAGGTAGGCACGCTAACACGATGTCCCCCACTCAGGACAAGGCCTGCCCGTTTGCTTTCAGCTGTTCACACCCAGAACAGGACATTGATCGGTACCAGGTCTGTTGGCTTGCTCAGGTTTAAAGCCAGGTTGAGCTGCTTGCCTTGGTAATCACAATGACCATTCGTGTGGTCCTTGCCGCCTCACTGCATGCTGGGCAACTCGGGTGGCTCTCCCCGTGTGCGGGTTTTAACACGTGTGGACCGATGGACTTCTGTCTCAGTAGTCGGCTTGCATGCTGTGTTGACTGTTTCTTCTTTCTGTGTAGCTTTGGTGTGAAGCTTATGGACTTCCAGGCCCACCGGCGGGGTGGCACTCTAACTAGAAAGCACATATCCCCAGCTTTCCAGCCGCCACTCCCGCCCACAGATGGCAGCACCTTGGCTCCTGCAGGCCCAGAGCCCTCTCCCCAGAGCTCTAGGGCTGAAAGCAGCGCAGGGGGTGGGACGGTCCCCTCCTCTGCGGGCATACTGGAGCAGGGGCCAAGCCCGGGCGACAGGTAAGAAGGCCGGCTTCTGCTGGCAGTGGGTGCTCAATGCCCCAGCCTTCTTGCAGGTGCTGGCCTGTGGGCATGGCAGCCATGCCCGCAGAATCGCGCAGCGTAGAGTGAACCAGATCTGCCTTCACTCTTCTGGTTGGCAAAGGATGGAAAAAAAGACTGCAAATTGCTTGCTTTCTTTCCTGTTTTCCAAAAGAAGCAACATTTGTTTGCATTCTTTACCATACTGCTTTGGTGCTGGAAGCCAGTAGGTGGCTAGCAGTATCATAAACCCCTTTCCCTGTTTGATGTGCACTCAATGTTCATTTACCGTTTGCTTTTGTCATCTTGTACGCTGACTAGTTAACACTTGAATGTAGCAAGTGACTTAGGTTTGAGTATTCCTGGTATTCATTCACTCACCCATCCACCCACCCATCTACCCACTTACCGACCCATACATCCACCCATCCACGTATCCATGCCTCCATGCATCCATCCATCCATCCACCCATCCATCCACCCATCCATGCATCCACCCATCCATCCCTTCGTCCATCTATCCAGCCATCCTTCCATCCATGCATGCATGCATCCATCCATCCATCCCTTCGTCCATCTATCCAGCCATCCTTCCGTCCATCCATCCATCCATCCATCCATCCATCCATCCATCCCTTCGTCCATCTATCCAGCCATCCTTCCATCCATCCATGCATCCATCCATCCATCCATCCATGCATCCATCCATCCATCCATCCATCCATCCATCCATGCATCCATCCATCCATCCATCCATCCATCCATCCATCCATGCATCCATCCATCCATGCATCCATCCATCCATCCATGCATCCATCCATCCATCCATCCATCCATCCATCCACCCATCCATCCATCCACCCATCCATGCATCCATCCATCCATCCACCCATCCATCCACCCATCCATGCATCCATCCATGATGCATCTAACCATCCATCCATCCATCCCCTCATCCATCTATCCATCCATGCATCCATGCATCCACCCACCCACCCACCCACCCATCCAGTCAGATTTACTGACTAACTGTGTGCTGGATGCAGTCCTAGGCACAGTTGGTGACTGAAACCTCCCCCACCCCCAGCTTTCAGTCTTGCAGGCAAATTGATAGATGAATACAAGGTAGAAAACACGATGATAGACTTTCTTAAAAGGCTCTTTTGTTGCTTAACCTTTTGATCAGCCACCTGGAGTGGGGTACAAATATACAGCCACTTTAGGAAAAGTGCCTTTGAACTTGAGATTTTCCTCTAGTCTGCCTGAATTCACTTCCCCACACTGGTGTGGGCCGATGACCCCCAGAGGCCACTTTGGGTGGAATGTCAGATAGTTCAGGACCAGAAGATGCTGAAAAAGATGAGCCTCTCTACAGAGTAGGTACTAAGATTTTTCTTGTCCTTTTCTCTACCGTGGCCATCTATAAAGCACTAAATAACCACATATAAAGTAAAATAAACGCATAGAACAAGGATGACCTGTTTATGCCCACACTGCCACGGAGACGAATTTGCCTCAGCTTCTCCGGATGGGGAGGGAGTGCCTGGTGGGATGTGAAGCTAGCTGCTTAGGAGACAAGAATCTCGTTCAGGCCTCACAGCTGAATTCGGACTGCTCTGTGTATTCCTGAGTTCCTTTTTACTCACAGAATTTGCACAAGTTCACGTTTTGGTTGAAAATCACAAAGGCTTCAACCTCCCAAGGCTTCCTTAGGCACATCATAAGCTCCACGTTGCTCTTGTCAAAACTGCCGCTCCACACACGTCTTTGTTTCGGCTTTAATATTTTTGTTTTTTGAGGAAAAAAAAAGTATTTGCAGACTCACACATTTCCATTTACCTGTAGCCTTCAGTTTGCTGAATCAAGGCTAAATACATTAAGATGATAATTAGAACGTCCTGCAGAAGGACAAATAGAATGTCAGTCCTCGACTTGCTTTTGTTCTTTGTGCCCTGTTTTTTTGTGTATACTTCACGAATGGCGCTCACTCTTTGGTGACCCTGACAAAATGCAGCTGTGAAGCTCAGTGTACGAAGTTCTGAGCCGGCCTGAGTTCTCATCTCCGTCCACCGTGCTGCTGACCAGCTCTGGGCCGTGAGCCATCATTGAGTCTCAGGGTTGCTCTTTCCCCAAGTCCAAACGATCGGTAACACCCGAGCACTTTATAATTTATAGTGTTAGGATCTTGCCACGCTTTTGCTTTGTTTTGTACACTGTGTGTGTGTCGAATCTCGTTCTTTTGAAGTCCAAAAGCCCTTTCATGTTTTTTAATATTGCCAATGTAAGTACGAGCAAAAACTAGAAATTCCTTGCTGGTCGCTGTGAAATGGTGTCTCTCGTGATATTCGAGTGGCAGAATATCTGGAAGACGAAGCAGTGAAACCCCATAAAATATTCAGTCCTGTGTGGCCCCAAGTAAACCGTAGCTTTGCAGACCCAGTGTGAACTATTTAAAGTTCCCGATCACCTCCTTGCCTGCCGCAGCGAAAACTCTGGGTGGACTGTGGTATTTTGATAGCATGCTGACTAGCTTTCTCACGGCGAATGCCTGACATCTAACTTGACTTCTACTCTCCTTAGTCCTCCAAAACCCAAGGACTCCACACCTGCCCCTGCCCCAGGGAGAAACAGCAGTCAGATGGCCGCCGGCCAGAACCAGGCCCCCATGGCGGCCGGCTCCCATCAGCTCTCCGTCGGCCCGGGGCACAATTCCGCCGGCCCTAGCCCGCACACTCTGCGCCGAGGTAAGAAGCCACCTTTACTCCTTCCCCTTAGGGAGGGATGTGCGGACTTCCTTGGGTTAGCGCAGGGATTCACGTTGCAAGGCTTTCCGACAGATGGTCTCCATGTCTGTTATAAAATGGTAAGCGAGAGAGGCACCTGCATGGGTTTGTCGGAGGAGCACGTGACTCTTGATCTTGGAGTCGCAAGTTCAAGCCCCACGTTGGGTGTAGAGAGTACTTTAAAAAAAAAATCTTAAAAAAAATGGCAAGCAGAAAAATCAGTCATTTAAGAGCAAAATCATTAAAAAGAAATGAAATAATGGAGAGCAGAAAAGCAGGCATTTAAGAATATGTTTAAGCCACAAAGCCTAGCAAACAAAAAGTTGCTTCTCAGAAACAACGCTCCCAGTTTTCCAGGAATCTGGCATTCCAAGCTCTCCCTCTGCTGGGAAACCTCTGTTGTAGCCAGGCACTATGGGTCTGCAAGCCGCTGCAGCCTCTAGACTGAGGTCAGGGCTTTCTGGGTCCTGACTGACGGCATATGATCTGAATCGTGCCCACCCATATCCCTCAACCTCCACCCAGCAGTTAGGGGGGTTGTGCTAAAACACAGCAGATCGTGTCATCGCTCTGTTGAAACTCTCCAATGGCTTTTGTGCAGACCTCCCCCGTGGGCCCCGTGTGGTTGGGCCTGCCTTTGGGGCCCCCGCACTTACCACTCCCCTTTCTCACCAACCTTCAGTGGTCCTGGTCTGCTCTCTGCTCCTGGAATGCCCTAAGCTCATTCCCTCTTTTTTTTTTTTTCCTTTTAAAAGTGAGAACAGGGGTGCCTGGGTGGCTCAGTCGTTAAGCGTCTGCCTTCGGCTCAGGGCGTGATCCCGGTGTTCTGGGATCGAGCCCCACATCAGGCTCCTCCACTGGGAGTCTGCTTCTTCCTCTCCCACTCCCCTTGCTTGTGTTCCCTCTCTCACTGACTGTCTTTCTCTCTGTCAAATAAATAAATAAAACCTTTAATAAATAAATAAATAAATAAAAGTGAGAACAAGCAGGGGGAACAGCAGGCAGAGGGAGAAGCAGGCTCCCCAATGAGCAGATGCGGGACTCGATCCCAGGGCCCTGGGATCATGACCTGAGCCGAAGGCAGATGCCTAACTGACTGAGCCACCCAGGCGCCCCTCTTTATAGCTTCCGCATTCCACGTTTTCTCTTCTGGAACATTCTGACGCACAACATCTTCTCGTGGTTCTTTTTTTTTTTTTTTTATTGAGGTGAAAAGACAGTGAGATCTACCCTCTTAAATCTCCCAAGAGTACTACGGCACGGTGTGGTGCAGCGGACCTCTAGAACTTACTCATCCTGCATAAGTGAAACTTGGTGTCTGTGATTAGCAGCTCTCTGTTGTCCCCTCCCCAATTCTCTCTCTCCAGCCCTGGCAACCACCCTTCCACTCTCTGACTCTGTGGGTTTGACTGCTTTACATACTTCATGTAAGTGCAATCACGCAGTATTTGCCTTTCTGTGACTGGCTTATGTCACTCAGCATAATGTCCTCCAGCTCCATCCACCATGTTGTATATGGCAGGATGTCCTTCTTCAGGCTAAATAATACTCCATTGCACGTATATCCCACATGCAGTCATCCATCGATGGGCTTTTTTTTTATCCAATCATCCGTCGATGGACATTTAGGCTGTTGTGACATCTTGGCTATTGTGAAGATGCTGCAGGGACCAGAAGAATGCAAATATCTTTTCGAGATCCTGATTTCAGTTCTTTTGGATAAATACCCAGAAGTGGGTTTGTCGGATCATATGGTAGTTCTATGTTTAGTTTTCTAAGGAACCTCTATACCATTTTCCATCATGACCGCACCAATTGACATTCCCACCAACAGTGCACAAGGGTTCCATTTTCTCTCCATCCTCGCCAACACTTGTCTTTGGGTTTTTTTTAATAGTAGCCATTCTGACAGGGGTGAGGTGATGTCTCACTGTGGTTTTGATCTGTGTTTCCCTGACAATGAATCATGCCGAGCATCTTTTCCTGTGCCTGTCGGCCATCCGTATGACTTCTTTGGAGAAAAGTCTATTCAAGTCTAGCCCATTTTAAAATCAGGTTATTAGTTGTTTTCCTATTGAGTTGTAGGTGTTCCTTACATATTTTGGAAATTAACCCCTTATCAGATAGATGGTTTGCAACTGTTTTCTCCCATTCTGTGGGTACCTCTTTATCTGTCGATCATTCCCTTTGCTGTGCAGAAGCTCTGTAATTTGATGTGGACCCACACATCCATTCTTCCGTTGCCTGTGCTTTTGGTGCCATAGCCACGAAACCATTGCCAATTCCCATGTCATGAAGACTTCCCCCCTGTATTTTCTTCAAGGAGTTTGACATTTTCAGGTCTTATGTTTAAGTCTTTTTTTTTTTTTAAGATTTTATTTATTTATCTGAGATAGATCGAGCAAGAGAGAGAGCACCAGCGGGGTGGGGGAAGGGGGGAGGGGCAGAGGGAGAAGCAGGCTCCCCACTGAGCAGGGAGCCTGATGTGGGACTCGATCCTGGAACTCCAGGATCATGACCTGAGCCAAAGGAGACGCTTAACTGAGCCATCCAGGCACCCCTCTTATGTTGAAGTCTTTAATCCATTTTGAGTTGACTTTTGTTTATGAGGTAAGATAAGGGTCCAGTTTTATTCTTCTGCCTGTGGATATCCACTTTTCCCAACACCACCTGTTGAAGAAACCGTCCTTTCCCCATTGTGTATTCTCCGTCAAAGATGAGATGGCCGCATATGCGTGGACTGATTTCTGGGCTCTCTATTCTGTTCCACACATGGTTCCTTATCATTCAGATCACAGCTCAGAGATTACCCACCCCGTGAGCCCTCCTCGTTATCCCACTCTGAACTGATGCCTAGCCCTACCTCCACCACTCACCGACTCTTCTTCTGTCCTATCACTCTTGGGGCATTTTTTCTTGATCTGAAATTTTAAAATTTTGTTTTTTACCTTGTTGCCAGTCTCCCCTAGTAGCTCTTAGAGAGCTGGGATCTTACCTGTCTTGTGCATTCACTCCCATATGCCTAACCCTGTGTCCTTGCCTGTCACAGAATGGGCACTCAATAAATCTTTGTGGCCTGGGAGTTACAAGTGCCACTTACATCTAGAATAACTGAAGGATGATTCTGCTTTCCCCGCATCTTGGAAGTTTAGTGATGTCTGGAGACAGTTTAGGTTGTCTTGGTTAGGGAGGGGAATGTTATTGGCATCTGGTGAGTAGAAGCCAGGACTGCTGCTAAACGTACTACAATGCACAGGATAGCCCCCCACAACACAGTTCTGTGTGCTAGATAATTCTGTCTAGCCCCGAATGTCAGTCGTGCCAAGGTCAAGAAATTCTGGTCTAGAAAGGGACATGATTCATTGAAGACTTTTTTTTTTTTAAGATTTTATTTATGTATGTGAGAGAGAGAAAGAGAGAGAGCGCACGAGCAGGGGAGAGAGGGAGAAGCAGGCTCCCCACTGAGCGGGGATCCAGATGCGGAACTCGATCCCAGGACCCCGGGATCATGACCCCAGCTGAAGGTGGACGCTCAACCTACTGAGCCACCCAGGCGCCCCTCATTGAGGATGTTTCCAAAGCCAATTCAATTCCACATGAACCAGGTTGCCCTCTATCTGGACTCCCAACTGCATCTGCTGGGCTAGGGATGACCCTCACTGTAAAATGACTTGTGTTCTTGGTAGTTCAAGAAACAGTGAATTTATTGTAGCAAGCACATTCTGTATGTAGTGAAGAATATAAATATGTCTCATTTTTGAATTTGATATGATTTTAGACTTAGAGCTCCCATGATAGTACAGAGAATCCCTATATAGTCCTTGCTGAGCTTCTCTTAATTTCAACATCTTACAGGGTAATTACTGAAATCAGGAAATCGACATGGATATAGTGGCATTAGCTAAACCTCAGACTTTCATCAGATTTCCCCAGTTTCTCCAGGAAAGTTTTCTTTCCGTCCCAGTGTCAAACCAGAATCCCACATGGCATCTATTTTTATATGTTTGGATTTTTTTCAAAGGTGTACAATGTGATGATTTAATATACATATACATTGTGAAGTGATTGCCACACAGTCAAGTTAAGTTGTAGGAATAAGGAACTCATATAACTAAAAAAGCAAAAACCCTGATTTTTAAAATGGGCAAAGAATGTATTTCTGAGTCCATATTCTTTTTTTTTAAATTCACTTAGCCAAGGTATAGTACATCATTGCTTTTCAGTATAACGTTCAATGATTCATATTCTTTTTATCATCTCTTTACCATCTCTGTAACCAGGACTGGGAAAATGGAATAAATAACCACTTTGCTGTTTGCCATGAAACAACCTTGAGCTAATTGGGAAAGTCACGTACAGACATAATAAATTCTTAGGGAAAAAGTCTTTTTTTTTAGGGGAAAAATTCTAAGGCCACACTTATAACAAGTCCATAATAATGCTGCACGGACTAATTACACAAGTGCTAAGGGAGGTCAAGGAGGTATGCAGGCTGGCTTAACGGAGAGGAACAGAGACAGGATCCCACCACCACCGGGCAGGAAGGAGCTGCAGCGGGTCCAGGGAGGTCCTGTCTCTTATCTCAGGTCCACACAGGACAAAAGTCCCGCCAAAGCAGGATTACTCTTGAAAAATCTCTGTGAGGGAGGCTCAGTGAATCCAGTGGAGCTAGGTTTTCCCCAGAATCTCACTTCTTCAGCTGTTGACTTGAGTTTAGGGGCGATGCTGTTTAAAAAACACAAAAAACAAAAAACGTAAGAGTGTGTGTGTGTGTGTGTGTGTGTGTGTGTGTGTCTTTGCGTGCGTGCGCGCGCATCTTCAGCGAGACTCGGAATGACGTCAGCACGGGGATGCCCCTCCTCGAGCCTGGCCACGCCTCCCGCGTTACCACGTGTGCCTGGGAGCAGCCGTCCTGGGGAATAGTAGACGCTGGTCCACCTGCTGGCAAGGGCCGTGCCCCCCGGTCTAGTGAGAAGCAGAGGTGGGTGGGCCAGGTAGGGCGGGGCCGGATGGCCTGCAGGGCCAGGTGAGTGAGCGACAGGACCGGAAGCAGTGGGCAGCGGTGCTGGGTGAGCGGTCTGGGGTACGAAACCGGCATTCCCAGAAGGTTGTTTGGCCATAGTGCAACCTGCCCTGGCTGTTGCCTGACGCCGCCAGAGGGATGAGACCTCATACAGGGGGTGGTGGAGGCCACGGGTCAGCCGACTTCCCGAAAGACGCGTACTCTTGCGAGGCCTGGTCGATGCTGGTCGCGGGGAGGGGCAATGGGGATAAATGGCGCAAGGCCTTGGACTGGAAAGTTTGAACTGTAGTGTTTGCCTAAAGTCACACAGCTGGTTGGATTAAAGGCTGCCAATTTAACTTTTCCTAACTGAATTCCTATAAATATAAAGTAGAAAGAAAAATGCCTTCGCAGGGGCGCCTGGGTCGGCTCAGGTCATGATCTCGGGGTCATGCACCGAGCCCTGTGTTGGGCTCCCTGTTCAGCGGGGAGTCTGCTTCTCCCTGTCCCTCTGCTGCTCTGTCTCTCAAATAAATAAATAAAATCTTAGGGGAAAAAATGCCTTTTTAAGGGGTGCATTGTAGGAATGCCCACGAAAACACCATCTTTATAAAGCACAACACAAACGTTAGGTGGAATTTTTATGAATTACAGGAAGGGAGGCGAAGTCAGGTACGCTGCTTGGTTACAAACCCCACTTGGACCTTCTTAAGGCAGCCCTCTCCCCTGAGCCACCGGTGTCTTCGTCTGCACCCCAGCTGATCCCAGAGGGTAATTAGGTCTTCTCTTCCTGGATTCCGGGTATAACCCTGCTTGCAGGTTGAGGCCCTCCTTATGGCCACATTAGGAGTCTCTCCTGCTTCCCCAAACCACAGATCTCCGGCTGCCCCACAGGACGAGTGTGATCCTTCTGCCCCCGCCTCAGCCTCCCCAAACGTTCATAGGTGGTCTTTTTTTTTTTTTTTTTTTATTATATTATGTTAGTCACCATACAGTACATCCCTGGTTTCTGATGTAAAGTTCGATGATTCATTAGTTGTGTATAACACCCAGTGCATCATGCAATACGTGCCCTCCTTACTGCCCATCACCAGCCTATCCTATTCCCCCACCCCCCTGCCCTCTGAAGCCCTCAGTTTGTTTCTCAGAGTCCATAGTCTCTCATGCTTCATTCCCCCTTCTGATTACCCGCCCTTTCTTTATCCCTTTCTTCCTCTACCAATCTTCCTAGTTCTTATGTTCCACAGATGAGAGAAATCATATGATAATTGTCTTTCTCTGCTTGACTTATTTCACTTAGCATTATCTCCTCCAGTGCCGTCCATGTTGCAGCAAATGTTGAGAACTCGTTCTTTCCGATAGCTGAGTAATATTCCATTGTATACATGGACCACAACTTCTTAATCCAGTCATCTGTTGAAGGACATCTTGGTTCCTTCCACGATTTAGCTATTGTGGACAATGCTGCTGTGAACATTGGGGTGCATATGGCCCTTCTCTTCACTACGTCTGTATCTTTGTGGTAAATACCCAGCAGTGCAATGGCTGGGTCGTAGGGTAGCTCAATTTTTAACTTTTTAAGGTACCTCCACACTGTTTTCCAGAGTGGCTGTACCACCTTGCATTCCCACCAACAATGTAGGAGGGATCCCCTTTCTCCACATCCTCTCCAGCAATTGTTGTTTCTTGCCTTGTCAATTTTTGCCATTCTAACTGGCGTAAGGTGGTATCTTAGTGTGGTTTTTATTTGAATTTCCCTGATGGCTAATGATTTTGAACATTTTTTCGTGTGTCTGTTAGCCATTTGTATGTCATCATTGGAAAAGTGTCTGTTCATATCTTCTGCCCATTTTGTGATTTGTGTATTTGTTTCTCGCGTATTGAGTTTGTGAAGTTCTTTGTAGATCTTGGATACCAGTCTTTTATCTGTAGCGTCATCTGCAAATATATTCTCCCATTCCGTGGGCTGCCTCTTAGGTTTTTTGACTGTTTCCTTGGCTGTGCAGAAGCTTTTTATCTTGATGAGGTCCCACAAGTTCATTTTTTCTTTTGTTTCTCTTGCCTTTGGAGATGTATCATGAAAAAGGTTGCTTTGGCCCATGTCGTAGAGGTTGCTGCCTATGTTCTCCTCTAGGATTTTGATGGATTCCTGTCTCACATCGAGGTCTTTCATCCATTTGGAGTTTATCTTTGTGTATGGTGTGAGAGAGTGGTCAAGTTTCATAGGTGGTCTTAGATAAGGTCCACGATACTCCCATGGCCCCGGCACCCGACTCCCCTGCCTTCTCTCCTAATTCCCTCGGCACCCTTTCATGTCAGGAATAGTCTTTTATTCAATGTGAATTTACAATTAATAGCGCTCAGAATAGAAAGCTAGACGTTTTTCTTTTTAAGTTGTTTCTGGTAAGCGGATTATGGCTACTATTCTGAAGAGTTCTTCCTTTGTCGGCTGGTGGTTTCTGTGGGAAAAGGTCTTAGAAGGTCCAGGGTCAAAAGTTCAAGGCCAGCAGAGCAGAGCAGACGTTATACCCTTTTCATTCCTGAATTCTGAGCCCTGTGAGCAGGGAGCCAGGCAGTGTAGGAAGGAGGAAGGGGATGAGAAAGAGTTCGGGGAGCCCGTAGAGCATGGTTGTGAGCCTCTGTTTTGCTAGTTACTAGCTGTGTGATCTTTTGCAAATACTTGACTACTCTGAGCCTCGGTTTTCTCCACCGTGAAATGGGTTTGACAATGCCTGTCTTGAAGGGAGCCCGTGGGACTTAAATGAGCCTTAAATGGGACTTCAGTTTACGTGAGGGGCCTAACTTGGTGCTGGTGATGTGGGGTAAATTATACTCCTTAATTTCCCTATCGCTTTTGGGGAAGATTAGTAGGATCTCAGTACAGTTTGAAAAATACTAACGTCTCTCCTTTCCACCCACCTTTCCCAGCCCAAAACCAGGTCCCAGACCCATTGTTTTCCATTTCACCTTCTTCAGTAGCAAATTCTGCCCCCACGCTCCTTTAGTGACACTGAGCTCAGCTGGTATGGGGCAGGTGATGCAGTTCAGCTCTCCTTAGAGAAATCTAGCTAAGGCAACTCTTCCAGACTTAATGTACTTCTATCCAGAGCGTATCTGTTAATCCAAATGATTCTGGAATGGGTAGAAATATTTTAAAAATATATTTTAAAAATTAAGCCCTCCAGGAGAAGCTGGCTTAGGGCAAGGGGCCATGGGGTATGTATAGGCAGATGAGTCATGTTTGGGGGTCACCCTCTTCTAGTTGTTCTTCTCCCCGATTCTTCCCGGGCTCCCAGATCATGCAGGAAGGACACAGACAAGTAGGCAGCTCGGTGGGCTTAGAGCAGCGATTCGGTGTAGGGAGGCGGCCCCCGTTCACTGTGTTCTCTTCATATTGAACTTTTCAGACAACAGGTCTTGGGGTACCTGGCTGGCTCTGTCGGTAGAGCATACAACTCTCGATCTCGGGGTCGTGAGTTCAAGCCCCACATTAGGTGTAGAGATTAGTAAAAATTTCTTAAAATAAAAACTAAACAACAGGTCTTTAAAGGTCCATATGTGTATAAGATACTTTTTTTTTTTAAACCATAAACTTCTTGTCTGGGAATAATTTTAGATTTCCAGAGAGGTTACAGAGGCAGTGCTGGTTGTCTCCATATGCCCCTCACCCACTTCACCTACTGTCCCAGGTCCCTGGGGTGCATTTACCACAGCCAAGAAACCAACCCCGCTGCTTTACTGTGGACTAAACTCCATATTTTGTTCAGATTTCACCAGTTATTCGACCAGGGGCCAGATTCTGTCCCAGGCTCGCTCCCATCCAGGAGACCACAGTCATCTCATCTCCTGAGTCTCCTCTGGGCTGTGACAGTTTCTGTCCTCCCTTGTGTTTTCGTGGCCTTGATGGCTTGGGGGAGGGCCGGTCAGGCATTTTGAAGGATGTCCTCAATTCATATTTGTCAGCGGCTGTTCTCCTGGTTAGACTGGCCCTGGGGCTTGCGGGAGGGAGACCACAGATGTGAAGTGCCCTCCCGCTTTTATCCTTCCACGGGGTGCATGTTATCAGCCGTGGTGAGGTTCACCTGATAAAGGCAGTGTTGGCTTTTCTTACTGAAAGGTGTTTTCTCCCTTTGTGCAGCTGTTAAAAAACCTGCTCCTGCACCCCCAAAACCGGGAAACCCCCCTCCTGGCCATCCCGGGGGCCAGAGTTCTCCAGGAACATCTCAGCATCCACCCAGTCTGTCACCAAAGCCAGCCACCCGAAGCCCTTCTCCTCCCACCCAGCACGCGGGCCAGGCTCCCGGCCAGCCCTGCACGACCTCGCAGCCCTCTGCACCCCGGAGGTACTCCAGCAGCCTGTCCCCGATACAAGCTCCCAGTCACCCGCCGCCACAGCCCCCAACGCAGGCCGCGCTGCTGGGGCACAGCAAACCGGGTAGCCAGGGCCCGTCCGCCCCCGCGACACTGCCCAGTGAGCCTGGACTTGAGCAGCCGCCTCACACCCCTCCCCAGACTCCAACGCCCCCCAGTACTCCACCTTTAGGAAAACAGAACCCCAGCCTGCCAGCTTCTCAGACCCAGGCGGTGAGTAACCCCGAGACGGCGCAGCCACACGCTGGAACCTTACCAAGACCGAGACCAGTACCAAAGCCGAGGAACCGACCCAGCGTGCCTCCACCCCCACATCCTCCGGGCGCCCACTCGGCTGGGGACGGCACCCTCACCAACGCAGCTCCTACTGCTTCCAAGATAGTAACGGGTAAGTGAGAAATGCGGTTCGGACCTTTCCCCCATCTGCGCTACATGGCTTCTGTACTCTCCCCTTTCGTTTGGGCCTTGGTTTTCAGCAGGGGGCAGCAAACTATATCCACTGGCTAGATCCGGCCCGTAGCCCATTTTGTGTAAATAAAGTTTTATTGGGACACAGCCACTCTAATTTGTTTACATACTGTCTTTGGCTGCTTTTGTGCTAAGGTAACAGTTGTATAGTCCTTCCAGAGAGTATGTGGCTCACAGAGCCTAAAAATATTTACTCCCTGGCCCTTGCAGTTAGCTAGCCTCTGATTCATAGTCTCATTCTGTGTTTTAAGACCTATCACCGTTTACCTTTTTCTAAGTATAGTGACCTAATCCAGGTGGAAGGTAATGTACGACGTGAGCATGAAATTCGTTTCTTAGCAAACTCCTCTTTAAGATACTTATTTTCCTTCTAAAGGTAAAATTGTTCATAGTAAGTGAAGCATTCCAGGTATAACTTTAAAAACATGATCTGTGCCCATTTGGATGCTCTGGGAAGGCAGGTATTGGGGCGTGATCACATCAGAACTCCAGCATTGAGTGGTGAGGGAGGGAAGGATCAAGAATTTCCCATAATTCCCCTGGAAACCTGTTTCGGGTGGTGGTGATTGTACAGATAGATTTCAGTAGGCTGCCTAATGGGGTGTTTTTTTTTTACAGGCAGTCCAAAACACGATCATTTTATTTAATTATGATTTCTTTTAAAAATTCCACCCCAAGGGCTCTAATACAGTACTCGATTTAAGGATGAGGGGGATGGGTGGGGGTTTTAATGTGTTTTTAAAAACGGCACTTAGGAGCTTTGAATCACAACAGCTTAGTTTTAAATTTCCTACGTGGAGCTAGTTTCAGAGAAGAAGCTGGACTATACCTCTGGGCTATCCAGCTGTACCACACGACTTCTCTGCTGAAATGAGCCAACGGTATCCCCCAAACTGGTACCCCAAATGATGAGGGTTAACCAACTAGTCTATCTTTCGATGACCCAATTTTTTTTCAGGAGTATACTCCGTAAATGCGTGTATGATAAATGGTTAATAATTTCTGATGACACTCCAGCTTTTATTTTTAAAAAACAAAGCCATATTGGTGTGTTTGTTTGTTTGTTTCCCAATAGATGCCCTCACAGGTGGGGAAGGTTCCCAGGACTAAGGTCTGTAACCCCCCAAGCAGCTCGCACCACAGCTGCAAATGCTCCTGCTTAGCCGTGTTTTGCATATGTGCTTGTGACTCCCTGATCAGGAGCAGCTGATGACCCCCTGCCATCCGTTCGGTAGCATTAGACATTCCTTATGTTCTTATCAAAAGCATTCCGAGCTGCAGTGCTCCAAATTCAAGAGGTAGATGTCCGTAGATTGAGAACCCGATTTCAAGCTACTCTCCTAAGATACAAGGAGTGTCTTCTTTCTTGTTGGTAAGCCTTTCCTAAAGTGTCCCGCTCTTCTCAGTGATTTACCTCTCATCGACGGGCTCATCACATCCAACCAGAGAGGACTCGGGTGCAGCCAGCACAGAGAATTGTGTTCCCTGTGTCTTGAGCTTTAATTTTTTAATCGTTTATCTCAAGTGCAAGTTAACCGCATGGAGCTTCTTAATTCAATGTTCGAAATTCTCAGGACCAAAAAAAAAAAAAAAAAAAAAAATCCTCCTCCAAAGATCCCACACTAAATTTCTTTGCATTCCAGCATGCTTACATTTTGCTTTCTTAAACCATACGAGCTTTTCCAAGGGCGCAGTGAGGCTCGTCTGAACCCCACCTTCAGGTCCGCATTTGGATACTGTGGGGCTCTCGTCATGTGTACCGTTACTCTCATCCGCTGAGCTGAGCCTCACCTTTGGTGGGCTACCCCGCCAGAGTATTCGCAGCTTTGGTCCGAGTAAGACTTTCTGGAGAAACCAGAAAGGGAAACTAGAGTGCGACCTTTAGGACGGGAGGAGGGCACAGGGATGCGTCCCTCTTCCTGACTCCTGATAACCCAGAAGCCTCGGGTTGCCCAGCGGGGTGTGGAGGTCATGTGTAAGAGTGAAGTGATCAACCTTTAACACGTCAATACTTTGGACACACCCAAATTCCCCTCTCCCCGCCCCCAAATCTTTCCTTCTTTTTAGACAGAAAACTACAAACCAGAATCATGTCTGTTGTTTAATACCTTTCTCGTATGGTGACTAACATAATATAATAAAAAATCATTAAAAAAAAAATACCTTTCTCACCGCAGGTGTATTTATGCTGATCTGGTACAACCCCGTAAGGCTCTGTACTTTATAATTATCAGGTCAGGGAAGTCTTATAGGAAAACTACTTTTCCTTAAGATATTAGCTAAGTATTTAAAAACCAATCTATGTTATGAATTCTCCTATACTCGAGAAATTCCAGGTCAGCACAATGCCATTTGGATCGCAGAATTAAATTTTAATTGCTTAAAATCGCCTGGACTGCCCTCCCACCCCCGAGAGCACGCAGAAGGCCAGCACTGAGAACTCACGAACTGCTCTTATTAACCATTCCTGGATACGGCCATTGGGTATTTCGACATAACTCCCTAGGAAGGCGGTTCTTTATTACGACATCGTGTTTGCACGTGGAAAACCACAGACAGATTCCTAGAAATAGGTTATTTGTTTAGACCAGTTAAACCCCAAAAAGTGGAATGAAGGCCTGCGGATTAGGATAAACTCTCGGGGGAGATTGTTGCCGTCAAGCACCTTTGGCAGTCGACCTGTGGCAGCTCAGCACCAGCCCGGGGAGAACGGAGGGATTCTGGTGTCACTGGAATCTTCTTCCTTGTCATTACTGTAGAAAGTGCGACAAAGCGTTTAGCTTTGAAAGTAAGAGAGTTGACATCTTGCTGTTCTTAAAGGAATAGATTCTAGCCACGAGTGTTCTAATTTCAACATTTTATTAAATAATTTAGATGTATGACCCGCCATATTCAGTAAGAACTGAAATTGGAATATTTAATGGTAAGGAAAAGGCACCTGATTGGCCAAAGCATTTGTGCTACTTTACGATCATGTTTGTGCACTAACGCCTGTTACTAACCGGCACCCTTAACCCCGCCTGCTTGCATCCCTGCTAACAGTGCATGTACTAAAGGAGGCCGGCTGCAGCCATGCTTGCTGAATACGAAGTGTGTTCACAGACGTGGGATGGGGCTCACGGGGCTGGCCCTGTGACTTCTCTCCCTTCTGTTCTTTTCTATAGCGGGCAGGCTTGAGGGGTAGTAGAAAGAAGACATTGTAGGCTCGGACGCGCCCCAATTAGAGTTGCAGCTCTGCGTAACATGAGACAAGGCACAACCTCGCTGATCAGTTAGAGAGTGACGTTTGTGAGAATTTCTCCTGAAGGGATTAAATCAGATAAAAGAAGAAAACATATTACAGTTCTTAACATACGTGGGGTCCTAAGGAAATGGTAGCTCTTTATGATCATTTTTATCTTGGAAAAGAAATACATGCTCAGAGTTATGTATTAGATTCATAGGTCAGCGCTTCAGAAATTCATACGACCCGGCCGTCTAGAACCCAGACGCAGGAGGGCTGGGGCTAGGGCGTCCCTATTTAGATTCCGATGTACCACTTGGTTTTCCCAATATCGGTTCTTTCGTGAGTTAAAAAGACAATGCTCAGGAGTAGAAGATATTTCTTAGTATTTCATGGTATTTCACGAGCCTGCAGATACCCATGAGGCATCCTCTGTACACCGTGTCACTCCCAGAACCATCCTTAAAAGCTTGACACTTTGCTGGTTCTCACGGTGTTCTTTTTAAAAACTAACCTCATTTTGGATCCCGAAAGAAACACATTTAAAAAAATTAACCACAGATATCAAAGATTTGGAAACCAGAAATAATAAGAAGGTACTCTTCTGCAGTCGAAGAAGTTCACGATTCGCATTCTGTTTTTTCTCTAGTTTTTTTTTTCCCCCGAAAGTCCAGGGGGTGTACGATCATCGTTATTTTGCACATACAGATTTTGGTCTTGCATTCTTTATCTTACCTTACATCATATGCTCCTTCACGTTATGACGCGGTTTTGACAACCAGCCTTTCAAATGACTGCATAACGTTAAGCAAGCGTATTTTTGCTCATCGCTGGGCATTTCAGTGGCTCCTCCCTCTCCTTGCAGCTTATTTTGAATAACTAGATATCAGAATCAGGTCAAGGTAAATATCCAGTGAGACCTGCACAGGCTCTCTCCTTTGACTAAAATAGTAAAAAATTGGCGCCAAGGCTCTGACAGCACGAGCGAGCTGGTGAGCAGCAGAAGGGAATCCTTCTCTCAGACTCTAGATTACAGATTGGTCAGGGGAGGAAATTGATTCGTCCTGCAGTAGTGCCTGAAAAGTTAAATTTCAAGGATGTATTTGGGTCTTTTACCTCTCAGAGTGACCGTCTGAATAAGCTTGGACAAGCACATCTTGTTGAAGTGACAAGTAAACCTTGTAGGACCAGACCCTAAATTATAGAGTGCCCATTCTGGCCCTTGGGGGGCTCACTTCCTTGATTCAGATACTCAAAAAAAGGAAGGAACCCGGTGAGATTTGTCCAAGCCCTGGATCAGGGGTAACATTCGCCCGAGAAGAGACGCAGCATGCTAGGTGTGTCTGTCTTTTTGGTTTGGGTTTTTTAATATAATATCAGTCATGTGACCTTAGCTCCAAACTCTATGCTCAAAGACCAGCCCTTCTTAGAATGCATGTAAGAAAAACGATGCCTTATGTAAATTTGCAGCCAGAAGTTTTTAGAGGCATTTTTTAAAAATAGAGTTCCTTAAAAGGATTCTAAAAAATAGAATCTTTCTAAAATAACCTTTTCTACCTTTTTGCCGCAATGAACCAGAGTGTTTAAGACTCATGCATTGTATCCTCAGAGACCGTCTTCTCTGTCAGGACCCTCACCCGAGCACGTACAAACTCCGATGGGGCGGAGGGAGAGCGCTATGCCGATGAAAAACCAGACTCCAGGGTCTAACCCGTCTGGCTCTGATCTTCTGTGAGGAGTGGAGTCTCTCAGGGTCCCCCTTTCTAGCACTAATGCTGCCTTGGGGTCATTTCACGGGGGGCCAGTGAGCCCCCAGCACCATGCCCGGTATATGGTAGCCGCTCCGTCGTGCCAGCCATTGTGATGAAGAGTAGTCTCCTTCTGGAAGCTGGCTCTGCACACGTGCTGATTCTTACTACTTCCCGTGTGTGAACAGATCTGCTGTCTTCTTTTTAAACATGGTTCAGCCAGCCTGGCCGGCTCAGTCAGTGGAGCATGTGACTCTTGATCTCAGGGTCATGAGTTCAGGCTCCATGTTGGGCATGGAACCTACTTAAAACTTTAAAAATAATAATAAAATCATAAATAAAAATAAAATCAGCTGCCTTTAAAAAAATAAAACTGGTTCGTGTAAGGCGGGCGGGGCTGGGAAGTAGTGTACCTGCCAACCCCAGACAAACCAGGGGAGCAGGCAGGAGGCAGAGGGAAGGAATGTCCCTTACACTCCCACCACACATTTTTTCCCCCTGAGTGTAGAATTTGTGTGTATTCGTTATAAATAGAGAATTTCAGGAAAGTACAAATCCAGAAATTATATGTGATGGAAAGGAAGGAAGGAATGAAGGAAGGAACAAAAGAAAGGAAGGAAGGAAAGGAAGGAAGGGAGAGGAGAGGAGAGGAGAGGAGAGGAGAGGAGAGGAGAGGAGAGGAAAGGAAAGGAAAGGAAAGGAAAGGAAAAGTTTGTCCTCTGAAAAAGGTCTGTGGCTGATCGGTGTTGGTTTGCATGTAAATCCACTATTAACAAGTAGAAGTCTAATCAGTACGTATAGTGTCTTTGCAGCATGCAGGCATGGCAGGTCCATAGTCTCTGGTAAACTCTGTGGGCTAAAAAGAGCCTCTGACTGGTTGCACCATCTGTCTTGTTGGGTTAGGGATTGAATTTGCAATGGATTTCTTGTACCAGTCTTGTCTTTGAGACGTGATGACTCTGTCTGAGGATGCAGGAGGGGAGGATTGGAAAGATGGTTGGGCTGGAGGGCTCTTCATCACCTACCCGTCCAACTGGCCAACCACAAAATTTACTGAGAATCAGCCATTAAGCAGCCACTGTTCTAGGCACTGGGGATACACTGAACAAGACAGACACAGTCCCTGCTCTCGTGACTTCCTTTCTGCTGAGGTCAAGTCTGAGACATTTGGACCCCTATTCTGCACACACAGCCCACCCTTGACTACGTCACTGGACAGTGCAAAGCAGCACAGTTTGGTTGGTTTTACAATTATCATAAGACTGAAATTGTCACGTGCATTCAGCACTTGAACTCTCTCACACGTTGGCACCTCCACAAATCTAGAAATTTCTCTGAGTTGTGGTGTATAAGAAACTTGGAGGCCTGGGGCTGCCAACCCAGGAGCCCTCGTGAGAAAAGGGAGTAAATAGATCTCGCAGCTCAGCACAGTAGGGAGCAGGAGCAGGAACCAGTCTCAAAGCAGTGAGCCCCCCCCCCCCCCCGCCAAAGCACACCTGCGTGTGCCACCAGCCTATGTGGAGAAGGAGCAGGTGAAACAGAAGTTAAGCCCTTAAACATATTGGGGAGACTCCCAGCACACTGTAGCCCGGCAACGTGAAACTGCAGCAAATCAGAACCTCTCCCTTCTCTCCTGTGCCGGCCCTAAAACCTCTAACTAGGCCCTCACAATTTGCTAAAACACACACCTACCAGAGAAGCAAACGATTCTGTCTTGATCAGGGGCCGTCTCCCCCACTGGATTGCCGGCTTCATTAAAACTGTGTCTGGCTTGTTCACTGATGTGCCCTCTCAGGTAGACGCTCAGTCAGTACTTGCTCACAAATGAATGCATCTGAGACTCCTCGGCCTCATGAGGAGGCTGGCCGTGACGGGTGAAGATGTCTCTTGTGGGTTGAGGAGTGAGGGACCGACGGCTTGAGGATTCCGCATTTGCCATCTCCCTAGAGGAATTCCAGCCAACGTAATAAGACGTGAAAAAGGAACTGGAGTATAAGTATTAGAAGGAGAAGAGAAAATCGGTATTTGTGGGAGGTTGGTGATCTACCTCAGTGATTGTCACCCAGGGGTTGACGGGACATCTGGCCGTGTCTGGAGACATCTTTCTCACACTGAGGGAGATAGGGCTGCCTGCCACTGGCACGTCATGCATGAAGGGCAGGATGGCTGCTGCACTCCTACAGGGCACAGGATGGCCCCTCAGCCCGGACTGATCCAGCCCAAAATGTCACTGGTGCTGAGGTTGGCATAGCATGAATAACAGGAGGACAGACTCCTGGGCCTCAGAGGAGGGGGCTCTCCAGTGAGGCGCACCTATCCCTGCAGCCCTGATTTGTGAGGAGGTTTTAGTTAGTGCATGAGAGGCTTGGCTAGATAGGTTTCCTCTCCGCGGTCAGAGGGAGCGCCCCTACAAGGGCTGCATCTCTGAAGGCTCCTGGGAAGGGCCACCAGAGCCAGGACGCGGGGCTGTGCCAGTCGGCTGCCCGGGGGTCTGAGAGGCTTGACCCAACTTCCAGGGGCTGACAGTGCCTGTAGTGAGCAAGGTGTGTGTGCATGGGCTGACGCGGACTGTCCAGCTTCTCTTCTTCTAGAGCGCCCTAGGGTGGCCGCGTGGGCGTTACCACACGCTGACAGCATGTCTCCTCCTGTTTTTGTCCAGACACCAGTTCTAGAGTTTCAGAGCCGCTTCGCAGCACCTTTCCTGACATGCATTCAGACTCAGCCAGCAAAGACCTGCCCGGACGCATTCTGTTGGATATAGACAATGATACGGAAAGCACCGCCCTGTGAAGAAAGCCCCGCCCCCGGCCCCTCCCTCCCTGGAGAGCGGAACCCGGGCAGGTGCACGCTTCTCTCTGCAGACCAAACAGTGAAGAGCTTTCAGTGAAGGGGAAAGAAGGCCTGGCGTGCAGGTCTTCGCCTTCCCGCAGCCCCAGGAGAAGGTGGAGGCTGACACTTTAAGCTGAATGACCTGTGTCTTGAAGAAGTTGGCTTTCTTTACGTGGGAAAGAAATCATGCCAAAAAAAATTAAAAAAAAAAAATTAAAAAGAAAGAAAAACAGAAAAAGAAAAAAGAAGTACCTAGAATGGAAAGAGTATTATTGCCTAGAGCGTGTGGGAAGCTTTGTCACCGCCATCAAGGCTGGCGGCACGAAAGGCAGTTTGGGATGAAGAAGCAGCAGCGCGTGAACTCTCTATTTAAGAAAATACATACATTATGCAAATCGCCTGCTTCCTGCTACTTGGACTTTCATTCTTATATATTAGGAGGGAGGTTCCTCTCCCTCACAATTGCTGCAGAATCATTTTGTATGAAGGATGGTCGTGCCTCCCCCGACCCCCTCAAAACCACGAGCATTGATGGTGACTGCTGGATCCGTCACCTCAGCAAACTGGATGTGACTTGTGCCTTGTTGGATTGCCAGAATGTAGAAAGAAATGTACTGTTCTTTTTTTTTTTTAAAACAATGTAATTGCTACTTGATAAGGACCGAACATTATTCTAGTTTCGTGTTTAATTTGAATTAAATATATTCTGTGGTTTATATGAAAACTTTATAATTCTCGGAAGCAAAATTATGGCTTGTGTGTATGTGTGAGCATGCATGTTGTCACTTAACCAAACAGAATTTGGGTGAGACGTCGGGGGTTCTGATGGTGACTGTAGAAGCCTGAGGGTGTGGAGAGCAAGGTCACAGCAGTGACAGCAGTCACCAGGTGCCCCGGAGACCTCCCAGACTGTCCCGTAGTGCGTGTTCTGTGGTCAGGCTCTTCCTTTGCACCTACCAGTCCTGACGCCCTTTCTTGTCCACCCAGAGACCCCGAGAAGAGTCAGCCCCACGGGTCCAGTGCGGGAGTCCCAGCTGTTCTTTTCTGTAGGAATTCTCTTTTCCAGTGACTTGGAGGCCCTGCTTTCCCAGGACTGAAATACTTGGGAAGAGCGGATGGGGGGATGGAGCCAGGTGAAGTCCCACAGTCTGGATGGCTGTTCTGATGACAGCGCCTCCCAGTGGCCCAGATTTGGTGGTTTTCTCTTGGGAACAGAGAGAGACACACGCTCCCAGTGTCGGCTGCCCTGAGCCGTTCCCTTGGTAGAGCTGTTTGCCGGGCACATCAGAGACCTGTCGACCTTTGTGCTCACTTTGGCAGCACATACACTACACCTGGAACAATACAGAAGACACTGGCCCTCCTTCCACTGTGAATGAACAGGTTTCATTTGAAAAGGGCAGTCATTTTTTCCCTCACAACTCAAAGATCCCTGTGCCCCCCAGAGTGCTTCCTACACTTATTACATTGAAAATATGTATCTATTTCCCCCTGTATCTTAAATTTGTATTTGCTTAAGGCTGACTCTCTCCCTCCTCAGACGCCATCCCCCCTTGGCTGTAGATCAAGCCCCTCACAGAGAGCAAGGGTCACGGTGTCAGCTGCCCATCGGCATTCAGCCCCTTCTCCAGGGAGCCCTCTGTCCGCAGTCAGGCTTCTCTGCGGGACCCTGGACGTGCTTCCTCCACAGTGCTGGCGCTCGGGGAAACCGAGACACCGTGCTTGCCGGGGAGATGGTGTGGGTGCCATGGACATTCTCCCCAGAGGGGCTGTGTGGGGAAGGAGACTGCTGCCCCCCCCCACCGCCTTTGGCCCTTGGAGAGGGATGTGTAGCCTCCCCCTGGAGCCCCCTTGCCCCACACACCGTCTCAGGTTCCGGCCAGGAGCCAGTTCCCGAGGGTCTGGATAGTAGCCACGTTAGCGAACAGCTCCCCACAAAGGTGGGGGTGTGCCTTCACCCCACCCACCGCAGTCCTTGGGACCAGTGTGGCAGAGCTAAGCCTCTGACGAGCCTGGCCCAAGGTCCTGAGAGCAACAAGGAGGAACTCAAGAGACACGTTGAGTGACTGAGTGAAGCCAATGGCTCCTCAGCCCCAGGGTTTCCTGTCCGTGTTCCTTTGAAGTGTGGAAATCGGGGTCCCTTGAGAGACTGCTCTGAGAACAGAGTTCTGAGTTCTGTCATGCCAGTAAGTGGTTCCAATCCACCCCAGCTCCCTTTATCCCAGGACTGGAATCACATCTCTAGGCGCTGGGCTACCCCAGAGGGGGCGTCAGGGCTCGCTCTGTGGGCCTGCCCTTGATCTTAGCCATGCACGCGGCAGCCTGTGCGGGTCACCCCATCAGACCCCAGCGGAGCCCCGAACACAGAAAGGAGGATGGCTGGGACTGCATGGGACAGGGGTGGCTGCTCTTCAGAGCCCCACTGCCCCTCGGCCACTAGAGGTTTGCCGTGGGAGTGCCTGTCCTTCTGGCCACTTGTTGGAGGGGAAGAAGCCTTGTGGGAATTAAGCAGAGAAAGAGTTGACGCCAGCACGCAATTCCCTGATTTTCTGAAAGCACAAGGTTCCAGGGCGCCACCGCTGATCGACTTCCCGGAGATCATATGGAGAAGCAAGCGGCACAGGGAGGAAAGCTCCGCGGACCAGCTCCCCCTCTGCCCAGAGCCAGCGGGAGTGGAAAGCAAGCAGTGGCCTGTGGGTTCCATTCCTTGCACTTTGAAGATGAGTTAGGCAAAGTTCAAATGCTAGCACTTGGCCCTGGAGATGGGGTCACTGCCAGGCTCGGAGGTCCCGTGGGTCTCTTCGCTTGTTTATCCCTTTGAATTTCACCCTCGGTGTTGCATGATAGACAAGAAGAGTGAATAATAGCCTTTTCAGAAAAGGCAGCTTTGACGATTCCTTTCTCCCCCACCTTCTACCCTCCGTTCCCTTTTAAGAAGAAAAGAGCTAAATGTCACGTTGAAAACGGCCCATGAGCTCCTTTGAAGCCTCACGGTAAACAAACAATGCTTTATTATTTATCTCCTTTCGTTACAAAAACAGGGTGCGGACAACAGACTGGACCCCTGGGTTCACCCCCATGTTACGCAAAGTAGCCCCAGAGGAAGAAGGCACAGCTAACGCAGATGATGAGGTTGGTGTCCAGAAGGGTCTTCACGAGGGGGTTTTCTTCCAAGGAAACTATGACGGGTTCCACTTTGCTCGGGGGCTCCTTGCCCGCGCTCTCCATTCCACAGAGCCACAAGACGGCTCGCTTCACTTTGGACTGCTTTGGGATCGTGTCACCTAAAAGAACCCAAATGAAGGTCATAAGGATGGGCTGTGTCTCCCAGAGAAGGGGGCAGAGGGGCCGACCGGCTGTGTTCCAGGCCCAGTGAGAAGTATTTTCCATACCTTTTCTGGAAAGTATTCATGAATGCCTTAATCTGGAAGAGTGGTATTTTCAGGCTTGTCATCATTTTCAGATGAAGAGACAGAGCCTCACCTGACTAACTTGGGTGAAGCCACGCAGCTGGTAAGGAGTGGCAGAGGGGGGTTTAGAAGCCACATCTGTCCGATTCCCTCCTCCCTATCACCCTGTCTGCCAGGAGGCCCAAGACAGAGAAGGGCACTCTCGCGGGAAACTATTTCCCCATTCGGAGCTGGGGCTGCAAGCTCTATGGCCTTTAAGAGCCAGGAACATGGTCAGGGGGACGCACTTTGCTTATTAAACTTGTCAAAATATAAACCAGGAAAGATTCTCTCATTTTTCTTGAAACACATGGCCTTCTGGATCTATCTTTGAATTTCCCTTGTTAGCTTGTTTTTCTTTTTTCTCAAGATTTTTATTTATTTATCCGAGAGAGAGACCATGAGCAGAGGGGAGAGGGAGAGGCAGACTTCCCACTGAGCAGGGAGCCTGATGCGGGACTTGGTCCCAGGACCCTGGGATCATGACCTGAGCCAAAGGCAGATGCTTAACCGACTGAGCCACCCAGGCACCCTCCCTCATTAGGCTGACATGGATACATAGCCACAGTACATTTGTATATACATGTATATTGATACATGTAAAAGGCCACGTGTGATGGTAAGTGACAGCCCATGGCCACAGGGTCATGGGGCAATAGGGGCGGGTGGAGACCTTGGCTCACCAAAGGGCACAGCCCAGGTTTAAGGGGCTTTCTTTCCAAGCTCTGGACAACGTTAGTCATGCAGATAGGTGGGCCCAGTGTTGTTACATCTTCCCATGTTTCAAAAGAAGATGGAAATCTGGAATTTTATATGAAATCCCCCGAGTTTTCAATGTTAACTCACCTTCTATTAAAATGGTAGGTGGACTAAACCACAGGATGTCTGCAAGCTGCCAGTCTGAAACCAGCAATTTAGAGAATGTCAATGGCATTGCAGCCTACCTGGCAAGATTTCGTGGCAATTTAGTGAGCCGTGTTTTAGCAAGCCCTCGACACGGGTTTGCTCTTGTTACTCCCCACTGAGCATCTGTTGAAAGTTAGACCAGACACTGGGAGTCAGGGGATGCTAACATTCCAAGTGTGCCCCTCTTCTAGCTTGTGATTGGTAGAAAAATCTCCCCTTAAACATCTAATGCTTCTTGGGCTTCTACAGTAACCGAGGAGAGGCAACTCACAGCGGTCGGGGTTGGATATGTTTTCTTGAACAATCTCCAGCTGGATGTCGGTGATGCTGGCCTCTGGTGTCCCGTTCTGAGAGACGGTCAGAGGCCGGGGAGTTGCTGGTGGGACCTGTTCCTTCCGGACCATGGGGTCATGACGAGTAAACCAGGTCAGGCGGCTTACCTAAGGAGCAGAGATAGTTCAGATTAGGGTCCCCTGCTTGACCCCATGTTCAGCCTCACAGGTGAGAATGTCCCCTGTCACTGCGCCTCCAACAAGCTCCAGCTCCCTGCGCTCTGCAGAACCGTTGAACACTTCCCCCACGGTTCCCCCGGCTTTCTTCGGCAGCCCTAATTCTGTTGGGATCTCACCCTCCTTCATTCTGGCCCCCCAGAGCTTAATCCTAGCCTGGGGCTTTTTTGGGAGACCCCCCACCCCCACAACAGCCATTCAGCACGTGCATTTCTCTAGCCACAGAGACTGAACCGGCTCGCGGGTAAACACGTGTCGAGCTGACTGCATCAATGGGAATCAGGAACCCTGCTGGATGTGCTGGGACAAACATATTTCTGCTTTTGCTTGATGAGTATGAGAAAAGATAAAATCCCTGGAAACTTCCAGCCCCACACAGTGCCTGAAAATTGAGGCAGAAATGAAGGATGGATTTGGATGGTCTGCTGTCCCAAATCAAGTTGCCCCTTAAGCCCAACCCTGGATGTCCCACCTTTTTGAACAATCAAACCCTCTTCATTGAGGCCAGTTTGGGTCTGTTTTCTGTCGCTTGCAGCCAAGGGTCTCAGTGGTTATACATTATCAAACGCAAACGTACCATCTCCTTGGAGGGCGACTCTGTGAACCAGCTCACAATGGACACGGTGATCAGAGTCACTGCAGACAGAATCATGGAGAAATAGAGGTAGTGGACATCCTTGACCACGCCAGGGCGGTCATCTGGCTGGTCACACCGAGGCTGCGGGTAAATGAAATCCAGGACCAGCCGAATCAAGCCTAGGAGAAGGCCCAAGATCAGACCTGAGAAGGCCCCCTGCAAATCAGAGCAAGGCCATCTTAGAGACGTGCAGGTTACGGGGCAGCCAGCCCGGGCCTCTGCAGACCCCGACAAGCCGTTCCCAAGAGCTTGCCTTTCTAGGGGTGGTCAATGAAGGCATCAGTAATTTGAAAAGGACTGGAGCTACTTATCTGTTTATCTTTCACACAAAACTGATCATTCAGGCATAATTTACTCATTCCTTGCAAATTTACCTTCCCTGTTTCATGACACAATGCATGGAAACAGAACCGCTGTGGTTGCTCTTCGAAGGCCAGGTGGCCCCCTCCCCACACCTCCATCCGCAGAACTCAGCCTCCGTAACACCACCCACATCATTAAGACATCCTCACGGCAGCGCTTATCCAGAGCTACCTTTTCATTGGTCCGTTTCCAGAAACATCCCATGATGAAGACCACGGCCACGGGCGGCTGCAGGTAGGAGCTGATGGACTGGATGTAAATGAAGAGCTGGCCCCCCTGGCTTGCCTGGACCACGGGGATCCAGAGGATGGAGACTAGCACCAGCAGCAGCACAAATGCCCTAGTGCCCGGCGGAGAGAGACCCTCATTAGCATGTCTCCCCGGAAACACTGCTCTCTCTCTCTCTCTCTCTACAGCTTTATTCAGGTAGAATTTGCGTACTACAAGATTCACCCATTCTAAGAGCACAATCCCCTAACGCTGGGCAACGCCATCAAGTTTCACAGCATCCTTTATTCCAAACAGGTTCCTTCATGCTCAGTTACAATTTACTCCTTATCTGCTCCTGTTCCTACAGATTTGCCTTTTCTGGACAGAAACAGGATTCAACAGTGGTCTTTGGCCGCCAGTGTCCTTCACGGAGCATGTTTTTGAGACTCATCCATGCGTCGTGCATTATCACAGTATGTCATTCGTTCTTATTGTTGAAAAATACTCCACTGAATGGCTCTACCATGACATGCCACCGTCTATCCTGCAGTGGTCACTGGACACTTGAGTTGTTTCTATTTTTCCACTCGTGTAAACAAAAGCTGCTGTGAATATTTGTGTTTGAGTCTTTATGTATTTTTGGGAATGCAATTTTTATGTAGACATATGTTTTCATCTGGGAATGCAAGTGCTCGGTCATATGATAAGTTGTATGTTTAATTTTTTTTAAAAGCTGCCAAACTGTTTTGAACGGTTGAACCATTTTACATTCCCACCCACAGCGTTAGGAAAGTCCCAACTTCTCTATTTCCTCGTCTGTGTTTTTGATTATAGCCATTTTAGTGGGCACATCATGGTATCTCTCTATAGTTCTCCAGGGTTACCATCTCACTTTGCAGATTATTCTAGATCACAAGTCCTTTGTCAGCTACAAGGTTTGCAAATAGTTTCTCCTTACCTGTGGGTTGTTTTCTCATTTCCCTAATGGTGTCTTTTGAAGTGAAAAAGTCTTAGCTTTTGATGAAGTCTAATGTATTTGGTTTTTTCTTTTATGGGTTATATTTGTGGTGTCACACCTAAGCACTCTTTCCCTAATCCAAGGCTGAGACAGCCCTCGGGGCCCCAAGATGCTTATTAGCATGCATTTTACATAATATTTGCATACCATCCATTTCGGTCCCTTCTGTTCCCCCCATTAGATTTCAGGACCTTACAGAAGGCTTGGTAGGGAACCCTTCCCCACCCCACCCCCTGCCCAGTCCCCAGAACCCCTTCCTCCTTTTTACCTGGCTAACTCCTATTCATCCCTCAGGTCCCATCCAGTCCAGGCTGGGGACTCCTCCGAATTCCTACATCTCCTGGCTCCTCCTCATAGCACTCACTGGGCTTGTAATTTCTTTTTAATTATCCTCTCTCTTTAATTATCTTCTCTTTAGCTTTGTGAAAGCAGATACTGAATCTCTGCTTTTCCCTGCTCTCTGTCCGGCCACGGGGCACATAGTAGGTGCTCAGTAAACATCTCTTCGATGAGTGATTTATCCTCATTAGAGTCCTAATGAATCTCACCTTTGCCATCAAAGGAGGCTGAGCCTCCACGATGAGTGGCTGGCCAGGCTTTACCTCTGGATGGGCCCAGCATTCTCCTCCCTGGGTATCTAAACTTTTCACTCTCCCTCCCCAGTTCCACTTAGTACCTTACCTGCCAACAATCATGAGCTCCTTCTCTGACGCCCGAGGCCGCATGTAGTTCCAGAGGTCCATGGTGAAGATGGTGCTGGCACTATTAAAGATGGAGGTGAGGGAGGACATGAGCGCCGCCACCATCACAGCCATCATGAGCCCACGGAGCCCTGGGGGCAAAAGGGAGGTCTATGGGCCTCAGGCTTTTCCTGCTAACTGCCGCTGCCTCCACTCATGACCCCGTTACCCCAGGCCCATAGCGCCAGCTGATCCCAGTAGGTGCCACTGGGAGGAGGCAGAACTCAGGGGTGGGAGCCATGCGGAGGGACAGCGGCTGGAGGGGTGGGGGGGCATAGCCAGGACCTAGGTTTTATTTGAGGACCCTGGCTGTGGGACTCCGTCCCTCAGCCCAGAGCACATTCCTTCCTGCCACCCTCCCATCCTGCCCCTCCCTCAGATCAGGGCCCAGCCAAGGTCTTCCTTTCTGGGTGCGCCAGGGCACTCCATTTAGGGACGAGTGGACGTTACCTGTGGGCAGGAGTTCCAGCACCAGTTTGGGATACGCGATGTCAGAGCAGCCAGAGGGGTTGCTACAGACCTTCAGGCAGGTTTCTGGATCTGCACAAGCCACTTCATCTGTGGAAGAAACAAGAGCCGGAGTGAGCAGACAGACCCTCTGAGCCCAGGCCGAGCCACAACGTGGGCTGACACAGGCCCACGCCAGGAGACAGGATGACTGTCTACACGTGTACAGCTCCGTGAAATAACAAGGAGCCTAGACTTCATAAACCATGACCTTCTTACTTAACCTGGCCCTATCTGTAAAACCGCGACAATAATGTAAGTCTGCTTCGTATGATATCGTGGGGCTTGGCCGAGACGACACACATAATGCCCCCGGCCCAGAAGCTGCTGTGTAGGAAGCGCTGAATACACTTCGGCTGTTATTTCTGTCACCCAAATGAAGCGGAGCCACCTAGCGGCCATTCTCCACAGTCCCCATCAGGCTGCATCCCCCGACCCCCCAAAAGGGGACACAAGCAATTCACATCTTGCCTACAGTTCCTCGGAAGTACACAGGAGAATGCCATTGCCCGACGCGGGCGAAAATTTTCCAAATTCCTCTTTTCCCCCAGCTCTTCGAGAGCTGTTCCATTTTAGGCTCCTACCAACCCCACTGTGCTGGCTCAATATTTGTCTCCTCCTCTTCCTACATTTCTGGGTCGGGCCTTGGCTCTCCTGAACAGCATTCCGATTTTCCAGTGCAAATCCACCCAGCCTTCCTGGCACCTGCAGCCCTTCATCTCTTTCTAGTATGACAGTGATCACATCCTGAGCAGACAGGCGTAGGCCTCCTGCTTAAGCCAGAGTGTGTGGCGAAGCAGGTGCTCAGCAAATTTCCATGGGACAGGGGCTAGCATCACAGCGCTCCTGTATGAGGGAAGACGAGAGTCCCCTCACTGTTTCTCAGATGAAGAATCAGGGCAAGGGACCTGATTATAAACACCCCAATCCAATTTTTCAGAGAAGGAAGACCAAGAAAGCGAATGCTTTTCTGTCTTTAATGACTCTGGCAGTCACCCCACCCAAGGCTTAATCCTGGCTACTGGGACCTTCAGAACTCTGTGTGGTCTCAATGGTTTGGCACCTTTGTCTGAATAATACCTTTCTCGTCACCTTCTGACTTCCTCAGCTCCTGATATCTGTGTGAGCTGACCAATGCTCCTCACCAGTGCCCCAATGCCTACCCAACACCACTCACCCAAGCTGGGCCAATGATTACCTCTCAAGTCTCCTTCACCAGGTGGATTGAGCTCTAACTCCCATAAATCCCTCCTGGGCCCCCTCTGCTCAATCCAGAGTCTTCAGTCCTTGCTCCTCATTTTGAAAGGCGATGGGCTGCCTGTCTGCCCATCTCAAACCTCAGTGTGCAAGAGAACGTGAAGCCCTTCACCCCTCATGACAGTTTCCTGCCTGGTCCCAGTACAATGTCAGTGTCATGACGACCACTTAACTGAGAGCTCGAATGTAGATGTGTGACAGGGTCTCCAGATGAGGCCGTATACTTAGTCTCTATGTTTTTACCTGCATCGAATGTGCTAATTTAATAAATGTAACCACTTAAAGGACACCACAATTTTAAAATGCAGTATTATTCTATCTTCATTTTCTTTTTAATGTAACATAAAACCTAAGAAATGTGGGGCGCCTGGGTGGCACAGCGGTTAAGCGTTTGCCTTCGGCTCAGGGCGTGATCCCGGCGTTATGGGATCGAGCCCCACATCAGGCTCCTCCGCTATGAGCCTGCTTCTTCCTCTCCCACTCCCCTGCTTGTGTTCCCTCTCTCGCTGGCTGTCTCTATCTCTGGCAAATAAATAAATAAATAAAATCTTTAAAAAAAATATTTAAAACCTAAGAAATGGATATAGCCCCAGGCCCTTTCACCCACTGGGAAATCCAAGGGCAAACTGGTCTTCATAAAATTTCTCCACGCCCTGTTATGTCTTCTCAAAGGCTGGGACCCTTCGCCTCGCTCACATCCACCAATGGGTGCTGTGGCCACAGTTATAATACAATTGCTACGGGATAGAAGCAGATACCCCCAAAGCTCTGGTTCAAGCCTTAGACAAAATTAAGACCGTAGACCAAAAGTGGTATGTGAAGAGAAGTCCTGAGCAGAAACAATCTTGAGAAAAATGCTTTTGACAGGTCAAAGTTCTTGGCTTTTTATGACTCTTCTGAGAAGTCTTAAAAGAAGATAAGGGAATAGTTTCATTCCCGTGCCCAGAATGTTGCAAGGAGCCTCCCAGGTCAGACAAAAGTCTCACTCACATTCAGATCATATGGGTTTTACCTCTCTTTGTCCAAAAACTCCTCTCTCTTTTTTTAAAGATTTATTTACTTTAGAGAGAGAGGAAGAGAGAGAGCTCAATCCTCGGACCCTGAGACCATGACCTGAAACCAAGAGTCAGTCGCCCAACCAGCTGAGCCACCCAGGTGCCCCCAAAAGCACCGCTCTTCAAGGTACACCGAGGAGCAAGACTCTCCCTAGGATATTTAATTAACTACATAGTTTAACCTTTGGTTAACCTTAGGTTGTTTAACCTTCCAGACATGCACCCTTCAACCATGAAACGTGACAGACACAGTTTACAAAGCATGTTTGTGGCAGTTGTCCTTGTCTGTGCAGCTTAAAGAATATATTCGTTGGGGCGCCTGGGTGGCTCAGTCGGTTAAGCATCTGACTCTTGATTGTCAGCTCAGGTCTTGATCTCAAGGTCGTGAGTTCAAGCCCCACATTGGGCTCCATGCTGGGCATGGAGCTTACTTTTTTTTTTTAAAAAAGAATATATTCATACTAGTTGGCTCAGCTAAGCTACAACTGAAACCAACAGCCTTATGGATCATTCACCCACCACTGGGCAACAACCACCCACCTTCCTTGGGTTAATTAATCAACCATTTCATATATGGTGTGGGTTCTCTCATCAGACTCTGATAGTTGACATAAAGGATGCTTCTGGCAAGGTCAGATCCAAACAACACAAAATCTCCTATTTCCAAATGCTAACATTCAATTCAATACAATTCTCATTGTATTCTTCACAACGCCAAGGGGAAGATGTGGTTATTACACCTCTTGTAAGGACAAGTAAATTGAGGCCCAGAAAGGTAGAAAGGCTTCCCCAAATCAAACACCTAGTAAGTATCATGGATAGGTCTCACACCCTGAGTGTATTCCAGAGCTCAGGTGGGGATGATTGCGTCGGTAAATGGGTACATTTCTAGACTTCGTTTTATTGTTTTTGAGGGTGGTTTTGCTTCTCTCTTAATTTCCACTGTGGTTCCTTTCAAAGTGTGTGCCATTTCTCAGATCGGTAAGTGGAAGGAGGTGTTGTCCAGGCTCACTGCAGCTCAGGATTAGAGCATCCTTTTGGGTGGTGTCTGGACCCAACTGAAGATTCAGGAGGAACTGGCAGAGCAGACATAGAGGGACACATGGAAACAGGAAGGTCGAGTGGCTTGGCCTGGAGCCTGGCACTTTAGGTAAGGGCTTCTCAGTCTCGTGGGGAGCTTGTTAAAAAATAGATTGCTGGGCCTCAACCTCAAGAGATTCTGGTTCAGTAGGTCTTGGACAGGTCTGAAAGTTTGCATTTCTTTTTTTTTTTTTTAGTTTAAATTCAATTAGCCAAGATATAGTACATCACTGGTTTTTTTTATATAATGTTCAATGATTCATTAGTTCATTTAACACCCAGTGATCATCATATCACATGCCCTCTTTAATGCCCATCACCCACTTACCCCGTCCCCCCACCCACCTCCCTTTCTGCAACCCTGTTTCCTGGAGTCAAGAGTCTCATTTGGTTTGTCTCCCTCTCTGGTTTCTTCCCATTCAGCTTTCCCTCCCTTCCCCTGTTGTCCACTGCACTATTCCTTATGTGCCACATATGAGTGAAACCATATAATTATGTTTTTCTGACTTATTTCACTTAGCATAATACCTTCCAGTTCCATCCATGTCGATGTACATGGTAGATATTCATCCTTTCTGACGGCTGAATAATATAACACTGTATATATGAATCACATCTTCTTTATCCATTCATCCATTGAAGGACATCTTGGCTTAGCATTTCTAACAAGTTTCAAGGTGACATTGATGCTGGACTGGGACCCACACTTTGAGAAGCACTTGTCCAGGTCTTCAAACACTCCATGCCCGCCTCATCTTCTCCACCCTACTTCACTCTCAAATTCCTTTCACTTATTATTAGTACCATATGCTAGAGTGTTTTGATTTGTATCTTATCTTGCTTTTTCATGAGTATCAGACTCATCTGCTACATTAAAAAGTCCTAAGGGACATAGAGCATAGCATTATGTCTCACTTAATCATGACTGCTGATCGACTGGCTGTTAAGAATGATGGTCAAGGTCTTGCTAGTGATATTCCAGACACTGACCCAAAGCTTAAGGCGTAATTTGCTAAGAGAAACAATAGCATGATTAAGAGCTGGGCTTTGGATGCACATGCACCTGGGTTCCAATCCCAGCTCACCCAACACTAGCCAGGTTAATTTCTAGCAAGTCACTTAACCTTGGAGGGGTCTAGATTGCTCTTCCTTATGCCCCAAATCCAACCCATCACTAATCTAGTTGGATCCACTCTGAAATGTATTTTGAAACCATCCAGCATGCTTGGGTGGCTCAGCTGGTTAAGCATCCGACTGTTGATTTCAGCTTAGGTCATGATCTCAGGGTCGTGAGATTGAGCCCCACATCAGCCTCTGTGCTGGGCATGGAGCCTGCTTAAGATTCTCTCTCTCTCTACCCCCCTCTGCCCTTCCTCCCAAAAAAGAAAAGAAGAAACAACCCATATGGATCAACTGTTGCCTCTTCCTCCTCATAGAGGCCATCCCTGGAAACCCTATCAGAAGAAACCCCACCAAGCACTCCCTGATGTCTCCCTGTGCCTTTTAATCACAGCTCTCAACACGATCAATGGCTCACAGCTTTCAACATAATCAGTGGATAACTCATTTACTTATTTCCTTATCTTTGTGTGTCTCTTCCACTACTAGAATGTGAGCCTCACGAGAGCAGGGATACTGTTTGTATTGTTCACTTATGGATCCCCTAGGGTCCATTCTAGGGTCTCCTAGAATAAGGCTTGACAGATCACGGGCTCTCAGAATCTTTGATGGACACATGGAAGAATAAATGAGTGGATGAACTTCAGTTTCCTCACTTGTAAATGAAAAGAGCCCTAACAGTACCTACCTCATGAGGTTGTTTTGAGGAATAAATGAGATTAATACATAAAATAAGAGTAAACACTTCTATAGTGCTTACCTCATGCCAAGAACTGCTTTAAGCCTCATGAAGAATTAGCCCCATTTTATGAGTGAGGGAACAGAGGCAAGTGGCTTTCCAAGGTCACACCGCTAGGAAGTAGCAGAGCCAGGATTCTGGCTGCAACATTCAAATCAGAGTCCATATTCAGAAAGACCGCACTCTCTGTAAGACTCTTAGCAAGATGAACATAGGTTGTTTAAAGCAAGACTCTTAACAAGATGAATGTAGGTTGTTCTTTGTTTACGTGTCAAACCTTACCCAAAAGCTGTATATTTTGCGTCAAGTCACACAAATCCCAAATCCCAAATCCCAGTTCTTACTCTGACCTGGCTTTTTCCAAGTCTTGTGCGCCTTCCCTGGAACCAAGACCAGTGATTCTGGGTTCTTCGTGCCCTCTGGGCTGGAGGAGTGGGAAGCCCAGAATCTAGCACCAAGGACAGCTCCCCCATTTTCTTGCCCCAATTCTTTGCTCCTAATGCTTATTGTCCTAAATTATTTTGACAAAACTTCTAGGCCATTCTACCCTTTCTTTACCTGTGCATGACACTGTGTAGGATAAAGCGCAGAGAAGGGAGCACTCTGCCTTACACTCCTCTTTAAGTTAGTAACAGCCTTGGTGGGTATGGGAGGAAAGCTCACTGATTTGGAAAAAGAGGAGCTTTCTTCTATACAGACCACCAGTTCCTGACATCACAATGACTCCCAATAACACCCTCCCCCAGTGCTGTTTATCCACACAGTGCAAATCTTATCACTTTACCACATTAAAGAATTTTTTTAAGGTAAATATTCTAGAGGCTTTGACATCCCTGATTTTTGTCAAGTACCCCCAAACGGGTTCCATTGGGCCAAAAATAACCAAACCATTGAGCGGAAATACTAAGAAGCACAAGAGGAACTCTCACATTAGCCTTTAGGAAACTGACATCTGGAACCACAGGGTCTCGGCCTGTAGTTTCTGGCTTCAAAAAAACACATTTGAGGCAAGGCCCCAGATGGGTCTCCTCTCTACTGGCCTGGGACACCCACTAGACATTCCTGTTGAAGCCCTGTTGGGAAACACTATAGAGTCAGATGTCTGGATGGGGTTGCCTCAGCCAAATCACTCTGCAGGGACTCCAGTCCCAATCTCTGATGGCAGTCATGTACTTACAACACTTCACAGGGTCTGAGAGTCAAAGACAGATGACCTCTTCTCCCCACTGTCTTCTCACCTGGGAAGAGGACACGACTGACCATTCCTGGGAACACCATCATGAAAAGAGGCAGCACTTTCAGGTAGGCGGCCATCAGAGAGCCTCCTTTGGCATGGGACAGGTTCTTGGCAGCCAGAGACCGCTGAACGATCACCTGGAAAACAGTGGGGTGGTTGGAGGCTGAAGTGGCTCTCTCTAAAAGCAAACAAAGAGTGCATCGTGGGCTTGGGATCTCGGTTTGTCTAGCTTCTCTTTGGGGGAAACACCACTTTCCTATTCCCAATCCCTGTGGTCCAGTTGAGGAAGCTAAAGAACCCCCTTCCATCCCCTCCCTACTCCTTTATCCTGGAGTTGGACCTGGCCAACTTGATTTCTACACAGAATTTCTCCACTTCTCTGGCTACCGTGATCAGTTGAGGAAAAGTATGAATCCGAGGTGGGCCAATTACAGCTTTCCATAGAACTTCAGCTTAGAAGAGGCAACGGAAAGCAGCACCCTACCACCCAAGGCCTCCATTAGAATTGCCAACTATGAAAGGAGCTTAGACCACCAGCTGCACCTCTGACATCATATTGGGAAAGATCCCTTGAAACTGAAGTCATCTCAGGGATGCCTGAATGGTTCAGTTGTTTGAGCACCTTCCTTCAGCTCAGGTCATGACCCTGGGGTCCTGGGAGCGAGCCCCACATCAGGCTCCCTGCTCAGTGAGAAGCCTGCTTCTCCCTCTTTCTCTGCCCCTCCCCCCACTCATGCTCACTCTCTCTTTCTCAAATAAATAAAATCATTAAAAATATATATCAAATTAAAAAAAAAAACCTTATCTACTCAAAAGGAATAACTTGTTCCAGAGTGTTTTCTGAGTAGGAGACTGGTCCCCCAAAATCATCCTCCAGCCTTCAGATTCAATCTACATGAGCCCAGAACTTTCTCTCCTATTTTCTT
Source organism: Ursus arctos (assembly GCF_023065955.2). Lineage (NCBI taxonomy): Eukaryota > Metazoa > Chordata > Mammalia > Carnivora > Ursidae > Ursus > Ursus arctos. The sequence continues at coordinate 84,382,894 of NW_026622874.1, read as the reverse complement.
AGGCTTTGAGTCTTGAAGCATCTGGAGAAGCTACAGAGACCTTGGTGAGTTACCAGAGCCTTTACAAGCAGGTTCAGCGAACTATGGACAAGAGGACTGAAATGTCACATCATTACCACTGTGACACTGTGACAAGCAGGACAAAGTTGGGATTCTTCCTTTTTTTTTTTTTTTTTTGACAGTGAACATTTATGGGGTAATCTTCCTAGAGTGTCCTGCTCCTTCTTTTGAAACCCACTCCCTGTCCACACGGCTACACTACCATCTTGGGCATAGCTGCCTGACCCAGGGGTGGGCACCTGACGCATGCTGGACCCTTCTACAGGATTTTCGGATTGGGACTTAGGGAGTTGTCAGCTTCTTTCCTGTTGGTCTGCAGTGCGAGGCAATAAGACGGAGATGGAGAGGGAAACCAGACTACGTTCCAGCAATTTCTGAAGGCTCGTTCTACTTCCTGCTGTTTGTATTCCACGAGCTAATACATCTCCCACCCTTTTCCTGATAGTTTCAGGGGTTTTGTTTGTTTGTTTGTCACTTGCAGCCAAAGGTACCTTGACAGGCCCAAATTAGATTTGTTGGGATGCTGCATAGGAAAGACTCTAAAATGTAGGATTGGCTTATGTGAGGAAAAGGTGGGGAGCATGGAGGCCCTCAGTCCACAGCTGGGAAGTTAGCCATCCTTGTTTAGAGGTTGGTTTAATTCGGGTGCCCGGGTGGCACAGTTGGTTTAGAGTTCACCTCTTGGTTTCGGCTCAGGTCGTGATCTCAGGGTCGTGAGATCAGAGCCCTGCGTCGGGCTCCCTGCTCAATGCGGAGTCTGCTTGGGATTCTCTCTCTCTTCCTCTGCCCTTCCCCACCCCGTGCTCCGTCTCACTCTCTCTCTCCCTCTCAAATAAATAAATAAATCTTTTAAGAAAATTTATAGAAGTTGGTTTAACTGTTATATGCTATTTCTCAGAACTCCAGACATGTATCTACTGAGGCTTTCTAGAACACTTGAGAATGTGGTAGTAAAATGTGAGGATATCAAGGTCTATAGAACACGTCATGTTGCTTCAGTAAGGTGCCCAAAGAGGCACACAGGCGTCGATCCTAGCCTGTCCCTCTGCAAGCAGAGAGGAAAGCATTTAGAGCTTTGGAAAACAAAGCCCTTTCTACTGGAGATCCCGAACTGTGACCAAAAGGAAGTCTGGCTTTTATTCCCAAGAAGTGGAGAATACAAACATCAATTTAAGAGGCAGCTGAGTAAGTTTGAAGACATTTGTGCTCCTTGAAAACCCATGAGCCCAGGGATGAGGGGGTCCCCTTGTAGGACAACCCCCAGGTCCAGGTAATGGAACCACAGTTTAGAGGAATGGTATGAAAAGGAGTTAATCCATGTAGAATGGTTAGACCAGCAGCAGTAAATGTTTAAATGCCATTACAATTGTCTGTTGTTATTTATCTTTTCAGTCTCTACCCAGGAAGATCTGGAATATTCTCTGTCAGTGAGTCACAAATGCTGCTTTGCCTTTCTCCTGTTCTAAAATTAGCCTAGGGGCACCTGGGCGGCTCAGTTGGTTGAGCCTCCAACTCTTGATTTCAGCTCAGGTCATGATCTCAAGGTCGTGAGATAGAGCCCCGTGTGGGGCTCCCTGCTGCGCACAGAACCTGCTTGAGATTCTCTCTCCCTCTCTTGCCATCCCCCCGCCACGCACACCTGTGTGTTCTCTCTCCCTCCCTCTAATAAATAAATATCTTAAAATTAGCCTAGATATACCCTGGCAAAGCTCTACGTTCCCGAGGGCAGGACCAGCACAGTGAAGCAAAGCAGTCTCAGGACTCCACGGAATCCAGGTCGGCGGCTACACTCTGTGGTCAAGACCAAAGTCACGCGGTCAAGGAAGGCTTGCGTTTCCAGGCCCTCTTGCCCTGCTGGCATTTGGAAGGAGACTGAGTCGTCTGTGACTAAGTTCCCAGGCTCCTGAACAACGTGGGGTGGGTTGGAGGTGGTTTTCACAGGGTGCATGCTGGAATTCCAGCTAAGAAGGGCTCGAGGCACCTCAAGTATTTGTACAAATTCAGAAGTATCAGCCGGCAGTGAGCTGTGTCAAGAGCACTAACATAAACCACAGCAAAAATGTAAATGTTTTTCGTGGTTTATTAACTGTCCCTGCGACCGAAGGACTATGGCCAAATTCCTCATGCTTCCCTCTTCTGTAACCATTAGTAACCACACTGTTAGTAAGGAAACAAGGAAATAAGATGTTAGTATTTCAAGGTTATGCCCCCTGAACTTGACTCAGGGCCTGTGACGTTTAAAGTCCACGCTGTTAGCCTAGATCTGTGCTGTGTCCCAAAGTGTCTCCTACCTGAGATTTGCGGGGGGAGGGGGAGAAGATCTGCCAAGGATGGTCTCTCTCTTAAAGGGGCAGTGCGTGTGTATTGTGCCCACCACTGCCCAGGTACGGAGCCACTCTGGGCCATGGGGGTACCTGGGCTCTGTTCTCGGCATGGTCACCTGCATAAATTCAGTTGCCCTACTCCGAGATCATCACTTTCCATCAGCCCTGGGGCACCTGGGTGGCTCCATCAGTGAAGCATCTGCCTTCGGCTCAGGTCATGATCTTGGGGTCCTGGGATCGAGCCCCGAGTCAAGCTCCCAGCTCAGCGGAGAGCCTGCTTCTCCCTCTCCCTCGGCTGCTCCCCTGGCTTGTGCTCTCTCTCTCTCTCTCTCCTCTCGCAAATAAATAAATAAATAAATAATCTTTTAAAAAGATAAAAAATAAATAAACTTCCATCAGCTCTGACTCTGTAATACAGCTTCCAAAATGGTACACAGATCTCCGACCCTCATCAGGAAGACACATTTCAATGGGTGATATACTCGCTGGGTTTGCAACCTGACCGAGCATAAACAGGTACGCATAAAACGGCTCCTATCTCCCTGCCCAAGAGCATGCGCTCTTCTTCGTTTTACCTACCTCCACCCGGAGTTTCTTCATGGATACGTAAGAAATGCAAATATCGATTCTTTCCCTCCCCGCTTTAACACAAAAGGGCTTACTATACATGTTGTCCTGCCTTTTGCGTTTCTCGTTTCTTTCTTCACACCAGCTACGTATGAGCTGGAGGGTATTGGTTCTGGCCGTTCCCTCCGTTGCAAACTGTTCCCCCACTATCGCAGGAAGCCCTGCTCTTCTTCGAGGCCTCTGCTTCCAAGGGTGACCTCCCCTTGCCACCATATTTTATTTATTTGTTTTTCAAAATGCTTTATATATTTTATGTAAGTCATCTCTACACCCAACGTGGGGCTCGAACTCACAACCCCAAGATCAAGAGCTCCACCGACGGAGCCGGCCGGGCGCCCCGCCACCCTATTTTAAACTGCATTCTCACCTTCTCAACCTCTCTTGCCTTCCCTGCTTTAAAAAAAAAAAAAAAAGACATTTATCACCTTTAAATATTCCACATAATTTACTTATTGTCTGTCTACCCCCCACTAGAGGAAGGTGAGCGCCAGGTGAGACAAGAGCACTGTCTGATCTGTTTACTCATGCTTTCCAAGTGTCTGGGACAAAGAGGACACCCAGTGAGTATTTGTTGAGTAAACGATACCCAATATCAATTTTAACCTCCATTTAAAATGTCTTCTCTTTTGTTTATTGGATCTTTCCAGGCATTAGCAAGCTGTATTAAGAATTCCCCTTTGGAAAAAAAAAAAAAGAATTCCCCTTTGGGGCGCCTGGGTGGCACAGTCATTAAGCGTCTGCCTTCAGCTCAGGGCGTGATCCCGGTGTTCTGGGATCAAGCCCCACATCAGGCTCCTCTGCTAGGAGCCTGCTTCTTCCTCTCCCACTCCCCCTGCTTGTGTTCCCTCTCTCGCTGGCTGTCTCTGTCAAATAAATAAATAAAATCTTTAAAAAAAGAAAAAAGAATTCCCCTTTGCAGGGGCGCCTGGGTGGCTCAGTCCATTAAGCATCCAACTCTTGATTTTCGGCTGAGGTCATGATCTCAGGGTCGTGAGATCAAGCCTCATGTCTGGCTCTGTGCGGAGCAGAGTCTGCTTGAGACTGTCTCCCTCTGCCCCTCCCCCTGCTCACTCTCTCTCTCCCCCCCCAAAATAAATAAGTAAATCTTTAAAAACAAACAAAAAACAGTTCCCTTTTGCAAATATTAGTAGCCCCGGATTTGCCATTACATGAGCAAGCTCCAGAAGTAAAATAATGTGGAGCAGCAGGAAGGAAGGAGTAGCCGAGCTTGGTGGGGGAGGGAGAGGGGAACGCAAACAAGAGAACAGATGGAGGAAACCAGCCGTCCTGCAGGGCGCTCCCTCATCAGCTGCCCCGTACCTGATCCGTGCACCAGTACCACAGGGACGGGACGGACATTCCAAGTAGGATCCCAGGCCACGGGAGATCGGATGTCACGGGGTCTCGGAAAATATGGAAGGCATCTTCTCGGGGCAGCCCGCAGCTGTTGTTCTCACTCCGGTTGCTAGCCACGGCCAGGAAGTACTTCTCCTCCAGGCCTTCCATCCCGCCAACTGCGGCAAAGCCTAAAACGCAGAAGAAACACCAATTTGCCAGAAACTCCGAGCCATCGACAGCAAGTGGTAAGGGGATGGCTGGATGGGCGACATCCTACGTAGAGCAGAGCTAACACGGGACGTTAGTCACCTTAAAGGTTCTTAGCCTTGTTTTGATGCCTTAGTGGTGATTACGTATTGCTTCTCAGAATATTAATAACCAACGCATAATACAAAATACATAGGATTATAAAGGAAACCAAACATACTGAAGGCAATCATCAAAACATAAAAACTGTGGCTTAGTAGTTATTTGCTCCATTAAACAGTACGACCTAGCAGTAGGTCTAATAACTATTTATTAATTAATTTATTTATTTTTAAGTAATCTCTATGCCCAACATGGGGCTCGAACTCACAACCCTGAGATCAAGAGTCATACACTCCACTGACTGAGCCGGCCAGGCTCCCTTGTAATAACCATTTGGTTTCAAAGCAGCCATGAGCACAAACAGTACTTCAGGCCAAGAACTGTGAAAACATCTGGATAGAAACGTCTGTGGTATCTTTTGGTATCAAAGTCATGGATGTTGCTAATATTCCTGTGGTTTATTGCCTACATCTATAACTGAAAAAAATATGCTACATTTCAATTCTAGATTTATGAAAACAGAGATGGATTTTTTCCCATCCAAATTCACATGGGTATTTTTTGTAAATTTTGCTTATTTTTTTTCAGTGACTAATTTTTGTAGATGGTGCTTTGATGCTGGAAAAAAGTTACGTTCGCTATTATGAGAAAGCTTATTCATTCATGTAATTTATAACTTCTAAATCCTTATTTATGGTTTTGTCCTGTGGAGTGTTGAAGTCTTTGGCACTATTTTGGTTTCTGTCAATTTCTATTTCTAACAACTTTCCGTCTTGTGTATTTTGCTGCAAAGTGTTTTTTGTTTGTTTTGTTTTTTAAGGTTTTATTTACTTCCTTGACAGAGAGGGAAATAGAGCGAGCATGCACGAGCAGGGGGGTGTCAGAGGGAGAAGCAGGCTCCCCACTGAGCACGGACCCCGATGAGGGACTCGATCCCAGGACCCTGGGATCATGACCGGAGCCGAAGGCAGACGCTTCACCAACTGAGCTACCCAGGCGCCCCTTAAGATTTTTTTAAAGTAATGTCTACACCCAATGTGGGGCTTGAACTCCCAACCCCAAGATCAAGAGTTGCATGCCCTTCCAACTGAGCCAGCCAGGCACCTTAAAAGGCTTTTTTTTTTTTTTTTTAAAGGCTTTTCTCTTCTTTTTAATCACTCTAAAAGATAATCGACTGTCTAAAGCAAAACTTGTAGCCGCGTATCGGGGTTCAGGGCGTGTGTAAATGTATAGTAACAATAACACAGAAGACAGGAGGGAGAATTCGGAAGTGTAATATTGCCAGCTTCTTAAACTATACATGAAGCAGGAGAATAACGTTAGAAGGAAAACGGAGATGAACATTGAAAACTTTAGGGCCAACACCAAAATATTTTTACTTATAATTAACCTTCAAAAAAATGATTGTTTACTTAATAATGTCTCCTTCCAATCATTTGTTAATGTACAGAAACACAACTGATTTTTGTACATTGATTTCGTACGTACAACTTTATCAATTTGTTTATTGCTTCTAACAATTTTTGGTGGAGTCTTCAGGGTCTTCTCTATAGAATTCCTGTGTTCAGCAAACAGACAATTTTCAAGTACTTGGAGATTTTGCAGGTATATTTCTGCTATTGATTTTTATTTAATTCCACTACAGCCATAGAATACATAGAAAGATCTAGAGGTTTGGCTAATAATAGACCTTGGGCAGATCTGTTTTGGCTCTCTCTTGCCTCTGAAAATCTGTTTTAAGTAGCTCGTGCAGCCCTGGGAGGCTCAAAGATTTGGTATTTCTGACAGCGACACTTTTCTAGTGAGGCTGGACATGTCACATATCCGTTACTCATCTGTATTTCCTCTTTACACACAGGACACCATGAAGTTTTTCTTCTTTTAAGGGACTGAAACACTTCTTGTTAAGTTAATAATACGTCTTTTTCGTCTGTGTTGTGAAACAACTATTCTATGACGACTCTGAAATCTTGTTGGAAGGATGACAGGCACAGAAACAAAATGCAAACCGTGCAGAAAGACACCATGTTCCGGTCAAACTCTTGTTTACACCCCTCGACCCCTGTTTCTAGACAATTCCTGAGCCTTTCCTTGTTTTCCATGCCTTTGACACGTCAGAGGAACTGGTTAGGTTATGTTGTAAAATGTCTCTCGATCTGGGCGTCTGGTGGTTCTTCCCGATGAAGCTGAGGTTATGTCTTGGCAAGCATGGCACACAGGATACGGCGTGTCCTCCTCCCCGTATCAGGAGTGACATGAGGTCAATGTCTAATTCCCGGTGACATTAACCGTGATCACTTAGCCACAGTGGTGTGGGCCAGGCGGCTCCACTGGGAAGTGACTATGTTTCCCTTTGTAATGAATAAATATTTTGGACACGACAACTGCGGCCATGCAAAGATCCTGTGTCCTCCTCAACTCTCCCTTGCCAACCTGAGCTCGTATCGCTAGGTCTTGCCTGCAGATCACTGTGATGCCCTCCTGGTGAGTTTCCAGCTCTCCCTCCAACTGCATTTATTCCCTGGGATTCTTCTCTAAGGAAGAGCTGCCGCTTTGCCCCTTTAATTTGTTAGTCATTTATCCCTATCAAAATTAGAAGAACTATTCATTTTTACTTAAAAAACAGTAAATGTGCAGGTGCCTGGGTGTTCAGTCGAGTAAGAGGCTGACTCTTGATTTCAGCTCAGGTCATGATCTTGGGGTCATGGGATGGAGCCCCTCGTGGGGCTCCTCACTCAGCGGGGGGGCTGCTGGAGAGTCTCTCTTCTTCTGCCCTCCTCCCCCGTCCCTCTAAAATAAATAAATCTTAAAAAACAAACCAGTATGTTTCCATAAACCCAATTCTTTGACAGCTAAAATAACCATACGTCGAGCAGGAATGCCCCAGTGGGTATGCTTTTGAGCGTGGGCTTGCCGATCACAGTGATGAAAGCAGATGTCACCGAGAGAGGGGTTGTCATCCACCCAAGTGACCCTGGGGCCCCACTTACTGTAGCCCATCAGGATGAGCGCTCCTATAAGCATGATCAGCGTCTGCAGGGCGTCCGTGTAGATCACAGCGGCCAGGCCACCTGGGTGGGGGGGAGGTAAGCACTGGGGTGAGGAACGGGTACCGTGGTGGAGAGGAGTTACCCTGGGGAGCAAGTTCAAGACCTGCCTCAGGAGATTTCTTAGTGTTGTTTGCAAAGATGGCCACGGTATCTCCTTCCCGAGCGCGTGCCCGCTTTGCGCCGCGGCTTTCCTGCTCCTTCCAGGCTGAGGTAAAGCTGATTGCTCTACTTCTTAACAAGAGGCTGGCCAAATGGCTTGCTTCGACCGACAGAATATGGTGGGAGCGATATTGTGCAGCTTGAAGCCTAGGCCTCAAGGGCCTGGAAGGTTCTGCTCTTGCTCTCGTGTTGCCCTGAGACCTCCGTGCTGGAGAAGCCCATCCTCGCCTGCTGGAGGACGATGGCTCACGTGGGGGGGAGGCCCAGCGACAGCCCTCTGCCTGGACTTCCCTTCCCCCTGCACTTCTCTTAAGAGCTTCCTTCATAGCATTTAAGTGTGGTTCAAACGTCACCCTAGTAAGGCCTTTCCTGAACATTCTCTGTGGGAAAAAACCCAAAAAACAAAACACCCTCCTTATCCCATCACTGCCTGTCTCGCCCTGCTTAAACTTCCTTCAGAGCACGTATCAGATTATAATAATATACCCTCATATTATTTCTTGGTTTCCTTGTTCATTGTCTGTCTCCCCATTAGAATGTAAGGTCCTTTCAGGTAAAGATTTTATCTGTTTTGTTTACGGCTGTGCCCCATTTCCCAGCACGATGTCTCGCACCTGCTAGGTAATATCTAGATGTATTTGCAGAATGAATTATATGACACCAAGAGGAGGCAGAGGAGGGTGAAGCTGGAGCAGAATGTAAAGATAAAAAGGCGAATGTTCCAAACCAGATACTTGTCCGGGCCCTACTATGTGCCTGTCTCTCCCCTACGACGCAGCTCTGGTGGGGAGAGAGGAGGCTGCCCGACCTCAGGCTCCAGAATTCGTCGCTCACCATCTAGTGTTACAGAGTGCACGTGAGCAAACATGCTCAGCCCCGACAGTTCTCAATAAATAGTTCTTCAATAAATAAATGGAAAATAGCTTGATGCAGCTGTGGTCCATTTTTAAACCCTCCTTCTAATTGGGAAACCCTCTTCCTTTGGACAATGGCTGAGAGAAATCATCTTATCTGGAGTCATGGAGCGAGGTGTAATGAATGAATGGTTTTAACACACGGGAACATCAGAAGATGGGCCAGGAAAAGATTGGGGGGGGCACAGCCTCTCAAGCATCACCCCTTGTTCAGACACACCTGCTATAGTGTACAGAGCCGTGATGGCCAACAGCCCGACTATGGCCAGGTAGAGATCCAGGTGCAGAGACTGCTGGATAAAGATGGCGCCTGCATACATGTCCACCTGGGGAGACATAAGTTGGCAGATGAATGAATGGAAGGACATTTTCAGCACAGGTTCCCCTAAGCCTGAATTCGGGCAAACACAGAAGAGTCCTAGACTGCCCCTTATTCAGCCACATCTTCCCAGATGGGGGGTCTCAAACTGGAGCCCTGTGGGCCATTACATTTGACACCCATTCACTGGGCTAATACAACTTCCTCCTCAGTTGTCTTCCGGCTTCTGTTTTTGATCTTCTACCCTCCACCCTCGACACTGCAACCTTTATCAAATACTGTCATGATCCTATCATCCTTCTCCTGCCCATTAAAATTCTTCAGTGGTCCTCCCACGTCCCCCCGATAACGTCTACGTAAGTATGTTAGAGTTGCATGCCAGGCTTCATGGTCTGCTCACCCCTTGGCCTCATTTCCTTCACTCCCTCCATGTTCCCTGCTTCCCTAATGAGCCCTGTCCATCCATCTGGAATGCCAGCCCCCCTTTCCCTAGCTGGGAACCTTGGTCGTAACTTCCCTTGGGAAGGCTTTCCGCCTCTGTAGCTTCCCACCAGCCGAGAGGCAGGGTTCTGAAAGGACGTTGTCATCCAACGTCCGTCTCTCAAGCCTGTAGCTGGCGTAGAGTCCGTTATTGTTTGGAGTGAATGGAATTCCTCGGCACTCCCGGCCCCCAGCCCACCTCACCTGGGACAAGCTCTCGCGGCCCCAGCTGGAAGCAGAGACAGCAACCGCTGAGTTAGGCTGAGCACACGTGGCCTGGGGGCTACACCGCATCTACCCATCTAACCAAAGGCCCGGGTGGGGCAGGCTCGATGGGCCTCAGCATAGCTGATGAATCCCTGATGACTGCCTGACCCCAGGAGGGGGAACAGCCCCCCACAAAGGGGCTGTCGGGGCTCTCGGAGTCCCGTTCTGTGACCCGCACCATCCAGACAGGTTGCCAAAGCTTTGGCGGGAGTGGAAAGAGGTGTCCTTCCCTCCACCTTTTCTCCCAACTTCCTCTGTCCATGCTTCCCCTCATCCCCCACCCCTCCCACCCCTCCCAACCTCCGCGTTCCCAGGAAGCCCGCCCAAGAGGAGGAAATGCAGGGCAGGACACGCTGCCAGGGGCCGTACTGGACCTTCTCAGCCCCTCACCGAGATCTTGGTGAAGATATAGATGAACAGGTAGAGCACAGCCAGGGTGACCGGGATCCTGTGGCCTCCGAAGCGCTTCCTTAGGTATTCTGGCATCGTGGTGACCTGCGGGGCCGGAGCTGAGCTGTCACCACCCGCACAGCCTCAGGGCACTGGCCCGACCCCTCTCCCTCCCCCCTTCCTCTCCCAACTCAGCAGCCCTGATGGTCTTCTTAACCACAGACTTAAGAAGGGAGGAGAAAATGGGGACAGAGGAGTGGCTCAGTCAGTTAAGCATCTGCCTTTGGATCTGGTCATGGTCCCAGGGTCCTGGGATGGAGCCCCACGTTGGGGGGGGTCCCTGCTCAGCAGGGAGCCTGCTTCTCCCTCTGCCCCTCCCCCTGCTCTTGCTCACTCTCTCACTCAAATAAATAAAATCTTGAGGAAAAAAAAAAGAAAGAGGAGGAGAAAATGGGGGCAGAGGGGTGGGGTGCAGAGGAATTGGGGTTCTGTGCAGGGGGATATACCCACCTATTGCTCCCACCCCCATCGTATTATCAATTACTTACTGTTTTTCTTTAAACCAACTCACATAAACAGTTAAATACATTTACCTCAAAAGGAAACTTCAAAGCACCACCGTCAACAGAAATTCAATCTTCAATTTAAGGGGACCGACAAAAATAAACACTGGATAATCAAGCAATTATTTTCTATTCTTCTCTGGCAACACCGAAGACTCTGGACCCTATGCCTATTCATCCTTTAACAACAGCGAAAGAGAATGCTGGAGAAGGGTCGGGCTGGTGTTACAGGCGGACCAGCGCCAACCTAGACTTGCCCCTTGTGTTCATCCAACAAGTGAAAGGCCACAGGACAGGACACAGCGCCAGCACGGGATTCGGTGTAGTGGGGCCCACGTCTAACACCTAAAAGCGTCTCAAGAATCTCCATTTGCCCATGCTCCAAACTTTGGGGAAATTGCTCTCCTGTCAACCTTTAGGCAGGTTACCAGCAAAAGCAGGGGATTCAGACAGCAGTCTCCAGGGACAATAAAGAGACGAGGGGGGCACTGAATCACGGTGGCTCCCTCATGCCCGGGGGCGGGGGCAGTCTGAAGCCAGACATCATTACCATATGGGCACCCCAGGGACTGGGCCATGCTGCCAAGGACCATTATTTGGGTAGAACTTTCCTCGAGGGTTTGGCATGTTCTTTCCCAGCCTGCTCACCCCCACTGTGCACCGTACCCCCAGACTTGCGGTTGAGACAATGCCATATCTGGACTCTGAACATCAAGCCAACTGTTCTTCCATGAGGTACTAGATTTTCGATGGGGAAGGACAGACTTAGATTTTTGCAGAAATGTTTGTAGCCCCTCCTCCAGGCTGTTCCTGCTTGGGTGTCCCAGTCTAACCCAGGGAGGAGACTAATGAGTCCCTGACCACGAGCTAATGAATGGCCAACCATCCACTCCAAAGTCAGACTGTGAAGCAATATTGGGAGAGACTGTTAATGGTAGAATCTGGGTATTTAAGAACACAAGGGCATGCGGTGCAAAATCATTTCAACTTTGATGTAGGCTTGGAATTTTTTTCAAAATAAAACATTGGCCAAAAAAAGAAAGTGAACTCTAGGAATAAATGGACATTTGCAAATAGAAAAAAAAGCAAAACAAGAAAAAAAGCTTCTCTTTTCTCCCCATCTCCCCCAAAGGGCAATCTGGGAGTCTGACCTTCATGAAGGTCTTGCCTCTCAACCCTCTGGTTTTACAGCAAGACAAGCACATTAGGGGTTTTCCAGAAGCACGTGGACCGAACTCTTACCATGCTACCAGGCAATCATGCAGGGGGAGATTCAATCAGAGCATACTGAATGGACACACCAGTGGACGTGGAGTGAGAGCTGATTAGAGAGGACAGAGAAGGGCTTCAGTCCCTTCAGGTAAGTGGGCCGAGGAAGGGGCTCTTCACGCAGATTTACTGTCTCATCTGTGGATGACAGCCGACAGACGGGAGGCCACAGCTGTTAGGCTAATTGTGTCAAGCAGCTAGGAAGGCAATCTGCCAGCAAGCAAAGCTGAGACAAGCAGGCAGGTAGACAGGCAGATGGAGAGGTGAGGAATGGCCAGCAGTCAACACAGGAACCGCCCTCTGGTTATGGCTAAGATGTTAAGAATTATGTTAAGAAGTAAACAAAGTAAATGACTGCTGTCCTGGGGGATGAGCACCCTCGTTCCTGAGGCCTCACCGCTGGTGGGTCCCCTTCCCTCACACACCCCTCATTTCCTGCAGGATTCCCTGGATCCCATCCAGACTGCCGCACTTCATCGTCATGTAAAACCCCTCCCTCGTCCTCCAAAACCCATGCTCCCTGCCCTCAGCCTTCCCCCGGGCCCTGCCCAGCATTCAGGGGGGGGATTCCAGTCCCTTCTCTGTCCTCCTCTTTCGAGACTTTTCCCCAGTCTGGAAGCAGCCCCAAGGACAGTGCAGGGAACCCACAGGGGACACCTCGGCTGGTGTCTCAGTTTGCTCAGCCCCAGCAAATGGAGTCTTTCCACTCCAGTGAGCCAGTTCCTTGAGCCACACCTGAGCCTCGTCATCCCCGGGACCCTGTTCACGTCCGATGCCCCAAATGTCCATCAACGCAGCTCCCTCATTTGCTAACGCTCATGATACTTTGGGACTTGACCAAGACTTCCAGTCCTTCACCAGTGCCTCTTCTTTGGGTGTTGGCTCATTCCCCATTGTGTACCAGACACAATTCTAGGAGGAAACCGAATGGTTCCTGCTCTCCCGGAGCTTAAGGTCTACTGGGAGACACACACAGTCTAGGGCAGTGGTTCTCAACCGAGGACGATTCTGTACCTCCCCAGGGAACATCTGGCAATGTCTGGAGAATTGGGGCTGTCACGATTTGGGGGATGGGGTGCTGCCAGCATCTAGCGGGTAGAGACGGCTGCTGCAAATACCCTACAATGCACAGAATACCCCCACCCTGACACATGCACAACACCCCCCCAAAATTATTCAGCCCGAAATGTCACTAGGACTGAGACTGAGACACCCTGGTCTAACGGGAGAGGCACACAGTCTGATGGGGGAGACATATGAATTTAATCATCGCATGAGCAAATGCAAAGGAGCAACCAAGGCCAATACAATGGAGGAGGAGATTTAACCTAATCAGAGAGGTGAGAGGGGGCTTCTCAGAGGAACTGTTGCTTAGAGTATGATTTGAAAGATGAACACAAGTTAACTGCCCCATGAATGCAAAGAAAAACTTTCTAGTGAGAGGGAAAAGCACTGCTGTGTTTTGGAGAAACAGCCCCGTGAGGACGGGGAACAGCTGGGTCCTGCCTTCGGCTCAGGTTGTGAACTGCAGGTCCTGGGACCGAGCCCCGCATCAGGCTCCCTGCTCAGTGGGGAGTCTGCTTCTCCCTCTCCCCGTCCGCTTGTTGTCTCTTTCTCAAATGAATACATAAGAAACATTTTTTTTAAGGGGGGGGATGCTTGGGTGGCTCAGTCAGTTAACTGTCTGCCTTCAGCTCAGGTCATGATCCCAGGGTCCTGGGATCGAATCCTGCATCAGGCTCCTTGCTTAGTGGGAAGCCTGCTTCTCCCTCTGCCTGCAGCTCCCCCTGCCTGTGTGCTCACTCCCTCTCTCTCTCTGTCTCTGGCAAATAAATAAAACCTTAAATAAAAATAAAAAAAGAAAGCACAGTGAGATACAACCACGTGCCCTCCAGATTATCAAGAATTTAGTTGGAAAATACCCCGTGCTGGCAAGGATGTGGAGCAACGGAGCAAAGGGAATCTGCAGACACTGCTGGTAGGAGTATAAACTGATAGAAGTATCTGGGGGAAATTTTGGCAGCATCTAATAAAGCCAGATGAACATAGGCAATAGCCCCAAAATTCCACTCATAGATAGTCAGTCTCTGTGAACACCTTTCACGGGCTCGGGACACCTGTACACTATGTTCTCAAAGCGTCATCCGTCACAGCCCCACACGGGACAACCTGAAGCCCACAAACACAAGAATGGACAAGTACCCTGGGGTGTAGTCACACCACGGAATACTATGTAGCAAAGAAAATTAACACACCAGTGGCACGCAATGAAAGAATAGGTTACCCTGATTCCATTCATATACATTCTCTTTTCAAAAGTAAAATGAAACCATACTGTTTAGCTACACATAATGAAACCTGCAAAGCAAAGCAAGGAAGCGAGTACGATGAACATCAAGGAGAAAAGAAAGCATCGTCACCTGCAAAAGGCACATGGGGGAGGTTATGTTTTATGTCTGAATCTGGGTGTTTATTTTGCAACAGTTTGTTAAGCGGCACATTTGTGTTTTATCACTTTTTTTTTTGTTTTATCATTTTTTTGTGTGTGTTTATTTCCCAATAAAAACGGAGTGGGTAGCTTTTTATCTTTTCCTGGCATTGACCTTTCTTATCTAGTTATGGGCTGAATCTCTCCTCTGAATACTTGTATGATGCTGTCCAAAGAACGTCTAGGTCCTGGGAATTCTGCACTGAACAGTGCGCTTGGAGATCCTTTTCCAGCCATCTACTGACTTTGTCCCTTTTCCCGGCATCATAGCCCGTAGTGTGGATGCCCACTCCCCTATTGATGGACATCACGGCTGCTCCCATATATATATTTTTAATTTATTTGTCAGAGAGAGAGACAAACAGAGCACAAGCAAGGGGAGTAGCAGGCAGAGGGAGAAGCAGACTCCCCACAGGAAGCCCGATGCAGGACTCGATCCCAGGACCCTGGAATCATGACCTAAGCCCCAGGCAGACGCTCAACCGACTGAGCCACCCGGGCAACCCAGCTCCCACGTTTTCCTATTATAAACAACCACAGCTGTCATTTCAAGTCTTCCTGCTTCTTCTCAACCTCCAGCCCCCTGAATTCCTTCCTCGCCCTCTACAGATGACATTACCTTCTCCCTGCCAGAGAAAGTGGCTGAGAACGGCTGGCTGCCCTACCTAGGAAATTCCCTCGTCTCCGCCGGTCTTTACCACTTTCCATAGGAGGTACTGATACACAGTTATTGATGCTTTGGCTCAGAGACCCTCGGTCCCAGTCCAGTGTTGTTATACCCCAGATATTTTGCCCACATGGGAGCTAGTCACAGGTGGGGGTGGACAGACCCAGGCCAGCCACCCACCAAAGGCCTTGCTTATTGTATTTAGACTCCGTATCATCTCCAAGCAAGATTAGTTATCCGTGTTCCCCTGCCCTTTACACAGGATCACACTACATCTGGCACAAAGTGATTTTTTTTAATGATTCCTTTTATCATTCAGCAGCTCTCCCTACTTTGTGTATTTTTTTAACTGCCATAATGAAAAGTGAAAATCAGTTCTTGCTTTACGAAGACCAGGCTGGGACAGTACGATCCTGCCCTGTGTGGTAGGACCCTTAAGACACAATGAAGTCTAGAGAGGAGGACTGCTGTAAAGCTGTCGGATCAGAAATTATTTTTTAAAATGCTTTTTCAAAAAGTCTACAGCAGTGTCATTTGGGAACAAAAATGCTGACCTTCACATCTGCCAGAAATAACTCCGTTTGTACAGTTTTGTGCACAGAGGAGGAAAAGCAGTAAACCTATTATGGCTTAAACATTTAAAAGACACTGTGAGTCTCATATTGGCGCTGGAAATAAAGAACGTCGGTGAGCTCCTGTTTCTTCCTGAAAGCCTGCCCGCCCCTTCGTCATGGGTCAGCAGGTGGGAGCTGCTAAGGAGGGGGCTCCCCCATCTCACCGGTACGGCGTCCCTCACCATGTGGGGGAGCTCCCAGGGACTGGCTAATAGATATCCTCAGGGGGGAGGGAGGGAACACAAGGGTGACCCTCCCAAAGGGTGTCCCCACCCCAGAGCACCCCGACTCACCTGACCAGCGATGTAGATGGGGAGGAAGATCCAGGCCAACATCAACACAGAGAACAGGCCCTGCCCGAGAAAACAGAGTCAGGACTCAGCTCCCACCCACATCGAGGTGCTGATTTGCATTTCTCTCTGCACTTGGAGGTGCCCTGGCCTGGCTCCATCTCGGGTTCGGTACCTCATCCTCCCAGGGCCATCATACTCCCACATTGAAATGGGAGAAGGAGATGAAGGAGGGAAGCGTGGAAATAGAAGCTTTCCTGTGACTCCTCATTCAGTGGCCCCCAAAAGCTCGTGTCGCTCCCCTTCATCCAGACATGGGCCCTGCCTCGTTGAGCCAGGATGGGCTGCTAAGTGAACCCCATCATACGGTGATGTGCATAACGTACTTAAGTCTGCAGCACAGAACGAGCCCTTTAAAAATGCTTGTCACTAAGGGGGTGGCTGGCCAGCTCAGTGGGTGGAGTGAATCACTCTCGAACTCGGGATTGTGAGTTCGAGCCCCACATGGGGCGCGGAGAGGACTTAAAAATAAATAAATAAATAGAGCTTGTTTTAGAAACAATTGTTAAGTCACTACGGAGATGAAGCACTATGAAGAGGGCGTGCCCTCCTCAGTGAAACCCACACCTTACATGAGCCCTGCTACCGGGACAGTGTGTCCTATGTCTGGGGTGCCTGTGGGGTGGCAGAAAGGTCAAGAACCACCAAACCACAGAACTACATTTCTGTGATGGCCGACTGGTATCTAATACACAGAAATGCCCTCGGGCCCCATGACACCTCCTACTGCAGCCACGAAGGAGAGATTCCGAGCCCTCTTATCCCACATATTGGTTTTTTTGGGGTCCCGGCTTTCTGGGCCAGGATCAAGCAAACCCAGACGAGCCCGAAGCTTGCAGATCAAACTGATTTTTGCTGACCAGGAGCGTCTTTGGTGCTTGTTTGTTTTCTCATGAAGTACAACTCTATTTTTAAAAAGTACGGGGTAGGGGCCCCTGGGTGGCTCGTTGGGTTGAGCTTCTGACTCTTGGTTTCAGCTCAGGTCATGATCTCGGGGGTTGGGGAATCGGGCCCGCCTTGGGCTCCGCCCTCAGCAATGGAGACTGCTTGGGATTCTCTCCCTCTGCCCCTCCCCGGATTCGTGCTCCCTGTCTCTCTCTCTCTCTCTCTCTCTCTCTCTCTCTCGAAAATAAATAAATAAATAAATAAAATCTTCAACAAAAATTAATAAATGAAAGTGCAGGGCACTCACACTGTGCCCCAGGATCTACCTAGTAGGCAAAGGGTGAGCCGTACCCGCCTGGTAAAATACTTACATTCAATTCGTAAGCAGTGACAGAAAGGCCCACAGCAGCACCTGACCCTGCCAGGCCAACAAAATGTCCACTTCCCACATTGCTGGCAAACAAGGACGCACCCACCTGTGGGAAGATGGACAAGTCAGATCTCGGATCGATGGTCTATGGTACCTTCTCCCCACCCCCAGTTCCTCCCATGCTCCAGAGGGACCAAGACAGAAGGAGAAGTAGAGAAGGCAGGACCATCCCTAGACTATCTGGTACCTTTTTTTTCAAATTAGAAAAAGATTCTTCTTCTCCAAGACTCTTTTACTTCCATCTATCAGAAATTGGCCTAATAAATGTGTGTATTTATGATGGCTAACATATGAATTGTGTGCCATAGGGTTGTGCAGTGCACAACATAAACAACTGTATGCAGCATCTCCAGGGGAAAGGGTGACAGGTCTTGTGGAAGGTGCTTCATAATAAGAATGAGGAAGCCTGTGTTCTATTCCAGTTCTGCTTCTAACTTAGCAAAGCAGATAGCCCTCTTTCTGGTAGAACACTAAGTGGCCAAGTCTATACTCAATGACCCCAATCCCTGGTCTCAACCAATTGGACCAGACAGCTCTGGGCATCTGGCCCAAGCTGCATCAGTTACATTTTCTCTCCTGGGACTCTGGAACTGGGACACCATCTCTGTTACTAAATCCTAGCTAGTTTCTCTCACTGAGGCCTGCATTCTCTTGGTTACTCCCTGTTTGGGAATAGTGCCCATCCAGAAGAAGAGAAGTTGATATGGACAGATGGAAGGAAGACAAGAAGGAAAGGAGGGAGGGAGGGAGGGAAACCAGGTCTTAGTGACATCACTTGAGCCCCTGCCCTCAGCCATCCCTGAAACCAGCCTAACTAGGTTTTTCCCTTAGGTGAGCAGAAGAATCCTTGTTGTTCAAACACATTTGCATTGGAGCTAAGCCTTCTCTACACTGTGACTTCCACACAACGTACAACCAGAGTCCTGCGAGACCACAGGCTCAACAGAACATCCGCCCTCGAAGAATCTTTGAAAAGTGACTTTAACTGAACCAAAGATCACTTACTGGCCACCACACCATGTCCCCTCCAGCTAGGAAGTAGCCTTTCACTGTGTCTCTCTTGGTCTTCACTGTGGACTGAAACAAAGAAGAGAGCGGGAACAATCAGAGGCTTCCCAGAGCGCTTGAGCTATGGAGAGTCCAGCAGGCCAGATTTGCACATCAAGTGTACTTTAGATTTTGGTTTTTTTTAAACCCATGGTTTAAGAAGATTTTAATTTGAATGCTTTAGAGGAGACATAAATTCTTCAGGTCAATACAACCCCTGCCACTCCCTGCTTTGCATATTTACAGCTCACCTACGTACTTGAGTTTTCAACCGACGGCTTATCTAGGAGAGCTCCTGATGGGTCCCGTTTGCTGTTAGCGCCGCATAGCGGCGCGGCCGGCAGACACCAGGCTAAGCATCACAGAGCATCATCCCGTTAATCCCTACCCCCCAATCTAACAGATGAAGAAACTGAGGCTCGGAAGCGAAGTTACTTATCTCGTGCCGTTATTTCTAGACAGTGGAAGGGCTGGGAATTCAGACCCAGGTCTGAAGGATTACAGACTCCGAGATCCTTCAGCCTGACAACTTCACACGTTGGAGGACTTTATCCTACATTACAGCTGCACACGTCCAAAATACTGAGTGCACCAGATTTGCTGACTGCGACACAGTTTGCAACAGGAAGAGATAGGAAGCTATCCCAATGAGCCTCAGCAGAAAATAGGCTAAATAAACCACAGTACAATCACCTCATGGAACCCTGTGCGATTTTTAAGGCGTTGAGGAAGCATCAATGTACTGATATGAAAAGATAGCCAAGAGACCACAAGAGGTGAAAAATTGCAAGGTAAAACAACAACGTGTATAATAAGCTACTTCCTACTTAAGAAAGAGGCAAATACACACGATGATATTTGCTTGGATTTCCATAAGGAAACTCAAACTAATGGGCGAACAAGTTAACAACAGTAGTTACCTGTGGAGGGAAGGGCAGTAGTGAGACTTTTCACTGTATGTCATTTTAGTTGCTTTTATTTTTCAACCATGAGCCTGTACTGCCTTTAAAAAAACAAAACAAAACAAAACAAAACAAAACAAAAACAAACCTTCCTTTAAAGAAGAAAAAAGAACATGACCTTCACAGTGAAGGAAATATGGATTCTAACTCCAGCTCT
Source organism: Ursus arctos (assembly GCF_023065955.2). Lineage (NCBI taxonomy): Eukaryota > Metazoa > Chordata > Mammalia > Carnivora > Ursidae > Ursus > Ursus arctos. The sequence continues at coordinate 84,363,225 of NW_026622874.1, read as the reverse complement.
GCTAATCTTACTAACATATAAGTGGCTTACATTTTTGAGCCTCAGTTTCCTTACCTATAAAATGGGCACAGTAGGAATGTCTTCTTTGTAGACATCTGTGCAAAGTACATGGGGGTAACATAAATGCAAGTGCCTAAGACAGCACCTGATAAAGGATCCACATTCTGTCCATTTTTATAAGTGTCACGCTCGGACTGCTTGATGACTTGGGTGAGTTTCTTCCCCTGCCTCCCTTCCCCTGGCTTACCCACAGTCCCACAGCCAGGACAAAGAGGAAGTACAGAACCAGCACAGCGATGTCACCTGGCTCCAGGTTCCTCTGGGGAAAAGCCTCCAGGGGCTCTGACTGGGTGGGCTGAGGGCTGCTGGAGTTGCTCTCCATGGTCCTGAGCAAACGCTTAATCCTGCAGAAAGTGCAAATGCGTGTCAGATGCTGGAACCAGAGGCAATTTTCTCATTCTCCCTGTGGCTGTCTCCTCAGAGCACCCGAATGAGAGGACAACCATGGAGCGATGTGTTGTGGGGACACGTCCCCCGGGAAGGCAAGCCACCCACCCATCTGTCCTTCCGTCCGTTCACTCATTCATTCAGCAAATACTTACAGTGAAGTCACATCAAACCAACTGCTGATTTTTAGCAATTTAGCCACTCACTTGGCAAAATATTAAAAAGAACAAACAGCATGAATAGTAGAGATGGTTTTCCACTCCAGGAGTGTGAGTAAAGCAAGACACCCGAGTTACTCCCTGTTTCTGAGGAACCTCTGAGCTGGGTGAAGGTCAAGCCGACCATTCTGTCCGAAGGTCACCTAGACACTACGATCTTGTTCCTTCGAATGATGGATGGCCCATAAAATCGCACATATTTAGTGATATCTATAGCTGGGCATCATTCTAAGTGTTTACTGTTAGTGAGCGCTACTGTCATCATTCCCATTTTACAGATGGTAAAACTGAGGCACAGGGAAGTTAAGTAACTTGCTTAAGGTACTACAGCTCAAGCAGCAGAGTTGGGGTTTGAAGGCAAATGATCTTACTCCAGAATCCATACTTTAACCACTATCCTAAGCTGTTTCTCAGTATCTTGCACTTGTGTGCGATTTAAGGGATTTCAGTGGTGGACAGATAAATGTCCCCCTCAAGGGTGTGTACATTCTAATCCCCAGAACCTGTGAATACGTTTAGTCACACGGCCAGAGGACAATTAAATTTGCAGATTTCTCCTGCATTACCTGAGTGAGCCCATTGCAACCACAGGGGTCCTTAAAAGTGAAAGGGAATCAGAAGAGAGAACCAGAGATGAGAGTGCGAGAAGGATTTGGCCAAATGTTGCTGGCTTTGAAGATCAAAAAATAGGGACCACAACCCAAGGAACACAGGCAGCTTCTAGAAGCTGGAAACACAAATTAATGCATTCCACCGGAGAGCATCCAAAAGGAATTCGGCCCTGCTGTCACCTTGATGTTAGCCCAGTGAGACCCACTTAGAACTTCTGACTTCCAGAACCTTAAGATAATAACCCTGCACTGTTTCAAGGTGCTGCATTGCTGGTAACTGGAAACTAATAAAATTCCCAAGGGTGATTTTTTTGACCAATGTGGTTTGGCCATTGACTTATTCCTGTGTTACTGCATGACTCCACTCTGGGGGTTTGGGAATGAAAACACTCAGTCCCTGACCTCTACAATGGGGAGCCCAGTAATGGGGAAATTCCCTCATCAGATACCACAAAGATGTTCCATATAGGAGAGGTGCTTAGAGGCAGATGTGTTAAGGATTGGAGCTTAGAAGCCACAGAGCTGGCTTCACCACTGAGCAGTCCTGAGAACCGGGACAAATTCTCTAAATGGGCAATAAGGGTGTGCATTGAGAGACTGTGGTGAGCTCCTACCTATGAAAGGCTGCTTGTGCTTGCTTGCACAGTACCCCATAAATTCTATTATCATGATTAATAGGATTGTCTACAAGATGCAGTGAGTGAGGTAAAGACCACCTCACTGTCAACGAAGAGATCCAAACAGTAGAATATAAGCTGAGTTCTGAAGAGTGAGCCAGTGGTTCTAGATGTATGAGCAGGGACAGGGGAGCATTCCAGTCCAAGACAATAGCATGTACACACTGAGGTGTGAGTAAGCATGTCACAGTCGTTAAACCACCAGATTCTGGGGCGCCTGGTGGCTTAGCCGGTTAAGCGTCTGACTCTTGATTTCGGCTCAGGTCATGATCTCAGGGTTGTGAGATCCAGCCCCACATCGGGCTCCATGCTGGGTGTGGAGCCTGCTTAAGATTCTCCCTCTCCCTCTGCCTCTCCCCAAGACATACAAATGGCTAACAGACACATGAAAAAATGTTCAAAATCATTAGCCATCAAGGAAATCCAAATCAAAACCACACTGAGATACCACCTTACGCCAGTTAGAATGGCAAAAATAGACAAGGCAAGAAACAACAATTGTTGGAGAGGATGTGGAGAAAGGGGATCCCTCCTACATTGTTGGTGGGAATGCAAGTTGGTACGGCCACTCTGGAAAACCGTGTGGAGGTCCCTTAAAAAGTTAAAAATTGAGCTACCCTATGATCCAGCCATTGCACTACTGGGTGTTTACCCCAAAGATACAGACGTAGTGAAGAGAAGGGCCATATGCACCCCAATGTTCATAGCAGCAATGTCCACAATAGCTAAATCGTGGAAGGAGCGGAGATGCCCTGCAACAGATGACTGGATTAAGAAGTTGTGGTCCATATATACAATGGAATATTACTCAGCTATCAGAAAGAACGAGTTCTCAACATTTGCTACAACATGGACGGCACTGGAGGAGATAATGCTTAGTGAAATAAGTCAAGCAGAGAAAGACAACTATCATATGATTTCTCTCATCTATGGAACATAAGAACTAGAATGATCAGTAGGGGAAGAAAGGGATAAAGAAAGGGGGGGTAATCAGAAGGGGGAATGAAACATGAGAGACTATGGACTATGAGAAACAAACTGAGGGCTACAGAGGGGAGGGGGGTGGGGGAATGGGATAGACCGGTGATGGGTAGTAAGGAGGGCACATATTGCATGGTGCACTGGGTGATATACACAACTAATGAATCATCAAGCCTTACATCGAAAACCGGGGATGTACTGTATGGTGACTAACATAATATAATAAAAAATCATTATTAAAAAAAAAAAAAAAGATTCTCCCTCTCCCTCTGCCTCTCCCCACTCTTTTTCTCTTTCTCTAAAGTAAACAAGCAGGGTGCCTGGGTGGCTCAGGTCATGATCCCAGGGTCTTGGGTTCGAGTCCCGCACCGGGCCCCCCCCAATCAGCAGGGGGTCTGCTTCTCCCTCTGCCCCTCCTCCCATTCATTCTCTCAATCTCTCTCTCTCTCAAATAAATAAATCTTCAAAAAAATTAAGTAAATAAGTAATTTTTGAAGTCAATGCTCTAACTCCAAGAAAAATAAAGGGAAAGCAATTAATGATAAAATGGTGACTACGTCAACATGAGATTGTGTTCTGCCTCACTCTGAGCAGACCCTAAGAGGCAGTCAGACACGTGTACCTATCATGCTGCATAAGTTTCGAATTTAAGAGAAATAAGGAAGTCAGAAGCCATTTTATTCCCCAAATTCAGAATAAAAAGTGAATCTGCAAAGGGAATACCAGCACAGAAACTTAATAGTCGACCCTTGACCAACATGGGGGTTAGGGGCGCTGACCCCCCCGCCGTGCAGCCGAAAATCCACATGTAGCTTTTGACTCCCCCCAAGTTCACTACAGACAGGCTACTGCTGACCAGAAGCCTTACTAATAACAGCTGATTAACACATATTTTGTATGTTGTATGTACTATATACTGTATTCTTACAATAAAGGTAGAGAAAATATTTTTAAAAATGAGAGAATACATTTACAGTACTGCACTGTATTTATTTAAAAAAAAAAAAAATGAACACACCACGTGTAAGTGGACCCGTGCAGTTCAAACCCATGTTGTTCAAGGGTCAAGTGTGTATATACCAAAATGCTTACATTTGTGAGCATACTTTGTGATTTCATTATCTTTTAAGGCCGTTCCCTGCTCAGTGCGGGGCTTGAACTCATGACCCTGAGATCAAGAGTCAGATGCTCTACTGACTGAGCCAGCCAGGCGCCCCTATGATTTTAAATGTTATGCAAAAGTCCAGGGCGCCTGGGTGGCTCAGTGGGTTAAGCAACCGTCTGCTTTCGGCTCAGGTCATGATTCCAGGGTCTTGGGATCAAGTCCAGCGTCAGGCTCCTTGCTCTGCAGGGAGCCTGCTTCTCCCTCTGCCTGGCGCTCCCCCTGCTTGTGTGCGCTCTCTCTGACAAATAAATAAATAAAATCTTTAAAAAGAAATCAGTAGGGCTTGGTGCTTAGTCGACAGGGCAATAAGGATTAGGGAATAATTTCTTGCTTCTGATCAGAGATGCCCACAGACGGAATGACCTGATTACCCGGGTGGGATGTTCCTTGTTTTTAGAGTAAGCCTCTCAACTCCAAAACTATTGACATTTTGGGCCGGATAATTCTGTTATGGGGTGGGAAGGCTATCCTGGGCATTGCAGGATGTTTAACTACGTCGCTGCAAGGAGATGTCTTATTGTCCTAACAAGGCAGCTGGACGTTCACTTAGACTGGATGCCTCAGGGGGGCACTCCAGGACCTTCAGTTCTCTTCCCACGCCAAGTGTAGCTCTAGCCTTCTCCCCGGGGCTGCACCTTGTTCTGTTGGAAGAGTGCTCAGGGCTGCTCAGACCTTGGGCTTGATGACCCTCTTCCCGGAAGGGAGAACCCAAGCAACCAGGGTCCCACTGCATTGATGGAGAGGAAAGACAGCAGAGAGGGAGAGAGAGGGAGAGACGGGAGACGGCCGCTACTGGGCACACCCAGCTCAGACACTTACTGTGCCCTGAAGTAGCAGAAGCCAGGATTCCCCTCACACCTCAGTCTAGGTTTTAGGATCATTATCACCTGCGAAATGGGGTAATAACCTGTTCCAGATGAACCCAACTGAACCAGACACTTGCAAAGCCTTTGTGCAAGAAAGTGGGAAGGTGGCTGCAGTTTCCAGGGTGGGAACAGAGACCCAGGAAGGAAAGGGGCAGCTGGGTGGCTCAGTCAGTTGAGCATCCGACTCAAATCATTTCAGAGTCAAGAGATCAAACCCCGCAACACGCTCTGCCCTCCGTGCACAGTCCGCTTGAGATTCTCTCCCTCGCCTTCTGTCCCTTCCCCTTCACACGTTCTCTGAAATGAAATCTTTAAAAAATAATAATAAAGGAGGGAAAGGCACATTCTGGAGGCTTGGGGAGGAGGGGGCTAGATGGTCCATCAGGTTATCTCAGGGGTGAAATCCCTACTACGTAGTGTTACTGCCCATTACAGGCGAGGGGAGGAAAGTGGCTCTGGGAGGTTTAGCATCATGTCCAAAGCCAGGGCTCGAACCCATATTTTTAGGGTTTCACAGACTGCGTTTTTACCTGCTGCTTCCAAATCCAGGGGCTTTGGAGAAGGTGAGGGCTAAGAGCTTGGGAAGCAGTTCAAGATGGAGACAGATGCTGAGCTGGGGAGTAGGGTAGATTTTCTAGAACCCAGCAGGTCTGAAAGGGAGGAAGGAGGGGCGGGCAGTGGGCTGCCGGGCGGGCCAGCCCCTCCCCCAGCTGCCCCTTGCAGGCCTCTGCCCGCCAGGCACCGAGGGCGGTGGGAGCGGATAAACAACTTATTCATCACGGCCCTGGGCAGGCTGGCACCGGCTCCAGGCTCTTCCTGAGTCCCAGGGAGGTGGGGGCCCTGCCAGGGGCCGGGAGGGACTGGCCCTTCTGCACGGCAGGAACAGGAGCGGAGACCAGAGAAGCTGGGAACCTCAGTGCTGCCGCTTCGGCCATACGCTCACAGGCTAACAAGCCCCTTATCGGCACATCGCGATCACTGTGCAAGTGCCGGTCATGGGACCCGCTTCACAGCTGTCCCCTTAGTGCAGCTGCTTAGCCTGGTGAGGCAGACACTGTTACCAGTGCCTTTCCAGGTGGGAAAGGGAGGCATGAAGACGGGAGAGTGAGCTGGGTTCGGGTCCTAGCCACTTGCTTCTAGGGCACAGTAAATGCCGGAGGTGGGATTCGAACCCAGGTCCTCAATAGCAGGAGCTTTGCATTACGCAATACTGGCTGCTCTGTCTTTATCCCCGCCCCTCCTCCCACCCTCCTTTCCTGTCTGCTCCCCTCCTTCACTCCTTCCCTCCATCCTTCTGGGTTTTTCCACATTTATTAGGCACCAGCTGTGGGTCAGGCTCTGTGCTAGACCCAAAGGACAAAGTAGTGAGCAAGGCAGACATGGTCCCTGTTCTGGTGGGTTCTTCCGCCAGCACTTTGCAGCCTCGTACATGAGAGCCCTTTGCCCTTGCACTGCTGCAGGATGGCCAAGCGGGAGCTGGGCTCCGGCTTCACCTCCTGTGAGGGACCCTCTGTGTGGGAGGGCCGGGTTAAGGGGAGTCGGGTGTTGGACAAAGCCGGCGTTGTAACATCGCCTTTGTTTCCCAGAACACCCTGGCCTCGCGGTCACCGATGGGCCAGAGAACAAAGGAAGCTTAGCACCCAGGGACGGCGGCTCACCCTTTTCCTTGTAGCCGTTACATAATTTGCCATAGCAGATGTGGAAATTTTCCACGTCCCAGTGCGAGGACAAGACTGGGAAACACAGCCGCAGGTGGGGGGGGCGGGGTCTCGTTCCTTAGGCTGGCTCCCCTGTGTGTGTCCACGGATGGGCAGTTGGGGGGGGGGGGTTTACAACATTATTCTTTCATTTTTGTGCGCCTCGAAACATTTCATAACAAAAGAACAACAAACAGAACAAAACTTACAGCATAAAACCATCTGTGTGTATTAAATATATTCCAAGACACAAAACAGCTCGACATTTTTGCCAGGATGCAGGTGTATTTGCCAAAGAATGTCAAACACATTAGTGGGGACAGAGAATGAGAGAGAGAGATACTAGGGACCCTGCAGGGACCAGAGATGACAGCTTTACTACAAGTTTTAATTACAGACAAAAACTCTCCGCAAAAGAGATGTGTTCGGATAAAACATAAAGACCTTAGAACTGCACTGCCTGGTTCAAATCCCAGCTCTACCTTTTACTAGTTCCGTGATCTTGGGCCAACAAACTCTGAGGCTCAGTTTCCCCATCTACAAAATGGGCATAGAGGGGCGCCTGGGTGGCTCAGTCAGTTAAGCGTCTGCCTTCGGCTCAGGTCATGATCTCAGGGTCCTGGGATCGAGCTCCTTGCTCAGCGGTGAGCCTGCTTCTCCTTCATCCCTCTGCGTGCCCCCCCCCCCACAGCTTGTTCTCTGACAAATAAATAAATAAATAAAAATCTTAAAAAATAAAAATGCCCCTACTTAAAAAAAAATGGGGATAGTAATCAGACCTGTCACAGGTTTGTTAAGAGCATTAGGTGAATTCCTTATATAACATATTAGGTCCAGAATACTTGGGTCTGTCTCTGTCCCTGTTGCAAAAAAAAAGGGGGGGGGAGAGACCCTGGACCTTGTGGTCCAGCAGATCCTGACCAGCTACATGTGTGAATCTCATTTTAAATGCACAGCACCCCAAGAGGTCAGGTCTTGGATTAACCCCACTGAACAGGTGAGGAAAACAAAGCAGAGGTCCGGGCCCAAGGTCACGGTGCTGGTAAATGACTGAACCCAGGTCCAGCCCGGCTTAATCGCTGAGCTCCTAACCACTGCCTGGCACGTGTACCCTTGGCAGGGAAAATTCCAGAGGTGACAACCTTCGGTGATGACCTTGTCTCTTGACTTCCTAGAGAACAGAGCATCCAAATGCCAACGTGGCCTCTCAAATGGAATGCGCCCAATTCGGGGACCGTGCTGGGAAACCCCAGCACACCCCCATCCCACACACAGGCCGCTTTGCCCACCCTGACACTCGTAGCAGACACCCGAGAGCCTGAAGTCATGCGTTCCCTCATTCACTCATCCATCCAGTGTCCGTGCGTACCTACCATGTGCCCGAGGACAGCGGTGGCCACGGTACGCCAACACACAACCAAACGATTAGTGCCTCTTTCTCGACTCCCAGAATCTAATGGCCCCTAATTCACTCCATTCTTCTTCCTGAGCATGGCTGAAGCCATCCATTCATTTTCCCTCATCTTTACTCTAGTGCTTTCGTCTATACCAGCACAAGACCCTCCCGCCTCCCCTCCTTCCAATCCGCCCCCCCTCAGATTGGAAGCCAGAGGGATCTTCGACCATAAATCAGATGCGGTCACCAGCAGATGAGCGTGGCCACTGTGCGTGCTCTGCTGCGGCCCACCCTCGCCACACACCGGCCCTCTTCCTATTCCTCACGCCTTTGCTGTTCTGTTCCCTCTGCCTAGAATGCTCTTCCCTATGGCCTCAGCTTGACCAGCTCCTCCCCGTCCTTCAGATGTCACCCTCCTGTCCCATCCCCAGACGAGCTTTCTCTCAGCCTCCATCTAAATCGGGTCCCTGCGATCTGCCGTCACAGCACACAGGACTTTCCCTCACTGTTGAATCAAACACCACATCTGATTTGTACGAGTCATCACGGCCCGTGCCCGCGACACCGGAATTTCCCTGAAGGCAGGGACTGTGTCTCTCTTACTCACTCGGTGTCCCCGAAGCCAGCACTCATACATCTGTGTAACGGATACGGGACTTTTCAGAGCTTTTGCTATCTACCCTTGTGCACTGTGACCCCTCCTCCCCGAAGTCCTATCCCCAGGACCTGGGGAGGGCATCTCTCTTATCCGTACCCCCAGAATCACTCAGCAAAACACCAGTGGAAAACCAGACATTGTGGGTAAGCCCGTGGCTGTGAGCATTGAGTCTCGGCTTTGCCACTCACGATCTGTGCAAACTCGGGCATGTTTCTTGATGGCTCTCCGTCTGTCTGTGAATTAGGGTGGCTGTGTCCTCGGGGGTGACTGTCCAGTGAGACCAGGCCCAGGAAGGGAAACCCTCTGCACGTGCCCAGCGCGTCCCAGTGCAACTCAGATTTGCCTTGTACCTAGTGGCCAGGCCGTGGTGGTGGCAGCAATGTGTTCCTCCAGCCTTCTGTTGTTTACATAGATATTTCACCCACATATCTCCTTGGGTCCTTGGGAGATGCCACGCCTGTAGGCTGGGCTGGGCTGGGCTGGGGTTTACAATCCCCTTTAACAGATAAGAACGTGAGGCCCAGTGAACTGAGTCTTTGAACTTGGGCTGTGGAAGCACAGGGACCCATGCCTGGTGCCACTGGCTGTCCCCACCCCCCACCCCCCCAAACACACTCCATGCGCCCCGTGTGTGACGGGCCTTCTCCAAGGAGAGGAGCTGTGCCCCCACCACCCCCACCCCCGCTCACAGCTGGAGTCCTCTCTGTGACCAACCAAGTTTGGAGAATGGCTGTCAGGTTGGGCAGGGTGCAGGTAGGGAATCTTACCTTCCTCTGGATGCAGGGCTCACCTGGCCTGCCCAGGGGGGCCCCGTCCCTGGCTTCTGAGGCAGAAGGCGGCTGCAAGAAGCGGGGACACCTGGGCTCCTCCCCCCTCACAGCCAGAGATTGAGAGGACAGTGGCCGCCCTCTCCCGCACCGCCTACAGTGGAGAGCCTCCTTGCGGGTCAAACTCCAAATTCCAGCTCACAGCAGCAGGGATCAGAGGAAGAGAATCATCTCCCCAGGCAGAGGAGAGGTCGGGCCCAGCCCTGAACCCTTGAACTTGAACTCCGAGCAGGCACATGTGGGGAGGATGGCAGGCCCTGATTTCCGCCCCTGCAGCCTCCATCTGGGCCTCACCTGGAGGGGTCCCATGGCGGGGGGGGGGCCCATGGCAGGGAGGGGCCGGGAAGCCGCAGGAGCCCCGCACTGTCCTGCTTCACTCACCCACTCCTCCACCGGCCCGCCTCCACGATGGGGACAGGCGGGCCTGGGACGGGCTGTGGGAAGGGGGAGGAGAGAGGCTGGCGGGGGAGGCAAGGGGACAGCGGAAAAATCCCAGGAGGGCCCTTGCAGCCACGGCCCCACCACCGCAGCGGCAGGGACAGTGCCCATGCTTTGTGCCGCCCCTTTTCTGCTCCAGACCAAGGCAGGGCAAAGAAGACAGGCGTCTGGAGCCCCAGGGAGTTGGCAGGAGTGACCAAGCCACGGCCAGGGGCCCATGACACCAGGACAGGCAACGGAGGACAGCAGAAGACTTTCACGGGAGCATTCCAAAATTTTTTTAAAAAAATAAGTACTAGCATTTACAAACCAGGAGACTGGAAACAGGACTCTGACTTCCCACGTTCATAGAACATTCTGAAGATCTGGCCACCCCAGGTCCACATGGCCACAAGGCAGCCACTGACTAGAGCAGGCTGTGGTCACCTTCTGTCACCACAGACCCCACCTCCAGCCCACGGGTCTCCCTCAGTAGCCCCAGCTGGGCCCTGGGTGCGCAGACCCCGCTCAGCGTGATTCAGAAAGACCAGTGACAGTGACTACGCGCCAGGCATCGGTCCTTCCAAGGGCCTGCTTTCCGTGTCTTTGCTCACTCGAGCTTTTGCAACAACCCTTTAAGATCCTGTGACCATCTCCCTTTCACTGATTAGGAAGGACAGATAAAGACAGAAATGAAGGAGAGTTGGAAGACAGGCAGGCAGCGGGCCAGGGTCCCCGTCCTAGGAGAAAACCATCCTTAAAAGGAAAAAGCCCTCCATCCTGTTCTAGGCTTTCCAGAAAGGGAGGGAATGGCCTTGGGCGTCGTAACCCAAGCCCTGGGGGGTCGCTCAACAGCCAGTGGGATATTTAAACAAAGAGCCTGATCTGGTGGCCTGAGGCTGGCTGCCACGCCTTAGGGCACGGGTGGCCGCCGCCCTCTAGGTCTCCGAGGCTGTGAAACACCACTCCAGGAGGCGCCCTTCACCCCTTCCCATGTGAACAACTACCTGATAGGTAATGAGCATGTGGACGAAAACGTGATTGGGTGACAGGTGCATGGAGCGTGAATCAGATTAAACAGCCCGCCCCCAACCTCCCAAGAACCCCTAGACTGAGAAACGTGACGGCAAGCCCCTCGAGTCCTCTCCCTCTTTGGGAGCTTTGGGCTGTCGCTCAGTAAACTTTGCTCTGCTGCCCACCACTCTTTGGTCTATTTCTTTGCTCTCCAAAGATGGGGAACCAAGAACCCCAGGCACCAAAGGAAAAGAAATCCCAAAGCAGCAGGCCAGTAACAGGGCACCTGGGTGGCTCAGTCAGTTAAGCGTCTGACTCTTGATTTCAGCTCAGGTCATGATCTCAGGGTCGTGAGATCGAGCCCCGGGTCCGGCTCCATGCTCAGTGTGGAGTCTGCTTGAGATTCTCTCTCTCCTTCTGTCTCTGCCCCTCCCCACCCCATTCACAAGCCTACGTAACGTTCTCTCTCTCAAAAAAAATAAATAAAATCTTAAAAAAAAAAGAGAGAGACCAGTAACTTGCCTGAGGTCGCCCAGCTGTGAACAGCAGCTTTTGCATCTGAACCCAGAGTCCTCCAGGAGCAGGGGAGAAGGAGTAGTCTGCCTCAGAGGGACGGGCATACAGAAGGGACAGCAGGGATTGGAAGAGGGGGACAGACAGAAGGCCAGGGAATGGCCAGCCTGCAACTGTGATGTGGGGCCACAGGCCACAATACCAGGAAGGCAGAGGGTGCTGCAGAATGTGCACTGCTCCCCCAGCCCGGGGCCCAGCCGTGAGCACGTGGGCATGCGTGGGGGCCACAGGCATGGTTGGGGGTCACAGCGCTTACAGAGCAGGCACGTGCATGAGCGGGGCTGGCCAGGCCGGGCTGTGACCCACTGGAGCGCATGTGTCCCAGCCAAAGGGGGTCGTCATGACCCAGCTCTAATGTGGAGAACCCAGGCCCAATGGGGCCAGGCCTTCTGCGTGTTCTAGAAAAATAAGTCCAGAATTTTGTATACTCACATGACCCTTCATCTGTGCAGGCCAGGCGTGGTCCACTGGCCCCTGGTTCATCGCCTCTGACAGCTTCCCTGACTTTCTACCCTCTTTTGGTGCTGGGAAGACAGGAGAGGACAGACAATGGTACGACCATTCAGAAGAACTTTTTGGAAGTTTCTTACTTCCAAGGTGAACACAGCCCTACTCTATGGCTCAGCAATTCCACCCCCAGGTATGAAAAGAGACAATGAAAAGAGACGTTCCCACGAAGACTTATACACAAACCTACCGAGGTCTTGCTCACGATCGGCTCAGGGCTCACCCGCGGGAGAAGGGACGAGGAAGACTGCTGGCTTACAGGAGAACAAGCAGGCGCCGCCACGGATGGGCCTCAGAAGCTGAGGCAGACGAGAAGGAATACACACCTTATGATCCTGGAGCCGAGGCGCAGGGGTGCGGCTCCGGAGTCCCACGTAGACCCGGTCCGGCCACTCGCCGCTGAGGAAATCCAAAGGCAGAGAAACTTTCACCAGGGTGCTGAAAAATACTTCCAGGTTTATATAGGGAAAATGTGGGACAGAGGTGGGCAGTGAAGGTCAGGTCATCAGTGTCTTAGGGTTAATCACAGGCGGGGTCTTGCTGGCTCGGGGCGGTCCTTACTGCTCGAGGGGTAGTTTCAGGTCAGACACAAGATGCTTTCCCTGCTCGGCCTTTTGCCTGAGTTAAGAGATAAGTTGGAAAGAACTTAATTATTTTTTTTAAGATTTTATTTATTTGACAGAAAGAGAGAGAGTGCAAGCCGGGGGAGCAGTAGAGGGAGAGGGAGAAACAGGCTCCCTGCAGAGCAGAGACCCCGATGCAGAACTTAGATCCCAGGACCCGGGGATCATGACCTGAGCCGAAGGCAGATGCTTCACTGACTGAGCCACCCAGGTGTCCGAGAACTTAATCAATTAGAAAGTTTGAGGTCAAAATGGAGGTCATTGAAGTCCTCTTTCAATTCCATTTCTATGAGGTTCAAGAACAGGAAAGATGGAGGACGTCTGGGTGGCTCAGCTGGTTAAGTGCCTTCGGCTCAGGTCATGAGCCCAGGGTCCTCAGATCGAGTTCCACGTTGGGCTCCTTGCTCGGTGGGGAGTCTGCTTCTCCCTCCGCCCCTCCTCCCAGTCCTGCTCCGCACTCTCTCCCCCTCTCAAATAAATAAAATCAAAAAACAAAAACAGGAGAGCTTACGTGCCCACAAGGAGTTGTACAAATGCAGCCTTTGCTTCTCTGGTGGTAGAGGCTGTGGTCCTTGCCCAAATATTTCCTCCCAGGAGCTAGTCCCAGACCATTGTCTCCACGGGACGGTGCAGTCCCAATACTGCCAAAGGGCCTGATTTTTAAAGAGAAATCCCAAAGTAAATCTGGATTCTACATGGCCCCTCCTGATTTATAAGGTTCGGCAAGTAATTTGATGTTAACAACAACAAAAAATTAAAACATGGTCGTTTGTAACCCTGTGTGATACTGATGTTGTGATTTATAATAACAGATATTTGGACTTCGTCTCCATTTCCGGCACGGAGCTCCTAATGCCCTCGGAATTTTTTGAGCAGATAAGAGAGATCAAGGTGACTTTTTTGTTCTGCTATTGAGGTGACTTTTGGACCCACCCAGAAGGGTGGGGGCTGGTTGCCAGGAGAACCGACCCTGTGCCTAAAAGGGTTCGACCCTTCCGTGCCAGGCACTGAACTCAGGGGAAGATGGGAGAGGGGATTAGAGGTATAAACTGCCCATGGCAATGGTTTAATCAGTTGTGCCTGTGTTATAAAGCCTCCATAAAAACCCAGAAAGGACAGGGTTTGGAGAGCTTTGGAGTTGTTGGACACGTGGGGTTGGGGAAGGGTGGGGTCCCTGGAGAGAGAGGGCATAGAAGCTCTGCACCCTTTCCCCCTGCCTTGCCCTACGGGTTAGATCCTTTCGTGATAAACAGTTAATCTACTAAGTGAAATGTTTCTCTGAGCTCTGTGAGCCACTCCAACAGATCAATCGAACCAGAGGGGGCTGTCGGAACCTCCACCTGGAGTGGGTGGGTCAGAAGCACAGGCCACGAAGTCGGGGAGGGGCAGTCTCAGGGGTCCGAGCCTTCACCTGTGAGTTCACACACCGTCTCCGAGTAGATCGGCGTCAGCACTGAGCTGAACTGTAGGACACCCACTGGTGTCACGGAATTGCGTGGTGGTGTGGGGTCACCCCCCCTCCTACTCTGGAATCCAGGCTGGCCTCAACTCCAGGTTGGGATTCCTTCCTGAGTTTTTCCACAGCCTGTTTAGAAACACCGACACCCACCCATTCTCTTACTTGCCAAGGTTGCTATTTATTTTAACGACTGAGAAGAGGCAAACCTTCAGCCCTGAGATAAGGCAAGCTTTTGGAGGCAGGACTAGGGTAGTTTAGAGGGAACCGGGTAAGTCCAGTAAAACCAAGTCCATAAATAAACGCAAGAGTAAAGCAAGACACATTTTTTGACTTAGTTACTGTGAGACCTGAGCGGGTCTCTACGCTTCTCAGGAGCCTTCGGCTTCCTCCCGGTGGAAAGCCCACCTCGCAGGGGAGTAAATGAAGATAAAACAAGATCCCCGGACCCGGAGAAGCATCTCCCCGGGGACGGGACTCTGTCCACATTGGCGGCTTCCTTCCCCTCCCCGCCCAACCTGGGAGTTAAACCACGGGCTGCCGGCCTTGCATTTACTCAGAATCTCAAGCCGTTTTCTTGATGATGGATCCAACGACGAAAAATTGTACATTTTTCTCCACTCCCTCTCTCTCTCTCTCTCTTTTTTTTTTCCCTTTGGTTTTGTTGTTCCCAGATCAGGGTTCTCACACACCTGGGTGGACTTCCATGTGCCAGTGGCTGCGGGACCGTGGGGGGAGCCGACAGGGGGCGGGGCAGGCAGACCCTGGTCCTCATTCCAGCTTCTCTGCTCCTAGCTGTGTGTTCTGGTATAAATGAATTGAGCGTTCTGAGCCCACATTCTCTCCTCTGAAAAAGAAGGATGTCATCATAGTAATGAGCTATTTTATCGGGAAGGCTCAATGAGATAATACCTATAATGTTTCTTCGTATTTTTTTAAAGATTTATTTATTTATTTATCTGAGAGAGTGTGCATGAGCAGTGGGGGGTTGGGAGGAGCAGAGGGAGGGGGGGAGAGGAAGAAGACTCCCCCCTGAGCTTGAAGCTCATCCCGGGACCCTGAGATCACGACCTGAGCTGAAACCAAGAGTTGGACGCTTAACCGACTGAGGCTCCCAGGTGCTCCTATAATGTTCTTTATAACACTAAGATGCTACTTTTCTTTTTTTCTCTCATTATTTCCCAAATGTCTGGTGGAGTTTTCCAGAAGCTGCAGGACATACGATGTCACCATGGACTGAATGCTGGAGCAGATGTGAGAATCCAGCTGTCTCCTATTAAACCAGACATTCAAGAACTTTGCAAATATGTGGAACAATGCCACCCTTCTCACTAAATCTTTCAGGAAAAGATGGTTGCTTTTCATAAAAAAAAAAAAGTATTTATTTAACATGCACTGGGTTTGTTACTGTTACTTTTAAATAATAATGCACGTTTTAAATTGCCTCCTCATTTAAATGTCTAATTCCGTAAGTTGCTTGTAGATAGAACCCACATACACGGGAGCTGTTTGGGGTTCTTGTGAAGAGTCCTAGACCAGAAGGTCTGAGAATTGCTGACAGGAGTCTGTGCATGGGGGAAACTCTTGTGAACTCTCCGTTTAAGGCCAAACCCGTGCAAGGTATGAAAAGGTGTGTCCTGCTGCAAGTAAGCCCTCCTCGGAAAGCGCATCTGTGGCGTGAGGGTCCGTGCAGGGAGTTGTTTGTAACTTCGTAGGTCAGCGTGGAGTGGCTTGTTAATGAATGAACAAGGCCTCTAGCTGACTTAATTGTGAAACACTTTAGCAGTGGGTCATTCACAGCAGAGAGGTTGATGTTTGCAGTGTCAATCTTACACACTTGGAGATTATCAGAGTGGAACAGGGCCCCGTGGAAGCCAGCGTGATCAAAACTGCCACCAGCCCAAGCATGGGTTCCAAGAGACACGTTGTGCGGTCCGCCCATTGTCACTGGCGCTGTGTGAGTCCTGGCGCGGGACCAGCTATAGGTACTCGGGTGCCTGGGCTCTGCTAACTGTGGCTTAGGGCAAGTTCCTCCCACTCCCCGTGCCTCTCAGGCTCTCCACTTGTCAGCTGGGGTTATTGTAAGGATTAAATAAGAGAAAGACCCAAGAGGGGGACTGGCCACAAATTCTGCCCTTCTTCCTTCACGGACCCCACTGGCCAGCCTCACGTGTGGTGGGGTGCAGCCAATGGAACCAGGGGGACGTGATCTACGTGACTTCTGCCCCCCTTGCTTAAGAAGGAGCCCCAGGCCCTGGACGTCCTCTCTTTCCTGCCTTCCCACTGGACAGGATGGTGACTTGGAGAAAGGCCTTGGAAGCCAGCGGTCTGGGCTCCCAATGGAGCAGAGAAGCCACTGACTTGGAGCCTCCCACGCACTAAGTGGGTTGGGGTTAGGACAGCCCAGCCTTTTATCCAACAACGTCTCTGCAAAGCGGGGGAAGCATTGGGCCGGTACACTTTGCAGTTAGGACCCTGCTGTCTTTCTCCAGAAGGACACACCTAGTTTTGTCTCATCGCATTCTTACTCTTGGGCAAAGTCCCCCAACGTTGCTTTTAGACTCCACTGAGTGAGTGACCTACGCAAGTTACTCCCCAGACAGGAGTCTGTTAAAGGAGGGAAAAGTAAGAATACCTCCCACATAGGGCAGTGGTAAGCCTCCAATGAGATAATCCATGTGCACTGTTGAGTTTTATTGTGTAAATGCTAAAGAAATGAGTGTTTTTATTTTAGTGACTGTTCTTGAATTTTCTGGTAGAGATTGCCTCATAAATTCCCACCTGTTGCAGTCGTGCTGAATCCTCATTGGATCGCTGAGTCTAGCAGGTGTTTTGCCCAGAGGGTGATCACCGAGATATCTAGTTTCCAGTCCCAGGTCCCTCCCTGTCCCCACATAACCACAGCCCATGGGGACAGAGAATAAAATAAAGAAGGTAGGCAATGGGACCCAGTGGCCATGCCTTAGGAAATGTCACTGTGCTCACAGTACCTGTTGCCATAACTGCTAGTCTGTGCCTTAATCCAAGCCTGACTCAGGTCACATATTATATCATTGTCTCTAATGTCCTTTACATTCTGCAACCCCCACCATCATCATAAAGACATCGCATCATGAGCAGAAGGGGAGGCTTTCCACAATATTCCATTACCTACGGAGCTCAGAAAACTGTGTCTCCTCCCTCTTCCCTACCTCCCCACCAGTTATGGCCCCCTGCTTGTTTTTGTAAATAAAGTTTTATTGGAACACAGCCATGCTCATTTTTTGCGTATTGTTTCTGGCAGTTTGTGTGCTACAATGGTTACGTTGCATACTTGTGACAGAGACCTGCACAGCCTAAAAATATTTACTATTTGGCCTTTTGCAGAAAACTTATGCTGTGCTCCTGCCTACAGCATCACCTGGTGGGTTAGTGTCCCCAGAGTACAAGGCACAGACAGGAAAGACTTTTGTCCCCATCTTTTCCTCTCAGAACATAGTAAAACCCTCGGGGTGGAAATATGAGTGGAAGGGAGCATAGTCTAAAGCAGCTGTCTTGGAACAAAATAAGCCATTCTTGGAAGCCTCCAGTTTGACCACAGGCCATTACAAACATTATTGTGCGGATTTTTTAAAAGGTCTTATCTATCTCTCCATTGATCAATTTTAGAGAGCGGAGGAGGTGCGGAGCGGAGGGGGAGGGAAAAGAACCTCAAGCAGACTCCCTGCTGAGTGCAGAGCCTGATGTGGGGCTCAACGTGGGGCTCGACACGAGGCTTGATCTCAGGACCCCAAGATCAGGACCTGAGCCAAAACTGAGATGGACACTCAACCAACTGAGCCACCCAGGTGCCCTTACTTTGAGGATTTTAATGTAAACATAATTCTTCTAGGGACACCTGGGTGGTTCAGTCGGTTAAGCGTCTGCCTTCAGCTCAGGTCATGATCCCAGGGTCTTGAGATCGAGCCCTGCGTTGCATGGAGCTCCCTCCTTAGTGGGGAGCCTGCTTCCCTCCCTCTGCTCTCCCCCCCAACTCATGTGTGCACTTTCTCTTTCAAATAAATAAATTCTTTTTTAAAAAAGCATAAAAGTCTTTCTATAACCATATTCTTACAGAGAAACGTAAACCATCACAGCATGAAAGACAAGGGCAAGGATTGAAGCCCAGAGAATCAGGGCTGGGGTACCTGCCTTGCCTGAGGGGCTTCCACAGTGTCATGCGCGTGCCACAGGGCATTGTTATGAAGGTGGAGAGGATTTGGGTGTCCTGGTTCCTCTTTCCAGTACATTCCTACATTTAAATGGCATTTATATTGGTGCTCTGTTTCTTCCATTCAGTGTTAAAATGTCCTGAATGAATTCATTAATGGTTCAGTCATTTAGTAAGGGCAGCTCTGTGCCAGGCCACGTTTGGCACTCTGGGGATGAAGCAGAGCGCAGGGCAGACCTGCTCTCACCGGGCCCCACTGCAACATTATTCTCCCTTGGCTCCCGTAGGCTCACCTTCTCCAGGGGCTCCTCCTTCCAGCCGAAAGCCACACTTCAGTGTTTCCGAAATGATCGAATACAGAAACACACAGAAGCTTTCTGGCTCTTTGTCTTCCTCTAGTGGCCGCTCAGTCTCTCCCTCTTTCTCTCTCTAGACCAGTTCCCTGGGAGACTTGTCTACACGGGTCACTTGTCTGTCCACCCCCCAGGTTCTGAGTTTCCATTTTCTCCTGCCACCCCTCCATCCCACGCCTCTCTGAATTTTTGATTCTCCCTTCTCAGGCACATAGGCTCCTTTCTGTTTCTCAGAAGAAGGTGTTACCTGAACCCTCACTCTACATCCATTGCCATTTCCACAGCATCAGCCCTCAACCCGACTGATAAACCCCCAGCTGATATTTCTACTTATGACTTCTTCCTTATACATACATACATGCATACATCTTTCTATCTCCACCCATCCTTCCACCTATCCATCCATCCATCCATCCACCTATCCATCCATCCATCCATCCATCCATCCATCCATCCATCCACCTATCCATCCATCCATCCATCCATCCATCCATCCATCCATCCATCCTTCCACCTATCCATCCATCCATCCATCCATCCATCCATCCATCCATCCATCCTTCCACCTATCCATCCATCCATCCATCCATCCATCCATCCATCCATCCACCTATCCATCCATCCATCCATCCATCCATCCATCCATCCACCTATCCATCCATCCATCCATCCATCCATCCATCCATCCATCCATCCTTCCACCTATCCATCCATCCATCCATCCATCCATCCATCCATCCATCCACCTATCCATCCATCCATCCATCCATCCATCCATCCATCCATCCATCCACCTATCCATCCATCCATCCATCCATCCATCCATCCATCCACCCACCCACCCACCTATCCATCCATCCATCCATCCATCCACCTATCCATCCATCCATCCATCCATCCATCCATCCATCCATCCACTTGTCATTCCATCCCTCTCTCCCTCCCTCCGTCATTCTTTCCAGCTTTCATTCCTTCTAACAAATATTTTCTGACTACCTACTATGTGCCAGGCCATGGGCTAGGACCTAAAGGATACAACGATGAAGAAATTCAGTGTCCACATACAATGTCCACCCAGCTGCCAACTAGATAGCTCCACTGGGCTGTTCGCCAGGTTCCTTGACTCACCAAGACCCAAACCAAACTCTCTGAGACCCCCTCCACCGCAAAACCCTCTCATCCTCTAGGACCCCTGCCCAGATGGTAGCAGTTGGAAAGGCAAAAATTCAGGGGCCGTCCTAGATTCCTCTCTTTCACTCTTCACAGAGCCAAGTCAGTCTCACGGGTTCTCCCTCCTGCGTTTAGCTTCTCCCCGTCTCTACACCACAGTCCTTGTTCAGACCACTGTAATGTTTTGCCTTAATTCCATTCCAGTTTCCAGGCTAGCCTCAACTCCCATCCCAGTTCCTCCTCCACAACCATCCAGAGATGGTTAATCTCCACTGTTCAACCACACTGCCCACCCTAGCTCGTTTTTCTGCTCTGCCTGCTGGGCTCTGTGCCCCAGGAGGCTGAGTGCCACGGGCTGTATCACCTGGCCTCGCTTTGCTATCTGGCATCCAGTTACATTTGGTCCGTGGGAGGCACCAGCAGGAGGTCAGAGGGTGGAGGAGGGTAGCTGAAGTTTTTGGGCTTTCCTTTGCCCCACACCAGCCCTGCTCCCTCACTGCCCCCCGGGGGCTCCATTCATGGAACCGTGGCTTCATTCCTCCAGGCCATGGCTCGGCAAGTTACTCCCTAGCCCTCTTCAGCCTCGGAATAACGGCTCCCAGGAGCTGGAGCTTGACTACAGGTCTTTCATCAGCCCTCGCTGGTGCTCCTAAGGCCGCATAAATCTCAGTGAACAGTCTCTTCATGAAATCATCTTTAGTTAAGTTCTCTGGAGCGTGATCTCTCTTTCACGCCAGAATTTGGACTCACAAGGCTTCCCCCTGTCAGTAGGATAAATTCCCTATGACGCACTCTACTGGGATTTTACTCTCCCGCATGTTTACCCTCCCTCCTCTGTTCCTGGAACCTTGGGGTGCGTAAGAGAACTTTGATTTTTTTTTGGCAAAAGTTTAGTAGGGTTTTCCAGGAGAAAGGCTTCCCTGGGTCTAGCTGTCTGCTCTTTCAAACAGTAATTTTAAAAAATTCTTTTTTCCTGGGGCACCTGGCTGCCTTGGTTGGAAGAGCAGGTGACTCTTAATCTTGCGGTCCAGTTTGAGCCCCATGTTGGGGGTAGAGTCGATTTTTAAAAAATCTTGGGGCGCCTGGGTAGCTCTACCGGTTAAATGTCCAACTCTTGATTTTCAGCTCAGGTGATGATCTCAGGGTCGTGAGATCGAGCCCTGAGTTGGGCTCTGCACTGAGTGCGGAGTCTGCCTAAGAATCTCTTGCCCTCTGCTCCTCCCCTCTGATGCTCTCTCTCTTTCTCTAAATAAATAAAATATTTTTAAAGAACTCTTTCCTTCCTGCAGGCAATGGGGAGTTGTATCATCAAATTCTCTTTGGGGTACAAGCTACAGAAACCCAACTCAAAGGAGTTTAAGTAAAAATACTGGCTCACACAGCGGGACCATCCAAAGCTTCAGGTCCGACAGGATCCAGGGTCCCAGAGCACGTCAGCAGGGCTTGATTTCTCCAGCTGTGCTCTCTTGTCTTATCTCTGTCCTCAAGCAGCCTTTTTCTTCATCACTGAGAAGCCCCAGCTAACAGCCACTCAGTTTCCAGCCCAGTAAGAAACAAAGCTTTCTCAACAGACTTGACAGCCATCCTTACAGTCCTCGGCCTGATTCTTATTGGTCTACACCAGTCACATGCCTATTCCTGACTCAATTGCCTGGGCCACGGCGGGCAAGCTCTTTGTGCCCCACAATCCTTGGGGTGTTCAGAAAGAAAATAGGGTTGGGATTTCTAGAAGGGGGAGGGTTTGCTGGACAGACAAAACCAATGCCTATCTATCTACTGCCTTTGCTCACTGGCCCATTAGGAGCATGAAATGGAAAATGTCTGGCTGGGACACAGCTTGTGATGGGTTCCCCCCCAAATGTGTGGCCACATCCCTCCCCTCTCAGAAATCAGATGTCCACAGACTCCTTGTGGGAGAGGAGACAGATTCAGGCCTTTATTTTCTAACTGTTACTCCTTTCCTAGCACACGATCCCCCGGGGGTCCACACGTACCCTGTGAACCCTTCCAGACTCTTTCTAAAACTAGCGCCGTAGACATTGATGGGTGTGCAACCCACTGATTTTATTCCCCCGCCCCCGCCCCGATAAAAATGAGATCAACCTTAGGGGTCTTCCGCAGCGACGTTTCTCACTGACCTACGTCAGAGACCCCCTTCCGCAGCGACGTTTCCTACTGACCTACGTCAGAGACCCCCTTCCGCAGCGGTTGACACGGCTTCCTCTGGATTCGGGGGCAAAACGTTCCAGCTTTTGGATGAACTACACAGTTCATATTTGACCAGCCCTTTTTTGAAACAAATACTGCTGGTTACTGCCCAATATCCAGTCCCCCCTTCTTCTCGAGTAACAGAACACTCACATTTTCCACGGGGGCATGACATTCAGCGTAAAGATCTGAAGTCACAGCCTCCCTACTGGGCGCCATGAAGTTCCACCTCCTGGGACGAGAGCATCAGGTGCACCCACATCCGGGTCCTTTCCCCGCGGCCGCTCTCTTCTCACTGGCTAGCGCTGACCGTGGGAGGCAGAGAGCGCAGTCCCTGCTGAGGAAGGACACCAAGGAGGGAGGGCGCATGGGCACCAGCCATGGACTCCTTAGAGCCAGACCGCTGAGTGGCAGAGCGGCCACAGTTCTCTCTTGCTCCAGCCACTGCGCTTTGGGGTCTCCAGTCCAGCTGGCGGAGCACGGGGCCCTCAGCACGTGGCCTTCCAACCAGCAGCATCCGCATGGCCTGAGCCACACCCCCCACCTGAGAAGGCCGACTTTGCCTGAGTTTTTTTTAAAGAGGGAGAAATTTTGTTTCTAGCATGACCTTTTGAAATGTATTTTTATTTATTTATTTATTTTATTTTTAGTAATCACTACACCCAACATGGGGCTTGAACTCATGACCCCGAGATCAAGAGTCCCAGGCTGCTCGGACTCAACCAGCCAGGTGACCCCTGACTCTACATCTTAATAAGATCCCCAGGCGATTCCATGCACATTACAGTCCTTGAAGAAATGCTCTGATTCATTTAATGAAGGGCGTTGCCCTTGTTTGCAGGTTTCCATCCAAAGCAGGGCTGCAGTGAACACTGTGGTCAATGCTCTCGCCCGGATAGCGTCTCTCTCCAGGCCGGATCCTCCACGTGGGATTGCTGGTCCACGGAGGACGGCCCTTTACGAAAGCTTTTGACCGTGGTTTGCTTGGCCGTTTTGATTTTGTTTTTTTCAAAGGCTTAAGTTGGATTGTGTGGGAAAGCCTGCTAGCTAAATCTCCTAGATAGACTCTCAAGGCTTCTTCCTGAAAAAGAGAGTCGCGGTGCGCCCCCTGGTGGCCACTTTCTCCACTTACAGGCACGTGGGGCCCGGGCTGAAAGACTGCAATCCCAGCCCTTGGGCTAGAGAACCGGCAGCAAAGGAGGGTTATGCTGTCGCAGAGGCTGACTGGGCAGTTTCAAGGCCACACCCCGCCAGAACAGCTGCAACGTTTAGGTCACATAAGTGTTGCTTGCAAGAGTACTTTTAACATTATAATGCAAGACTGGCCAAAGAGAGCCTTTTCTTTTTCTTTTTTTCTTTTTCTTTTTTCTTTTTTTTTGTCTTAAAAAAGGGCTATATAAAAGTATAACTGATGCATAGCAAACCATGCATTAAAAATGTCCAATGGGGAGCACCTGGGTGGAGCATTCAGTCAAGTGTCGGACTCTTGGGTTTGGGCTCAGGTCCTCGAGGTCATGATCTCAGGGTCTTGGGATGGAGCCCTGCTCTGCGCTCAGCAGAGACCCTGCTTGAAGATTCTCTCCCTCTGCCCCTGAGCACGTGCTCTGTCTCTCAAATAAATAAATAAATCTTAAAAAAAAAAAAAAAAGTCCAATGGATGAGCCTTGCCATATGCATGCACCTATGAAACCATCACAAGATACGATCCATTGTCCCCCAAAGCATTACACAATATGCACTCTTTTCTTCTGGCTCTTTTCACTTGACATTATTTTTAGATTCATCCATATCGTGTTTAATAATAGTTTCACTGTATGGAGATAACACCATTTGATTATCCATGTTGACAGACGTTTGGGCTGTTTTCAGTTTTGGGTGAGTGGAAGTAAAGGGCTAAGAACAACCCAAGTCTCTGGGTAGAACATCTCCTCCTTTCCTTTGAGTAAATACCCAGGCGGGAAAAGGCTGGATCACATGGTCAGTGTGTATAACTGTTTAAGAAGCTGCCAAACCGTTTTCCCACCAGCAGGGTCACAGAGCTCCTGTGGCTCAGAGGGCTCCTCTGACCTTCTCCCCAACACCTCTACTCTGAAGTCGGGCAGCTGCAGGTTCAAATCCCTTGCTCAGCAGCCATGTGACTTTGGACCAGGCACATAAATGTCTGGAAGCCTCAGTTTACTCATTTTACTTGTTGCTTGGCATTCTGGACTCAGTTCTAAAATCCCTGCCACGTGCCTTCACCACCCTCCCCAGCGGATTGTGAAATTCCTCAAGATGGGAGCTTCTGCCCACCTTACACCAAATGCCGTGATTGCCACAGTGGCCACTCTTTCTTTTTTTCAAAATTTTATTTTCATTTATTTGACACAGAGAGCACACAAGTAGGGGGAGGGCAGAGGCAGAGGGAGAAGCAGACTCCCCGCTGAGCAGGGAGCCCGATGCAGGACTCGATCCCAGGACCCTGGCATCATGACCTGAGCCAAAGGCAGATGCTTCACCGACAGGGCCACCCAGGAGCCCCAACAATGGCCACTCTCAACACGGTCCTCCTCTAAGTCCCTGCAACATCACCCCGGAGGTGGGCTTTATCCTCATCCCAAACTCTTGGGGCTGGATTTGGAAGACTCCGTTTCATCTCAGTTCTGTAAAGATAACACCTTTATTATTATTGGGAGTGGTGGTGATGATGCCATTGTTGTTACTCTTCCTGTATTTGACAGAACACTGGTGGGGACTCTGGCAATTCTCCATCATCAAGCACATCACTATTTCTGCGGTGAGACCTAGAACTTTTCACGCTATAAATAATACCAGTGAAGAGCCTCCAGTCAGTTTTGCACCAAACGGTTTGCTACAAACTTACCAAAGAGCCTCCGGTTTCCAGCGCTTTCTGGATTTCGGAACGATAGACTCAGCTCGTATGCCTACAGCTGAAGAAGCGGACTCGGAATATGACGTACCGCGTACAAGCATTCGTGCCCTGCACGGTGACTGTGCACCTGCCGTGAACCACATGGTCACAAAACAGACAACCACGTTCTCCCAGGAAGCTAACGCGCTCACACACACTGTCTGCGAAGGTTCAGTGCGGCGTTATTCACGTCGGCCAAGAAGTGGAAACAAACCAAACGCCCGTAAACGGATGAATGGATAGACACAACGTGGTCCATCCATACAATGGAATATTGTTCAGCAATCAAAGCAAGGACGTACGACCCATGTCACAGTGTGGATAAACCTGGAAAACACGACGCTCCGTGGAACTTGTGCTCGGCCAGACAGAAGGCTACACAATGTAGGACATAGAGGGTTTATATGAAGCTCCAGAAGAGGCAGAGCTATAGAGACAGAGTGGATTAGTATTTGCCTGGGGCTGGGTGGTTGGAGAGAAAATGCAGAACCAGTGCTCTAATGGGGAGAACGATGGAAATGTCCTAAACTCGACTGAAGCCAGGAGGGCACAAACTTTGTGGCTGGTGTATACAGTCTCAGTGGGGGAGTTATATGGCATGTGAATTGTATCTCAGTAAAGCTGTTACTACCAAAGGGGAAGTGGGGGCGTCCGGCTGGCTCAGTTGGTGGAGCGTGCAACTCGATCTCGGGGTTGTGGTTCGAGCCCCACACTGGGTATAGAGATGACTTAAAAATAAAAAAATTTTTTTAAATGGAGAAGTAGGGTCATCTGGATGGTGCAGTTGGTTAAGTGCCTGAGTCTTGGTTTCACCTCAGGTCATGATCTCAGGGTCGTGAGATGGAGCCCCGTGTCAGGCTCTGCGCTCTGTGTGGAGTCTCCTTGAGATTGTCTCTCCTCCGTCCACCCCTCCCGCTCATGTGCTCTCTCTCTCTAAAATAAATACATCTTAAAAAAAAAAAAAAGAAGTAAATGCTCTTGGAGTGGGGACAGAACAATAAAGACAAAAACACAATCCATCTTTTCCAGAAGCCACAGCCCACTTGAAATAGTTTCCGTTTTGCTAAGTACTGTTTTCCTCACGACTCTACATGCAGGGATTCAGAAGTGGTTACCGACCCGGTGTCCACACGCTCAGCGGCTTTCTGTTATGAGAACAGTCTCACTCTGGGATTCATTTGTCAAGGTTCTCCACAAAATCAGAAACAACAGAATATGTACATAGAGAGAGAAAGAGATCTATTTGAAGGTATTGGCTCACATGATTACAAAGACTGGCAAGTTCAGAACCTGCTGGGTAGTCCAGGCGCAGGAGCTCCAGGAAGGTGGTGCAGTTCAAGTCCAAAGCCTGTCTACTGCCCGCACTTCCCTCTTGCTCAGGGGAGGGCAGCCTTTTTTGTTCTAGTCAGGCCTTCAACTGATTGGATGAGGCCCACCCACATGGAGGACAATCTGCCCTACTCAAAGTCCACTGATTTAAATGTCAATCTCATCCAAAAACACCCCCACAGAAACTTCCAGAACAGTACTTGGCCGTGGCCTGGCCAGGCTGACACACAAAATTAACCATCCCAGATTCCATCTTGTTTATTCTGAAACTCCACTCTCAATCTGGATTTGGAACTTCCTGTGTACCCTCCCTCCGCTTCTGGTTTCCAGAAACCCCGTTCCCTGCTCTTCCAGGTCTGGCTCCTCTGGGCAGCTTGCACTCCCCTCACCTGGCCGTGCTCACCAGGCCTGTACTCTGCCAGGGTCTGTCGGGCTCTCGCTGCAAGCCCCTCTCTGGCTCAGCCTCTTTCCCCAACCACCATTCGCACACACCACCCAGCTGGCTGCCTTTCTAGGACAGCAGGATGACTCAGTCCCCGTTTCCCTCCCCAGGTTCCTACACCACCCCCCCACCCCTACACTTGGCCCCTTGGAGCTCCAGAGCAGGAACTTGGGCTGGTCCTTGCACCACTGGGGAAACTGTGTCTCTCCCACACCTGAATATGGACCAATTCTGTTTTCCTCAGCAAGTCTTGCACGGTGGGGGGGAGGGGGCCGGAAGGGGCTGCTCGGAAGGCTGTGACCGGAGGAGGAGGAGGAGGAGGAGGAGGAGGAGGTCTCCAGGCCCCTTGTGAGGCGTGTGAACGGCCAGGAGAGGAGCAGCCAGCCCTCACCGACAGGGCAACCAAAGTTGACAAGGCGGCAAGGGTCAGAAACGCTGGAGGATGGGCAGGAAGCCAGCGGGGCCCAGGGCTGGCTGGCTGGAGGGACCCCCAAAGCTCACTGGGATTCTGGCTCTGGCCCAGTGACCCCACTGCCTGCATCTGGCATCAAAGGCTCCGCAGGAAATGACGTAAGCTTCGGCGAAGGGGGAAGACTGACTCTCCAATGCTCGGAAATGGTCTAATTTAACCCAACAGCGAGCCAACTTGCTCAGTGCGACCTCCATTTGTTGTTGATCCAAACATCTGCCCCTTGACCCCCACCCATCTTCACGCTGTTCTCTCCATGCCCTTTAATCTGGATTTGACCCTCCCCACCCCCCCGCCATCAGTAACTTCACCTTGACTTTCCCTGGTGCACCCAGTTCAACAAGTGGCACTATCGCGATGTTTGGTTTTCAAATGTCAACAGGGGACCAGCTGTCATTCCTTCCAGGATTTACCCAGCATCTACCACCCATCTGAGCACGTGGCTCACCCCAGTGGCCTGGCCCAGTGCCCGATCCTGTAGCAAGCGGCCACGGTGGGGGTGGGACAGAGGTGGGACAGAAGTGCCTGCTCGTGCTGGGGACAGCACACGCGGGTAAGCCGAGCCCGGCAGCAATGCCAAGCCCAGCACGCATCCGGGGGTGCGGGAGCCGCGTGGCTGTTGTGAGCTGTACTTGGGAATAATGCATGACCCGACGTAGAAAACGTCTAGACCGCCTCCCGCAGGCGGTCAGCGACTCGAGGCCATGTGGCCACGTGAACGTGGAGGTCAGAATAACGGCCCGAGCAGCTGAGAGAGGTTACGGTGGACTTAGGAGTCCCACGGCCACTTAGGGAACAGAGTTGTAAGGATTTAAGGACGAGGCAAAAATCAAAACCACTTTTTAATTTTTTAAATCAAACACTTTATTTCCACATAACAAGCGCAAAAAACTCCCAAACACTTTAACAATACAATTAACGCAGTTATGAATTCAATTATATACTACTCAAAGCCCCAAAAGGTCAATCAGCTTAACGTTCCAAACATTTCCAAACGTGGTTTTTCAAAGCTACCTTTGGTTTTTGGAAAAACCAGTATGGAAGTCAATATACATTGAATGCATTGAACAACATTTGCTTATAGGAAGGTGTCCAACATGAGCTCACACCTGGCAAGCCGGAGCAGGATTTGAAGTCATACACTGGGATACACACACAGGTTTTGCCCCAGAACTCCCGTGGTCAGGAGGGAGGGCCGTGAAGGGGAAGGAAAAGGCCAGTCCAGGTTGTGGCATTTCTCATTTTGTAACAGAGGTATGAGAGTTTAACACTAGAACACTGGCAAGTCATTAAGCTTCATGTTCCAAATGGTCTCTTGCTGAGGCTTGAGATGGGCACAAATGGTGGGGCAGATGAAGTCACAGGCGAGCTTTGAGCAACAAGATCCCAAAGACGCTCAGAGCGGGCAGGAAGGAGCAAGCTACAGTTTCCCATTGTTCTCACATTATTTCAGGGTGAAATTGTGGAGAAGTTCGGATAGAATGTTCAAATATTTGCTTAGATTTGTACTCGGTTGCTCTATGAGGACCCTCATATACAGCAACGTTGAAACGTTCATTGTAAAAAAGAGCGTACAAAGAAATTCACAAAAAAGAGACAATTAATGTTGAGCAGCCAAAAAGTCATGGTTTATTATATCGGGAGGGATTTCATAATTCAAACACAACCAAACTGTACATTTTACAATCACATTCTATTTGTAAACAGTTAAAAGCCACTGACTTCTTCTGCATCTTAGGACACAAACAGTTAGATCAAGGCAATGAAATGATGGCAAATTCGGCGCTGTTAAAATGTTTACCCTTGTTTGGCCCGTCTTCTTTGACTAAGCAAGCATTATAATACCATTTGTGGGCAAAAAAAGGGGGCGAGGAGAAAGTAAGTTTAAAAATGGTGTAACTCGTTAGTTTCCAACAACATTTAAAATTTTCTTTATACAACGAACAATTCTGTAAGCCCAATACCTTGGCTACAGTATGCATAGTTACTGATTTCGGCTTTAAGGTACACAGTTCAACGTTAACACAGTCACAGGAGAGCAGAAACAGAGAGAGCCACTTGATGGGGTTACAAAAAATTATCACCTATTGATTATTAGCAAACCATCATCACTCACTATTAAAAAGACAGCATCTGAAAGCAGAATGTCAACTCCAGCTTTAAGCGTTTTTTTTTGTTGTTTTTTTCTTTTTCTTTTTTTTTTTTTTTGGCAGAGAAAATTCTTTAACAGAGCAATACGTAGTATCAGTGCTAAAAGTTGGGGTTTTGTTTTTTCCTATAAGAAACTACAAGGAGATTTTTTTTTTATTTTTTTATTTTTAAAATTTTTTTTTTTTCCTAACTGGGGAACTGGTTTTCCTGAGAACCATGCTCTTGGATTTAGGACAGGAATAGAAAACAAAAGAACATGGCCAAATGCTGCTCCTTTTTCCCAGAGATAGAAAGCATCTTGTAAATCATCCTCCATTGTTTTTTTTTTTTTTTTGTCTTTTAAATTTTTTTTAAATGATGGAAGAGTAAACATTTTTTTTTCTCAAAAAACAAACAAAAAAATCTGTAAACAAGAAGGTTCACCGTGGGAACCTTCAAAACAAAATGGAAAGCCTATTCAAAGTGCAGGGCCCGTCCTGGGTGGCAGGGGGGCTGCAAGTCACAGCTGTGGCCACAGTTTTTCAAACTGCAGAGCGAAATTCTTTAGTTTTAGAACATGAAAACACTGGTGCAATACTTTCATTTATAGTCCTAAGTCAGCATCAGAACTCGGTCTTTTAAACTCCACGACACCACAGTAAGGTAGGCAAACATCAAGGCATAGTAGAGAGCGCACACCTTTAAGAACATCCTTGAGTAAACATTTACACTGGAACAGCTGCCCCCCCATATTGCCGATTAGACGAGAGAACATCATTCAGTGCAAAGTTAAAAGCTCATACATTATCAGCCCAAAAAAATGGTTTTGCAAAAAAAGGAAGAAAAAAAAAAGAGAGAGAAAAAAAAAAGGAAAACAAGGGGAGAGGGATGGGGAGGGAAACAGGGAAGGGAAGGGGGGAAGGGGTGGGGAGGAAAAAAAAAAGAACCCAAAGGCTAAACATGATGAATATACACAAGTGAGCTCATTCTATACGGTTTAGCATGTATGGCGCTATTTGGGAGTGTAAATAGATAGATACCTTTTCACATTATAATATTGGCCTGCATGATTCAAGTATTCAAACTGATATGTTTCAGGGAAAACAAAGTGGAAAATGTGCAGAGAAGAGCTGTTCCCACAGGTGGCCCCTGGCTGCAGGCGGCGAGCCCAACTTAGTGCTCCTTTCTTTCGCTTCTTGAGGTCACAGTTCGTGAGTCTACATCTACACGTTACATGGACTCTCCACCCCCACCCAGGTGGTCAACAGAAAGAAAAGCATTAATGGGGGATGGGCTGCTAATTCCCCGGGGGTCGCTGCTGCTGGGAGGACCCCACAGGCTTGTGGAATAATGTGGGGTCCCCCAGAGTGAAGTGCCGTGAAGGTCTCCACAGTTAGTTCCCGACAGCCCAGCACCATTCCAGTGATTGAGATCGGTCCGGCTGGAGAACGAGTGGGAACAGTCGAGGGAGCCCAGCCGGCTCTGGCTGGACCCGAGAGACTGCCAGCCGGGAGAAGGGGTCAGAGACTGACTTTGTGCAAAGAAACGGCTGATCTCCTCTTCACTGGCAAACTCAGCAAGAATAGTAGTGTTCCCCAATACACACCTGGAGGGAAGAGACACAGGGGACGCGGTGAAGACTCAGGGTGTCTCAAGGGTCTGACTGGAGGTGATGGGAGCACTCAGCCTCAGCTCAAAAGCCGAGGGGGACGGGGCCGAGGGGCGTGGCGGTGACACGCCTGGCCCAGGGTTCTCCAGGACCCAGAGCAAAACCTACCCCACATGTGTGGTTGTCACATGTGGTGTCTAGGTTCTAGATTTTCTACGGCCATTTTGAGGAGCGATGCTTCCTCTTAGGAGTACTGACCTTGGAACCCAAGACAGAGCGAGGTTGCCGCCTTACGAAGCAGCCCTCTTACGGCAGGACCCCACACGCTGGCCTGGAGATGACACAGTGTCATCGGCTGTGCTTCCACACACAAGGGACCCCCGAACTCTTCCAATCACAAGGGCATTATCCAGGTGTCTCGCACCCGAGGGCCAACTTACATGTGCAGAGACTTTTGTGCCTTCACTACCTCTTCTTTTGAACTGTAACGGACCAAAGCATTTCCATGTGGGAGGTTCAGGTGGAATGTTATCAGTGGGCCATGCTGCATGCACAGAGTACGCAGAGTTGAGCCATCGATCTAGGAGACAGAGCGTGGGGAGCCGCCGATTAGACAAGCCGTCACGAGGACCATCCGGCGAGGGCGTCCCAGGCTGGGACTCTGCTCCTCTCTTTCCTGCCCGAGGTTCTTCACTGCTGTGCCGGGGCCCAGTGCCCCCCTCCCCACCTCCACTGGTCCCAGAGCCGTACCTCTGTGGCCTCTAGACTCCTGGACACTCCCCAGATCCCCACTTCCTTAGTTAGCCATGCCCCTGTTGTGGCTTCATGTCTTCTCTCTTCCCTGCCCTGAGGACAGGACTCATCAAGGCACTGCTCCCTGGGAGAGGAGGGGGTGGGCTCTTAACATCCAGCCTCCAGAGGAGGGGTGGTCCGGGGCCTAAGGAGATGTTCTCATCTACAAGGGCAGACCAGGGTTTCTCAACTGCAGTACAAGGACCACCTGCATGAAAGTGCAGACCCCGATCCTCGCCCGGACCTACTTAGTCAGCGTCTCTGCAGCGAGACCAAGGAAGCTATTTTGGTCAGCTCCGTGCACAGTTTATAGTGTGAACAAGCTGGGTCAGACCACAGCCTGCCTGAGGCATCCAGAGATCATCCTGTTCCTTCCTCGGCCCGGCCTTGACGTCTACTCGGTAGCACTAGGTAGGCCTGGGTAGAAACTCCTCTCAAACAAGACTGGAACCCTCTGTTCCCGTGCTCCCTGGCGCGTGCCTATTGGCCAGGATGCCTGACATTCTTACCTGAGGTGTAAGGTTCTTTAGAACAAGCCAATTTGTTATTCTCCCTGAGCTGCTCTCACCCCAGCTGGAACCTAAGGACAAAGCAGGGCAAGTCAGTTTTCCACAACTGTGGCCCGAATGACACTTAGGACAAACACATCCTAGTCAAGTGACAGTCGCGCAGGAGGCACGCAGGGGCCCCTGGCGTCCCCCCTGCCCTCCCACCCGCCTGCACGTCTACGTGGGGTAATTTCCCCCGCGGCTCCGAGTGCCACTCGCACCAGCTCTGACCAGGCATGACTTCCTGGGGCAATTGGCTCTGCCTCTGGGGAGAGTGAGCTCAGACAGCCCCCAGCTCATCAGACAGCAGGCTAGGGAGCCACAAAAGGGCATATCCTTTTTCCATCTTTTCATTTATAAAGCTAAAACTATCTCAAAATGGTAGCTCTGGGGAAAGGCCTCCATTTGCTATTATCTAAGGTACGGTCTGTTGACTGCGTGCGTGTCTCACAGGGTGTGAAGCTCTAAGGGGACTGAAAAGCTTGCAATCAGTGTCCATCAACAGACAAATATGGAAAGGAAAACGTGGCACAGATACACGATGGAGTATTACTCAGCCACAAAAAAACGATGAGATCTTGCCTCATGTGACAACACGGATGGACCTAGAAGGTATTATGCTAACTGAAATATGTCAGACAGAGAAAGCAAATACCGTACGATTTCACTTGTATGAATTAAAAAAAATAAAACAAACGAACGAACAAAGCCAGATCAGACCTATAAATACAGAGAACAGACTGATGGTTGCTGGGGCAAGGGTAGGGGGTGAGGAGTTGACAAAATGGGAAGGGGAGAGGGAGGTACAGGCTTCCAGTTCTAGAATGGGTAAGACACAGGGAGGAAAGGGTTCAGCGTCGGGAATACAGTCGATGGTACTGGAATAATGTGTGGGGACAGATGGTAGCTACACTTGTGGCGAGCACAGCGTCATGGAGAGACCTGCTCAATCGCTGTGTCACACTTCTGAAACTACCGTAATGCTGTGTGTCCACTGGACTTCAACCGGAAAGAGCAACCTGCCATCGCCCAGACACTTCCGTGTCTGTCTGGCTCCCGAGGAGCTCCGACACTGGCCCTCCTGCTCAGCTCCAGGGGCCCGCGCTCCCGGCGGCGCGACTTCATGAGCCAGTCATTCCTAGGAGTACCCGAGGACCCTCACCGCACGTCAGCACGCCTGAGCACTACGGCTCTGTGACATGGCTCTGTGACACGGCTCTGCCCCTCATCTCTCCTGCACTGGCTCACCCCACCCCCAAGTCTCCAGCAACTCCAACAAGGAGCGCTTGTGCCTGCCCGGGCTGCTCGCCTTAGCATACGTGTCCTCTCTGCTTTGCTGGGCTGCCCTTACTCGGTCCCACCAACCTCCTGAGCACCGCATTCTCTCCTGCCGCTGCGCACTACTGCCGGCCTCTTGGCTGGCACCCAGAAGTGCCTGGGGCCCGACAGAGCCACTCACACAGGACACCGACTACATTCATGAGCATTTAGTAGCCTGGATCCCTCCATGGAATTAAAACTCCACACCCTCTCCCTTAAAACTTTCCCCCAAAGGAAACTGCCGAGCTTTCTTTTAGCCAATCACCTGTCTAAAGATCAGACATCGCTATCAAGTTTTACTATTTTCAGCCTAGAGATGAGAAAGTCAGCTACAGCTCTGGGACTAAGGAGACCGAAGACCAAGACCGTATTTACTGGTAGAACTGGTAGACGGCTAGTTCAATCTGTGTGTGTGTCAGGGCGGGGACACAACCCCAGTCTGAATCCAGGGCCAGTCACGTGCAGGAGGAGCAGGGAGGGAGGGGACATGGGGGCGGTTTTCCTGGGACTGCCGGCCCCGCACGGTTAACTACCAGTACCTCCTTCCGCTCTCACACGTCCCGGCTGAAACAAGACTCGGTAGGATCGCCTGAAGTATATAGGCCAAGCTTCCACCCAAACAGAACCCCTTCTTCAAAGCCGAGCCGGGCTGCTCCCACCTTCCGCAGCCTCTCCCCACGGCACGGTGCTACTCTGCGCGCCTGCCACGAGCAGGAAGTGAGCAGACGTTCCCAGACGGGCTCTGGGGAACTTCCGGAAGAGACATGACGTCCATTCCATTAACCTGACTACTGACTCTGTGTGGCTTTGGTCACTCACATGTTCTTAAGTAAACCAGGAACAATTTCAAGTAAAATTTAAGACTCACAAAGACCTAGAAATTGCAGAAGATGGCAATGTGCTGGGAGACGCGTGTCTAAGTTTGAATCCTACTTTGTAGTGGGTAACGCATAGGCCTGTGAGACAATTGTGCGTACTTGTTCCTGTTCAGCAAAGAAACCCCAAGAAGCCATCCCGAGCACTGTGCTTGTCTTACCTGGGGTGTACCTGGCGTCAGAATTTCCCCATCCTCCACCTACACGAAGGGGAGAGTTATCCCACGTAGACAAGGGTGGCTTCTGACCAGTCAGTCCCGGAGGTGGGCGGGACGGAGCAGTGATGTTTTTAGGTGGTAAAGGGACCTTCCACAGCTCATGAGCCAGAGAGGTGTTTGTAACTGAACCAGGAGACCATGTCAATTTGGAATCACTATTTCTGGCTACTCACAGGAAAAAAACACAGCAGAGAACGGGGGAAGAAATAATGTTTTTAGAAAAGAGAAAATTTAAATGACAGCACCCATTCTCCCACAAAAAGCAAATCAACCAAAAAGAAGGCTCTATTAAAAATCCCCAACTCAAACTGCTAAAACCCCCCACAAAAGCCAAAAGGAAATTGCTCCCTTGACTCAAAACACTCAAACCATTTGTCTGTTATTAAAAATTTCAAGACGTAACGAAATTCTTAGCCCAGTGTACAAAACCATACTGCAATCGACATCAAAACAAAACACACTGCTTTCAATTGCTCTCGAACAGCAATTGGGACTCGCACTGCTATGACCGTAACTCAGTCACCTGAGATCATCACACAGGTCATTAAATAGGTTTTAGAACTCTCTGCTTTACACACAGGAAAAAGGACCACGAAAGAAGCCCCAACGCAGGGAGTCCTCACAGCAGCGTTCACCGGGAACCTCTCTGTGCCGAGCGCCAGAATGGTGGGCACTTGGTGCTTACTAGCTCTAGTCCTGACACACATCCTGCCAAGGTCAGAGAGGTTAAGCAACTTGCCTATGGGTTCTGTGCATAGCCAGGCCTGCCTTAAAAAAAAAAAAAGAAAGAAAGAAGAAGGAAGAAGGAGGAGGAGGAGGAGGAAGGGAGGGAGGGAGGGAGGGAGGGAGGGAGGAAGGAAGGAAGGAAGGAAGGAAGGAAGGAAGGAAGGAAGGAAGGAAGGGGAAGGAAGGAAGGAAGGGAGGAAGGGAGGGAGGAGGAGGAAGGGAGGGAGGGAGGGAGGGAGGAGGAGGAGGAAGGAAGGGAGGGAGGGAGGGAGGGAGGGAGGAGGAGGAGGAAGGAAGGGAGGGAGGGAGGGAGGAGGAGGAAGGAAGGGAGGGAGGGAGGAGGAGGGGGAGGAAGGGAGGGAGGGAGGGAGGGAGGGAGGGAGGGAGGAAGGAAGGAAGGAAGGAAGGAAGGAAGGAAGGAAAGAAGGAAGGAGAAGAAGAAGAAGGAAGAAGAAGAAAGCTCACTTCCTGACATGTGCTGCCTCATGGCAATGGGGGTGTGCAGGGATCAGGCACACAGTTAACTTGTTTAAAATAATCCTAAAAAACCATGAGGGGGCAGAAGTGGATGCAAAATTTTGTAACTTTTGTCACTATGTTTCTACTTGATTCATGAAGTATATGTCCTTTAAGTCAGCGAGACTCAAAGTGTGGTCGGAAGACTGGTCACCACACAGGTTCCCACTGGTCTCTGACAGAACAAGTACAGAAACTCAGAGCGAGCGTTTGTAAGCAGACAGCAATCGGACATGGCCACGGCTCCCACGAACGTGATTGCTTTTCTGGCAATTCCAAGGTCAGGTTTGCTATACTTTACAGAAGTATCAGTCTGCAAAGGATTGGAAATTACAAAAATAAAAGCTGCTTCATTTGAGAACTGCTTCAAATGAAGTTGCATTTAATGCGCTGGCTCTCAGACAAGAGAGAGTGGCTCAGCAAAAGGGGATTGCTTTAGAAAAGACTGCTGGGTCTAGTCAATTTTAAAAACGGACAAATGGTGTTACAAGTATTTTCCCAGGCTCAGAAATATATTCTCCTACCTCCCTGAGAAGACTTCAGATAAAGAGAAGAGGGTTCCATACAAGAGTGCCAGCCCCGGTGCTGACAACCCCGTCCCTCTGACGGCCTCGGCCGGCCCAGGACGTGGCTCACCTGAAGTGCTTTGTGCTGTACTGCTGAGGGGAACGTTGTAGTTGGAGGCACGAATGGATGACCAGGCACTAGTTGAAGGCAGCGTGGTGTTCAAGGATGAGGATGACCCTATGTGGGGGGAAGAGCCCAATTAGTCATTCCCAGAGCAAGAGCCATGGCACTTGATGAGTAAGCAGAAGCTTCCAGTGAAGCTGCAACGTAACAGTGAGCCACGAGAAAGGAAACGGATGCTGGGGTCGGGGGGACGGTGCCCATGACTGCACCTCCCTTCCTGCCTTCACAACAGCGCACCCAGAAGGCCTGTTCACTGCTCTGACCGTGGCTCAGGGAGGTAGCTGCCCTCCTCTGCCTGACACCCCGAGACCACACTGGCTCCGGGTCCCAGTCAGGGCTCCAGGAGGCAGCCTACCTCCTCCTGCCCCCAACCCCTGACTGAACTCCAGCAACTTCTCACCACAATCCCTCCCCCCGGGGGAACCTGGCACCAGCACCAGCAGGCTCTCGCCCTCCATCACGCCCCACAGCAGCCTCCCAAAGCCAGGCTTTTCCCCCTTTTTTCGAACCCCCCTCGACCACTCGCCCTGCTGCAGGCTGGACTGTCATCTGGATCTGTAATAGCTCCGGCCTGGCTTCCAACTCCGTCTCATCTGCTCCCCACTGTCAGACCACCTGCCTTCAGTGGCAAGACTTCCACTCAAAACCCCCAATGGTTCATGTCTTCTAACATCAAATCTAAACTCCTCTCCTGACAATCTTCCACAAACAAGAAGCCCGTTTCTGCAAGCCGCCGGATTCTTCCATTAGCCACATACAAGGCTGTGAGGCTCTACCCTTGGCTCTGTCCCCGCTGTCCTGCTGGGAAAGCAGCGGGCACTTTAACTCCTTCTACATAGCTGTCTGTTAAACTCAGCCACTTTAGAATGAGGAGGACTCTTTCCTTGCCGCTGTGATACACCCAACCACCTGTTAACAAAATCACATATTTAACGTAAAATGCTAACTGTTCAGAGGAATAGGAGGAGGTAGGTTTCGAATGGAAACAAAGTATTTTCCTTCCTCCCTTCCCTTCCTTCAGGTGCACGCAGAGAATACTTTAAATGACTGGAGTGAGGGAAAACTATATGGTAGGTGGTAGGATGACTATATTTGATAACCTATTAAAAGTGCTTCTGAACTGGAGGGACCCCTCAAGGGGTCCTAATTTTTCACTTTTGGAGAGACAAAGAACGGTAAATTGCTTCTCCACACAAAAGTCCTTTAACAACAAGAGTGTATAAATGAATGATTAATGTAACATCTTTTATATGAAACACCCATTTCTTAATAATCACAACTTGTGATATCTGTGTGATCTGAAACTTGTTATAAAGTATGTAACAACATTTCAGTTGCTACTACAATTCCTAGAAAGCAAATATTTGTTGGTCCTTTGGGATAATTAAGTGACTACATGTGTTTACCGTAACAAGTGATAACAAATCCTCATCATCTTTAAAGTGGCAAAGAATCACCTATGGGAAAACTGAGAACTCACTTTTTATTTTCATGACTCCCTTGAATGCCAGGTGCTGTGATGGGCTGAAAGTTTCACATCCTCTGTGAGCCACTCTTTTTTTTTTTTTTTTTTAAGATTTTATTTATTTATTTAAGAGAGAGTCAGAGTGAGCACGAGCAG
The DNA here is from genome assembly GCF_023065955.2 of Ursus arctos. Classification (NCBI taxonomy): domain Eukaryota; kingdom Metazoa; phylum Chordata; class Mammalia; order Carnivora; family Ursidae; genus Ursus; species Ursus arctos. The sequence continues at coordinate 84,324,976 of NW_026622874.1, read as the reverse complement.
GGGGGAGGAGCAGAGGGAGAGGGAGAAGCCGAGTCCCCACTGAGCAGGGAGCCCTATGCGGGACTCCATCCCAGGACCCTGGGATCATGACCAAGCTGAAGGCAGACGCTTAACTGACTGAGCCCCCCGGCACCCCCTCTGTGAACCACTCTCAAGCCGCGTCATCCAACATCATTTGGAGATTCAGACTGTATCCGGCTACGTACCACTGTTCCTGTCCCTGAGGTGGTCAACTTCCCGCACAGTATTAATTGAAAGATTGTTTATGACACTGCCAGGAGTGACGTAAGGGTCAGTTTCAGGGTCAATGTTTGGATAACCTTTCCATGGTTCACCAGGGCGAAATTCTGTAAACAAAAACTTAAAATTAGTTCAGGCTTAATCGTCACTTAAAGATCCATTATTAAATATCCAAAACTTGTATTCCTAAGCCTATGCAATTCTCAAACATTTTCCAGTTAATACTAGCACTCTAAGAGGCTGATTCAGTACTATGGTTACTGTAACATAAGCTGCTATTTATGAATAACTTGTGCATTTTTGCAAATGAAATCATTTCTCAGGGTTTATATATTTTTAAACAGTTACATTTAACTTTTTAAATTTTTTTATTTTAAAAAGATTTTATTTATTTATTTGACAGAGAGAGTGAGGATGAGCAGAGGGAGAAGCAAGGGGAGAGGGAGAAGCAGACTCCCCGCAGAGCAGGGAGCCCAACTCAGCACTCGATCCCAGGACCCCAGAATCATGACCTGAGCCAAAGGCACATGCTCAACTGACTGAGCCACCCAGGAGCCCTCATTTTTTCTTTTAAGATTTTGTTTTTGGGGCACCTGAGTGGCTCAGTTGGTTGGGTGTCTGCCTTGGGCTCAGGTCATGATCTCTGGATCCTGGGCTCAAACCCCATGTTGGGCTTCCTACTTGGCAGGGAGTCTGTTTCTCTCCCTCTTAAAAATCTTAAAAAAAAAAAAAAAAAGAAAAAGATTTTATTTTTAAGTAATATGTACACCCAACGTGAGGCTCGAACTCACAACCCCGAGATCAAGAGTCGCGTGACCTATAGGCTGAGCCAGCCAGGCGCCCCTAAACCGTTGACATTTTAGGTGCTGTAGCAAATCACAAGCCGTAGCAACGCGAACAGAAAAGAAGGCCGTGAGTCCATTTCTGGTAATGCCTCACTGCAGATGAAACGCTGTCAAGTTAGTCCCCTGGCGCAGATGAAGAGGAACCCCGCACAAAGGTTTTATGTTACTCCTCACGCGGGCCTTCACTGCCTGCAGCATAAAGGCACTGCTAACAGGCCAGATTCTGCCTGAGACCCGACGGTCTGCTCTCCATGCGTCCCACATGCATCTTCCCACCGCCATCCGCCCCCACTGGCCTACATCACTAGAGCACCCAGGGGTAAGGATACCGTAAGGGAAGCAGAGCCTCATGAGAGAAATGGTCAGCACTTTACCTGGTGGCCAGTTAACACTGCTAGAGCCGTTAGGCGATTTGGCACGTGGCCAGCTGTCTCCTATTGAACCCGGAGGGCTGGCTGGAGAAGTACTGCTGTTCATAAAGTCATAGGGAACAAATGGAGACTCTTCCAGCCTGAAACCACTTGAAATAGCACCTAAAGAGAGAAAAATGATAGTGACTATGAGGCAAAATACACCAGTGAATTTATTTCTTGTGGTTTCTCAAACATCCCAAGATAACTCTGTATGAGATCTGTGGGTTCCAAGCTGTGTTCTGTAGACTGTGTGAAAAGTCAAGGAGGAAAGCCAGCTCTGAACTCTTCCAATCACTTTTAACTCTCTTATGTCCTGAGATCTGAACATTATCATAGTGAATTTTATTTCAAGGAGAATAAGGACCATAATCGTCAATAATTAACCAGAGTATGGGTACAAACTTACTTCCAAATCATTAAAACACTTGTATTTTGGCCTAAACTGAGAACAAGCACAGTGGACTCCTTGTCAGGGAGATGTGTGTTGTTGGTGAATGAGGAGCACCGGAGGCAAGAAACCCAGCTACAGTAAAGAGAGAATTGTGGAGAACATTTTAAGTGGCAGAGAGATGTATCCAAGAATCCAGGAAATTGCCATGACCCCTGTATGTGATGAAAACAAATAACCTTTTCGATCAGGATGTTTACAGCTCTACCCATACACACCCCCTTGTGATTATACCAGTATCGGTAAAGATACCTGTTATCGAAATGAGTGTGAAATCCCACAAAAGACAACTTACTCTCGCTTAGAAATGATCATTTGTTTTCTGGCGATTTATTCTCCACACTCATCTTTGAACACATCTATTTTTTTTTTTTTAAAGATTTTATTTATTTGACAGAGAGAGACAGCCAGCGAGAGAGGGAACACAAGCCGGGGGAGTGGGAGAGGAAGAGGCAGGCTCCCAGCAGAGCAGGGAGCCCAGTGCGGGGCTCGATCCCAGGACCCTGGGATCATGACCTGAGCCTAAGGCAGACACTTAACAACTGAGCCACCCAGGCGCCCCCATGTTCGAACACATCTTAAAATAACTAATGCTTGACACAGGCGGCAAACACATCCCTCTCTCGGTGGATGGGCTCTGGCTGCCTCACTAAGTGCCGGCCCTCCCCACAGCCCGGGGAGCACACAAAGAATGGAAAGGGGACCAGTAGTGGCAGGGAGGGCTGCAATGGCATGAAGAAAGGGTCCAGGGAGGAGATGCCGGGCAGTGGGCACAGCCTGCACAAAGACCCGAGGAGAAAAGGAGCTTGGCACGTGTGAGGAACCAAAAAGTCAGCGGGAGAGTGAATAACACAGAGTGGTGGAGCCTGACCTTGAGGCACAGGGATGACCCCATAGGTTTTGTTTTAAATGTCTGGAACTGGAAGGTCCAGAGGTGAGGAGGGCCTGCTCTGGCTGCCCCAGGCCCTGCCACCCCCAGACTGGCCTACGCCCTGCCTGTTCCCTGAAGGCATCAGATTTCGCAACACCCTCATGCAGGGCTTTGCAGGACACGGCAAGGGCTGTAAGAAGAGAGGTGAGACAACCTGATTCGTTTGAGATCACTGCTGCTGCATGTGGAGAATGGAGGCAGCAAGGTGCTAAGGATGTGCTGTGCATTTTGGAAGAATGGGCACTATTCACAGACGGACTGGATGTGGAGTTCGGAGAAAAGAAGAAATCAAGAACAGCTCGTACACCCAGACATGCAGCATGGGATGGGCGGATAAGCCAAATGTGGCATCATCCAACACGACTGTAAAAGAGAACAAGTGCTAATGCACGTTTCAACACAGATGAACCTTGAAAACATTATGCCCCCAAAAAGGCCAGTCACGCAGGACCAGGTAATACATGCTTCCGTTGACGTGAGCAGTCCAGCAAGGCAAAGCCACAGAAAACAGACTCGTGTTTACGCGTGGCTGGGAGGGAAGGGAAGTCTGGGAGGTGTGAGGAGCAACCCCTCAGGGGCTCATCAGGCACAGGGGAAACGTTTGACTCCCACGACTCGGAGGATACTAAAAGCCACTGAATGGTATATTTTATAAAGAGAATTGTATTGTATGTAAATTATCTCAATGAACGTGGGGGGGGGATCTCTCTCCAGCTTCTAACTTCAATAACCCGACAGGAGGCACACTTGCTGGCTAAGGAGGAGCGAGGGTGAAGAAGAAAACCAAACACCCACCCACTCGTGCCCGCTTTGAAGCAGGTGTGAGGAAAAGCCCTGGCCACAGACGCTAGGAGCTCCTGGAGAAATACAGCAGAGCCCGAACGTTGCTTTAGCCTCGTTTACTCCGTGACCAGTGTTCCCCTGGTAGCAGTCACAACACCCAAGCTTCCTTATCAGTGACTCAGGGGGCAGAGCTGGCTCGACGGGACCTCACGGCACCATCACTGGTGAGCACTAACCTATCCCTGATAACTAGGCCTAGTTATCCCACCAATTTCATCCCCTCTTCTCTGGCTTCCTTATCTAGTTACTTTTATCTGAGTAAACTGTGTATCTTGTTTGTAAAGTGAATTAAAACCACCTGTGAGCTCAGTGGTATGAACAAAGCAGCAGTTGCGTAACACAGTAAGCAGGCATCGATGCCACATTTTCAGTGATTAATTTTTCTACAAGGACCTGAGCTGATAAAAGGATTCCCCCTTTTCAGTACAAAAAATCCATTTCTACTTATTAAACCTTCATTTTATTAAAAAGGAAAATAGGCCTGACACAGAGGCAGCTGGAATCCAATCACACTCTACGAACCGCTGTGCGGGGGAAGGTGCGGAAAATGGAAGGTACGGCTGTCCAGGTGGCAGGTGTAGCGGGACGCAAGCAGGCTGGATTCTCACCGGAGACACACTGTTGTCTTAGAGGCAGGCGTGCGGGGAGCCAACAATGAAGGCAGCCGCAGTAAGGAAGCCCCCACCGTCGGGCCAGTGCTTCAGTGCGGCTGCATTCATCCTCACAACACCTCGGGGGTACCATGTCATATCCCCACTTAGCAGACACAGGTTAAGCTACTTGACGGAAGCGCATACGCAGCAGAGCCAGCTCTCAAATCCAGGGCCTGTGTTTACTGTGCGATTTTGTCACCTGAGTCAACGACCATTTCCACTTTTTTTTTTTTTTTAAGATTTTATCTATCAGAGAGAAAGAGTACAAGTGGGGGGTGGGGGATAGAGGGAGAAGCAGGCTCCTCCCTGAGCCGGGAGCCCAACTTGGGACTTGATCCCAGGACCCTGGGATCATGACCTGAGCCGAAGGCAGACACCTAACTGACTGAGCCACCCAGGCATCCCTAACATTCCCACTCTTGAGAAAAACTCTAAATGTGATATATGCCACCGAGTGGCAAATTCGACTTAGAATTCAGCTGTGTTTGATTTAGGGTCCAATGTTCTTTCTACCACATGACAATTTCACCTTCAATTTCTGATAATCATCAGTTCAATGTTCACAAACCAGCAAACTGACCTTTAAGCCACATTTAGTCAAATAAAGTTACAGGACAAAATCCAACAGAAAGGAACAAATGTCACAAAAATGTCCTTTTGGTATTAATCAGAGGAACAGATGTGATGTCGCTTAAGTTAGAAAGCAGAGAGGCTCTCCTGGCTCCCTTCCCATTATCTTAAATCACTAAGTCCTATCAATTCTGCTTCCTACAGTTGTTTGCTTTGTTTTTGTTTTGCTTTTTTGGCACAACTGCAAAGATTTCTGAATTATTTTGTTTTGGGTTCCTTGTATGCAGCAAAGAGTTGGATTTTGCTTTATGATTCAATGCAGATTTCTTTTATTTTAATAAATCAGTTTGGCCCTTTTATAGTTATCAATTTGACATATATATTTGGTCCCAGTTTCTCATTATTTTATATGATGCTTTCTATTTCTTTGCAGATTCTTTAAAAATTCTTTGAAAGTGTGTTATCTGTTTCAATCTTTTCTGAAAATGTGGAGGGCTTCAATTTCTGTTTTAGTGGGTGTCTTTATAACTTGTTTAATTTTGTCTTCAAAATATTTTTACTGAAATATAGCTGCCATAGAACATTATTAGTTTCAAGTGTACAACATAATGATTCAGTATTTGTATATACTGCAAAATGGAGGCACAGCTTTGATGGCAGAGCACTGCTACACTAGGTCAGGCTACAGTCGTCTCCTATTTGGCTAAGCTCTGAAGTTCCCCAGCTGATCTGCCCGTCTACCTCCACTCCCCAGGTTGCCACACTGCAGCCAGAGTAATCCCCAAACACACATCACGCCACTTCCCAGCTTAACACTCTCCAACAGTTAGTCCCCCAGGACAGAGGGCCTAACACTCAAACTGTTTAATCATTTATGAGGCCTTCACCCACCACCCCAGGGGTCCCCTCCCATCACCTCTGCTTGGTTAACTCCTGTTATTTTTTGTATCTCAGCTTAAGAGATCACAGACCTTCCGGAATTCACTCCCTACTGCCCTCAACCGTAAGGCTGAAATATTCTTCTGTATAGGCGCCCGGTCCCCAGAACACTGTGCTGCGTGCTGGCTGACAAGGGAAAAAGATTTTATAAATGGCCTTCTAGTCGCAGGATCTTAGGACCAAAAAGCATCATAAATAACTTAGTCCAACCCTTCTGTGACGCACAATTTACTGGTCAGATGTCCTTGCCTCCATTCCACCCACTTCCCTTAAGAAGTCTGGCTTTTCTTATTCTGGAGAGTGTAGAATAAAGGGTTAGCACAGTAGGCCTGGCATACGTATTGTAAAGCGCTTCAGGCCTGGCCCTCAACCACTTCTGGGCTCCTCCAAGTCCACAGAATATTCTGCAGGTAAGACTATCTGTGCAGACCCTGGGCCTCAGCCATGCCAGATAGTTGACGGCAACAGTGTGACTTCTGGTGAATGCTTGTTTTTGTTTGCCTGAGGCCTGGGTCATACTGTAGTTTTGTCTGACATCCGAGAGGTCTGCATGGGTCGGAGATTGAGTCACGCAGGTGCCCGATGCCTATGTGACTGACCCCCAGTAAAAACCCTGGACACTAAAGCTTGGGGGAGCTTCTCTGGTTGGCAATACTTTGTACGTGGTTTCACACATTGTTTCTGGAGAAATTAGGCCCGTTAAACTCCACTGGGAGAGGACAATAGGAAACTTCTCCTGGACTGTGCCCTACGTGCCTTTTTCCTCTGCTGGTTTTCATCTGATTCTTTTGCTGTAATAAACCATAACCATGAGTATTACAGCTTTTCTGAGTTCTGTCAATTCTTCCGGCAAACCACTGAACTTGAAAGTGGTCTTGGGGACCTCTGACACAGGTCTCCTGCATTTGCCCTTTCTTCTCTGCTCCACAATTAATTTATTGGCTCTCTAAGATAAAAGATAAAAATGGTGATAAAAAGAGAACCCACCTTAGACTGTGTTGCAAGTGGTCAGTGCCAGCCCAAGGCCTTCCCCACAGGCCTCTCCCCTCCCCAGGCTCAGCTTATGTCTGATGTGAGCCTGAATACTACTTATCACATCACCCCTCTTGACAAAGACCTCTACGCCGCTCTACTGCTAGAGGACAACAGCCCCTCTTTTCTACAACGGGGAAACACAAATGCCAACAAGGCCACTCGGGGTTTATAAAGAAGTGAAAGAGGCTGGCAACAGGCAAAATTCCATGGTCCTTCCCCAAAGAGATATGACTACAGGCAAATATTTCTCTGGTTAGGGACTACAGGAAAATCTCTCTCCACCAATGGAAGGGAGGGCACAGGTGTGAGGGCAGTGGGAAGAGAAATGAAACAAAACAAACCACACTCCCCAGTAAGTGCAAAGGTAAATGGCAAATGACGCCACCACTGAGCTGAGCAAGAAGACACCGCGGAATGGCAAGGAGCCGCAAGCACGTGGACAGCAGCTGCTCTGCTCTGGCTGCTTACTGCTTTGGAGCTCGGTGCTGCCAGACCTGCATATTTCCAAAGAGATGCCAGAAGTCTGAATCTGTACATGAAATTTCCTGCATGTTTACAGAGATATGGTTCAAAAAGATGACTTTCAAAAATAATGAGGGTCTAAAAAACATCAATTGTAGGCTGGCAGCTTTGGGAGCTCTCCTGAACGCAGCTGGATATGAATTTTATTTTTGTAAGGGAAACTGTGCCAAAATATAAGGGACAAGATGATTAACATTTCTCTCTCTCTCTCTCTTTTTCTAATATAAGGAAAAGGGAAAACAAAGCCAACAAATAAAAATAATGTGCCTGAGAAGAAGATTCTAAGTCTCTGCCAGGAGAGAGAGAAATGAAGAGGAACTACTGATCAAGAAGGAGCAGTTCTGGGAGGAAGCGAGAGTATGAGCAACTGGAGGGTTATCATTGTAAGCACTTTCTTTAAACAGATTCAAAAGTTTTTTTAAAAAGCCAACATTCCTTTTGTTTGAGAGAGACAGAGAGCGACCAAGCATGAGCCGGTAGAGGGGAGAGAATCCCAAGCAGGCTCCACGCCCAGCACAGAGCCTGAGGCAGGGCTTGATCTCACAGCCCCGAGACCATGACCTGAGCCAAAATCAAGAGTTGGACATTTAACTGACTGAGAAACCTAGGTGCCCCTAAAAAACCCAACATTCTAAGACTTGAAATTTAGAAGGCTCTTACATACAGATATCAAACTTTCTTTCTGGAGCTGAAGACCAAAACCACAACCAGGTCAAGGGGTATTTCTGAAGTCATTTTTACAAAGAAAAAAAAAAAAAAAATACAGCCACAAAGAAAGAATAGAAGCAACCAAACATTATACATCTTATCAAACAGTCTTGATTTTAAGAGGATAAAATAAAAGCCTGGGGATATCAAACAGTACCTATGAAATGAAGACTACTGGCCTTGGGTTAGTTAATACTAATCACACCACTTGCTAAAGTAAAGGAAATAAGAACATTCTGGGGGTGGGGGAGCAGGTAAATATTAAGTAATTAGTATTACTAATAGAAAAATAATTTTTAAATATTTTTAAAGACTTTATTTGACAGAGAGAGAGAGCGTACACATGCACACACACAAAGAGGGGGAGCGGCAGAAGCAGACTCCCCACTGAGCAGGGAGCCGGGACACAGGGCTTGATCCCAGGACCCCGAGATCCTGACCTGAGCCAAAGGCAGACGCTTAACCGATGGAGCCACCCAGACGCCCAAGAACGACTAAGTTTCAAGTGTCAATTAAGTAAATGAAGAATAGTAGGGGGAAAAAATAGAATGGTAGGGATCTAGACTCAAGTAAAGAAAAAGTATCAATCTCTTCCTCCTTATTCTGAAAAGAGGAACATTTCTAGAATACATTCATTGGATTGCAATGTATACAACAATAAAGATATTTATTAAGCTAATTACTAAAAAACAATTTACTGCCCACACTACAGATTTGTGCAAAAGAGAACTATGTACGCAATAAAATGCAGTGAAAAACTGACTGATAGTAAGTTTAAAAACGAAAACAAAGTGGGGATGGAATCCCAAGTATTATCTGACTTCAAAACCTATGCTGCCCAAGGACCCCTTGTATACGACACACACCATCCGCCAGGACGCCGAACCCCAGAGAACAGGTGAGGGAATGGTACACCTGCTACAGCAGTGCAAGGAAGGGAAGAGGTCATTATTACAAAGAAACTGAGGCTCGGATAAGCAAAGCAGACATGGAAATATCCCTTTTAACCTGAAGAGACAGCAAACCACACAGGAGAAGCGTTTTCTGGGCTCTCCACATCTGACCTCTCCAGACACTCCTTTCACCACTAGCGACTCCGGATGCTGTCCTTGTTCTTTTCTAGGCTCTGTCCCTCTGGGCAACCTCATCCATGTCCATGACCTCAACATTCTGATGAATACCACACCTTATTCTAGCTCAGATTTTTCTTCCGAGTGTTGGCCTCTATTCCTAATTTCTTACTGGGCTTTTCCACATTGTGCAATCTCCAAAATACCACACTCAACAAGCCTACGATCAATTCAGTATCTGTCCCAGCATGCCTGCTTTGAGTGCCACATTTCCACCACCATTACCTGTGCTCCCGCGCTCGCACGCTCCCGCCCAGCAAATGCTCACAGTGCCGCAGCGTGCGGAGCGACCACGCAAGCGCAGTGTAGTACATTACGGATGATCACGTGTTGGCCCAAGGAGTTAGGTCACTTACCCAGTCCCCTATCCTCACGTCTAAGGCTCTTTCTGGTGCACTCCCTCCATATCCCCTGCCTTCTGTCTCACACTGCTTTGAGTCTTCTGTGCCTCTGGAGAGTCACCACTTCCAAGTTTTAAATGATTTATGGCATAAAGTTGTCTGCGATTTGCTCCATACCTACTGTTGTAACTTTGCCTTCCTCCTCCTTCCTCTGTCCCTTCACCTCCGTGACAGGCCTGCACAACAGAACCCACCAGGCTGTCCTGTTTTTGAACTTTTCAAATGCTATAGACTCTTTGTTAATTCTTTCTCTACTCCTTTGTGTGGTAAAGCCGAAAAACTCGGCTCAGCAGTCTCTCTGTGAAGCCCTTCCACTCCCACCACACCCACAGTTCTCATTCCTGACTCAGTCTTCCAATGGCCTTCACATTATCATACTATTTGTACCATCATATGGATTCACGTTCATAGCACCTATCACAGCATACTAAAGCTGTTCACATGCTTATTTCTATGACCAAACGATAAGCTCCTTCAGGGTAAGGATTCTTCCTGGCTTACATACACTCAACTGTGTGCACACATGTTCACGTGTATCTACGTATTTCAGCACCATCCTTGGAAAGCAGAAGATACTCCATTAACATCTGCCAGATGAATTGATAATATTAAATAAGATGAAATGATGTTTCTTTAAAAAATTTAATTAACAGATGAGAAAACAATACTGAACCTATATGATTTACACATAGCAACAAAATGTATGAAGAAAATGTGCCGTTATACAAAAAACGGGCAGAAATCAAATTATGCTGGGAGTTTTTAATACCCTCCCTATCATACTAAATTGAGTAAACGTTAAGCAGAACATGAGAACAATAAGATCAATTGCAAAAACCTAAATGACCATCAAAGGAGGAATAATTTTTAAAACACAAATGTATACTCAACCTCTGCTTTGTACAATAGTGTAATAAAGGTTAATTTTGCCTTTTGATTTTAACTAAGATTTAATAACTAATAAAGCATTTTCCAATAACGAGGAAAGGTTCTAAGAGGATTTGGCTACAAAAAAACATTAAAATAAAATAAAGGCCTAGGGGCGCCTGGGTAGCTCAGTTGGGTAAGGATCTGACTCTTGATTTCAGGGTCATGAGATTGAGCCGGGCTCTGCACTGGGTGTGGAGCCTGCTTAAGATTCTCTCTCCTTCTGCCCCTCCCTACCGCCCCTCTAAAAACAAATGAATAAATAATAAATAAAATAAAACAAAGGCCTAAATTTAGTATTCTACAGTTTGTTTTTTTAAGTGCAACATGCAAGAATGTATTTCCTACCATGTTTGCTGGAGTTTTGATCCAAAGATGTGTTCACAGAAATGCTGTCCACTGTAGTCCACTTCCTTAGTCTTGACTGTGGCTCTTTAATACTGTTCATATCCATATTTACATTCAAGTTTGAGTTCAAGCCTAAAAACAAAACAATACTTCAATAGAAAAACCACTTTATAAAATATAGCACATTTTCCTTCTGATACCACAACTTCCATTTTCTAGAAAAGCACATGTAACTAATCTGTTTTCAATCCTGTGAATTTTCCTTAATAAATGTCACCTTGCCAATGTGGCACAGCCAAATAATTACAGACAAAGGCAAGGCAGGCAGAACAGACACTCTGGGCCCCTGGCCAAGGTTGTGCAGAAATAACCTCAAGAGCAGAGCCATGGCTACATTATCAGAGAGAGCAAACAAATAGAAATCCTACACAGCTATTCTAATATTCAATAACTCAGTGTTTTCAAACCATAAAACTGTTAAAACCATAATTGTGTCAACTGTGGAAAACTATTTCTCCATATAATTTTGATTATTTTAAAATTCCTTGATAAAAGAAAAGACAATTTTAAGGAAGCCAAATATTAAAAATTTATCTCCAATAAAACAGATCTTTATTTTTTAAAAAAGATTTATTTATGTATTACAGCAAGAGTGTGTGCACATGGGGGAGGATGGGGGCGGGGGGCAGGGGGAGGAGGAGAGAATCTCAACAGTCTCCATGCCTAGCGTGGAGCCTGACATGGGGCTCAATCTCACAGCCCTGAGATCATGACCTGAGCCAAAACCAAGAGTCAGACACTCAACCAGCTGAGCCACCCAGGGCACCCCTAAAATAGATCTCTTTAGCTATCCCCCAAGAGCACCATGCATGAAGAAATATTAATAATCACTTTCAGTTGTTATTTTTTGCTTGTAAACAACAATTTTCAACTGGTTGGCCAGATAAAAGACACTGCCATTTAAAAGTAAAACTGTATTGCACTAACAATTATACTTAAGGGTGAGACTCTCACACCTCAAGGCACAATTCCCTTGAACTTTGCTGATGACACACATCAGAGTCAGATACTCTCTTGGAACAAGGATGGAAATTTCCATCGTAGATATTCTGGTCAGAAAACTGACCATTAAGCCAGGGTTTCTTAAGTGTGATCCCAGGACCATCAATATCAGAATCCTCAGAGATGCTTGTTAAAAAAAGACTTCAGTGGGAACCAGAATCTCTGTTTAACACACAGCCAGGTGGTTCTTATTCTAAAGTTTTAAACAAATGGTTTTAAATACTTGGATTTCACGACAGTCCATGTGGTATCAGGTCAGTCAAACTTGGAGACTTTAACAACGTGAATTCTCTAATATCATCCCTATTTTGGGGGAGAGCAATTACATGTGCTGCTCTCTGGACTCCTCAGCTAGACCCAAGACCTGGCAAATTTTTCTGTGAACCTGTGAAGGTTCAGATAGTAACTATCTCAGGCTCTGTGGGCCACAAGGTCCCAGTGTCTCTATGCAACTCTGTTGGAGCAAAAAAGCTGCCACAGAATAATACATTAACAAAAGAGAATGGCTCTGTTCCAATAAAACTTTATTTACAAAACCGGGCAGCTGGACAAATCTGGCCAACAGGCTCTAGTTTGCCAATGCCTGATTTAGACAACCATACTGTGTTTGCATGGGTTCAGCAGACTTCCTAATCAAGAAGGAGCAGCACTTTTTTTTTTTTTAAAGATTTTATTTATTTCTTTTGAAAGAGAGAGAGTGTGCACGTGTGCGTGCAGGCATACCTACGTGCAGGGGGAGGAGCAGAGGAGGGTGGGTGAGAGAGAGGAAAGAATCTCAAGCAGATTCCATACTGAGTGCAGAGCCTGACATAGGGCTCAATCTCACCACCCTGAGATCATGACTTGAGCCAAAACCAAGAGTTGGACTGAACCACCCAGGAGCCCCTGGAATAGGAAATCCCATATTCAGAAACTTATCTCCTCACTGGCCCAATTTATATGTCTAGTATGCAAACAGCAAGAGTCACTTCCCTTCACTGGTAAGACCACGTCTCAACATACTTGGGTATTTTCACTACCCTACCTACTATTGTCTCCAGGATCAGAGGGTCACAACAAATGGCTTCTAAGGTATTCACCTGCCATGGTAACTGACAAGGGAACTGCTTCTGGAAACATAAAGAGATTGTTAACAATCCCAAGGACTCAAAATGCAACCTATGTCCTGGCTGAAGAGTCCACAACAATACCAGGGAAAGCCAAATCGTGTACAGTCCAGCCAGAGAAAAGCAACAGCAGGCCCCAGTCCCTGCCCACAGCCCAGAACACGCAACCTAACTAACCGTCTTGGACCCAGCTGGGCCAGCAACCAACCAAGCTGGTTTACAAGAAACCACTCTTAGTTAAGGGAAAAGACTGAAGGAGAAAGCAAAATGAAGAGGGTGTGAACAATCAAGGCTCAAAACAGAATCAAAGGCACAAGGAGAAAAGAGACCCAAAGAAGGAGAAAACATCAAGGCCTGAAATTTCCAGAGGGAATAAAAGCCTGGGGACAGAACGAAGAAAGGGAAGAGGGGGCAACAGCAGGGGCAACCAAGGCAATCCTCCTCTCGCCTCTATTTTCTACGCTCAGACCAGAGACCATCTCTAAGTATGTAGGCAAGAATCACAATTACAGGTACCCAAAGCACAGAAGTGACTGTTCCGAGCTGCTCCCGCAGAGCAGCGCGGCTCAGGGTGTCTCCCCCTTCTGCCCTACGAGGAAGCGACCTGGTGGCTTAAGAGCGACTTCACCTTTATTCTAACCTGCTGTAAAAGAGCGGGAAATTTTGGAAACAGTGTAATTTTCTTGCATGGAGAGAGGCCTTCCCCCAAGGTGAACCTACAAGAGGCAAGGCAGCTCTCGGGGAGGAAAGGGTCCCGGGGCCAGCATGGTTTTCCTGGGGGGACGGAACCGTGCCGCTCGGGGAGAAGACACAGTAAGCCCGTGGCCCCTGAGCATCAGCTGAATGCTCACGGCAGTGAGAAACCCACCTATCGGGAAGTTGCTGAAAGCGTTTATTGGTGATGGCCCTTTTTGCAGCTCGGGTGTAGTGTGGGGCATGACATTCTCGAGGAAAGATTTCATGGCTGGCTGATGGAGTGGCTGCTGCTGAGATGGTGGGGTCTGCTGCTTCACCAAAAGGCTGGGATCGAGTTGCCGGGACTGCTGCATCATTTGCTGCTGCACGCTAAGAGGTCGACCCTGGAAACAGCGAGATGATTGGGAAACATAGTGGACAGAAAGGCTTCCCAGATAGCCACATATTCCTCCTCACTGCCAAACTCAGCCCCCTCCTCCCCAGCAGGAAGGCGAACCATCACCGCATACCAGTTAATACGACTTCTGGGCAAACAAGAGACTTAGCAAACCACGGATTTCCATTTTAATAAAGGCATTTTGCATCTCGTTACCATTCTACTGCAATGAGTTTAGGTTAAGGGTGTCATCTACCTGCTGGTCTTGCTGCTGCCGGTTCCCAGAAGGCACGCTTCTCTGACTCTGGGCCCTTTGCTGCTGCGCTAACAATCGCTGGAGGGAAGAGGGTGAAAGGCCGTCAGTGTTGCTGCGTCACAGAGCTGCGAGTGGCCTCATCTGGCGTCACCTCCTCCTGGGACTCCCTGGCCTCAAGCCATTGTCCAATTCGGTCTGTTGTTCAATCTAAACTTGCACTTCATCAGGGGCATTTTCTCCGATCACCCTACCCCCTCCACCCCTCAGACCCGGCTAGGGGTGCTCGCAGAGCAGCCTGCCCTTCGAGTTCACAGTCTGTCCTCACCGACAGACCGTAAGCTTCCTGAGGGCAACCACGCTGGCTCTGTTTGCTGCGACACTTCCTGCACACGGTAGACACTCACTAAATGTATATACCGACTAAGGCTGTTACTCTACTTACCTGTAACTGGGAGATCTGAGAAAGCTGGTTTAGTTGGGATAGCTGGTTCAGCATGGCTACCTGTTGAGGGCCAAAGAGCGGATTCAGGCCACCGTTGTTTGGTGCATACTTCAGCAATGAAACTGGAACCTTAGGATCACAACCGCAAGTTAATAATGTTGATCAAATTAACTCAAAACTAACTAAATGTATGGTGTTTTCTGAACTGTCAATAGAGGAATTAAATCTGTGGACTATTACTTGGAGGGCTGGTTATGTTCTGTTTTTCTTTGCTTTACTGATCATACATACTTTCCTGGGTCAACTGGAAGATGATAGGGGGTGAATCTTAAACCAGCCAATTTACCAGACAAACGCTACTGTCCTCCTCCCCTTAAGATGTTTTACGGAAGGTAATGGTAAATTTTAGGTTTCATTTAAACTTGGACTCATTTTCTTCACACTACCCACATCCTTCCGTAAGGAGGGCTGATCCTGAATTAGCTGCATCTCAAAGACACAAGGATGAGCAATTAGCTGCCTCATTCAAATATCAAGTTATTCCAGGTCAAGAGAAGAGGGTAGGGTGGGAGTGATTACCTGAGGGGAGAGTAATGGAGGAGGCACTTGAGCACGGAGATTCGGCTGAGATGAACTAAGAGGTTGTGCTGGAGGCTGCTGCATGCCCCGGGGTTGTGCTGCTGTGTTTCCAACACCAAACATACTGGGATTGCCATTCTACAAAACCAAGCAACAGCGACAGAATGCCGGTGGGATTCTTTAGAGGCAGACATAGCAACACCACACTGTATTATTGATTAAACACAGTAACTACATGTAAGAGAGATCTCATTACTTATACAAATCATTCAACAGAGAGCCTAAAATACACACGTGGACTTACCTGTCTAACAGAATTCAAGTTTTGCATACCCAGCCCTGCTATGGAGCCAAGGGCCTGGTTAGGTAGTGCACTATTTGAAGGGGGAAGCTTCATGCTTTGACTGGACATAAACTGCATGTTTTGGGATTCATCTGCTACAATGCCATCCTGAGTGGACAGACAGAAAGATGTGCAACACCAGCCAAGCAAACAAGCAGAAGGGAGAAATCATTGCAGGAACAGAAGAGAAGTCACGTGACATTGCAGCACCAACAGGAAACGGGCAGAAAACAGAAGAGATTAGTGTTAATTCTAGAGTACATAAAAAGAACCAGACACATTTTACGGGATTAAGAAGAAAATACAAATGCAATCCCTATGCTAAACTGAAACATAAAGAGGAGAATGAACTACAAATCCAGTAACTGCGCTGGATTATAGTACCTTCTATTAAATGCCTTAAACCACTGATGAGAAAATTATGCTATTAAGTGTACTGGTTTATCAGCCACAGGGGTAAAACAAAACAAAACAAAACAAACAACTTACCTTATCAAAGTAAGGGCTGCGCTCCATGGAAGACTCTTTGGAAATCTGAGGCCGAGAACCAGGGCCTTTCCCGACCGTTCGATTGTAATCACCAATATTTAGGCTATGTTTATCTATCTCCATTCGCTTGTCCTGTAACATTCCTAAGAAATGCAGGAAACTATGTTATCATGTAGGAAGACAATCTCATTGGCTTCAGATAAATTTACAGCAGAAAGCAAAATATTCACTCCCCGAGATGACTTCTGCCTTGACAAGAACATGTGAAATATGCATTCAATAAATCTTGCATTCCTCAGAAGTAAAGTTGGGTTTAGTAAGTACTGTTATTTTACTGAACCAATTAACCTGAAAATGGACCAGTAATAAGACGGTTAAGACTTCTTTGGTGATCTTCAATCTGCTTAATTTAATAATAAAAACAGCCAAGACAAAGCACCATATAGATGATAGATGAACACTATGTGCCAGGCACTGTTCAAAATGTGTGTTCGAATTTAATGCCAGTAACGCTAATATTTTTTTTTTTTTAAAGATTTTATTTATTTATTTGACAGAGATAGCCAGCGAGAGAGGGAACACAAGCAGGGGGAGTGGGAGAGGAAGAAGCAGGCTCACAGCAGAGGAGCCTGATGTGGGGCTCGATCCCATAACACCGGGATCACGCCCTGAGCCGAAGGCAGGCGCTTAACCGCTGTGCCACCCAGGCGCCCCATCGCTAATATTATCACCTCCGTTTAGCAGATGAGGAAACTGGAGACCAGGCTGGTTCATATCTTCCTCTCTCTCAGGTCTTCCTCTGTCCATTACTCTCCTCGTTTTAACTTCTCTGCAACTTTAAACGCAAGTTCTTGCCTACTGAACCTGTTATTCCTATATATTTCTTATCTCTAACAATGGCCATTTATTGGCTGATTTAATGTCTCTCAGCTCCAAATTCACCCTTTTTTGACTGCTCAGTGAAAGCACATCTGGGCTCTTTACAGGTTTCTTTTGCCAGCTGGCTCCAAGGCTTTCTCAGTAGAGGGCGCTCGAGAGCCACTGCAGGAGGAAGTTAAAGTGCTCAATTGGCAGCTTCCCCACTGCCCCACTCCTGTTGTGCAGGGTGCTCAGCAGCAGCGCCTCACCAGGGTCTCCCAGCACTCCCACATACCTCCAAATGGTGAGACACCTCTCTATGAACAGCTTTTCCCAGCACCCTAGAGGGCAGATTTCCAGCAAGTCCCACCAGCACAGTGGCAGAGCAACTTCTCTGCCATTCTTTGAGCCAGGGAAGAGGCAGAGCATTGCCCTCACAGGGATACACCCGTATTCCGGATATGAATTTGCTTTACCTGCCTGTAAAGCTTCTGCCATCCATGGTCTCGCGGAAGGCCTCATTCTCACAGCACTGTGTCTGATCAAGGAACTCACTTCACAGCAAAAGGAGAACAGTAATGGGATCATGCCCGTGGCATCAACTGGTCTGACTGCATACATCATCACCCAAAGTAGCTAGCCAAACTGATAGGTAGAACTGGTTACAAAGCAAGTCAGGGGACAACATCCGTAAAGGATGGGCACCTGGGTGGCACGTCGATTAAACGTCTGACTCTTGGATTGGCTCAGGTCATGATCTCAGGTTTATGAGACCGAGCCCCATGTCAGGTTCTGCGCTCATCGTGGAATCTGCTTGAGTTTTTCTCTCCCTCTGTCCCTCCTGCTCATGCTCTCTCTCTCTCTCTCAAATAAACAAACAAATCTTAGAAAACAGGTGGGGGGGAATAGGCTTCTGCCTCACAGGACACGGTGTCTCCAACATCACCAGAATACAGAGGTCTGGGAAACAGAAGGTGTGAGTCGGAGTGGCTTCTCTCACTATCATACCTCATAAGCCACTCAGAGAATTCTCGCTTCCTGTTTCGGCAACTCTACAGGTTTGGAATCTTAGTCCTCAAGAGAGAAAATGGTTCTACCAGGACACACATCAGGCTGCTGAATTTTAAGACATTAAGACCTGGACATTTTGCCTTCCTTGTGGCACTGAACCACCAGGCAAAAAGGGGCTTATGTACTGGCTGGAGTGATTGATTCTGATCACCAAAGGGAAATGGGTTTTCTAATACAAAATGAAGGCCACGAGGACTCTGAAACCCAGGGGATTCTCTGGCATTGGGGGGGGGGGGGCCCGGCGGGGCGCGCCTTAGTATTTCCAGGCCCACTAGTAAAGGTTAACGAAAACTACAGCAATCAAGAAATGGCAGATGAGGGGTGCCTGGGTGGCACAGCAGTTAAGCGTCTGCCTTCGGCTCAGGGCGTGATCCCGGCGTTCTGGGATCGAGCCCCACATCAGGCTCCTCCACTGTGAGCCTGCTTCTTCCTCTCCCACTCCCCCTGCTTGTGTTCCCTCTCTCGCTGGCTGTCTATCGCTGTCAAATAAATAAATAAAATCTTTAAAAAAAAAAAAAAAGAAAGAAAAGGCAGATGAATAAGGGCTCAGACCCTCTGGGAACAGATTTGAGTCACTCGACCAGCAAAGGAACCCAGGGTGCTGAGGTGTGGCTGAGAGTGGGGCAGTAGGAACGGGTGCTGCAGGAGAGAAGCCATGGACACCAACCACAGCTTGTGACCGCGACAGAAACGAGGGCGGGACTTGCTCTGCATGTTTTCTATGGCTTGTTATAGGAGTGTGGCTGTCTGTATAGGCTGACCACTTTCTTCCTTCTCTTTCCCATTTTTATTTTACTCACAAGCTGCTGAAAATTAATTTACAACTTAGTCTTTCGGTCTCAATTGTGACTGACTTTGAGCAGTAATAATACAGCAATGACAAATGCAATGACTCTTGGGACTGTGTCTGTCTCCTCAAGTTTGGTGAGAGGGCAGATTTCCTCACTTGTAGGACAGAAAGCTGTACCTGGTTAAGAAGAGAGTGGAACAGAACTGTGTGCAGAAGGGTGCGTATGGAAGATGGGCGGTCAGAGGGTGGGATAAACTTGTACCAATCATCAACCTACTGCCTCTTGGCTCTCACTGCCCTGAAAAAAAAAGGATCTGGACCCTTTACATATTTTTCCTTTGCCAGCTGACATGGAAGCTTTGTCAGTAGAGGGTGCAAGAGACACAGCCAGAAGACAGACGGTGTCTCCCAGGTCCGGGTGCTCTCTCCTGCCGCACAGGCAGCTGCCCCAGCCGCAGGCCCTGACCAGGGTCACTGTTCCCACCAGCAGCCACCCTGGTGGTTTTGCAGCAGAGCACAGGTGAGACACCTCCCCAGAAGGCGGATCTCCTGCGGTTCCATGAGGTGGTACCAAAGTGACGTCTCTGCCATGTGGTGAGCAGAGGGCCAGGTCCAAGAGTCTGGATCTCAGCCCTGGCTCAGATGCCCTCCTCCATGGGCATGGTGTCTCTGTCCTCAGGTTAGTGACTTCTCCTTACCTCTGCTACTCTATCTTCTTTTGTGGTCTCTTTACCTCTTACTAGCCAAATCTTTGTTATGCTAATAATTCTTTATGTTTATATTAAACACATAATCAAATCACCGTGTAGTTGCTCTCCTGTCTGGACTCAGACTAAGAGAATAACTAGCACCTACTAAAGCATCCAGTCAAGAAAGCTGGAATCTCTCCCTCTCCCTCTGCTCCTTCCCCCTCTCTCTCAAATAAATAAAATCTTAAAAAAAAAAAAAGAAAAGAAAAAAAAGCAAGCAAGCAAGTTGGAAATCAGCTTTTACCACACCCACTTCCCCACTGCTATAACGAACCGGCTCAGATTGGTTATGAACTTTCGTTGATTCTAATTCCTTCATCTCCACTGAATTGAGTCTTCCCACCTATTATCTTAGAGCTTTGAAATCCTCATTGGCTACTGCAACAAATCTTGAACCGCTTTTGGTATGTTTAGTATCTTTTTGTCCGTTTTCTGCCACCAATCTTTTATGTCCTGGGATCTTTTCAACATGCAGCCATATTTTTTTAAAAAACACAAATCCCAATCATGTCATTCTCCTGCTTAAAATTACTTAATCCCATACTTTCAGAATGAAGTTCAAACCCCCCAGCTCCTCATGATTTAGCACCTGCCTCGTTTTTTAGCACCTTCCACCAGGGGAAGCTTCTCTCATCACCACATTCCCACCACTACAACCAATGTATATTTCTTCTTCTACTGCATGGAACGACTTCCACTTCTCCAGCATGGTTCAAGTTGTCTCTGTCATATGATCTGGGCCTTTGCACCTACTGTTTCCTAAATTACTAAGACTCTATCACCCACCTGGATAACGCCTTCTTGACTGGACTAAATCTGAGGTCATCACAGACTAAAATCACCACGACCTTAGATCTGCACAGTGATTTGTACTTTGAAGGCAGTCCACTCATACACCATCACACTCCAGTGTATGCTGAGAGCAAAGGAATCCTGTGACAAGAACCCAGATCTCTCCTCTCCTGGTCTAGGTCAGAACTCACTTAGAACTATCACGGCACAGTAACATTTGTCCATCCATGATGAATACAAACCCCAAGTGATTTAACTTTTTCTTACCTCCGGAAAGATCCATCTTATTGCTCTGTACATTTTCTTCTGGCGAGTCTCTCTGAAGTAAGAAAACACAGCGTGTTAGCAGGCCTTATTTTATCAATGAAAATAAATTAAAAATGAAAATTTTTACTTTATTTCATTTGTCAAAAATCAAGCGGACTGCAAACTCTCTTCACTGCCTAGTAAGAAAAAATTTTAAAAATACGTGACCAATGTTTTTAGCTAAAACTATAAAAATAAAGAAGGTGTGATGGCCAATTTTACTCTAACCTCCAGCATATTCATATGGACTGAAAGATAGTAATAATTTGTTAAGAAAATAAAAAACTGAATTTAGGGTAAATTTACAGACCACCATTAAAAGGGAAGGGGCTGCTAGGAAAATACACTTACCGAAAAACTGATATTTGAAAACTGTTTAACGAATGGATTTATCCATGCTTCTTCTTGTTTGTTTCCACCTTTCATGGTTCCCTTTGCAAAACAAAAGAGTAGAAAGCTGCCATGGCCACCTCTATTGATCTGGGTACAGTGACGGATTAATAAAACTTCAAGACAATTCCCAAATCTCATTTTTAGGCAATTAATTTCTCCTCCAACCTACTCTTAGCAGAGTTGTTAACAATTACAAATCAACTTATTTGATTTTCAACTTCCTTTGCTCCAGTCCTCTGGTATAGCTGTAATGTACAGATAAATCTCCAAAGGCAAGCAGTCAAAAGGAAAAGACGGAAGCAAAGGGCCTTGACGACCCACAAAAAGAAAACAAGGTCCTCGGACTAACGGAGAACCGCTCATCAGTTTCCAGTTTACAAATGGACTGTGTTCTAAGAGCTTAATTATAATCTGGATTTGTGCAGTTCTGACACCACACTAAAGTAAAAGTGGTCGTCAGGTTCCACAGATTAGTTCAAAAAACCCAATGTAACCTGTAATTTAATTATGCTATGTGCACTGTATTGAAAAAGCACCGCATGTTTCCAAATGAAAAGTTATTTTAAAATTTCAATTCGTGTTGCTGAGAACACAGTACCCCAGTGGCGGCTGGGGACCCCTGCACCTTGGTGCTGGCTGCCATGGCTGGTCGGGCACGGGCAGTACAGAAACGACTTTGAGACATGCATTGAGGGGAATATGGTCCACGACAACGACGAGCCTGGCTGACAGGGAGGCTAGACGCCGCAGGGACCAAGGTCTCCCGTAAATACGAAGACCACGGGGCCAGCCATTCTCAATCTATTGCCTTAATTCCCCTTTCCCATTGCTACCGCCTGTTCCTTCCGACTGTGGGACAGAACACAACTTCATGATCCCCGCCCCCCCCCCCCCCCCCCCGCCAAGTGCAGGTCTTTGAAGCAAGCACCTAACCCTCACCAAGGTTTCTGAAGTGATTCCTCTGCCCCCCACCCTCTGTCCCCATGCCTAAATGGCTGCCAAGGCCTTCTGTCTGTTCTATTCTGAAATGCCTCTCTGATCAGTCCTTTGCACTACATATCCACTCTGGCTTCCCAATTCAGGCCCTCACTTCTCACCCGAATGAGTGCAGAAGCTTCCTGAGATTCCCCAACTCTGATCTCTCCTCTGTGCCGATTATCTTTCATAGGATCACTGGTTAGCTTTCTTTAAAGAGAGTAATTTACCAACCCCCACTCATGTTGCCTTCTATGCAATTTCATCGGCTCCATATTTTATACAGAATAAAGTTCAAATTCTTTGGCATAGCATTGAAAAGACTTGACTATCTGCCCCTAATCTAACTATAGAGCCAGATTTCATCACCCTTCTAGAAATTCTACCCTTTCGTATGTCAGACTACTATTTTCCCTGGCACATCCCACCCGCAGGCGTCTTCCAAGCTCAAGTGGCCACTCCTCAGTGCTCTCCTACGGCCCTACACTAGACTCTGAGCCCCTCAAGGGTGCAGCTCATTTCCTAGTGTTTTTGAACCCCCAGCACCAAGCACAGTACCTGGCACACAGCAGAGGCTAAATAAATGTTTGCAGTTGCTTTCTAAAAGATTTTTACTAGCAGAAACAAAGGAGAAAGAGTAAAAAGGCTACACACCCTTTCCCTTCTCCTTTTTTTGCCACTCAGACCCTGTAAGGAAAGACAAAGTCACAAAACAGCATGGTCCAGTGGGAAGCACACAGGGTTTGGAATCGGAAGACCTAAACTTAAGTCCTTGCTCTGTCACTTACTAGTTATGCATCTTTGGGCAAGTCATCACCTTTTCTGGTCTCAAATTCCTCATCAGTATTCTACTTCAGAAGGTCATGAGGATCAAATGGCTTATGTAAAATATGGGAAAGCACTTCATAAGGTATATGGAGAGGCAAGAGGCAAATGTGACCAAATGAAACATCTTTTTAAACGAAAATGGTAGGTCCTAGGCTGAGAATCCCAGGATTAAAAGGGAGGGATCCTGGTGGGCAGCTAGTGGAACTACTGGATATTTGACCTCTAAGGTCTGGAGTGGGGGTGGTGGGGTGGGAGGGGGAGACTGGTTCTCAAACAGGGTGGGGTGGGGAGAAACACCTGGGGGTCTGGGCACATATTCTGAATATGGTCCCCAAGAGAATCTGACACCAGCGTCCAATACCACCTCTTAAGAAAAAGTGTTCTATGTCAGTGCTTCTCAGCTCTGGCTCTGCATCAGAGACATCTGGGGTCCAATTTCCAAAACTACAGTAGGCCTGGGGTACAGAAAGATGTACTTGTAACAAATGCCATAGGATTCTGATGTACCAACAGGTTTGGGAATAAGATTTGTCACCTATCAGAGAAAAATCAAACTCTGCTCATTCCTACGGATTTTTGTCACAGGACCTTTCAGGGTGGGGGAAGGGATGAAAAAGGAAGATGGTGATTCTGGTTGGGTAAAGGGTAGGTCAGAGACTGCAGGTGATGTGGAATGGGAGATGAACTGGCAGTGGGATGGAAAGAGTCAACATGGAGATTTGCCCTTCTCCTCACCCCCACCACTGCAGGCACCACCCTGGGGTGAGGGGTTGGCCCAGGCAGCACTGGGGGGGGGGGGGGGAGAGAAAAGAAATCCCAAGCTGTAGCAGTGGGGAGAAAGGAAGTTCCTGCGGTCTTATGGTTTTCTAGGTGGCTGCCCATATAAGAGGCTATACCTAAGTTGGGGACTGCCTGGACTGTACTGACTGCCATAAATGGGCAGGAAGAACATTAATTTTCTGAGGGTAAACTACCTTTGGAATTTGAAGTTTCAAGGGCTTTGCCCTTGAAATGTTTACCTTCGATGACATTTTCTTTGTATATGGTGGCCAATTTAAAGATGAGTTAAGCTCTTGAGATGAATTACTATTCCACATTCCAATCTCTACATCCTCCTCCTCTTCCCAGCCAGTGGGGCGATTTCCAGGCAATGGCATATCATCACCACACCAGCCATCTTGCATAGATTTTGGCCCTAATTGTAGATTTGTGATATAAAGAGAAACATGCTTTAATCAAACAGTTCTTTATAGAGGATGAGCACTCATTAAGGGGGTTGTATGGGGAACCTTAAAAAAAAACCCACTTTCATTTCCCTTCCCAAATTTACATGGTAGGAATGTATGTTTTAAACTGATTTGAAGTTTCCACTAAGCAAGACTTTTTTTAAAGTAATCTCTACACCCAACATGGGACCAGAACCCACGACCCTGAGATCAAGAGTTGCGTGCTCTACCAACTGAGCCGGTGAGGCATGCCTAAACAAGAATTTTTTTTTAATAAAAAAGTTCAGGGGCGTCTGGGTGGCTCGGTCAGTTAAGTGTCCGACTCTTGATCTCAACTCAGATCAGATCTTGATCTTAGGGTCGTGAGTTCAAGAGCTCCATTGGGCTCCACCCTGGGTGTGGAGCCTACTTAAAAAAAAAAAAAAAAAAAAAAATCAATGAAACATCTCCCATGCTTTTTACAGACAGAAGGCTCCTAACATGGAACAATGGTGGCCTTCTTGTTCATACTCATTTAACAACCTGCATGGCAACACACAGGGCAAACAGGATCAAGGAAATTTCAACAAATTCATTTTGATATATATTTTCAAAGAGAATGGCCAAAAAAGTATTGCAAGTTATAAGCAGAAAGTATCTCAAGTCTACACTCAGCCTTCGGAATTCCTATGGGGCACCCCACACATAACTTAATGGGATAGTGACAATGTTCATCTGAATGTTGAATCAGGTCCCTCCTGAACTCTGTTCATTTTCTGTATAATATTCAGGGAGTTATTTGGAACCTGAGCCAGACAGTTTGGGTATGTGTTCACAGGATTATAAATCCAGTCTTTCAAGTTAGATAACATGAAGTTGCTTGACTAGGTCATCTTATTTGATAAAATATAACTTAGATTTGGTGAAGTACATGCAAATCCTTTGTAGTTAACACAGTTCTAAGGAAAAACAAGAAAATTCAGAAAGCTAAAAGAGCAAACCAAGTTACAAATTCGAAGAGGCAAACAGTGAAATCATCTAATATGATGATACACGGATATATTTATCAATGATATAAACACTATCCGATAACTTAATTATAGACAATGAGAGACCACCGCTGCAACAAAATGGCTACCAGGAATTACCAATAACTTACCAGATTTGCTTAATGCTTGAGGACCAACAGAGCTGGAGCCCCACGTGGATGTGTTGGATGCCGCAGCAATGGGCTCCCCCCAGCTGGGACCACTGTCTATGGGTTTACCCCATGCTGAAGTACCATTATCCACAGTTGTGGCTGGAGTAGAAGGCTCCCCCCAGGGCTCACCCCAGCCTTTGAAAAGTGTGGGAAAAGAAGTCATCAGCACATGGTAGGGTGGCGGTGGAATAAGGGGCAATAAGGAATACTTAGGGAACAAAAGATGAAGACTTTCACATTCACAGATCAAATAATGATGCTGTGATGGGCATAAACAATGGCATCTGTTTTATGCAAAGAAGACAAATCATTATCATAATTTAACTGCACGGTGTGAATCCCGCCCCCCCAGAGCAGATTGTTCTGAATGACCTCAATTATGGTGAGTCAACCTCCTCTGAAAATGAATTTAATTCATGGAAAAGTCAAGTAATTCTGAGCCAAACCTACTGAATCCAAGCGGGTTATCAAGCTGGGTAACTGTGTGCATACACTTTTTACCATAGGTGCAACCTTTCAACATCACTGTTCTGGGGCAAAACAAAAACAAAAACAAAAAACCAAACCAACTGTAAGACTAACAATACCTAGGCATCCTATTTGTATACATGCTGGACAATGCTTCTTAAAAATTCTGAGGTTATCACATTGTCCAAAGCAAAGCTGTAAACATCACTCAAAAGAACCAAAACAGCCTTTCCCTTAGATACATACCTGTAAGAATTAAATCTAAATTAATACAATAAACTATACTTGGGGGGAAAAAATTGGATGCTGAAAGGTTAGCTCATGATAACACTCCTAGCGCTAACTCCGATGGACTGATTATTACTCATTAAAATATCCATTAACAAAGACAATGCATTCCAATGACACTTCATGAAGATGTCATTGTCAAGATAATCTGCAGATAGGAATTAGCTCGTTGTGAGAGTGGGAATATGTGGGAAGACGCCAGAAAGGTATTACCAAATGTTTGAAGTACAAACATATACACTGTATAACTATCAGACGTGGATTTCATGCCTACTTAAATAAATCCTTTTTAAGGCCAAATATAGCACCTGGTATTTAGGAAGTATTGTATTTGGATGCTTGTTTTATTTCTGGAGACACTGTAATCAAATAACAACACCAAAAAGCAACGGCTTTGCTCAGAAGAACTAAGAGGTGTAGGGCCTTCCCACGTGACACCACTTTCCCGACTTTGCCTTCTGAAGTCTTCCTAGCAGAGAACGGAGTATGTGAGACTCACAACCAGCGCGGCCACAGGCAGAGCTCTGTTCCCTGATGTTAAATGCCCTGTGTATTATTTTCTTCCCTAGAAGCTCCTCCTGGATTAGAGGGGGAAAGCCCTTTGTGTGCCTATCCAAATACTCTGTTAAAAAAACCTGATAGCAGCAACAGTACATTGAAAAGAGGCTTACAAGGCTGTGAAGTATCTTGTAACACGGTCAGACCACATTAAGCAAACACTTACCAGAGCCACTGCCCGCCTCTTTGCTGGAGATGGCACTTGCAGACGGTAGCAACGGGTGTACCTGTGCTTGCTGGTCTGAACGGCTGCTGCCATTTGGGACGTTTTTGTTCCACATGTTCACATTTTTGTAGTTGTATTTGCTCGGATCTCCCCAAGCTGAAGTTCCGTCGTCAATCTCCATTTTGCGACGTATGGATTCTGGGGATGGTTCCTCCCAGCCTGTGGGCTCTTCTTCTTTTGTTGGGGCTGGTATAGGTCCTCCCAGCCAGCCTGTACCAGGAGGTTTGCCTGTAGCTGGTGGGATTCCCCAAGACCCGACAATGTCTTGTGGCTTGTTCCAGTCTGGAGAACTGACTGGCTTTGACGAATCTCCCCAACCTAGAGACTGATTAGACTTTGGAGGATCTCCCCATCCCTGGGAAGGATTAGGTTTAGAAGATTCATCCCATCCTGATGAATTATTTGGATTTATGTTATTTCCCCAAGTAAAGGAACTAGTTTTACCAAGTTCGTTCCAACCGGAAACGGACCTGTCACTGTCACTACCTCCTGAGCTAGATTTCTTATTAGCCTCACCCCAATGGTTACTCCTTGAAGTTTCCCCCCAGTTATCACCAGCAGAAACGGACCACCCTTGGTTTGATTTTTGTCCATCACCCCATCCCTGTTTGCTCTTTTGCGAATCATTCCATGCGGACTTCTCTTCTTTGCTGTTCCCCCACTGATTGCTCTTGACCATTCCTGTAGCAGCAGAGTCATCTTCCCATCCCCCCTGGCAGCTTGAGCCTTTGGAATCTCCCCACCTCAGAGCAGGTTTGGGATCTCCCCACCCCGATACAGATGAGGTATCATTACTAGTAGGGCTAGTCTTATCTATACATGCCCCTGAGTTAAAAGTCTGTGTGGCAGAGCTTCCCCAGGCCTCTGTCCCATTGTCAGTCTTTCTTTCCCCTCTAGGTGATGTTTCCGTATCCCAGGCAGTATTCTGCTTAATAGGAGTCTGTCCCCAACCGGAGTTGGAGAGGACACGTGGATCCAAGTCAGTTCTGTTTACGATGCTTTGGAGTAATGTGTGCTGATCAATTTTTCTCCTATCTCTACTCTGATTTTCCCCAGTTGCTTTCTCCTCGAGGCGTCCAGTGCTTTCTGTACTACCTTCACTCTCCACTGTACCTCCTGTTTTGGCCCACACGCTGTTCTGCTCATTTGTCTGAGATGTGGCAGAACCCTGATCCTCTTCCTCAGTAGATTTCCATCCGTTTGTAAACTTCTTACCATTGCCATTTGCACTGTCATTGGAATGCTGATTGCTAGGCAGTTTGCTCCACTCCACGCTGGGTATATTAGTGCCAGTGTTCTGTGCAGGAGTTCCCCATCCTCGTCGACTTCCTCCAGAATTTGCGCCGTTTCCACTTCCCCATGATGCACTCTGGGAATTCGCTGCCCCCGACTCCCACACGCCTCCTCCTTTATTTGTGTTCACTTGAAAGTTAGTGCCCATAGGCCCATTTATGCCAGGCTGCATTAGAGTTGCATTCACAGTGTCACCATTAGCTTGGCCGTTAGGGCTCGAACATTTGTCTCCAGAGTAATTAGAACCATAGGCACCCCACGTAGTACCGTAAGAGCCTCCACTTTTTGGCTCTCCATTGCTAAGGTGAGAAAGGGAAGTGCCATTCATAACCGACGGAGCCTGTATCTGAGGATGATTCATTGTGCTCACACGCCAGGCCCCTGTATTACTAGGCAGTTCATTATTCTGTACTGAACCGGAGTTTGGTAAACTAGAGGTCATAAAGTTAGTAGTGTTATTTGGTCCAGTCATCTCAGTGGTAATATTCTGAGGTTGACCACTGAATGAAACCTTCTGTGTACCACTTACTTCAGATTCACAAGTTTCCTGAAGGCTTCCCCAGGTACCATGGGTGGAAGAACCACCCACTTTAGAGTTAATACTCTGATTGTTAGGCATCTGGCCTATGGTACTGCACTGAATATTGATGCCAGAACTACCGCTCCCTACAGGCCCTTTGAGGGCAAGTCCATTGTTGTCTAATACTGGCCAGGCACCATGGTTGCTAGCTGAATTCAAAGTGCTTGGATTTAACCCTCCATTTGATGAAGAACTTACAGTGCCCCAAGCATTCATTCTATTGTTGCTGCTTTCTGATTTGCTTTCAGGAGCATCCACAGAGACCTGACATGTGCTTATTATGGCTCCGTGGGAAAAACCCCATGGCCCAGTACTACTTCCATGGCCCACATTATTGCTGCTGCTCCCAACCACAAACTTGCTTTGGGAACCGAGTCCAGTGCTATTCCGAAGGCCATCTTTTTCACCACCGGTGCTCCCTGAAGCCATGATAGTGATGTTTCTCTCTGATTCAGAACTGGAGGCAGAATCAGCATCCATACATTCTGAAGCCAACTCTGGATCACTGCCAGGGGCTGAGGGCCATGCTTCTTTTTCAGGGGAGTCGTTTACAACAGCATTCTTACAATTTGTGCTAGAGTCACTCGGAGAAGACACAGGTCCCCGCTGCGAATTTTCATAATGGGATCCTGAAGTGTTGTGGTTTATATCTAGAATAAAGGAGAAGTATAAAAATTTATGAAGTGTTTGAAAAGACGATAAGTATGTTATAAACGTATGTGGTTCCTCGACAATAACTTGGCAGTATGGTTACAAGGACACTGGTTATACCCCAGCCACCAACTTTTCTTATCCAATCAGTAATTCCACACTACACGGTATTTTGCTGCTTTGTTTACTGATGCTATCCTATGAGCCTAGGGCAGTGCCTGGAAGCAAGAGCCCCTCTCAATAGATATCTGCTGAATGAACAAATGGGTATTCATCAGCAAGTAAAAGAATTTTGGTGTGAGGAAGAACTAGGTTGTAGTAATGTATTAGGATAATGAAGCAACCCAAGCCTAGAGGCCTGACATGGGAAAGAAGGGGTGGGAAGGAGTTGGGTGAGGACAAGTGAACAGGGTGAACTTGACTACATGTATTAGAAATATACCAGAAATCCTTTCCCATCTTCCCTTTCTTAGAGGAGCTTTTTCACACAACTGTTTTGGGGATCAGAACAGGTTTATAAAAACTACAAAGCCTTTTCCATTTTATTTCCATTTCATTAGTGTTTTTATTCAACCTGAAATACTGCACGCAAGTAGGAATATTTTTAGTTGCATCCTCCTTCATAAAAATTCTTAGTTTACCTTCATAGACATGTTTTATAGGAAATCACAGAATTATGATGATTAAAAAGATCAAGAGATGACACTAAACACCATTAATGACCAGTCATGGAATCCTATGATCTTGGACTCACCGCTATGTATTATCATCTAGTTATTTTCCTGCAGGTAGGGGGCAGGCAGTTCTCATGCTTCTAATACCTCCCCAGATTCATTCCTCTCATTCAGTTTAAGAATCTGGTAGTTAGAAGTTCCTCAGAGATATTAACCTGCATAAGATGTCTGCATTTAGACTGTCTTTAGGGGGTTGCTTATATTGTAGTTCTTGACTAGAGTAGTACTCAGAATCCTATGTAGTGTTTTTAAATAACACACATGTTCAAGTCACATCCCAGACTTAACGAACCAACCGCCAGGGATTGTAGGCCTAGAAAGCAAATGTAAACTCTCTACTGGTATATTGCTAATACGGAAAATCAGGTTCATCTTGCATCATTTTCTCTCAAAGCACAATTGTCAAGCAGCAAAACTCTATGAGCTAGAAAGAATAGCAAAAAAAAAAAAAGGGGGGGGGGACTAGAGAGAGACCAAAAGTGTACATGTAATTCACCAAATACATGAATCTTAAAGTTCCATAAGAGTCTCTGATCTCCACTCACTGTTTGGGAATCACTGTTTTAAGCTGCCAAATGAAGTCTGTCATCTTTCAGTGCCCATGAGGTTTTTCTCATCAAACGCAGGATACCGAACAGTCTGTCTCAAGGGATAAAAACAAACCAATACACCAGCACCTGCACCACCAGCAATATCATTCAGCACGGATCATGGATCACGTGTTTTCTATCCATTTTTGTCACTGATTCCTTGGAACAACCCTAGGGCAGTTACTACCTTGACTTTGTAGATGGGGAATTCGAGGCCCGGAGGTTAAGTTATAACAAATCACATGAGGAAGGCAGAGATTCAGCACTGGGTAATAAATCAAGGTGGCTGAGAACATGGCTGAACTCTCACAGACACCAAGACTCAAGTTTGGGCTCTATGCAGCAGTTGTATCTGCAAAACAGGGCTACAAACAGTACCTCTTTACCCAGCTGTTAACTGTACTGTCCTGTGTGAAGTATTTAGTTCAGTGCCGAAGTGCTCCACGAGGGGCAGTCTGGTACAGTGATTAAGAGCAAAACTCTGCAACCAGACTGTACCTTAGTTTCCTCATCTGTAAAGGGGGAATAAGAATAGCACCTGTCCTAAACAGTTGCTGGAAAACTAAGTGGTTAATACTTAAAAATGCTATGAACCATATCTGACTCAAATTAGATACTTAATAAATGAGGGCTGTTATTATTACTAATTAATACATATTGACGACTCTCGTGATTTTTTTCAAAGCACATTTTTCACCCCACCACGTCTACCTCATGAGGAGCAAAATGAGAAATCATACAACTTGCTTACTTTAAATCTCTACTTAAAGATCTCAAACAGAACGCTAACTCCTGGATTATCCCCCCACAGATGCCTCTTCCCAAATGGGAAAAAAAAATACTGTTTCTTTATGGTTTTCTTCATCTCAGTAAGTTTCCTAAAACCTAAGATTTATTCTTGCTCATTTACTGTGCATGGCAAATCCCAAACACCACCAAGCCCCAAATCCAACCACTTTTCTCCAGATCTAACAATCAAGCAACCATCACCATCATCATCACCTCAAAGACATGAGTAAAAGTACCTGTTGCCACTGTTTGTTTTCTCACACTCGCCACTGTTTCCTGCCACTTCCACCCCGCAGGAGTAACAAAGCAAGATTGGGAATGTCAGACAAAACGACCTAGGCTGAACACGAAAGGACAGACCCGGAATTTAACAGTGCAACAGCAGAAGCATTCTCATACCGACAGGGCAAAGGCAGGGTACTTGTCCTCAACACTAATACTCTGCCTTGTGCTGGAAGTACTGACCGATGGAAGAGGACCCAGAAAAAAGGTAAGCATAGCAGAAAAGAAACAAAATAGGGTAACATGTAAAAAGCAATAGTTTTCCTGTATGTCAGAAGTAGTGGACAAGAAAATGTGATTGAGAAAAGATCCTAACTCCAACAGCCACAAAAACTATAAAGCAACTTGGAATAAAGCTAACAGAAATATTTAAAGTCATACATGATTACATTTTATTGCAGGCCACTGAAGACAACTCGATTAAGTACAGAAACTTGTTCCTGAATAGGAAGATAGAATAATATTCTTTCTTAGAATTTAATTATAAGAAATTGCTAACAAGAGTCTGTAACCTGGTTAAAGTGATTTAAAAATCCACATAAAACATGAGAGCGAGAAAGAAAACTTCAGTGGTGGGGTGGGGGTGGGGGGAGCTGCAGAGTTATGCGACAGCTAACCAGTGCCCACTGCCAGAGTAGCTAAACTTCAGCTGAACGGCACAAGGAAGCCAGGGACAGACCCAAGTGTTTGTCAAACATTAGTATTTTAAATCAGTAGGAGAAAAGGAATATTTGATACTTTTAAAAGATTTCTTAAAATCAGAAAATTTATCAAAAATAATTTCATCTGACTAATGTGTTAAAAGATGAAACCATGAAGTTACCAGTGAATGAGAATTTTTTATGCATAAAAGCAAAGACACCACAAAAGAAATGACACAGATTTGACTACTTACCCAAAATGTGAAGTCATTTATGTCAGAATACATCAAAAGCAAGGAAACAAACAAACAAAAAAAACCCCAGCAAATAGTAGGATCCATTCTGCAAACCAAACTCTATCACCTTTAATGTTAGTAAAAATTTCTCTCAGCATCTGGTCATGACCTTGTTTGGAGAGGGCGAGGATGGTCTAAATTTGTCTTTTGCTATATATTCCTATGTATTTTAGGAAAATGAGAGACACCGTCAGCATTTATTGGCTAAAATTTCATTTTTAATCTAAAAACTACTTGATACTTTCAAAAACCAAAATTAAAAGGCTGTATCAAAAACTACATTTACCAAAGATCTTTTGGTTATGAAAAATGTATAGCTCAGACAGAGGTGGGGAGATCCCAGTCTAACCAGAGCTGTGAAAAGAAGAGGACTCCTCAGCAAGTGCAACTAAAACATTTCACAGAGACAGAGACTCTTTCAGAATTGGGAGAAGTGAATTTTAATGTTTCCCTTACAGACAGGAAGCCAAACCCATCATCACGAATGATCCAGAGGATAAACACAGAGGAACATAATTAACAATCCTGTTAAGTTTTTCCAGGGAAAAACAGTAAGACTGTGAAGCCCCGAGCTGGTAGGAGGAAAGGGGGCAGCTGAGTTTTACGGAGTGTGGTGCAAAATACAAATTTTTACACACTGCACTGATGTAGGCAAATGAAGATTTGGAAGACTGTGCCTTACTAAAGAACACTGGAAATCCAAAATCATACCATCAGCTCCCACTTTCACACAGGAGAACTGGAGCAGCTCTAGCACCTCACCTCAGAAAGAACAGTGCACTTCACGGCACCTATTCACAAAGATCAAAGGGCTATGTGGGGGCAGAGCGAAGACTTGTGATAATTCAAGTGATTTGTAAAGAAACAGTATAATCTGCTCAGAAAGAATTTAAGTCCAGGAAAATTCATTTGTTTTTCTTATTAAATATACAGCATGTAACAAACAAAATAGTTAAATACGTGCCTTCTGCCTTAAAGACTTTTCCTTGTCACCAGAAGGGCAAAGTCTTCAGAAGTAAATGTACTCGGGTTTTAGAGTATTTCTGAGAAATATGACATGTTATCACTTGAGAATATGCGAGAACCTGACATGCACAATTTCAAACAGCACTCGGTGACAAAGGTCAAATGTTTCTTTCAGTTATTCCGGTCTCTAGTCCAGGGGCTGGCAAACTTCTTCTGTAAAGGCCCAATTAGTGAATATTTTCAGTTTTGGCAGCCAGATGGTCTCTGTGGCAACCACTCTGCCATTGTCGCCTGAAAGCAGCCAGAGACAACATGTAAATGAGTGGGCGTGGCAGTCTTCCAATAAAACCAGACTGAAATGGGCTGCAAGCCATCCTCTGTTCTAGATTAAAGACGACAAAAGTAATACTACCAATCAAATGCAATGCATGGATCATGACTGGTCTCTGGTCTGAGAGATGAGGTCAGGATGGTGGGGAGACAGCCATAACAGACAATCTAAGGGCTGCTGCTCTACACCGGATGGTGAGGGCCTCCACTAGGGCCGTGCTGATGGCCGTGCACACAAGAGAGCAGAGCTGAGAGACGTTTTGGAATTGAAATCAGCAGGACATGGGGGTGAACCAGTGGCCTGTGAGACATGGAGATGGCCAAACATGATTTTAAGATTTCTAGATGGGTGGTGACTGGGTGTGCCTACCTTTTGAGCAACAGAACTCAGAAAATGACACTGGTGGGGCGCCTGGGTGGCGCAGCCGTTAAGCGTCTGCCTTCAGCTCAGGGCGTGATCCCAGCGTTATGGGATCGAGCCCCACATCAGGCTCCTCTGCTATGAGCCTGCTTCTACCTCTCCCACTCCCCCTGCTTATGTTCCCTCTCTTGCTGGCTGTCTCTGTCAAATAAATAAAATCTTAAAAAAAAAAAAAAAGAAAATGACACTGGTATGTGGCAAGACGAGGAGTTCAATTTTGGATGTGTGGAGCTTAAGGGGCCCGACATCAGCTGAAGACATCGGAAGGCATGAACCTAAAACT
Organism: Ursus arctos; assembly: GCF_023065955.2. Lineage (NCBI taxonomy): Eukaryota > Metazoa > Chordata > Mammalia > Carnivora > Ursidae > Ursus > Ursus arctos. Next base: position 84,290,110 of record NW_026622874.1, on the reverse strand, counting down.
CGGGAGAGATCTGAAGCAAAGCTGCAGGAGGGAATAAAATCTGAAAACTGGTCAAAGAAAAGAGAAAGAATGAAAGAGCTTTAAGGAAGAGGAAGTGATCAACAATAAAAAAAAGTCACTGTCTATGAAGATGAAACGGAAAAGCCTGTTGTTGTTTTTTTCACCACAGCTACAACTGAAAATCACTAAGCCTGGATTTGACATTCGGAAGACCAATGACCTTAGTAAGAGCTATTTTAGTCAAGTGAGCAGGAGCCAGATTACAGAGGACTGAAGTCATGTATTAGGGACTGCAAACATAGACTATTCTGTAAGAAGGGGGAGGAGAGAAAGTCTATAATGTCCTCAAGAGACTGGGGTTTAATTTTTTTTCTTAAGAAAGATGATACAAACGTAACTATGTTTACAGACCAAGGGGGAAGGGGTACAAGTAGAGAGTAAGAACTGGAACTTCCAGGACAGGAAGGATAGATCCCACACTGAAAACACAGTAAAGAGCATAGGCAGATGGACAACATTTTCATCTTTAAATGTTTCTTTAACATTTTTTTCCCCATTAAAACAGCCCCATTTCTTGGTCATTCACCATTACAGCTCAAATGTCCTTGAGGTTCTTTTAAAAAAAAAGAAAAGAAAAATTCAAACGTAGTAAAGGCTATAAAGATTAATACAGACAATACCCACATACTCCTCCCCTTAAGAAATACACTAATAGAGAAAACTCCTGTGTACCCCTTCTCTGATCACATCTTCCTTCCACAGTGGGTCACTGAGCGGGGACCCTCAAATCTGAACTCATCCCTAAGCAACACAGAAGCTTTACATTTTATATAAATGGTATCATACTATAAACAAACAATGACATTCTTGGGACAACCAGTGGAAATGTGAACACAAACTACCTATTACAAGATCGGCTGAATGTGCCTCCCCTTTTGCCTAAGGGTGGATCGTAGTATCATGGTTGTACAGGAGGCTATCCTTATTCTCAGGGGATTTCCTGTGGAAGTATTAAAGGTGAAATATAATGAATGTACATATGTGTGCATATGTATGTACATATGATGGGGAAGGTGTACATGTCCGGTTGAGGAGGAAGGTGAAGGAAGGAGTGGAAAGGAGCTATGTGTGTGAAGTCAAGATGGGAAAACACTAACTGCTGGACCTGGGTGCAGAGTATATGGGTATTTGTTTCTCTATTCTTTTAGCTTCGTGGTACATGTCAGCTGGATGATAAAATGTGTGCTGGAATACTCTGGACCATAAGAACAATACTGCTGCCAGCCCTGTTAGGTATATGATTGCCACCCCCCCACCCGCCTTCAGACCCTCTATTACATGAAGCCCTGTAAGTCCCCCAGCTTCGAGAGTTATGTGGGCAGTAGCAGAGCCCAACACCCTAAGGCTCTAAGAAATCAACTGCCCAAGAGAAGTCTTGATGTTGACTGAAAGCATCACTTAGTGTCTGAGGTATAGCCACAAACTGGCAGCTGAGCCCACAGAGCTGTCTCGTTTGACCAGAGCAGGGTTCTACAGGCTTGTAAAGGCATTCAGGTGGGGTACAAAGCCAATATATTTACCCCTGCCCCCATCACTCCTTTTCATCTGCTACTTCACTTACCTGCTGGCCTGAAGGTGCTCAGCTTAGGTTCTCTGATTTATAAAGTATATTCTCATCTAGGGACTATCCCTGCTCCCTGATTGCACTGAATGAACAAGAACTGAATTATGTGAGGACAAGGGAAGTGTATCCAGCACTGTACCCCTCACTTTTACCACAAAAACTTTAAGTAAACTTTTGTGTGCATATTTATTGTATGTATTGACCTACACGTCAAATCTACTCCTTTAACTGTATTTGCTCAGGAAACAAAAAAGTGAAACAGAAATACCAACATAAAAACAGTTCAGATTATGTTCACATAGTTCTGAACTACCTCTGATTCACAACACGCAACTTTTGTGTTTGCAGACTACTCCTCATGCTGTGTGTAACGTACATGACACTGCTCTTCACTGATCTCTGGTCTGTAAGGTTAGGACGGAATGTGTTAACATAGCGTGTGTGCGGCAGCGAACACCCCATGAGGGTTAGTCGCCGGACCACTGTGATCATCACTGTTGTAAATAACCTCAGAGGCCAGGGCAGACCTAACGGTCTAAGAAGCCCTCCCTAGTTCACAGACACCTGATGGTCTCTTATGGGCTGAAGTTGCTACTACTCCTAGTAGCACTTACACAGATATTTTAATGTAAATATGTGACCTATGCTGGTAAGTGGGGATTCACAAATGTTTTTAAAAAAGACAAAAGCACAGATCTGGTTTTCCTGCACAGTGCTCTGCCTTGGTCATCCACATCAATTCCAGACCTCGGGCAGAGACTGCTGTGCCCTCCTGGCTTCTATTCCCACCTCCACATGAACGCGGCGCCCCTTCGTCAAGTCCTCTGTGGAACAAGGTGGGTATTTGTCCTTCTCAGCCTTTGCTGGAAGACTTCTTCTATGCTCACATAGGCCTTCTTTTCATCTGAATGCACACCTTTAATACTTTTGGAATTTCTGACCCATACCCATTTGTGAGAAACATTCTTACACTCCTATTGTTTCCATTTCAAAAACACCTTTGTTCCCAAATTTTGAAAATGGTACTCAACATACCATTTTCTAAATTTACAAGCCCACTTCCCTGTTCATTTTGTTAAGTGTGATACCACCACTGTTTAGCTTGTAATAGGTAGGTACTCAAGCATTCTCTGTGCAAGTAGCCTCTCCTAAGGCTTTGATCACATTAAAAAAAAAAAAAAAAACAACATACCGATGACTCACTATATCTGCTTCCAACCTCATTTCTCAGATGAACTTCAAGCCAAATTAACTGCTTGGTGTTACATGTAATATGTCTAAACCAGACTCTTCTTCCTGAAAAGTACGGGTCCTTCTGCAAAAGTCTGAGGGAATATAATTCATTCAGTACCTAAATATCAGGTGCTAAGCTACGTGCTTAAACACATCACATAATTTAATACTCAAAGCAACCATATAGGTTGGGCACTAATATCCATACTTTACAGTTTAGGAGAGGGTCGAGGTAAGTTAAGTGATTTGGTCAAGCCCACATAAGGTAGTAAGTGGCTAGGGGGGTTAGTATTAACTCAGGGTCATAACTTAAGTTTGTATCCATTCCAATAATAATGTGCTGCTCTAATTACCCATGCTAGAAAAATCACATTTGTGTCCTCTTCCTCCTTACCTACCACACCCAGCATGGTGCCCAAGTACAGCAAGCCTGTTACAAGCACAGCTTTGGAGTCAGAAAGATCTTGATGTAATGCCAGCTCTGCGACTTGCTAGCTGTGCAGTACCATAACAGCATGGACAGAGGAGTTCCTAATACATATAAGAGAGCACAGAGACAGAGAGTAACTCTTGCTGGGACAGTTAGCAATGGCTGCTCGGATGAGACGCAGACCCATGGAGCAATTAAGTAACGTGCCCAAGGTCACAAACGCTGGTATATGTGGAGCCAGGATTTAAAAACCTGGTGCATTTGGCTCTAGAGACTTTGTTCATAACCAGTATATGCTAGTGTTTTCATGCGTGGGAACCCTGATTCTCTTCAATTCTCTATCTGGCTTGTAGTAAATGCTTCAAAATAGTTTGAGGAATGAATGGACTAACAAACCATCAGAGCCTATCAGAACATACTGAAACAAACTGGCCTTTGAGAAACTGTAATCACATACATTGTCTGCCTCCCCATCATTATGGAGCTCAGAAAGGCCCTTCTGTGGCCATCACTGAATGCACGTGCTCTCTGAACACCATTTCCATGTGCCGTGGTCTTTCTCTAGCACAGCGTAACCGAGCGATCATGGGCAAGTGATCGAAAGTCTTGGTGCCTTAGTTTCCTCTACTGAAAAGTGATGATAAGAATAACTCGGGCCTGGGGCGCCTGGGTGGCATAGCGGTTAAGCGTCTGCCTTCGGCTCAGGGTGTGATCCTGGCGTTATGGGATCGAGCCCCGCATCAGGCTCCTCCGCTATGAGCCTGCTTCTTCCTCTCCCACTCCCCCTGCTTGTGTTCCCTCTCTCGCTGGCTGTCTCCATCTCTGTTGAATAAATAAATAAAATCTTTAAAAAAAAAAAAAAAAAAAGAATAACTCGGGCCTCATAGGGCTGTTGAGGATTCATTGCAATAATATGTACAACTGCTTAGCACATATGCTTAGGGGGGCAGTGCTCAATTTTAGCTGTAGTCTTATCGATTTAAGCTATAAGCTGCTAATGAAAATGGGTAGAACCTGGAGGGAGGGTGACTAAAATAATCATTTAAAGAGTAGGATGGGCAGTCAGCTTACAGGAAACATTTCAGGATTCCCCCATTCATAACTCCCTGCACAGAACTCTTATTTTGCAACGCAGGTACTGACGGACACAAATACATCCCCAAAAAGCCATGAATGTATCAACTTGCTGCGCTAATGAGGACGGTTGGAGTCTCGTAAGAAATGCCTTCTCTCACCTGACTGGTTTTTGCTGTTCTGCACCTCTCCGTTATTTTGTGGCTGTTGATTTGTTAAAGCACTGCTTTCTGACTGGCTGCTTAACACTTTAACAGCAGATCCCAGGTTTGCTGCTATGACAGGAAAATGCTGACCCCTCTTTAGAAGCTGTTTGTGTTCCTGGTGGCGAAATCGTGGTGGTACTTCTCGCGGATACCGAGGCAAGGCCTGTGCTGGCTGCGGCGGCTGCTGTGGCGGCTGCTGTGGCGGCTGTGGTGGCTGTGGCTGCTGTGGCGGCTGTGGCTGCTGCTGCTGCTGCTGCTGCTGCTGCTGCTGCTGCTAGCGGATTGTTGGCTGTGGCTCGCTTGGCATTATTATTAGTGCTGGTTGCTGTGGAAGTGCCGTTATTAGAGTTGGCAGGCTGAGGCTGGCTTACACTGGGCTTTATCTGTTCTGGCACTAATCCCAACAAAAGAAAAGGGGTGGAAAAGATTAGCCAGTAAAGTGTACCTCCACAGTAAGCCATCTAAGTAAAAAGGCACTAAGAAAAACAACCCTAAAGGAACAGAAGTTCAAGTGTGCGAGGATATCCTCATTCACAGGCTCAGGTTTTCTTAGGAGAGAGTCCAATTTTACTTCTGCAACTACCCCTCCGACAAGGGCATGGATGCCACTGGCATCCCCTGGTCTGGATGATGGCTCCTGCTCACCAGCTCTGGCCCATATTATTCTGACCAGAGAACAAGCACTGATTATACAACTATGGAACTCACAACAGCTAAAAGAGCAAAAGTGCTGAATCAAGTTTTGGTCATCCTAAAAGGATCCTCAATTCCCTGGAAACTATTCTTAATCTGCCTCATTTGTAATGTGTTTGGTGCCTAATCTTCATCTTTGAAAGACAACACAAGAACAGACAGAAAGGGTAGAAAACAATCTGACCGTTTCTTTACAAAAAGGCAAAGTTAACAGCATTTTTTGTTGTTGAAATGTAAAGTCTGGGTCAAATAGGACAAACTCAGAATGGGGAAGTCAATACAAATACTATAGAATGAAATCCATGAAACTAATCAAAACTGGAGAAACAACTTAGATCTCCTGTCTTAAGCAAATCTGAGAAATAGCCATTTGTCTAGCGTATGAACAACTAGAAACTATGAACAGTGGATTTCTAGACTCTTAGAAGAGATTAAATAAGTAAACAAACTGATGGAAATGCCTTAAACTGGTGAAGATATACCCAATCTCTAAAACTACAGAGAGGCAGCACGGTATATGAACTTTTAGTGCTAGACAGACCCAGGTTTTAATCCCAGGGCTGCCTTTTCTAAGCTTTGTGTCTCTGGGCAAGGTGTGTCTACCTGACTGAGCCTATGGTCTCCTCTGTAAGATGGGGATAAAACCTATACCTTGCAGGGCTATCCTAAAGTTAAATATGGTACCGCTTACAGAGCGCCAAATACAAAGCTATATGAATAGTGGCTATTTTTTAATGATTAGCACGACACCGCCTTACACTTTTGTAACAGCTGAACGTCTCTGTGAGAGTCTGATGCGTCTTTACAGATGCCACTGTCAGATAAATAAAGTGAAATGTCTCCATGTGACCAGGGAGGACACTAGGAGAAAACGCTGTTCAAGGGTTGAGAGCTCCAGTCCTGAAATTAGATTAGCCCGCCACCAGAACTGGGTTATCTCTGCGTCTTTCTCCTTGTCTATACAGTACAGGCAGTCCTGGTCTAGTACCCAGCACAATGTAAAAACTAAGTAGATAGAAGCTATTCCGTGGGCCAAATAAAGGCAATGTTTGTCAAATGCCTACAATGTGCATGATGCTGAAATAAAGAGGTCACCAGTACTGTATCCAGTAGCCACCCGAACCTCACGTCACCACCCTTGCCCCCCCCCCCCCCCCAGCTCTAGAGTCTCCTTCATTTAGCAGTCTGGCCTCACTACCACCTTCTTTCTCTGAGCCACTGGTGGACTTAGCCTACATCACTAATACTAATATATTTTTACTATGTGATCTGGCCTTTTTCAAATGTGACTGATTTTTCTAAAGTAATACAAGCAAATTATCGTTCAGGAGGACCTGCACTGAAAAATCACATATATTCCATCTATGGCTTGGAATCTTTTCCATTCCTCTTGAAGGCAACTGAAAAGCCTCACATTAAGAATTTGAGACAAGTACATTCTAGGTCTAATTACTTTATGTGTGAAACTTTTGTCTCCCAGATAATTTAATGTTTCCAGAAGTACCAATAATGTATACTCCTTTCTCACAAGGAAAATAAGGCACTAGAATATTCTAAAGTACTTCTGAAACAAACAAACAAAAAAAAGATAAAGTATATGTAACTATGAAATCATAGAGAACACAAAACTCTAATGCAGCCTTTACGGTTCTGTACCGGCTACAGTGTGGTATTTGGCAACTGAACGTAACCTTATAACGTTTATAATACTATCCACTGCTAAAATCCAGACTTGCCTGTCACTTCATTACCAACAGGAAAAGAAAAAATTTTAACAATTTAAAACCCAAACAAGATATTGCTTATATGAGATAGCAACAGGAACATGTTCTTTAATACATTCAAGGAACTAGAAGATAACCCACAGGCAAACACTGTGAATGGTCTACATGAAGAATGTACAAGAACCTCAAAACTCCATTAAAAGCGACCAGGAATTCAGAAGCAGGATTTACACGTCACATAGCAGCCCCATCCCTACCTCAAATTCAGAGAGCTGCTATACTTATAGATGAAGTGTCACAGGGAAAATAAGGCTGACACAGGGCCTCATTTCTGGGGCCGGAAAATTTCACCAAAACCAGTAAAAACATTAAGAAAATGTAACTATTGATTATAAAACTGAACTAGGTAATCTGAAGAGAAATTTCAGATGTAAACATGAAACGTACTAGATGAATAAAGAAGAAGTTAACAGTGTGTGTACATAGGGAGGTAAAGATGTGGTTGCTGGGTAACAGATATAATTACTGAATAATTTTGGCTACTGTGTATGTGCAGTTAAAATTTAGGTTCATTATGTCAGTAAATATCCAAACCATCGGAAAGAGGGAAAAAATGAGAAAACAAGAAAATCTGATCCATTCAACAGATACAGAAAAGGCAATAAAATAATTATTTCAGAACTGCAGTTAATATGAAATACAAAAAAGATGCCAAGCATAAGCCCCCAAAGATCTGTAATCAAAATAAATATGAATGAGTTAAATTCACTTGTTAATCAAGTATCTTCAGTTTGTTAAGAAAATAAAAACTTAAGGAATACTTTGCAAAAATCAGTCCTGAGATAAAACAATACAGGAAGTTGAAGGGGGGAAAGTACAAAGACAACTGTAGGACGAAAAATGTTAACAAAATTTAAATAAAAGCAATATTAATGTCAGGTTAAAAAAATTCAATCAGAAAAGCATCATAAAGAATGAGATATCTCATACTGATAAAAGAAACCAACTAAAAAGATATAAACAGCTAAGAACCCTACATACCACACCTTAGTATCAAAACATGTAAACCAAATGAAGACAGAAAAACTGAGGGTAAAAAAAAAAAAAAAGCAAAACCATCTACCTTGAAAACAGATAACACCTTTTTGACAAATACCTATGGGACAGTCATAGAAAATACACACACACACACACACACACACACACACACACACACCATATAGCACTAAAGAAAACATCACTAAATTGCAAAAAGTACAAATAATACAGATGGTATTTCTGGATTACAATGCAATCATATTAGAAACAACAAAACTAGCAAATAAAACTGCCTTAAATATTGAGCTGAAGAAGAAATACCAGAACTGCAGGGTTATCAAGAAAATATTAGTGAAGGGGCGCCTGGGTGGCGCAGTCGTTAAGCGTCTGCCTTCGGCTCAGGGCGTAATCCCAGCGTTCTGGGATCGAGCCCCACATCAGGCTCCTCTGCTGGGAGCCTGCTTCTTCCTCTCCCACTCCCCCTGCTTGTGTTCCCTCTCTCGCTGGCTGTCTCTGTTAAATAAATAAAATCTTAAAAAGAAAAGAAAAGAAAATACTAGTGAAAACAATACACAGAATAAATTTTAAGATATGGCTAAACCAGTGCTCAAGGAAAAATTTCTAGTCTTAGTTATTTTCGACAAACAAGAATGAATATAAAGCATCTTACTCAAGTCAAAAAATGAACTAACAGAAGGAGAAGAAGGAATTAGTGAAGATAAAAGTAGCAATCAATGACTTTACAAGTGAACTAATAACCCCAACGCATGACTTTATGAAAAAAATTAAGTAGTTAACCTAATTTTTAAAAAATGAAAATGGAAAAAAATGAGATGATTTTCTAAAATTAAGATATTTCTTGGGGCACCTGGGTGGCTCAGTTGGTTGGGCGTCTGCCTTCAGCTTGGGTCATGATCCCGGGGTCCTGGGATCAAGCCCCGCATCAAGCTCCCTGCTCGGGGGGGGGGGGGGCTGTTTCTCCCTCTCCCTCTGCCTCCTGCTCCCCCTGCTTGTGCTCTCTGTCAGATAAATAAATAAAATTAAGATATTTCTTTAGGCTCAACTCTATAATTTGAAAAGATGGAGGAAGGATTTAAAACAGACCCCACAAAAGGCAAGAAAATAAAGACTGATTAGCACAGACGAAATGGAGGAACTGATGAAATCCCCATCAGGATCAGACAGTTTGATCAATACTGCAACACTTTTTTTTTTTTACTAGCATACTTTTAAGAAACATGTAACTCTAAGTCTAATGCTATTTAAACTGTTGAAGAGTACAGCAGAAGATGGAACACCAACACCATTTCCAATAAGTCTGACAAAATTCTAGTAATCCTAAACAATGGGGAGAAAAAAGAAGAAATATAAATAGTTCCAGGGATTAAAAAAAAAAAAAGACATAACTCCAAATGTAGAGATTCTGGAAATACAAGAAAATACTATGTATAATCTATACCAATAAAACAGAAAACCCAGCTAAATGGAACAATGTTCCATAACATAGTCTGGCAAATTTTTCCTATAAAGGGCCAGACAATAAACATTTTAGGGTTTGCAGGCCATCCAGTCTCTCTTGCAACTACTCAGCTCTGCTATTGTAGCACAAAAACCAGCCCCAGACAACACATAAATGAATGGATGTGGCTGTGTTCCAGCAAGACCTGATATACAAAAATAGGCAATGGGCCAAATTTGCAAGCTATAGTTTCCCAGCGTCTGCTCTATAAAATATAATTTACCAAAATCAGCTCATAGAGCAGAAGATCCTATAATAACAGAAGACACTGAAAAAGTCCTCCAAGATTTACCTCTCTAAAACCCACGAGGCCCAGATGACTTTATTGGGAATGTGCATATAAAATCCTCAAGAAACATATCACATCCATCTATCTAAACTGTTCCAGAAGAAAGAAGTGCAGGTACAAAAGACAGACTAGATTCAAATCTTGGCTCTGCAACTTACTACATGTATAACTGTGGGCCAGGTACCTAACCACCCTGTACCTCTGTTCCCTCATCTGTAAAACAGAGATAAGTATTAATACCTCTAACCATGTAGGGTTGTTGTGAAGTTTTAACAAGATAATGGATGCAAAGAACTGAGAATAGTACCTGGCACCTGGCTAACACTCAATAAATGTTAGTGACCACTACTGCCATCTAGGTTAAAAAAAGAGGAGTAAGGATGACCCCCAGGTTTCTGGCCTGGAATGTGGGTAGACAGTGGTACCATTTACCAAGGCATGAAACAGAAGACAAAAACTAAGTGTGGGAAATACGTGAGAGAGAATGACTTTAGTGTTTGATGTGTTAGGTTTGTTGTTACTTCAGGACAGCAATTCTCAAACATTTTGGTTTCCAGACGCCTTTGTATTTTTAAAAAAGTTACTAAGAACACCAAAAATCTTCTGTTTATGTGGGTTACAATTATATTCACCATATTATTTAAACAGGGAGATTTTTTAAAAAATATTAATTCATTTAAAAAAATAAACTCTTACATGAATATATATTTTCTGAAATAACTATTTTCCCAAACAAAAAGCCAGTGAAAGCATACACTGTTTGACATTCTTCCGAATTTAATATGTGGCTTAACAGAAAGCAGGTACATCCTCACATCTGCTTCTGCGTCCAATTTGTTGTAACATCCACATCATGGCACCTCTAGAAAACACTATGTACTCATGAGAAAAAAAGTGAATAAGACAAATAGTCTTCCTATCTTTATGAAAATAGTTTGACCTTGTGGATCTCATGACAGTTTCAGGCAGCCTCTCAGGAGTCCTCAGATAAACTCTGAAAACCACTGACATAGGATATCCATGTGTAGAATGCAACTGAATATATGGTTCTAAAGTTCAAAGTATGAACTAAAAAATATAAATTTAGGATTCATCATACAGGTGGGAAAAAAAGTCATGAGAGTAGAACGAGGGGAAATGGCAACCTCTAAAGGACAGGTTCCCGTAGCAGACAGAAGAAGAGAAGTAAAGGCAAGAGTAAGTCAGGACTGCCAGAGATGTAGGAAAGAAGGGGTCATTTATTTTAGAAAATGACCTCACTATTTACTCAAGCAGGGATTTCTTCTTCAAATTCTCCCTATCCCCAATAGATTATCTCCTTGATAGAATTCAAATGCATCCTTATCATCTACAATGTCCCTGCTGTGATTTCCGCCCTCCATTAATTTACTCTTGCAAAAACTTCCTGATTGGTCTCCGCTTACATCTTGACACGCACCCCCCCAATTTTCACCCTCTCCCCCAAATCTATCATCTGTCTGCCCAAGTTATCTATATCACTAAAGTGACTTCAGAAATCATCTAAAGTCCTTGGCATGGCCAGATTCATATCCTGTTATGCCCACACGCATTGGTCTGCAACACTCCAAAAGGTACCATTCTTTTTCATGATGTTCTTTGTGCCTAAAATGCCTTGATGCCTTTCTTGCAAATCTTCCTGTCCACCTTTTCTAGGAAATAACTAATCGCCACCCACCCCCATCCTAGGTTCTGCTAATCTTAACAGCGTTTTATGACAAGCAATTTCCCCTCCTCTATTCCCTTAAAACTCTTCTTAATGCATCCCTTTCACTGCACATGCTTAATATAAGTGCTGGTTCTTCCTTTTTCCTTCCCTTTATCACTGGCATTCCCAGCACCAAATAGAGCAAACGGCCAAGAACTGCTAGCTGAATGAACAACTGAAGAACTATCAGCATATGAGATGACTGAACCCAAAGAACAATACAGAATGACACTGAGGGTGAAACATTGTGCAACATCAACACTTAAGACGTGGAATAATTAAGAACGGGTAAAGGAGAGAGAATGATCAAAAGAAGTAGAAAGAGTAAGGAAGATGATGGTAGCCGGTTAGTATGTTGCCAAACTCAGTGGTTACACATCTCTGCTCAAAATTAATTAATTAACTAAAAAAATCCAGAAATAGCATCCAGAGAACAAGTTCAGTCAATATGATTGCTTTAATCTGGGAAGATATCCTCATCAGCCATAACATGGTATCGTCCGTAACACCAAAAAAGCATTTTGAAGGAATTTCATTCAGTCAGTACAAAATACACATAGGCACTACAATTTTTTTATGTTACATTTTTTGCCATACTGTGACCCAACTGGTCTTTCGCAGTTTAAAGTAGATGGGCAAAATTTCAATAGGCCCAGAAATAAACAATTAAAAAAATTTTTTTTTAGAATGGAGAAATTGAACCAATACTACAATTAAATTACTAACCTTTGCTACTTTCATGTATTTGGTATTTCTTAACGTATAAACGTTCTATCATTCTGTAAACCTGAAGCTGTTCGAAAAAATAGTCTGTTAATTGGGGGGGGGGACCCCACAGCAACCGTCTTACATTCAGGTAAAAAAACCAAGATTAGATAAGAGACAATTAATATCCCAAATCCTAAATATACCAAGTTCTCACTTTTGTAAAATTTTTTAACTTATTTACTGTTATTAATAATTAAAACTATAGTAATATTTACTTCTCCTTAATCTTTAAAATAACATTTAAAAATACCATTTAAATAAATGCATTTCAGAAAATAGTAAACGAGTGAACTTCCTATTGGCTATCTACAAGTTTAATAGAAACAACAGTTTAAATACAAAAAGCAGCCATCAACATCCTGAATTATCATCACTTAATACCTCAAACCCTTCCTTTTTTTGTATCCTTCCACCAAAGTCTATAACTGAGCTTTGTGTAAGAGTTTTCATATTGGCTACATTGTAAATCTTCTAGAAATACTGGCTTAAGTAACAGCGTAGTATACAAAAATGCCATTTTAAGACATGATTTCATTTTAACAGAATGAAACATTAAACTGCCCTCCAAAAAATAAAAACCATACACAGATTTGTGTCTGAATTCTTAAAAGAACTGAAACAGTTGAAATTACCAGTTTAAAATACACTTAATATGCATCTATGGAACACAGAGTGCTTTTTAAGACTGCTTTAGGCCAACTTTAAATTCACCTAAAGTAACTATTTCTAATCTCAATATGTATCGTTATATAGGAAAAACAAAACCATCATGTTAAGCTCTTTGAAGGCAAATAGTGAGTACCCATGAAAGCTCCTCAGCTGGAAAATGTTATTCTCACATAAAAGCAAAAGTACAGGATTTTTCTAAGTATTTTTTATTTTTAAGAAAAAATTTCCCAGCTTCTCAAACAAATATGAGTAGGTGCAATCAACAAGATAAAAATGTACTAAAGCAATTTTATCCAGTTTCCAGAAAATAAAAGGCAACATTTCTAGCTGTCAATAATTAGGTTACCCTAAATGCTTGATACTTAAGAAAATCCTCACCGTTGCTCAAATGGTATTTTAAAAAATAAATGTTATCTATAAACATTCTTTAAAATCTTTATCACAGAGAATGATTTTATGCTTTTAAAAGCCACAAAATAACTTCGGGAAGAAAAGCTAACGTGCTACAAACTCGTATATTTAAATTGTAACTGTGTATCAGGCAACACCACATATAAGATTTGTCTTTCTTCCCTACAGTTAATGTTTCCAATAAGTAATTATAATTTCGTTAAGCTTGAACTCTCTAATCAACCATTCTAAGGTAGTTTTCAATATTCTTTACTTTACAGAATCTGCCTCATGATCAGAATTAGAGCAAACAAGTACGGGTGACATCAAGTCTTCCAGCTTTCCTGATCAGTAATAGCAGCAATATCACACCAGGACACAGAATTTCAAAAAGCACAAACCTAATGAAAACTTCAAGCAGATTAGAAAATTCTCTATACCAAGAAATTCCAAAGAGGGCTTCCAACTTCTGTTGCTTTCCAACTCCACAGCTTTCCACAGAAAATGGAGGAAAGGTACAGGCTCATTTTACTGCTATGGAGGTACTGCTGGCCAACTTCCCCTGTATTTGGGGCCCAATAACTCAAATTCCATCGCCTTATATTTTAAGAGGGACAGGAGGGGAAAAAAGAAGCCAGCTGGTTAAACAATGTGAAGAGCATACTGTTCAATTAAAATTGAGCCTATAAATCAACTTTATTTAAAACTTGGCCAAACATTATACTACTATGAAAATCCTCTTCTTATTCATTAATAAGCATCCTGGATGATTTACAATGTAATTCCCCTGTATGATATACATTCCCTGTCCTATACTAACTTCAGTTTGTTCTGGAATGCTGAAGAGCACTGAAGGGCACAGAGGGGGCAAGTCTGGCTTTTAAGATGATGCATACACACAGAGGCAATGCTAGAATTTTCATTGTGGACAAATGGCTGCAGTTTTAAGTGCCACTAGTCAACCTGGAAAATACCTAAATGCTTGTCCATCCATTAATTTCTGTTAATCCTTAGCAAGTAGGTTGAACTAAATAGCTATTTAACAACTTGAAAAATAAGACTTAAAAACTAATATGAAATATAACACACTGTATTTATACTTTACACAGGTACAAACAAATCTTAGTATTTCAGTTAAAAAGTTCCTGAAGTAAGGAAAAATACCACGCAGCAAGATATCATAAACAATCAACTCAAAATTAAATACTGAATTTAAAATAAATATTACACTGAATTCATTTAATTTTAATTAACTTCACAAATATCCAGAAATGGGAAGCATACCTTTTCCTGGTTCTTAGGGAAGCACCTACCTCCAATCCCTTGGGGAACTCGAACTTCCTACTCAAGCATCTCCCACCTCCAATTACTAACGCGAAGAGAAACCTAGCTGATCTGCCTTGATACAATCCTCTACTCTTCAGCAAAATGCCTGAGCAATCTGTTCTAAAGTACAGACTTTCTCTAACAGCTAGAGGATATCCACACAATATTCACAGCACGGTATTTTCAAGATCTGTAGTTAATCTATCCATCAAATCTTGTCCAAATATGTGAGATTCAGAACAGTGGGATGATATAAGATAGTTTTCAGGCAGAGGCACATGCTTTTGAAAGAAAAAAAGTCAGATTGCCCTGAAGCCTCTTTCGTAACTTACAATTCTAGAGGTGATCCTTAAATTTAATTGTAACTGCTAAGGGATGATTGTTTAAAAAAAAAAAAAAAAAAAGATTCTTTGGCCTCACAGATTTACCAAGTCAGAATCTGTATCCCACGTGGTTCTCATGTCTAAGTAAATTTGGAAAACTGTTCTGGCAGATACAGCAGCTACATCTAGAGAGCTCTGACTTCCATTCGTGATTCAAGAAAGAAAAAAGATAACACCTAACAATTCAACTAGAAGTCAGTAACAGGAGCAACAACCAAAGTCCCAAACACACTGAAATTAAAAAAAAAAAAAAAAATTAAGAAGGATCACAAAACTTATGCAATAAAGGAAATGTCCTAAATCACTGAAGATAATAAATTATTTAGGAAATACAGGACAGTTAGTTGATTTTTTTTTTACTAGAAAAAAAATAAAGTTCAGAGGCACCTGGGTGGCTCAGTTGGTTAAGTATCCAATTCTTGATTTAGACTCAGGTCACAATCTCAGGGGCATGAGATCAAGCCCGCACTGGGCTCCAAGCTGCGCGTGGAGCCTGCTTAGGATTCTCTCCCACACACACACCCCCCACCGTCCCTCCCCACTTGTGGGCTTGCTCTCTTAAAAAGAATGAAATCAATAAAATAAAGTTCATAAAAATCAAACAATAAATACTATGAAATGCTGGCATTTTAAAAAGCTTTTAGAAAACACAGGCAGGGGTGCCTGGGTGGCTCAGCTGTTAAGCGTCTGCCTTTGGCTCAGGGTGTGATCCTGGCGTTCTGGGATCGAGCCCCACATCGGGCTCCTCTGCTGGGAGCCTGCTTCTTCCTCTCCCACTCCCCCTGCTTGTGTTCCCTCTCTCACTGGCTCTCTCTCTCTCTGTCAAATAAATAAAATTTAAAAATTTAAAAATTAAAAAAAAAAAAAAAAACCACAGGCAAAGTTTTTTCTAAATCTGGATAAATGGTAGGTTTTCTCAGCATAAGTCAGTCAAGTAATCAATAAGTAAAAATTGTTAAGTTTGACCAAATAAAATTATGCAATATAATTTATTTTTGCAAGGGTGTGTATGTGTGTTTATTCCAAATTAAAAGGCAAACTAGAAAAATATTTGTCCTTTAGAACAAATGAAGGGATGCATTCTCTCTTCTCTCCCACTGCCTACCCCAAATTTTCCCTAACAGAAGGAAAGGAGGTACTGCTTCAGGGTAAGGCCCCTACAGCTAACACAGGGAAACATTCCACAGAATCACTAGAGGTTAGGGCCAGAGTTTAAGCTAAGAGTATAAAGGTTATTTAATTTTGCTTTCCTTCTTCTGAAATATGTATTTGCATCCTCTGCATATATACCCCTTATGGGGTCTACTACTGGGCAAAATTCAGGTATTTCTGCCTGGTATCTCATTCTCAGAACAACTTCAAACATATGATATAGTCCATAATGTTGGAAATATTTGCATCAAATATATGAGACAGAATGCTAATAGGCGCATCATACAAAGAGCTTGTGTAAACTGGTAACAAAAGTTCTAAGGCCCAGGAGGTAAAGAGGTTAAGAACAAGAATGGGCAAGTCATAAAATGAAAAAAGCACAAGTAATTAAACATATGATATTCCATTTTACCAATAAACAAATCTAAATCAAAGCAATAAAATACCAATTTGGGCCTGCCAAATTTATAAAGATGATATATCCCATTCTCATGTTGCAAGCCCTATTTCTTGCACTATGGCAGAGACACTGCGCTGTGATTCACCCATGCTGGGCTGGGCTCTACTTTAATGAGAGGAAAAACCAAATCATCATCTGGGTGAGGAGGAACTCTGAAGTGACTGGGGACACTGCTGGTATGCCCAGTCGAGAGGCTGAAAGGTTGCTAGGATACTGCACAACCATGGGGTGGGAATTAAAATCCACTAAGTTATCAGCTGGATGCCAGGCACTATATCTGATATCACTCTAGCTTCATGATTCTATAAATTTGAAATATTATTTCCATTTTACAGATGAGGCAATCAGGGCTTAGAAGAAGGCTTCCCATGATCATCTAGTAAAAGGCAGAGCTGAAATTTAAAACCAAATCAGACTCCCAAACCAATGTTCCTCCTAGTATAAATTAAGTTTCCCCCTACTTTTAAGAGCAAAATCAAACTCTCCAAAAATAGAGAAGTCACTAATTATGGCTTAGTCACTTAGAAAGCTGCAAATCAAAAATTTCTATAAGAAGATGTCTATACTCAGCATTTACTAGTCTCCAGTCCTGTGATTTATGTTCTGTATTATTTCATTCCCACAACAGCAAGTAGCCTCGATTATCTCCTTTCCAGAGAGTCAAACTGAGGTGTAGAGGTTAAGGAACTTGCCCAAGGTCACAGAAATAAGAACTATAAAGGCAATAGTCAAATCCAATCCTATCTGGCTCAGATGCCTGGACTTTTAACACTATGCTGTGTTTATGCTAGGATTCCATGATTATCATATTCAGCAGATTCAATACTTCTTGCTTCAGGCCAAATGCTATTTTTGCAGCCCGTTTTATCAAGTGCATTTTCACTGAGGCTATAGCAGTGAGAGCGCTCTCACTCAGTACACATTCTTGAAGCACAGCTACCAAACTTATTAGAACTGAAGAACATAAAAGTGCAAATTAGGACATATACTGTGTTACTTCCTAGTCTGGAGCTTTCTCTTACCTGATTAGCTGTTTTTTTTTTTTTTTTAAGATTTTATTTATTTATTCGACAGAGATAGAGACAGCCAGCGAGAGAGGGAACACAAGCAGGGGGAGTGGGAGAGGAAGAAGCAGGCTCACAGCAGAGGAGCCTGACGTGGGGCTCGATCCCATAACGCCGGGATCACGCCCTGAGCCGAAGGCAGACGCTCAACTGCTGTGCCACCCAGGCGCCCCTGATTAGCTGTTCTTGCTAATCTCTCCTGACTTCTCCAAAATTTAAACCAGAAGGCTCCTGATTTCTTGCTGTTGCTGTTGTTTTTTAAAAGATGTGTTTGTTCCTCTGTAGGTTTTTCATTTTTATTTTTTTAAAGACTTTATTTATTTGAGAGTGAGTGAGCTAGAGAGAGAGCATGAGCGGGATGGAGGGGCAGGGGGAGAGAGAGCAGACTCCCCGCTCAGCGGGGAGCTTGACATGAGGCTTGATGCCAGGGCCCCAGGATTACGACCAGAACTGAAGGCAGACACTTAACTGAGTGAGCCACCCAGGCGCCCCTGATTTGTTTTCTTTGTAACTGAAGACCTAACTGTTGCCACAGCAGAACCTCAGGGCTTAGGTACACAACCTTAGGATACTCCCACAAGCCTCCAACAACTATGGGATCATTGGTCCCTGAATCTATTTTCCAACAATAGTTTGCTTTCCTGACTGCACTGATTTCTGGTTTTCTCCTATTTCCCTGTCTTTGCCCAACCCCAGCCTCATCACAAACATCTGAAGTTACAAAATCTTTCATTGTTATTTATTTTAATAATTTGTTGGTATTTATAAGCAAACACACCTCCATCTGCTAGAAATGGCCCTTAACTTACAAGCATAAAAGGGTCCTTAGCATCCTTCACTACCTCATTGAGTATATAAATTTAGATTTATATATACATCTATACAAATCATTTTCCTTTCTCAATAGAAGGAAAGGAAAAATGGTGACTTCGATATACCTAAACCTCTATTTCCCTCGGAAGCAGAAGGCCATTCCCCCCCCTCCTTTTAGTGCAGAGCTACAAAGAGTTACAAAGCTCAAAGACATCTTCCATAGGAAGAAAGACGTTTGCCATTAGTAAATTCTTCACCAGCAAGAAACTTGCTTCTCCTTCAAAGCGGTTGGCACATGTTTGCCTTCACAATTCCTCATAAAGTGAACATACTATGATAGCACATTTGGAATCAGAACCTGGTCTGCCCAATATTACTTAACTCCTGCCTGTAACACAGAAGTCATGTTTCTGCTCTACAGTATGGAGAAATACACTGTATGGAAGCCCCAATTCTAACAGAACTTCCCTGCCTGTGTGACGGGAACAGTCACAGGTGTGCTGAGGGGAGGATGATGACCAGACTCTCCGGGACCGCCGGCCTCAGCTGGGAGTAGCCCCTTCTGTTTCCCTAACAGCCCCATTAATACCATTTTGTACGTGAGCCACTATGTGAACAAGGTCAGGCAACACACCTCAAGTCACGTCTATTTAGGCCTCAGTTTCTCCTCTGAAAATCTATGTAGCACAGGAATTCTTTGCCAAGCCACCAAAGTTCCTGAACTTCATTATCACAGGACTGTGACTGAGAGACTTAAGACCTTATGAAGTAATAAGCTGAGAACACAGGTAAATATATTTACCTCTACTAAACTAAAACAAAGATGAGAATGAAAGCGCAGTTGGTACAAGGACTTGGAGTTGGTTTTGTTCATGCACAACAATGACCACAAAAGTACACGAAACAGGATCGGCACACAATAAATACTTCACGAATGCTAACCAGAAAAAACAAAACAAAACAAACAAACCAAATTATGACACTTTATGGATTCTAACTTCAGAAGAATGGATTACCAATTATTTTTCATTTATCTTTGTTTCCCAAAATGACCTCATGAAATTGCACAACACAGCTGGTATTGGCAGTGACAATGAAAAGAAAATGGAAAGAGTGCTTACTTACTAATAGAGAAGGGAACAAATTAAACACTTTCTTCCCTCGACTCAGTCATCTCAATCATATTCCCACAGTTAAACTGCGTCCCATGCCTTTATCGGCTCTCTTGGTCAATAAGCATACTGAAAAGAAGGGACATGACTGTTGCCCACGCTCCTCAGAAGGTACTTCGACCCTCCTTCTGAAGAACGCATGAAATGGAGGCGATGTGGGTATTTTGTCAAAGTATCTTTACATCTCCCCGAAAGAGGTGGAGCAAGGCATTTCAAACTTAGTTAGAAATCAGGTTTTGCTGCAAAAAGGGACTGGTTTTCACTGTGTAGAGGTCTGACACAGGGAGGCAGCTTTTAGAAAATCAGCTTCTTGCTTGGTCCCCAAAACTCTTTTTCATCAACACAGATGATGTAAACGGTTTCAGAGCTTTCTCTAAAGATTCCTGAAAAGCCAAACACTTTACACACTGCATTTGTCAGATGCTCCCTGAGTCACAAAATGATGCTGGTGATACAACTTTTTATATCTTTGTGCTTTGGGGAAATACCATAAAACCTGTTAAAAGATCTTTCTGGGAATATTTTTAAAACATGCATTGTTTTAGTACATTCACTGAACATTATTAAAGCACTGGTGTAGCCTTCCGACTTTGTTTTCCATGTAAATACAGGGCTGTTTTCAAAGAGAAAGCAGCAGTAGAGCCCACTACAGTTAGTCAGCAAATCCTGGCTCAGACACTCACCAGCTGCAACCAAAAGGCAACGGTCTTTTTTTAGCCTCAATTTCACTTCCGAATGTGATGATACTATCTACTTCCACAGGGCTCCTGAAGGGATTAAATGCAGACTTACATTGTTCTAGTACCACACTGAGGAAGCCCTACTCCCACATTCGTTTTTAAATATCCGACTTCACGAAGCCTCAGAGTTCCCAGCCTGCTGCCCTCGCCCCTCCCCTAAGTTCCACACATTTCCCAAAATTCAATAGCTAAAGATTACTCTTAGTATATGAAGCTTTTAGGACCCTGCTCCAGTATGTGTTCTGAATAACTGGTAGCCATTCATTGTTAGTGATTAAGTATTTAGAATATTCCCCCTTGATTAAATGAAGTAAATATAAAGCAGTGCCTGGCACACAGCAGGTGCTCCAAGTTAGTTATCATGATGTCTCCAATATGATCTGACATGCCACTGACTTATTAGCTCTTGAATATTTTGGTCACTCCCCAGGAGCAATGGAGCTAAGCAATAAAATCGTGTTTGACTTAAAAAAAAAAAATCGTGGAGCACCTGGGTGGTGCAGTCAGTTGGGTGTCCAACTCTTGATTTCAGCTCAGGTCGTGATCTCAAGGTCATGGGATCGAGCCCTGTGTCTGGCTCCACGCTGAGTGCGGAGTCTGCTTGGGATTCTCTCTCCCTCGCATCCTCCCGCTTGTTCTCGTTCTCTCTCTCTCTCTCAAATAAATAAATCTTTTAAAAAATTGTGAGGCTAGACCTGAGTAAGAAAAAAAAAAAAAAAAAAAAAGAACTGAGCAAGAATAATGGCTTCCAAATGTGGCAAGGAACAAAAATGTGTTTTAAATGTTGATTCAATTTTCATTAAGAGTTTTTAATTAGTCCAGAAAGAGAATAGCAGCAATAAACTATGTTCCCCATGGGATTACCAGAAAACAAAAAAAATCTTTATCCACTATTCTCCATTCCTGCCTCCATCCCAGCCTCCTCTCACCTCTTTTCAGAGCTCTGGGGTTTGTTATTCTCTGGAATGTAACTTGCTTATAAAATCACCTTAAGAAAGCACTGGCATGAGACAGAGGAAGGGAGGGAGAGGGAAAGAGGGAGAGGGGTGAGAAGGTGGGTGAGGGTGAGAGAAAGAGAGAGAGAGAGGGAGGGAGGTGTTAGCTGTCAAAAATTAACAGCGCTTATTCTTTTGCAAGGAATGTATAATGAGCATGCTTCCAAAACAGGCCAGTGTCAGAGCTAAAAAGCTGTTTTTGAAAAATTACTTTTCTTAATCAAGTTCCCAAAGGCATTCTGAACAGGGAATATTAACTCCTTCCCTGCCTTTACATTACGTAGGCCACAGGGCATCTTTTTAAAAATCTATCCATCTATTCCTATACCTCACCATAAATTTTTCAGCATTTCACTCCCGTTTCAAGGAGATACTCAGATATTTTTAAAAGATACTTCAAATATTCAAACATTCAAATATGCATGCTCCTTACAGTTTTTCAAAGTTCAAGTCACAAGGTAGAATAAAACTTTCAAGAATTTCATTATGTCTCGCATTATGTTGGCCCACATTTTCATTAGATGAGTTATGAATCCGTTGCACCAAGAAATAAACATCGACTTGTCTTCATGTAAGAAAGCTGGTCAAGAATTTAATTTATGATACTTTACAAAACCCCCACTTTTATACAAACTGTCTTACCACTGGGCAGAAGCAACATTAGTGTTATTTAACCAGAAATGGCAGTAGCCTTAGAAAGAACAGCTCATTAAGGCAGAATTCAGAGAGGGTGCTGCAGCCTAGCCAGTCATGCTCAGTCTGAACACTAAGATCGGGACTCCTGCTAATCACGAAGACCCTAAGAAAACTAAAAATTCCACTCCTCAGTCACAGCAGCCCCACTTCTTTCAAGTACTTGAGAGCAGAAGTTACTAGCCCTGGGCCTGATAGAGACTACTAGAGAAGGACAAAAAATGATGTGGATCGTAAAAACTGCAAGAGAAACCGCAATTCTCGATGATGCAGATTCTCCTATTTGTAAATGTTGGCAACCAGAAATGTAAAGCAAAATAAAAACACCGTGTGGAGACCAGAGGAGACTGAGGAGACAGGACAACTAGATGCATTTGTGTATCTGGCGCTGGATTTTAGAAATAAGTTAACGGAAGACAGAGGGAAATTTCAATGAAGTCTCAAGTTCTGTTAATACCAATATCAGTTTCTTGGTTTTGACAAAGGTGCCACAGAAATCCAAGATGTTAATCATGGGAAAACTGAGTGAGGTGTATGTGGGAAAACTCTCTACTACCTTTTCAACTTTTCTGTAAGTCATGAATTATTCCAAAACCAAACATTTAGTAAGCAGTAACAACTGTGTGTACCAAACCTGTCCCACAAGTCTCCAGTCTATAATCTCTAATCACCATGAACCCCAAATCACAAATACCACATAGATATTATACATGGCACAAAAAATAAATAATACATTTTCATAAATCAGAATAATGTGACCAATCACGGAGCTGCCATCAAAAGAAGGGTGGAGTAAAATAGCTGGCAAAACAACATAATACTTTTTGAAGCAACTTTCATATACTTAGCCTAACATTCTCAGAGCTGTGGAAAGTCTAAAATCAAGAAGATTCAAATACACTCATATTTTATGTATGGATGTAAAACGATGATTTACATTTGGAAAGGATATAAACAGTAGGCATTCAAAGATCATGTTGGAGAAACAAATACCCATGGGCCAGTCAAAACTCTAAGACAGACTATATTCAAGTGCCCCAAATTTAAGATACATCATAACATCCTAAGAAATCGGAAGGGAGAATCAATGGCCATTGGAGTGATCCATTAGAAGATGAGCTCTGTGAGGTCTGGAAACAGTGAAAGGCCTCTTGGCTGAGGAGTTGGATCAAAAAGAAACAGAAATGGGAATGAACATGAAAGAGATGAGAATGCTCTGAAAAGTATAAAAGAGGGGCAACAGGCTGATTAGATCATGGGAGGTTAGATTAAAGAGGGCCTTGAAAGCCAAGCAGAGGAGTTTGGTCTTGAAGCAGAGCAAAGGGACAACTTAACATCTGTATAGAGGGGAGTGGCGTGAGGAAAGTGGAGCTTGAAGATGAAGAATCTGGTCATGTTCCTACTAAATTAATCTGGCAATGCTCCCCCCCTACATCATTCCACACCCTTGTAACTTTCTTACATGTCCAGATCCAAAGCCACAATGTCACCGTCAATACCCCCTTCTGATCTCACCAGTTGCAATCCTGTGAATTCTAGACCTCACACATCTTCCATCTATCTCCTACCCCTGCTGCCAAGGCCTCAGTTCAAATCGTCCTTACCCTCTTTACTCCCCCTCTTCCCTCGCTGGAACTGCCTCTGTTGGTGAGGCTAGACATTACTAACAAGAAGTGCTTCTAAAGCATGGCTTATGACTGTGAACTTTGCTGGCTCTCCACTCTCTTTTTTAAGACTCAAATTGATAGTTTATTTATTTTGATTCCACTATAGTTAACACACAGTGTTACCAGTGTCACCAATTGCATACATCACCGAGGCTGACTCCCCTCTTTCTAACCAGCATGAAGCCCTATGATTTCCCCCTACCTCCAGGCCTATATTCTGTCCCTTCCCCCCAACACCTCCACACTTATTTTCTGAATATTCCCTCTTCTTGTCCACCCTCTTCCTCTGCCCAGACAGTGCCTTTCTTCAATTCATTGCATCTTTCAGCCAACACTTTCCATGCACAGTAACTGACAGCTTTTTAAAAAGAACAAAAAAACCATTTCACTCTTCTGCTTAAACTCTTCAGTGGCTCTTGTCTATAAAACAGAAGTCCAAGTTCCTTAGTACACAGAGCATATAAGGCCTTCTCTGACCTAACCCCTACCTATCTCTTCAGAAAAATCCTTCTACCCTATTTACTTATTGCTGGATATTTAATGCTCTAGGAATATCTGCCGCAAATACGTTATTTCTTGTCTCGGTACCGTCAATCACCTGATTGATCCCTCTGTCATTTCATCCTTTCTTGGATTGGCTGTTTCATCTTTTAAGATTCATAATCTCAAGGAGATTTTCCTTAACCCCCTGTGTCAAATAAGCTACTTATTACTCCTCTGTGCTCCAGGACAACGATGGCATTTCTACCTGAAGCAAATCACATGATACTATGCTGCGTTTAGGTGTGTCCTTCTACTGTCACTTACTCTGGTAAAATGTAAGCTAAGATGTTCTTATTCGCTCTTACACACTTGCACCTAATGTTACCTTAACAAATGCTGACCTTGAATAAAAATAGGCAGTACTGTGTATCTCAACCAAATGCAGAGGTCATACTTCTGATATAGCTACATGTAAAAATTCAGAATCTTCAAGCCTAACAAGTTCAACACCTGAGAGCCCTACACCTTTACCAGATAGTCAACTCCTGAGAGGGTGAAGAGTTCCTGGATCTGAGAGGAACGATGTTCCTGTTTCCTTAGCAGTCTGAAGGCTCCTGCTTGATGTGTACTGGGAGCTGTTCAGCCTGGCAAAATGACCATCAGGTTAGGAATCTACTATTCTCACTAATTAAATTTGGAGTGGGTATCATGGTCTGCCTCCAGGAAGGAGTGGGGGACAACTGTATACAGAGACCATGGAATAAAAAGCAAGGGACAAGGCAAGAGTCCCAGAGATAACCTCCGACAAGACTTCTTTACACAGAAGACTGAAGGGCAGGTACATGTGCTCGAAGACTCTAATCAAGAAGTGTGTCAGGAAGTGGTGCCCATCCTAGGAGACGGCTGTAAGGGAGGTCTCGAGGTGGTATATTTTAAAAGTGGTAATATGTAAACCATTAGCCCCAAGGGATGACTCCAAGGTGATGTCACTGAAGAAGTCTGTCCCCACCCCTCTGTTCTTTCACGCTCTTCGCTCTCCCAATCCTGGAGGTGAATAAAAATGCATATCAACAACCTTGCTTTAATGGAGGAAAAAAAAAGGGATAAAAATAGCTTTAAACAACGTACCTTTGATTTTTTGTTCAGTGGCCTAAAAACAAACAAACAAACAAAAAACAATGTAAATATGAAACTGAAAGAAATGGATTGTTATGATAAAATGTTCATATATTACTACTATATAAGACATATACACTTTTATTAAATAAGGAATTTGTCATTTAGGTGAACTGCATAGGAAAAGATATGCAAAGAAAGCATGCTTTTCCCACAGATGTGCCCCATTGTCCCTGATACAATGTTTATTAATAAAAAATGTTTGAAATGTTTCTTTAGATACAAAGCAGAGAAGACATCATTGTATGACAGTAAATAATAAAAAAAAATGGCACTGCACTTTTCTCATTTAGTTTTTAAATGAATTTTCTATAACCGTCACCTTTAACATTTAATGGATCTACTGAGTTTTGCATAAGTTTAAATGGTTTCAAAAATTCTTATTTCAAATGATAAAAAATGAATTAAGTTTTCTGGAAGAAAAGCTGAATGTAACCACTTTGCCAAATCAGTATTAAATTTAACTCCTGGAGGTTAGGCTGCTCTCTCAGTTAAACATAGTTAACTTTTAAGTATTTTTGAGTGGGAAAAAATTTCAAATATATCTGTCACTTCTGACACATCTGACAATTCATTAAAATTACTGTGTTCAGAAGCTAAACTGACGCAAACCCTGCTTTGCCACGCCTGCCCTGTTGTCCGCTGTCTCTGACATAACAAGGAGCAGGGCTTGAGGGCAGCAGCTGCCTCAAGATACCTCACTCAAACTTCAAGGGCCCCAAAAAGAAGGAACGGATTACAGACAGAGGCCACAAGCAAAAATCAACTTTTTAGTTAAGACCAATTGCATGGGAGTCCGGAAAAAAAAAAAAAAAAAGATACAAAGACAGGCAGGGAGGTGAGGAAAGACTGAATAATTCATAGCCAAATAACCAGGAATTGTTCCTAAATAAAGATAAAACTTTCCTTAAGTGTCATGGGGCACAATAATTTTTGCTTAGTCATATTAAATTACTGTTACTAAAAATAGCATTTTTTGAATTAGATCATTATAGAGCTAGATGGTAAAGGACTAAATGGCAATTACCCTAATCCTGAAGCCACACCAAACAATCTTTCCCTGGAGAACCGGAGAGTCAGTCTAGGCGGTGAGCGCCTTCACCAAGCTTTAGAGCACTAGTGTTATGCTAAATAATGGAGGCCCATCTTTTACTTCATATGGATCAAAAATTAAAAAAAAACAAAAACAAAAAACTGATGAAAGGACAATGGCAAAAGACCAGTTAACTAGCCTGAACACTTAATTTACTTCTGGAGAAATTGTTTTAAAATCTGATGGTAGAAAAACAGTCTTATTAGAGAGAACTTGGTATATGAATACTTTATGAGAAGTACTATGTCAAACAATAAAATACATAATTTTCTGAAGCCAAAACATTATAGCACAAAAAGTATTTTACATGCTGAAAATCTATCTTTTTTTTTTTTTTTTTAAACTCTCCTAGGCTCTTCTATGGTTTACTTCAAAAGGAAACTAAGTTACAATGCACAGAAGCCATGATCACCACATTATCCCCAAGACAGACAGTGTTGCTCTCGGGGGCCTTAACATAAAGGATATGTACTCTCCAACTCCTCCGGAAAAACAACTTCAAAACAAATCCACACTGCTTTAGAACAACAGTCAACCTCATTCAGTATTCTGTCATCCACAGAGAACGGCACCAAGAAGACACCCAAAGGTGTCTGCCCATCAGAATACTGACTAATACTGAAGGAATGTGAAGAACAGAACCCAAGAGCTTCTAACAGATTAAGAGGAAACAGAACTCCGCAAGTGCCACTTCTTTAAAATAAGTCTTTGTGGGTTGGTCCAGAGACCTAGCATATTACTCAAACTGTTCAAAAGATAATTTTCCAAATGGGATCAGTGACTTTAAGAGTATCTGTCAACACTGTTCAAAACGGCAGCCATGTCCACATGTGGCTACTGACCCCTGAAGTAAACCAAGTCCAAACTGCTATGTGTAAAATACCAGACTTCTACTTTTCAGTACTTAAAGAAGGTAAAATATCTCATTAATAATATTTGATACTAACTACATGTTAGAATAGTATTTTGGATATATATGGTCACATAAAATATGTTAAAACTAACTTCAAATTTCTTTTTTACTTTTACATGACCTGGTCATTTAAACCCTCGGGGTCTCAGTTTCCTAATTCCTCAAATGGGGAGATTGGAGGCGGGGATTGTACTGCTTACCTTTCAGGGCTATTATGAGGCCCAAATACAACACAAAAACTTTCTCTTTACATTATTCAAATGTGAGGTATCACTGTAGATCCTCTTGTACAACAGAATTAAAGGATTCTGTCAAATCTAGAAGCAAAATTATTTCCATATTGAGTATCTTTTTCTTTAAAAAAAAAAACAAACAAACAAAAAAAATGGGGCACCTGGCTGGCTCAGTCGGTGGAGCACGCAACTCTTGATCTCAGGGTCATGAGTCTGAGCCCCACATTGGATGCAGAGCCTACTTTAAAAAAAAAAAAAAAAAAAAGCCTGAGCTGTGATTCCACAAGCAATTACTACAATTGCATCACTTCATAAAGGAAGGTATCAGACAAATGGCAGACACACAGCATGCCACGTTGCTTCTGTCAGGCTCTGCACCACTTGTCCCAACCCCTCGACCCCTAAGCTCCCTAAGCATACTTGAGTGGCTAGGAGCTCAGTGTCTGAAGCCAGACTCTGAATCTTCACTCCACCACTTAACACTTGATGTGACCTTGGTCAAAATTAGTCAACTTCTCTAAAGCTCAGTTTCCTCCACTGTAAGACAGGAACAAAAACACCTATCCCAGAGCTGTTGTAAGCCTAGAAGGATCCAACTCATGAAAAGCTGGCGGGGGAGGGGGGGGGCAGGGCTTAAGGACCCTGTCTGACATGCAGGAAGTATTCAAGAGGTATTAGCCGCCACTGCCGGTGTTGCCACCAGCCACACCTGCCAGGGCCCTGGCTCAGTCCTTGCACCCTGGAAAATGGCCCAACTCAAACACACTCCAGTTTCCCAAGTCCCATTTTTTTTCTCTTTTCCTAATCATCTACCATATCTTCACAGTGCCAGGTATTAGAAACTAACATCAGGAATGAAGAATTGATGGTCAAATTCGCCTATTTTAAATGAGGTAATTAGGGGTCAGAAAGCTTTTCTAGGATTTCTTAGCCAGCAGCACTCAGCCTAGACCTCAGGTCTGCTGCATACAGTGTTTTATTTAAAAAAAAAAAAAAAAAAAAAAAAAGGAACCGAGACCAGTGGAGACCAGTCAGCTGAAATCGGGGGCAGGACAGTAAGCGAACACTTGGCTGCCCTAGAGGGCTGCACTGCTCCAGGCCTGATTACGTTACCACCCCAGGCTACTGAGAAACTTTGCTCCTTGCATTGCTGAACAGGATCCCTAGCCTCAGACCAACATGGCCTTTAGGAGACATGATGATTGATACTAAAATTTCCGAAAAGGGGAAAGAAAGTTGGAAGTTTTCTGTAACGTAAGTCTCGCTTAAACCCAAACTGAGTACTTTTAAATCCACAAAGCCTGTAACGATCCCCTCAGCTCCTATAACACAGTAACAAAAATAGTCATGAACACTGACTTTAAAACATTCTCAACACTAAAAGATCCCAATTTGTATTGTTGCTTCCCTCCGGCTCCTCAACCATTATATGCTTTCTAGGAACTACAATTACATGCTCAAAGTAAAGGTTATACTACATTACCCCCTCTATAATTAATCTATTTCTCAACCTCCTTTTCCCTTCACTACATTTCTCTCAAGATTCCTTCTAGAAATTTCTCCTAAAAACAGAACCTGGAGATAAATCCATGGTAACAAGCTACTGCTACCACTGTTGCCCGTTTTAAGTGCGGAAACTACATTCCCATACTGTGTATCAAATTATTTCCTAAGCCTTGGAATTAGAAGAGATAAGTAAACAGCCCTGACTCTTAGATATGAAATAGAAAGCTTTTCAAAAAACAAAACTAAAAATAAAGCCATCCAGTCACTGATCTCACTGTGAGAGATGTACCAAGCCTGAAATATAATGAAAAGCATGTAATTTTCGTGTAAAATTTCTTCAAAGAGGAATTTAGATACTTGAAATTTGTATTTAAGTAGACAAAATAAAAAACTACCATAGTAAAAACATTACAGTGAGCCTTGCTGGTGTCTCATCATTTATAGAAGGAGCTGTGTTACCTGGTTTCTATTTAAAATAGAAAATAATCTGTGATCTGAATTTGAATTCCTTAAAAATACAGTGGCCACCGGGGACCATGTTTCTGTACACATGGAATAAAGACTTGTTAAATGCCTTACAGAAATTACCATGATATATTACTTGCAGCTTTAAAGTTCACCTTTAGGTTGTGAAAAATAAAGCAAAAAGTATAAAGAATAGGGGTGCCTGGCTGGCTCAGTCGGTGGAGCGTGTGACTCTGAATCTTGGTGCTGTAAGTTTGAGCCCTAGATGTAGTATAGAGATTACTCAAAAATAAAATCTTAAAAAAAAAAAAAAAAAAGGACAAAGGACAACACCGTGGCACCTAATTTTGAAAAAGTGTCAGCTGGGAGTCTTAGCAGCTTCCCATCCTATCCCTAGTTCTGTCACCCTGACAAAACCATGGCTGGCCACTTTAACTCATTTTAATGCTTGACCGCTTTCTGGCAAAAATGAATAGATCAGAACAGACAGTTATCCGAAGTCTTTTTCAGAAATAAAAATATATAGGTTTTTTCTAACATGTGCGTACATTACATAAAACAGGCAGATTGTTTTTACTGTAGTGAGTTTATGTTCCAACATTCATATAAATGGGCTTGCCTACCTGTCTCATGTAGATGTCTGCCACCTACCTGCATACACCTGCTGGCTCCTACTACAGACAAAAAACAAGCTTGAAGAAACTTGTCTTAAAACTCTTGTGTCTCACAATCTTTCATATGGGCTGTAAGTGTGCCAACTTGGGATTCTTTTTTGTTTTGTTTTCTTTAATAGCTATTTGGTAACAGCCTATAGAAATACCAGCTGTCCTCGCTTATAACAACATGTATTATTCAAATTCAGTTGTAAGCTGATTATTTGGAATTTGAAGAACAGTCTTATTTACAGTGGCAGTCTAACCCGCTACACTTAACATTTATTAGAGGTAAATTGTGCTCAGTGGCCAGGGCGCCTGGGTGGCTCAGCAGTCAGTTAAGCCTCTGCCTTCGGCTCAGGTCATGGTCTCAGGGTCCTGGGATGGAGCCTCAGGCCGGGCTCCCTGCTCAGCGGGGAGTCTGCTTCTCCCTCTGTCCCTCCCCACCCTCGTTTGTGCTCTCTCTCTCTCAAATAAATAAATAAAATCTTAAAAAATTTTTTAAAAATAAAATGATTGTGTTCAGTGGCTAGATATTACTGTGTCTACAGGATACACAGGAATACCCTACCAATGCTGAAGATCTGGCAAAAGAAGGAAACGCTCCCCATTATCTCTATGCCTCTGTGATGATTCCAGCAGGACAGGGTTAGGGTGAGACCAGAAGAACAGGGTGAGGCAGGGATGGAATGGGAAAGAGTATGAAAAGCTGTCACTTCAGATCTGGTGAGAGGCCAAATGGTAAGAAAGCATCATTCACGTGTTAAAGACACTGACTTAGTGAGTCAGAGCTTTAGTTATGAAAGAATGTAAAGATGAACCTTAGCAATTGGAGCCATTATCTGTATTTGTTGCAACCTTAAAAAATTTACTCACATCACACATTTTAAAAATATAACTTTTAAAGAAATCATTCCAGTGACTTCCTCCCTTTCTCAGAATTTTCTCAGTAAATAGGGTAAATCCTAAATAAACATGCTTCATTATATAGTACCTTAGGCGTCTTCTCTAGCCATTTCGCAGACATCCTAACTTACCAGCTACATTCTGAATTCTTTAGAAGCAGGGATCAACAGGGGCTAACACAACACTCAGATGCTTGCCAAACTACCGATTCTACATAAGGTACACCTAAAGCACCTTCTTCAACAAGTCTCCGAAGTTTCTTAGCTCTCTTCACTCATGGCCTTCACAGCACAGACCAAGAGTCTCATAAGCCTTCCCCAACCTTAACTTACAGAGGATACAACTTTTTCCACAACATTCCTCAGCTAAAGACTGATCACATTGCAAAGACCAACCTGTATCACAGGCCTCTGACAGAGGTCTATGGCATCATCAATGCCAAAACTCTATACTAGAAACCTATTCTAAACCCTGACAATGACAATTACAGATGCATCCCTCCCAGTCACTCCTGAGAGCAAGCAAAAGGCCAAATGCTAAGGCCACCTATCACCTCTTCACTCTCCATCATCCAACGCTCTACACTCTACCCCTCCCACCCCGTTCTCCCTGATCACACTGTCAGCTCAGCACTCCAGA
Organism: Ursus arctos; assembly: GCF_023065955.2. Taxonomy (NCBI): domain Eukaryota; kingdom Metazoa; phylum Chordata; class Mammalia; order Carnivora; family Ursidae; genus Ursus; species Ursus arctos. Next base: position 84,258,195 of record NW_026622874.1, on the reverse strand, counting down.
ACAAAATCCTCTTTCCTCCTTTCTGTTCCCTAACCTGGTTAGCTGCTCCCGAGATGTACTCCCGTCAGTCAATATGGAACCGGAGCGTCAAAGTCATTCTCCCTTCATATCCTTCCAACAAACTCTGTGGGTTCTTTCCACATTCCCTCCACCAGCATCTGAGCCTCTAGTTTCTACCTCTTCCAATCCAAGCCCAAAGTTTGCTAAGGTAAACATTCTCAAGCACAAACTTTTACATCAGCCTACTGAAATGCCTTCAGTGTCTTCCCCAACACTTAACGGCCAAAACCCGGAGAACCATCCACAGCTAACGCCACCCTCTGCAGTCTCACCCTGACACTTCTGCTCTAGGCGTCCCACCCCCGCCAATCAAAACCCATACTTCTATAAGGCCGAGGGCGCTTACCGCTGATGTTACTCTGCTTGGAATCCCTTTCTATTCCACTCCTTGTTCACTTGGCTAATTTCTACTCTAAGAAAATGTTCCCTTCCATCGGCCCCACTCCATGCTGAGTGAAGCGGTTTTCTGTGCTTCATCTGCTCCCTACCTACCACGGATTGGGATGCTGTGTTCTTCCCTATTAAATAATCTGAAGAGAGGTGTGTGGCTTAACACAGTGCCTGGCACAGAAGGGGTATAGGTAAGAAATTAAAATCAGAACTGTCACTGAATACAGAAGTAGAACAGTAATTCCACGGGGTCTTTTAGAACATTTTTAAGGTCCTTGAAACCTTGATAAAGTAGGAGATGAGTACCCAGCTGTCATCAGGATTCACTGTTAATTTTAAAAAGTCTCTCTAATTATGAACATAATCTTTTCTTTTTCTACAATTTGTATTGTTTTGGTGACAGTTTCTGACAATGTACTGTCTAGAGACCTTCTGCAGCATATTATGCCTTAGGCTTATTTTCAAATATCTTAATGTAAACGGCAAATTCTTGAAATCAGCCCAGGTACTAAACAAAAAGTGAAAAGGAAACTGACACTTTTTTCCCTATTATGTGCATGATGTGTATTACGTTATTTCATTTAATTAAATTCTCATCTTACAAAACATAAAGTTAACTAAGGCCCAGAGAGGCTAAACAAAGCTGAAGGACACGCCATGCAGTACGCCATGTGGGAGAGCCAGATTTCAATGCAGCTCTCTATGCAGCTACAAATTCCATGCTCTTCTCACGTATAGAGAGATGTATATATCATGAAAACCTAGGAACAGCTAATTGAAAGATAAAGACCTATTAAAAGCACTTACCTTTGAAACAACTATCGGCAAGATTAAATAACTATGCATTAAATTGTACACACTTGGCAAGTTACTACATATGCATATTCGAAAACATTAAATATTAAAATGAATCTCCACTGAAATTAAAACATTCAAACAAATGCTTTAAAAAATCCAGTAAGAGTAGTTTTCTTTTTAAATCCGTTTAGACCGCTTAATATAGACAGTTTACACATATATACTACCTTCTTTTGAGCAGCTTCCTTCTTTTTCTTGTCGTCTTTTTTCTTTTTCTTTTCTTCCATCAACTGTTCTTCTTCTTGCACTAAATCCCTGAACCACACAGTTGCAATTAACTTTCCCAAAATGTATTAAGAAATAAAAATAATGTTGCATACAGATTCATTTTCATTCTTATTAGAAGACATGGCAAATTACTCTTTTCATCATTCACTGACATCAAACCCAGCCTGCAGCCTCCATCTAACTCTGGAGCCACTATCAGTACTCTGCTTTAGTAAGTCACAAGGAGCAGAGCTTTGATCTTCATGTCGTGTCAAGGAAGACAACCTAAAATTAGCAAATTTTACTCTGGGAAACAAGCTACTCCCTCTGATTCTAGAATGTAAACACTGTGTGAGCCAGAGTTACCTTGCTTCTGGCCCCAATTATCAATTAGCAGCTAGTTGGAATGCCTCAGACTTCCCCACAATCCTCTCTGCCCAGGTATCTGGGGTATCGTTGGCTTTCCTTGCTCTAAAAAGCTTTATTAATGATTTTTTAAACACAAGTTATTCATAAAAAGATCGTGTATTTCACCTTTACAATAATTTCATATCCCATAAACATTCCAAACTATTTTTTCAATATGTGGGAATCAATAATACACTCATTATATAAGTTTGTTTCAATTCTTAAAATCACAAATGCTGAAAGCTGTCAACAGAACCCCTGGTTCAGGATTTCAAAATGATAGACAGACTGGGTAAATGGGTCTGCCTCTTCCTTTCCACTCTACCTTACAGAAATGATAGGAAACAAGGTAACATATTTCTTCCAAGCTCAGGCATACACAAGAGCAAAGAAAGCTACAAACCAAGAATAAACTCGAGAAAAGTCTTGAATTGATGTATGTGCCATCCTCTGGTAGAGCTCTAGAGAGGCTCCAACAGAGGCAGGAGAGCAGAAATAGGCACGGAGCAAAAAGACTGTGGTGTCTTTTTGGCCACAACTATTCAACTCCTTCTATCTACTTTCCATCCCCATGACTACATGGCCACATGTAGCAGCGACACTTGAATCCAACCTAAAACCAAAGAAACACCCTCTGAAGAAACAAAATTTAGGCAGGAGGCAGGCAGGGCTCCTGCAAGAGTTTTGGTGCCCCAGATCAAAGTCTTCTTTATTGGAAATTACCACCACTCTCCTCCATCACACCCTAAAGTGAAGCCTGCCAATCACTTCACTTCTCAGACACAGAGCTCAGTACCAGCCTTTCTGGTCAAGGTAGGAGCCTCTAGAGAATGAGGGAAGTTGGAAGAAAAGTTAGAGGAAACTCACTCCAGTTACCTACGTTAATAACCCTAGATTCTAGAACCTAAACCTTCACCCGTAATATCAACAATCAAAAATCAGATACTAGAAGAAAATCAACAAAGAGAAAATACCTAACTCTGCCCTGAGGAAGCAAGGAAACTTCCCAGAGAGAACATTATAAATAACAGGCAGACAAGGTAAGGTTCAAGGAACATGAACTAGACATCTGAGGAATTGCAAATAATTTATCAAGGCTGAAATGCAGATGGCAGTGGGGATGCAGAAGAGAAAATGAGAAAAACAAGCAAAGAGAGGAAACTGCAAGGGGTGCCACATGGGGAGCGCAATGAGATCACACTCAACTTACACTGGTTTGTTGACGGAGGAACTGAGAGGAGCCACAGGTAGGCAGTGATAAACAAACAGTGCCATCACGGATGACTGCTGGTGATCCAGCAAGGTTGAGTATGTGACTGCTAAAATCAGAAGCTGGAAGGAGAGTAGAACTGTTGCTATATTCCGTTGTCACTTTGTTCCAAGTAGAACTGCCATGTGGCTAACGGAGTAGCAAAACAGACTCACGCCAACCACAACCATGACTCATTCTCGCCTCTTCTGTGTGAGGGAGGCAAGGAGAGTGAGCGAGCGAGCTCACACTGTAATCCTGGGTAAGTCAGGCACCGGGCTAGCCACGGCATATGATTAAGAGTAAAATCAGTAAACAAATGAACTTACATCACTGTCATGTCGTCCATCAAAAGCAGATTACTAGCTCCAACTACTTCACCTTCTGCAGCCTCAGCGTCCTCCTTACAACTGGAGATTAATTTCTGTACTTCTACTTTGTAACTTTTTTTAAGGATTAAATGAAGAGTCCTTACTTAAACACAGTGCCTCTAGCAAGCACTCAAATGCCGAGTTATGAACTCCTCTCACCAGTTCTCAGCAGCACCCACAACTGTCTTTACCCTACTTTTGCCAAGATTTTATGGGCACTTATGAAGCAGAAACATCGGGAATCTTCAGCACTTGTTCTCTGTGTCCTCCTATGAATTACAGACACAAGTCCTTGTCCAATCTTGTTTTCTGTCACTATAATTCTACCCTACGGCATGCTCCTTCACTATTTACCTGGAATTTTTTTTTTTTTTGGTCTCAAATTTCATTTTGAAGGCTTCTTGATGAGGTTTGCAAGTGTTTTCCTGGCCCAAAATGGTGGCTTTAGTAGTTAAAAGATGTAGTACATTAGCTCTCAAAGAACTATTACGGTATCAGCTGATACTCTAAGCACAGAGGAAAGTTCTGTTCTTCAGCACCGTCATCACAGCCAACATACTGGACCCACATCTCCTTCAGAAACCCAAGTGGAAAAATACATAAATATGCCACCTGTGCCCACTCTGGCTTTCAGGATTTACAGCCTAGTAGATTCATTTAAGACATCTGACCCTATCATTTACATAGATATCTATCAAAAGGAGGAAGGGCTGATGGATCTGATAGGTCTAAGTGGTCCATCATATTCGACATATGCTCCACGGAGACAACATTCCAGTCAGCAATCATTCATTCCTTGAAAGTTAGTGGCAGAGTACCCCAAATCTGCGAGTCCTGGACCTAGGAATGAGAACAAACCTCGGAGTGATTAAAATGTCAGTGACTAAGGGTGCATGGGTAGCTCAGTCAGTTAAGCATACAACTCTTGTTTTCAGCTCAGGTCATGATCACAGGGTTGTGAAATCAAGCCCCGAGTCAGGCTCTGTGCTGAGTGTGGAGCCTGCTTAAGGTTCTCTCTGCCCCTCCCCGTCCCACCCCATCTCTCCCTCTATAAATAAATAAATAAGCAAGTAAATGTCAGTAACTATGTTGGGCACTTTATGTATATTTTCCCATTTCATTATCACTTTTTAAAAAATGATAAAGATGTTGATGAAGAGATTGAAGCACAGAAAAGTGAAATGAATTGTCCAAGATCATACAGCTAGTACCGAGTGGAGACAAGACAAGATTCAAATCAAGGCTCTCAAAGTCCTGGTTTTTCCTCTACAGCATGAAACCTTCCACAGTAAAGTACTAGCTCCTTTAAGGAGCCACAGAGAACAAATCCTTTTGCCTTAGACAGACTGATAGATCTTCTTACTGACAATATATCTTTTCCTCAGACTGTGTGACTCCACAATCCTTTCCTTATTTCCTTCCACCTTTTATAAAAACACTTATAACAGAATATACTGCAGGAAAGACAAAGTATTACAGTTCCAAGAACCACGGCTGTGTGATCAGGAGCAAGAACAGGAAAAAAAAAAAAAAAATCAGAGAGAAAGACTAAACAGCCACTGATCTCAAGAGGCGACCAGGCACTGGTGACCTTTAAGACAGCAACTGCGGCACTTATTTTGTGAAGCTCTGTAGGGGGACGATGTGGGAGAAACAACTAAACACAACTAGTGAATGACTGTTAGGATCCCACATCTGAAGAGTTCAACAGCTTAAAAAGAGAGACAGAGAGAGAAATAGGAAGGTAGCTAGAATGGTACCAGAATGAGCAAAAATGTTTGTCCTTGAGGAAAAACGCATCATGGAAAATGCCAGGTGCATGACAGAGTACATACTACACTATCATCTGTGTAAAAAGCAAGACAGAGGATCTGGACTCCCATTCCCCTGTACGTGTACAAAATGACTGTGAAAGAACACCTAAGAAACAAGTAGTGACTGTGGGGAGGAGGAGGGAGGAACTGGGCAGGTGGGGAATGTGAGGAAGGTTCTCCCTGTACAAACCTTTTCATATATTTTAATTTCTGATTCATCTGTGAATGACAGAAGTAAAAAATTAAATATTAGGGGCACCTGGGTGGCTCAGTAGGTTAAGCATTTGCCTGGAATTCAGGTCATGATCTCAGGATCCTGTGATCAAGCCCTGCACTGGGCTCCTTGTTGGGTGGGGAGTCTGCTTCTCCCTCCCTCCCCCTGTGCCGGCTTGTGCTCTCCCTCTCTCAAATAAGTAAAATCGTTTTTAAAAAATTAAATATTAAAAAAATTGTCAAACATTAATATTAAATGAGTATATTTTAATATTTAAAAAGTAAAAGACTGTTCTTGGTTTCTGGTTTGCTGGGAGATTCGGTCTTGGGTGCATGCTATACTTTGTTAGATTTCTTTCCAGTATCTATTGAAATGGTTATATGATTTTCACCTTTTGATGGCTGATAAGATTAATTGTTTTGATGGATTTTCTAGCAGTGAACAAAGCTTGCATTTGTTAGTATAAACCAAATTCTAAATACTGTTGTTTTGGGTGCCTGGGTGGCTCGGTCAGTTAAGAGACTGCCTTCGGCTCAGGTCATGATCCCAGGGTCCTGGGTTCGAGCCCCGCATCAGGCTCCCTGCTCACCGAGGAGCCTGCTTCTTCCTCTGCCTCTGCCTGCTGCTCCCCCTACTTGTGCTCTCTCTCTCAAATAAAATCTTTAAAAAGAAAAATAAAGACTATTTTTTAAAAACAAACTGCTAGTTTTTCTATTCGATAAATGCAAATTAAAAGATCAAACTATTATGTTATACCTTTTTTCTTTCCTTTTTTTTTTTTGTTTTACTAATCTTATTGCTAAAAATGTTCAAGAGTAATAATATCTGGTGCTGGCAAGAATGAGAGTTAAGAGGTTCTCTCTTACATTGCCAGTGGAAAACTACTATAATCTTTTGGGAAGTATTGTGGTAAGAATTTTAACAACTGAAGTTATACATATTTTACCAAGCCACCCCATTCTGCAGAACGCATCTGATGGCAATAAGCCCCTAGTACGCAAGGCCATGTGCACATCAAAGTTCACTGCAAGGTTCACAAGGGCTGAAAAGCAGAAAAATGGAATGTCCATCCATAAAGAAATGGCTTTTGTATGGCATAGCATAGCATGTTGTATTGAAAAGGAGTTGATCTGTTTATTGATTTGAAGGAAAGTTCCTTTTTTTAAGATTTTTATTATTTTTTTAAGTTACCACTACACTCAACGTGGGGCTCAAACCCACAACCCCAAAATCAAGAGTCACATGTTCCACTGACTGAGCCAGTAAGGCATCCTAGGAATGTTCCTTTTTTAAAATAAGAAAAGCAAGTTGCAGAAATGTGAACATGTTATCCCATACTTTTTTCAAGCTGTTTGTATGTGTATGTGAACAACTTTATACAAATTTAGAGAAAGACACAAGGAAGCACCCTCCTGAACTAGGAATATCAGAGTAACCTCACAACTGGACCAAGTATTTAGGGAAATTATTACATTTTTTTTAAAAAGTGCATCTCAGGGGCTCCTGGCTAGCTCAGTAAGAAGAGCATGCGACTCTTGATCTTGGGGTAGGAGCTCGAGTCCCATGCTGGGTGTAGAGATTACTTAAATAAATAAACTTTTAAAAAAGTATATCTCAATTTGAAATGTTGTGTTACATGTACATTATTTTTGTAAATTAGTACCAAAGTAATGTTTAAAACACCATAATGTCCAGGATTTGCTTTCACTATCCAGGCACCACTCCCTTGCTCAAAAAAATGAAAAGAGAAAAATGCAACATGATTGACAAAATGTTGGCAACTGCTGAAACCAGATAACGAGTGCATGCATCTTCCTGATTCTGTTCTCTTCTTATCTGTGTATGTTTGAAATTTTCCATAATAAAAGACAAAAAAAATTACAAGCCTCCACACGAACGATTAAAGGCAACAAGGAGGGAGATTAGAGACAGAGGAAGAAGCAAGAGTGTCAAAACCAAGAGTCTTGGGAGCAGGACAAGAATCGGTAAGGCAAGTGCCCATGATGGCAGCAGGACACAGATGGGATCTAGAATGCCTCTCCTTGTCCTGCTCTTTCTGATGCTTGACAGGTCAGTTTTTCCTACATCCCCAACATGACTATCATTAAAAGTAGTCACTTCCAAAGGGTACTCTTGTAAACTGCTGTTGAAGTATGGACTAATAAAGCCCACCGGTGAAGAATCTGGAAGTATCTAATTCCAGATTTTCAAATGTCACTATGTTATGACCCATCAATTCCAATCAAAGCCCATAAAAAAGAAATTGTACAAAACTAGATACTGCAAAATAGCCTAACAGCCAGTCAACAGAGAAAAGTTAACAAACCATAATGTACTCATACCATGGACTCCTACACAGTAATTTAAGAAACGGAAGGGGGCTTGTAGATTTCCATGGTGTGCAGAAGAGCTAACAAAGCAGGTCTGAGACTGTGATCCTTAGAAAGCCTGGCCCCTGGCTGGTGTCAAGGAAGCTGGATTTCAGAGAGGTTCCCAGCATTCCCTAACTGATAAGGGTAAACTGTACAAACAATACAGTTGATGCTGAAAACCTTTCCTTTTGGGAATCTGGGATTTTGGTACATGTTAGGCAGCGGATGCATATGTGACCGGTCCCTAACAGAAAACTTGGGCACTGAATTTCTAATGAGCTTTCCTGGTAGACATTTTACACATGTTGTCATAATTTGATGCTAGACAAAATAAGCATGTCCTGTGTGACATGACAGGGAGAGAACTCTTGGCAACTTGCACCTCATTTCCTCTGGAATTTGTCCAATGTGCCTTTTCCCTCTGCTGATATTTTTGATGTTATAAATCATAGCCATGAGTATAACTATATGCTGAATCCCAGGGAATCATCAAACCTGAGGGTGGTCTTGGGGACCACCTGACAAACATGGCTTTACAGATAAAGACCTCTAGGACACATTGCTGAGTCAAGAAAAGGGCAATATTCAGATCAGTGTATCATTTGTTAGAAAAACAAAAAGAAAATCCCATTAAAAAGTACACATTTTCCACAGTACAGTAGGGAAACAGACTCTCAAGGTACCTGGATGAGCTGATTTTGTATCCAAAATTATTTAGTGAAAATCTATGCAATGTTTAGTCCATAAACCAATAAAACTGTGCTTAGGAATTCCTATAAGCCAAGCAGTCTCTGTGGACTGGGAGAACCTAAGCAGAAAACATGATTTTAAACTATAATTTTGTAGAAACAACTGAACACACCCGAAATAAGGAAACAAGCAGTCATTTGGTAGAAGCTGTAAGCCACGTTTAGGAAAATAAGATATGCACATGAACTGTTAGAGCTATGGAAGTCTTCGAGGAGCAGTAGGAAGTTGATCTTGAAGGATCTTAAAGAACAATCTTCTATAGACAGAGAAGTGGGCCTCTGCAGGCAAGGGAGCACAGAAGGGCACAAGACACCAGCAAAGCAGGGAGACTTGTCAGCATGGTGATTTCAGAGAACAGGACTGACAGGGAAAAAAAAGGGGAGGAAAAGCTGTGTAAAAGTAGGACATAAACTGCTAAACAGGGTGAAAAGGCTGCTGCGATTCGAGGAAATGTGCAATGCCCTAGCCACAATGGCAGACTGAACTGCAAATGAAAAGCAAAAAGTAACACCAAGGTAATCATGAGAAACTGCAATAGTTGACAGTGTTAAGAATGACAGGAAAGGTAGGTTAATGACAACTTCAGATTTTAGAAAGCAAACATTTAAAAATGGAGGCTCCGCTGTTAAAACTAATCATACGGTAACGGGACAAGGGGTTAGATCTTGTTTTACGAAACAGAAGACCCAGGGCAGTGTTCCAGAGGGCCCAACTAACCTATCGGTCAGCAACTTACCATAAGGCTGCTCATCACCAGGCAGAAGCCAGCTGGATGTGACAAGCTGGTTATGAAAATACGTTTCACATCTTCTGCCAAAAATGCTCTTCTCCTACTTTTCCCCTTACATTCTATTTTCTCCCAGCCTTCCTGCTTCCTCTTTTCTAGCTGCTTGCCAACCCTCCCTTCTCTTTCTGTCCTTCTCGTCCTCCTACACGTAAATTAATCACCAAAGCCAGTCTAGCACCCCACAGAACAAAGCCACCGGTAACCGTCAAAACTATGATCTTGCCACATGGTAGAGATGGAAACCCAGCGGCAGCAAAAATAGGCAAGAATGAAATCAGGGGTTTGGAGAAGTTTTTCAAAACCTTTGGCAGTGATATGAAGAAAACAGAATAAAATGAAGTTTTACAAATAAAGATGACTAGTACTTATTTGCAGGTAGAAAAGGGGTCAGGGAAAAAAGTACTGGAAGAAGTGGTGGAAGAGAGGATGGCACGAGAGAGGCTAGCTTCCAGTCACAGCTAGTTTAATCTCCACAAATGCTGAAGGAGTTCAGTAAAAGTGATGCGTCCGCAAAATGGAATACTATGCAACTATAAAACAGAGAAGACCTCCATGTTCTGGTAGGAAAGGACCTGGAAGACATGCAGTTAACTGGAAGAAAACTAAAGTTCAGTATACTACGTTTTCTGTTAAGAGGAAGGAAGAGAGAAAAATGTATATTCCTATGTATTTGTATTTACATAAAGAAATTCTGGAAACACACACATAAATAATAGTATCTATTTGTGGCAGGAATATGGGGAGCAAAAAGGACCAGAGAAAGGATGGCAACAATACGGTATATTTCTAGATACTATTTGATTTTGAACCATAAAGCACAGATCGAAAGCTTAGTGCTGGAGGCCTGGGTGGTAGTCAAGAGTCAGCATACCTTCTTCTTAAGAATGAAGGGCAAATAGGAAAATAGGACAGAGACAGCAGTGTGTTATCTGATGATACAGAGTCTGGGTGTCTTCAAAAAGTAAGAGATTGAGCATAAAGGGGGCTTCCACTGGCCCCATAATCTGAGCAACAAAATAAGGCAAAAAAAGGATTACAACCCATTGAATAGAATAAATAAGAATCCATGAGTCCTTACTGATATTAATAAACGGATGGGTGGCTGAACGAACAGAGTAAAGGGAAAGAACTTGAGGCAGAATGTCAACAAATGTAGAAAGAATGACGGCCCTGGAAAGTCACTATTTGGTGATCCACTGATTCAGGCAAGAATCCTGATGAAAACAAGGTATTTTACACAGTCTCAAAGTTCTCCCAACAATTATTACTTACAAAAGCAAAAATCCAAACTTCATGGTTACAAACCTGACATATACCACCTTAACCAAGTAATTGCAGTTACCATCTCTGGTAATGGGATAAAGGAACACCACGCACCTCCTGACAGGACACACTAGCTAATACACAACATCGGTTCTGTGCTACTCCTGCCAAAACTTCATAACCTGAACCCAATCAAGAGGAAATGTCACAGGGGCGCCTGGGTGGTGCAGTCGTTAAGCGTCTGCCTTCGGCTCAGGGCGTGATCCTGGCGTTCTGGGATCGAGCCCCACATCAGGCTCCAACTCTGGGAGCCTGCTTCTTCCTCTCCCACTCCCCCTGCTTGTGTTCCCTCTCTCGCTGGCTGTCTCTGTCAAATAAATAAATAAAATCTTAAAAAAAAAAAAAAAAGGAAACATCACACAAATATGGACTAAGAGACATCCTACGGAATAACTAGCCTGGACTCTCTAGAAAATATCAAGGTCTTCCAAAACAGAGAAACTTCCAGGATGCAGGTGACTAAACGAACATGAAAACTAAATGCAACCTGTATTCCTGGATTGAATCTGACAAGCAAAAAAAAAAATTTTTTTTTCTCTAAAAGGCATTATTGAAACAACCGGCAAAATTTGAGTAAGGTCTATAGCTTCGCTTTTAAGACTGCACCAATATTACTTTCCCAATTTTGATAATGATACTGTAGTTACTAAGAAAATGTCTTTGGGGTGCCTGGGTGGCTCAATCAGTTAAGCGTTTGACTTCAGCCCAGGTCTTGATCTCAGGATTGTGAGTTCAAGCCCTTCGTTGGCAGCCTATTTTTTAAAAAGAAAAAAAAAAGAAAGAAAAGAAAAAGAAAAGTAAAAAGAGAAAAAAAAGAAAGAAAGAAAGGAAAAGTCTTTGATTTTAGGAAATAACTATTTAAAAGTTTTTAGGGCTAAAGGAACATCATGCCTTCAGGTCACTCTAAAAAGGTTCAGAGAAACACAGTATGTATGTAACAAGAGAGAATGGTAAAGTCAGTGTGGTTAAATGTTCGCATTTGAGGAATACAAGTGAAGGATATTCAGGAATTCTTTGCTCCAGCAAAATTTCTCTAAATCTGAAATTACTTTAAAATAAAAAGCTTAGGTTGAAGACAGTTGGGTGAAATTAGAAACAGGAGAACAGATACCCTACCACAATGACAGAAGCACTCTATGGTTTGCCAGCGCTCTGAGAGATTATCCACTGGAACCTGCAATGCTGACACACAGAACTGACGTCATTCCTCCTTGACACTTAGAAACCAAGGATCAGAAAGTCTAAGTGACTTGTACACTAGGTACGAAGTATTGGTAAAGCTGCCCCAAAATCTGGTTTGCTAAACTACCCTCCTAAACTCTACTCCTCTTCTGAGGCTTAAGGTAATTACTAGTTCCTTCATGATTCTTTCCAACTCCCACAAACCTCACCCTTGACCTCTCATTAAACAATGCTCATTTTCAAATTATTTCAGATGTTAATCTCACTCTTCCAAATAGGACTAATTGCTGCTCTGAGGGCAAAAACCAGTTCTACTTGTATTGTACTCCCCAGCATTGGGCACTGCAATTAAACTCCTGCTTCCTTGCTTCTACTATCACTCCCTACCACCACCACCAAAGAGGCATTCTTTTCACTCTTCCTTCCACCCACATTCTGCTTAAGGACCATCCAACTTAAGGGCTTCAGTCTCCACTACCTATTTGTGTAAGCAATTTGTTTCTTTTCTCTTAAACCTCCATCTCCTCATTTATGAGAAGTCTCAAATTGTACCTCCTCCCACGAAGGGCTGTTGTGGAAATTAAGTAATGCAGAGAAAGTGCTTAACAGATGCACAGAATGTGCACATTCATTGTGCTGGGAATGTACACTTGTTAACTACAAGACTTAGGTACAAAACACTGCACTAAAGCTAAAGTTAGGACACGAAGGTTCCAAATGAAGGCAGAACCTACAGCAGAAAACAGAATGGATGCAGCTCTTTGAATGGCTGTCATCAAAAAGACAAACAATAACAAGTGCTGGTGAGGACACGGAAGACAGGGAACCCTGTGCACTGCTGGGAATGTACACTGGTGAACCCACTATGAAAAACAGTTTGGAGGTTCCTCAAAAAATTAAAAATACAACTACCAATGACTCAGTAATCCCATTTCTGGGTATATATCCAAAGGAAATAAAACCAAGGTATCAAAAAGGTATCTGCACTCCCATGTTTACTGCAGCATGATTCACAACAGCCAAAATATGGAAACAGCCCAAGTGTCCATCGGTGAATGATGCAGATGTGGTGCACGTGTGTCTGTGTTGTGCATGTCTACACACGACGGAATATTATTCAGCCACAAGAAAGAAGGAAATTCTGTCACTAGTGATAACCTGGATGGGCCTTTAGGGCACTATGCTAAGTGAAATAAGTCAGACAGAGAAAGACAAATACTGTGTATCACTTATACATGGAATCTAAAAAAAGTTGAACTTGTAGAAACAAAGCAGAATAGTGGTTACTAGGGGTGCCTGGGTGGCTCAGTCATTAAGCATCTGCCTTTGGCTCAGGGTGTGATCCCAGGGTCCTGGGATTGAGCCCCACATCGGGCTCCCTGCTCCGTTGGGAGCCTGCTTCTTCCTCTCCCACTCTCCCTGCTTGTGTTCCCTCTCTCGCTGACGCTCTCTCTCTCGCTGTCAAATAAATAAATAAATAAATAAATAAATAATCTTAAAAAAAAAAAAAAAAAGAACAGTGGTTACCAGGGGCTAGGAAATGGGGGAATTGGGGAGATGTTGTCAAAGTATACAAATGTGCAACTAGGAGTAAGTTCTAGAAATCTAATGAACAGAATAGTGATTATAGCCCAAAATACTATACTAGATACTTCAAAGTTGCTAAAAGACTAGATCTCAAATGTTCTCACCAAAAAGGAATGCTAATTATGTGACATGATAGAGGTGTTAACTAACACTATGGTGGTAATCATACCACATACATAAACATATTGTACCAGCACACTTTACACCTTCAACTTACACAAAATTAGATTCCAGTATCTTGGGGGGAAAAAAAACAGTACACAAGGGCAATGCACTAACCACTGGGGGGAAAATGAGTTGTCAATCATATCCTTACAAAGCTGGAAAAAATTAAAAAGCAAAAATGAAAACAGAACGCAATACATAAAAACAATTATTATAGCACAATGAAGAATGAGGTAGGTGCCAGAACAATTCAAGACCCCAGATTCCAGACCAGACCAAACCAAATACCAGGTACCAAAAGAAGACAAAGATATCAAAACTCCAGACCAATAACCCTTAAGAATACAGACACAAAAATCTTCAACAGAAGACTAATAAACTGAACCAGCAACATATAAAAAGGACTAATCACCATGCTCAAGTGAGATTTACTCCAGGAATTCAAGGTTGGTTTAGCATATGAAAATCAATGTAATACAACATATTAACAAAGGACGGAAAGTACATGATGATCTTACTACGTAAACAAAAAGCATTTGACAAAATCCACCCTTTCATAACAAGATAAAAACACTCAAACTAGGAATAGAAGGAAACTTCCTTAACCTGATAAAGGTCATCTATAAAAAGCCCACAGCTCACGACACACATAATGGTTAAAAATGAATGTTTTTCCTCTAAGATTAGAATTGAGACAAGAATGACTGCTCCTGCCATTTCTAGTCAACACTGTACCATAGGTTCCATTCAGAAAAACTGGGCAAGAAAAATACACAAAAGGCACCGAGATCAGAAAGGAAGTTATAAAACCATCTCTATTCACTGATGATACAATGTTATAAAGAGAGAGTCCTAAAGAATGCACACACACACTGACTACCAGAAATAATAAACAAGTTTGGCACAGCTGCAGGATACAGGATCAACATACAATAATCGATTGAGTGGGGCACCTGGGTGGCTCAGTCGGTTAGGGGTCCAACTCTTGATTTCACCCCAGGTCATGATCTCAGGGTCGTGAGATCAAGCCCCACATCAGGCTCCCTGCTGGGCATGGAGTCTGCTTAGGATTCTCTCTCTCCCTCTGCCATCCCCCCCTTCTGCCACCCCACTTCTCAGCACGTATGAGAGCGTGCACACACTCTCTCTTAAAAAAAAAAATCAATTGTCTGATGTGCTAAAACATGAATGAATCTTGAGGACATTATGCTAAGGGAAATAAGCTAATCACAAAAGAACAAATATTTATATGATTCCACTCATATGAAGCACCTAGAACAGTCAAATTCACAGAGACAGAAAGCAGTATAGTAGTTGTCAGGAGCTGAGGGGATGAAAAAATGGGGAGCTATTGTTTAATAGGTACAGAGTTTCAATTTTGCAAGATGAGAAGGGTTGTGGAGATGGATGGTGGTGACAGTTGCACAACACTGTGAAAATGTAGTTAAGGTCACTGAAATGCACACTCAGAATTGGTTAAGATGGTACACTGGACATACCAAAATTTTAAACTTTTGTGCTTCAAGGGACAACATCAAGAAAAAAGGGAACCCATAGAATGGGAGAAAATATTTGTAAATTGTGTATCTAATAAAGGACTTGTATCTAGAATATATAAAGAAACCTTATAGGGCATTGGTTGGCTAGTTTGTAGGGCATGAGACTCTTGATCTTGCTTGATCCTCAGGGTTGTAAATTCAAGTCCCATGTTGGGTGTAGAGATTAAAGATTTTTTAAACTCATTTAATTCATTTAATTAATTCATTTATTAATTCACTCAAGAGAGCATGATGGGGGGGTCACTGGGATAGGGCAAGCAGGCTCCTCGCTGAGCAGGGAGCCCAACATGGGGCTCAATCCCAGGACCCCAAGATCATGACCTGAGCCAAATGCAGATGCTAAACCGACTAAGCCACCCAGGTGCCCCTTGAGTTTACTTAAAAATAAAATCTGAAAAAAAAAAAAAAAAGAATCCTTATAACTCAGCGACAGAAAAATGACCAAATTTTAAAACAGACACAGGATCTGAATAGACATTTCCCTAAATCAGACACACAAATGGCCAAAAGCATGCAAAAAGATGCTCACATCATTAGTTATTGGGGAAATGCAAATCAAAACCACAATGAGATACCACTTCACACCAAGATGACGATAATAAAAAGGAATAGTAACAAGTGTTGGTGGAGAGAAACAGGAGCCCTCGTACATCACTGGTGGGAGAGTAAAATGGCTTAGATACTTTGAAAACAGTCTGGCAGTTTCTCACAAAGTTAAACACAGAATTACCATATGTTCCAGCAATTCGGCTTCTAGGTATGTACCTAAGAGAATTGAAAACATTATGGTCCCTCATCCAGGAATGTTCACATCGTTTTTCATGACAGCCCTAAAGTGAAAACCCTAGTAATGCCCATTAACTGATGAACAGATAAAGAAAATGTGATATATCAGGGTGCCTGGCTGGCTCCATCAGAGAAGCATGGAGCTCTTGATCTCGGGGTCTGAGTTCAAGTCCCACACTGGGTATAGAGATTACTTAAATAAACGAAGAAAAACTTTAAAAAAAAAAACATGGTATGGTGTGCCTGGGTGGCTCAGTCGGTTAAGCATCTACCTTCAGCTCAGGTCGTGATCCCAGACTGGGATCCAGTTCCGCATCAGGCTCCCTGCTCAGCAGGGAGCCTGCTTCTCCCTCTTGCTTTGCCACTCCCCCATGCTTGTGCTCTCTTCCTCTCTCTCAAATAAAATCTTTTTTTAAAAAATGTGGTATAGATATAAAGTGGAATATTTTTCAACCATAAAAACATGTACTGATGCGTGCTACAACATGAATGAGCCTTGAAAATATACTAAGTAAAACAGACAAGACATGCTGTATGATCGCATTTATATGAAATGTCCAGAAGGGGCCAATTCATAGAGACAGTGTAGAATGGTGGCTGCCAGGGGTTCCGGGTAGGGGTGATGATTGCACAACTCTGAATACACTAAAAGCCACTTTAAAAGGCTGGATTTTATGGTTTGTGAATTTCATCTCAATAAAGCTGCTATTAAAAAGTTGAGGGAGGGACACCTGGGTGGCTCAGTCGGTTGGGTGTCTGCCTTCGGCTCAGGTTGTGATCCCAGGGTCCTGGGATCAAGTTCCACATTGGGCTCTCTGCTCAGTGGGGAGCCTGCTTCTCCCTCTCTCTCTGCCACTCCCCTTGCTTGGGTGCTCTCACTTTCTCCCTTTCCCTCTGACAAATAAGTAAAATCTTAAAAAAATAAAATAAGTTAAGGGAGGGATGCCTGGGTGGCTCAGTAGGGTAAGTGACTGCCTTCAGCTCAGATCATGATCCCAGGAGCCTAGGATGGAGCCCTTCATCGGACTCCCTGCCCAGCAGAGAGTCTGCTTCTCCCTTTCTCTCTCCCTCTGCCTCTCCCCCTTCAACTGCTTGCTTTCTCTCACTCTCAAATAAATAAATAAAATCTTAAAAGAAAATTGAGGGAGATGGGGGCACCCAGGTGGCTCAGTCAGTTGAGCATAAGACTCTTGATCTCAGCTCAGGTCTTGATCTCAGGGTTGGGAGTTCAAGCCCTGTGTTGGGCTCCATGCTAGGTATGCAGTGTACTTAAAAAAATAAATAAATAAATGAGGGAGAAACTGAGGGAAACATTCAGAGGAAAAGTTGAGGATAGGGCAAGAGTAGAAGGGACAAACTAAAGAGATAGATAAGCTGAGCACAGCAAGAGTTTGGGCTTAAATTCCAGTCACTGGGGAGCTAGCCAAGGTTTCAAAGAAATAGCAAGGGATAAGCTCAGAACTGTGGCTTGAGGTTGATTAAGTTGTATCAGTGTAGGGGCGCCTGGGTGGCTCAGTGGGTTAAGCGTCTGCCTTCGGCTCAGGTCATGATCCCAGGGTCCTGGGACTGAGTCCCGCATCAGGCTCCCTGCTCAGTGGGGAGTCTGCTTCTCCCTCTCCCTCTCCCCCTGCTCATGCTCTATCTCTCATGCTCTCTCTCTCAAATAAATAAAACCTTAAAAAGAAAAAGTTGCAGCAGTGTAGAGGATGCACTTGATGCCTCTTCCTATCTTTACATGGCAAGAATCTCACACACGCAGATGTCTCGTATCACCTAAAGCTTCACAAGCAGAATACTAAGCAAAACCTTTCTCTCTGGCATCCTTTGTATGGTCAATTACAGACAGTGAAGTAATGCTTAAAAACACATATAAAAGCAGTGTGTATCTGAGCACCACATAGTACTAGTTCCTTGTGTTTTAGAGGGATACTTCAAAAGAATGAGAAAAGACCAAAGTCAACAAAACACAGATGTCAAAATTATAAAAATATTCAATTATCACTGCAGCAAGCTGCTCAGTAAATGCTAGCTGACTCAAAACCCCTAGTAAGAACAGCAAAACAAGTGACTCGGTTTAATCTTGTTGGTTATTATACCAAATCCAATCAATCGCTGTTTGCAGAAAATATCTTGTAGGGTTCAAAGTATAAAATTCCTTAACCGGGTTTCAATCTGTTGTGAACATTCCATCTGAAGCGGGAAGTCAGCTGAGTCATCGGCGTCCAACATACTGCTGCAGATTCAAAATGCTCTTCCCTAGTTAGAAGAGTAGAAAGGCTAGGATTTCTGCTTCATAGCCAACTCACACACCCAGAGTATGCAAATCAACTTTAAAATAAGACCACCTTCATAGGAAATTTAAACTATATTTATTTCCATGGGTCTTTTTTTTTTTTTAAGAGAGAAACTACGCCTTTATCGAACGTTACTTTCTCTCTTCAAATCTTAAAATCCCCCTTTTTGTTGCCGCTATTCAGCTCCTGATATCCTCCCTGTAACACATTGTTGCTTACTCTTCGGGGAGCCACGACCCTTTGAAACCTGATAAATGCTAAGGACCATCTTTTTTTTTAAAGCACACATTCAATTTTTCAAACTACTTCACACCATCCGTATCCCTGTGTGGAATCCACCATGAGAAGAGAATCTCCATTCTGCTGGCATCCTTTTTCAGGAGGCAGATCACAAGCCCAAGCCCTATGTTTCATTTTCTTACCCAGGTTATCAGTTTATCAGTGCTGAAAGTTGAAAACAAGCAACTTTTATGTCTAACAATTAGGAAGCTACTTTCAGAATGACCCTTCAAAAAGTGCAATCGTTACAAGAGATCAGTTTAAACATGAAGACTTGTAATTACTGCAACCTCAACTATTTAAAATTATATCTCAGTTTGACCTAATTGTTGGCACGTCCAAAAATGAAAGAGACAGAGCGAGCACGAAAGTAAAAGTACTGGGTCCACTTTCAGCTAATTTGCTCAAAAATGGTGGGAGAAGGAGCCCAATGTGATGTCCTGAGAGTACATCACCTATGCACTATTCCTGCCAAAAAGGTTTCACTGACTCTAATCCTACAGAAACCATCAGAAAAATCCAAACTGAAGCCTGTAACTACTAGTCTGGACTATTCCAAAATGTCAATGCCATGAAAGGGGAAGAAAAGGGCAAGGGGCTGCTCCTGATGTAGGGAAATTATAGACAACTAAAAGCAACCCCGGGTTAGGGAGTGAAGGGAGAAAAAAACCAACATATTTAAAAAGACATTACTGGGATGGTTGGGAAAATTTGAATATTGAAAGAAAGGCATTGTGACAAAGTTAAACTTACCCGTGCGTGATAATGTGATTGTTATACAGAATACCCTTGTTCTCAGGAGATGCGTGTTGGCTTTACTTAGGGATGAACTGGCATGATAAAACGATATGGCAAAATACTAATATTCGGCAAACCTGGGGAGAGATACAGGTGTTCACCGCCTTATTCTTGCTATTTTGCCGAAGGTTAGAATTATTTTTAAAAAATTTTAAATGGGAGGACATTTTCTTGACTTTGAGTGAGAGACTGTCATAGTCAGTCTGAGCAGAAAACATACAGCACGTTCTATTTTAGTCTCTCCAATCACGGGCAATACTTCTGAGGTTGTCAGAAAACAGAACTGTAAGGGACTTAAATTTATACTTGCAGACTTCAGATGCCAAAAGCACAAGAGGTTACAGAGTGGCATTCAGACTTTTTAATGATGTTCATATTTAAATTTTCCACAGAGGGTTGTTACGCATTTTTAAATTAAGCTTACAGTTTGTGATTCATTTATTCTATCAATTGACTTACCACATAGCTGCCAAATTAGGCTAGAAAGAAACCTACCAATATGAATTTGTTGGCCTACAAACCGTACCACAGGAAGGCAACAGAGAAGCTTAACAAACTGGAAGATAACTTTTTTTTCAGATATACGTTGATGAATTGCAGGTGTAGGGCCCACCGTACCTAGCAAAACCTAACACTCTGGTTTATTCCTGCTGTCCCTAGTCTTCTCTTATTTAGCACCTGTCCCAGGCAAAAGGGCCTCAGATAACCATGTCCCAGTTTAAATGCTACATTATATGACATTACAGCATCTTTAATAATTTTTCTTAAATGATGTAAGTGTTTAATAGTTGGTTTGGGGGAAAAAGAATCAGCTAACATGAAGTGTGTAACTTTTACGTTAGACAATATACCCTATGTTATAGTAATAAATTAATTACCAGAATGGGCACAAAATACATTAAGATAAGCGTTCTAACATTTTCAGAAAGAAAGAAGAAATCAAAGTTATTTTTCTCTTGTGCAATATAAAATACAATATTGTACATTTGCGAGACCTCAGTATTAGAGTCAAAAGGCCTGTTGGAATCCCAGCTCTGTCACTTGAGAGAATATAACCTTGACTGAGTTACTGGATGTCTTAACCATAGCTTTCTCATTTGTAAAATGGAAGAGATCAGAATACTGGCCGGTCTCTCTGATGTCATGGTCCAGCTCTAAATACTGAATGATTCTATGGCTTTGGCCTCCAAAATATTTTTTAAAATTAGATCAGTTGCCTTAGATTTTTTTACAACTAGAAAATGTCACTTACCATCTTCTCTCACCAAACTCCTATTTCTGTTCTGCCCCCTCTTCAGTTCAGAGGCTGGGTCAATCTCGCATTCACCCAAGATGGTGTTTAGACCCCTCTCACAACTAATCCCAGCTTAGTTAGCTGCCAAATCCCAGATTTCACTTCCTCAGTATCTCCCACTCTCAGCTCTTTTCCCCCACCACTGTAATTCAGGTCTTCATCAACACCTGCCTTACTCTAGCATATCACACTACCCTACCCAAGAGCACGTAATAGCTCCATACTACCGAAAAGATCTATGCCAGAAATCCTCCACCTAATATTCAAGAACCTCAGCGTCTGGGGCGCCTGGGTGGCACAGTGGTTAAGCGTCTGCCTTCGGCTCAGGGCGTGATCCTGGCATTATGGGATCGAGCCCCACATCAGGCTCCTCTGCTATGAGCCTGCTTCTTCCTCTCCCACTCCCTCTGCTTGTGTTCCCTCTCTCACTGGCTGTCTCTATCTCTGTTGAATAAATAAATAAAATCTTATAAAAAAAAAAAAAAAAGAACCTCAGCGTCTGCCCCTGCTCTTCTGTGCCAATCCAACCAAACTGCCCATTGCTATTTCAAAATTCCCTGTACTTCCTGACTTTTGTGCCATTAATTCTATTCTTCTTACACTGCCCTTTTCTCTGCCTTTCAAAATTGATTTCATCCTTTAAAGTTTAGTTCTAGGGGTGCCTGGGTGGATGAATCAGTTAAGCGTCTGCCTTTGGCTCAGGTCATGATCTCGGGGTCCTGGGATCGAGTCCCACATCAGGCACCCTGCTCAGCGGGGAGTCTGCTTCTCCCTCTCCTTCTGCTCCCCCCACGCTTGTGCACTCTCTCTCTCTCTCTGTCTCAAATAAATAAAATCTTTTTTGAAAAAATTAAAGTTCAGTTCCAGTGGTGACCACCCCCATCTAGATATCACAGTTCCCTCTTTTGAATGCCCATGATACTGACATAAAGTGACAATTTTAATGGCCAACAGTGAATTAAGAAATAATGCTTACCCCGGGTAGTAAACTAAATTTCTCTTGTGCCAAGTTTAACTGGCACTGGCTACCTGGCACACTGTCTTGAGGATTTGCCACTCAGCAGAGGGAAAGGAGAATGGCAACACAACTCTGACATTCAGAAACTAGAGGGTTCAAACTAGGGGCCCACGCAATAGGATGTGGATTTCCATGGTATTAAAACATGTAAAAATTAATTTAACATTTAAATATTTGACATTAGAAGTTCATACATTTGGTTATATTCTGGGAATATGAAGATCTAGAATGACGGTTCTCAACTGGGAGTGATTTTATCCCCCAGAGAACATTTGGCAATATCTGAAGACATTTCTGAATGTCACGACTGGGCGGGGAGTGCTACAGGCAGATGCTGCTGACCATCCCACAAGGCACAGGGCAGACCTCACGATCCAATTAGCTGGTCCAAAATGTCAACAGAGCCCAGGTTAAGAAACTCTGATCTAGAAGTATCAAATGTACCTGTGGGTTCTGCCTCCTCAAAGATATTTTCAAATTTTTCAAGATGAAGAACCATGCCTCTAGTAAGAGACGATACAATATGATCCGAAGCCTGACAGCTCCTCCAGTACCAGTGATGTGGACTCCTGAAAGTTACTTAACCTCTTTGTGCCTCAAAGTCTTCATTTGTAAAACAGGAATAATAGTACCTACCTCACACAGTGATCCAGAGATCGGAGGAGTCCATGCAAAGTCTTCCGAAGAATGTGCCAGGCAGACAGTAAGCATTCAGTACACTTAGCTACTTCTGTTCTTCCCCTCCCAAGAGCCTAGCCTTGCATTTGGAACATAGAAGATGCTCAAGAAATGTTTGCTAAAGGAATACAGAATAACGCCTTGATTTCCTGAGGAAAGCATAAATGCTTCAAGACATACACACTCTCCTTATTTGGGAAAAAGGAAGCACAGAGCTAGAGACGGAGTTGAAGGAAAGCATCTGCCCACCTAATCACATGTCTCCCTCCTTGGAACCTTTTAACCTTTAGGCAATGCTACTCTCTCACAGTCCTGATACACTGCCCTGTAACCTCCTTAATAATTGCTCTTCCTTTTTATGCCTGATTACCAACTGCAGAAGCAGCCTCAAGTATGGAATGAGATGGTAATTTAACCTCTACACCATCTACCTTGTATTAGTTATTTATGTACACATGACAATCTTCCTACCAGACTGTACGTTCTCTCTGTGGCCAGGGACGACACTTAACTCCTTTTTAACACAACCCAAGGGGCCTCACACACCTTGGGAACTGACTGGCCCAAACCTCTCATTTTATAGGTTACACACAAAGAGGCTAAGTGATTTGCCAAGAGTCAAGGTCATACTAAGTGGCAGCGCTGGGATTCAAACTCTGATACATAACCGATATAGACACTCTAAGTTCTCTCCCACTATAACAGCATATGAAAATTATACCTGTGGTAGAGGCAATTTTTAATTAAGCCCCAGAAAACCTCCACAGAAATTATACTGATATAGTCACCTGACAAAGCAAAAATGGGGGGAGAAATAGACTCCAACCTCCTTTCTGCCGCTGAAAATTCAACCTGTTTTCTTTAATGGTCTTGTATCTTAACATTTTTAAAAAGCTTTTGCCAACAAAACTTATTAAATGCCCAAAGAACAGTTGTTTAATCAGTGATGTCAGGCTTAATTTCCTTGAACCAGTCCCCATAATTGAAAGAAATGATAATTGTAAGAAAATTTCTTATTTGATAAGCCAATGATGCCCAACCTTCACCCACTGAAAAGATTTTTTAACTATCACCTTAACAGATTAATATCTATAAACCTCAAAAGACTGGCAATTTGGGATGATTTTATACGGTGAAAAAATATTCACATGATTTGAACGGAGTGATATTAACCTCACCATAAACCTAAAACTTACAATCGTCAAGGACAAACTACATTAAGACCTGAGATAGGAGAGATTTTATTTTATCCTGTCCAAGTGAAAAAGAAAGCTGCTCACTGATAAGGTTCATCTAGAAGTTTCTCTGAGTCTCCCCATATGATTCAAAAGAAAACGGCCAACAAAGGAAGACCGTAAGAAAATGAATTTGAAAAAGAGTTAAATACAGTGCAATGCTCTGATGCTTTAAGCAATTACAGCTCACTAAAGCTAAACGTTTCCATAAAGGCAACGTTTAAAAACCAAAAAACTCCCTTTGTGGTGATGATTTAAGTTACCAGGGCAAAAACACTCAGGCCCAGTAGAAACGATAACCACTTATGGGGAACAGATTTTTAATTATTTTACCAGTTGATAAAAAGAGCACACACCGAACATAGACACCAATGTAGTTTCAAAAGAAAACAAAACGCAGTTTATGCTCGGTAAAGTTCAAGGGCAAAACTGTTTCCAGTGCAACAGAATCTGCCTGACTACAATGTGTTGGGAGAAAAAAATGCGAACATAGTATCTTCTTATAAAGGCAACAATTTGAGTTACAAAGTAATAACGGGGAAGCCAAAACAGTTTGACAGCCCGCCATAAGGGCCGCCTCAATCATGAGTCACACAATGCCTGCAACCATTTACAATAGTAATTAATGCACAAGTCCCCTAATTAAATTCTAAAAGGGTGAGAATGCTTTAACTAAGTTTACAAGAATTGCTTTTCACTGTTTTTTCTTTCCCCAAAGAAAAGAACACACGCGTAATTACGCATCTCCCCGCAATCCCTCCATCCAGTATTCCCTCTGGCCTCCTTTCCCGAATGTCTATTCCCTGCGTGCGAAAAGAAAATGACACGGGGGAACTTCTAAACCCAGAAAGGGCGAACCAGAGTGGAAATACACGATTAATGGGGCGACAGACGGAAGCTCGCCCATCTTACCTGCTAAGATTCCTTTCTACGTCTTTGGTAGCTTTAGCTTCCAATTCTCTGCAAGAGAAAAGAAAAGAGAGAGAGAGATGCGCGTGAAAACGGAGCTGCTGCGGCAGAGGCTCGCGCCGGGGCGGATGGGGGAGGGGAGGGGAGCCCGGGGGTGCTCACAAAGCTGCGGGGCTGCAGCCCGGACTGCGGGCAGGCTGTGCGGGCGAGCCACAGCCCCCGGCCCGGCCCCAGCGGCGCAGCGCGTCCCCTCCGGGCCTCCAGCCCGGCCTCCGCAGCGGCGCCCCCGCACCCCCCCGCCGGGGCCCGAGGTCTCGGGGACGCCCGCCGCCGCCGCCGCTGCCGCCGCCCGCAGCAGCGGGCCCTGCGGCAGCGCCCCAGGCTCCTCCCGCCCTGAGGGAGGCCCCCGCCCCACTCACCTCATGTGTGTAAAGTGCACGAGCAAGTGGGGCGCGGCGAGTGAGGCTCGCGAGCCTCAAGCCCTCCGCAGCGCCGCGGGGAGAGGCCCGAGCCGCTGCACCAGCGCCATTTTCTACACCGACCCGCTGCCGCCGCCGCCGCCGCCGCCACCGCCGCCGCCGCAGGCCCCAGACCGGAAGTGAATGCCCTGTTCGGCAACCCCTTCCGGGGGCGCCGCGGCCACCGGCCTCAAGATGGAGGCCCTAGCAACTAACCCCGCAGCCGGGGCAGGCCCTTGGCAACCACCCGGGTGCGGCTCGCGGCCAGCGGCCGGACCTCCCTGAGAAGGCGGGGGTCACCGCCTCAGAGGCGCCCCGCACAGCGGCTGGGGGGCCCGCCGAGCCCCGGGCCCAGCCTCTGTCGCCGCGGCCGGCTGCGATCCGATTGGAGTCCCGCCCCTCCTCCTCCTCCTTCTTTGCTGCGACACAAGTTTCCTTCCCTGCCGCCCGGCCCCTCCCCCACCGAAGCACACCAAGGCGGGGGGGTGGGGGGGTGGGGGGGTGGAGGGAAAGGCTAAGCCGCAAATTCTACCCCTGCCGCAGCAAGATGAGCCCGCGCGGCTTTTGAAATCCGCCACTTGTAATTATTTTTGACCTTGGGCCAGTTATTTAACCTCGCTGCTCCTCTGCTTCCTCCTCAGGTAAAGAATGCATACCTGAGGCGGACTATGAGGCTTAAAAGCGATTTTTATCCACCGAATTTTGCAGACCGTTTGACTCAGCAATTCCACTGGCATGAATTTCTGTTCCGAAAACAATCCTGGATATCTACAAATATTTCACCGTCAACATGTTAAGTTGCGGCAACGATAACGGTGAAAAATTGTAAACGGCCAAAATGTCCAACACTGAGATGGCTTTAAAAACTGAACTACTGGCGGGCGTTAGGGTACTGCAAAAATGATGGGGAGGAAAAGTAACGGCGTGGGGGAAAGTGGTTACAATAGAGTAAGTGAAAAAGCGGGTTCCAAACTCGGTCCCATGGTAGGGAACATATAGATACAATACGATACATACGTGTAGTAAAGTAAAAATATCTACCTAAGTGTCTGTGGGAGATTCATACATACCTACAGGCAAATACAGCAATATACTTACATGTAGATACAATTAGATACATGTGTTCGTGTGTATATGTGGCTCTTCCTTCCGTCCTCTCAAAACGCGTTTTTGTTGTTGTTGTTGTTTTTTGTTTTTTTCTAATCAAAAGACGATCCCTCCTTTCCTGCTTAAAATCCATTCCTTCTCAGAAACCTCACTCTAAGGATCATCCCATTTTCCTCTTTCTAAACTAGGTCTTTCTTTCCACTGGCTTTAAAACATGCCCAAATCTCTCCCATTAAAAAAACAAAAACAAAAACAAAAAACCTTACTTCACTGCCCAGTTCTGAGGGAGATGCGTAATAAATAAGTTAATGAATAAATGAATGAATGCACAGAAAGTCCTAAAGCATATGCACCAAAATGTTAACTGTTGGTATTATGAGGATTTTAATTTTCTTCTCTTAACGTATCTGGCTTTTTTGTTTTGTTTCATTTTTATACCATGAGCATGTTAAAACACACATACACACAATTAAGAAAACGAGGTTTGTAGGGGTCCCTGGCTGATTCAGTTGGTGGAGCATGTGACTCTTGATCTTGAGGTTGTAAGTTTGAGCCCCACATTGGGTGTAGAGATTACTTGAAAAATAAAATATCTTTTTTTAAGAGACAGAGCCAGAGAGAGGGGATAGGGGCAGAGGGAAGGACCGAGAGAGAGAATCTTAGACAGGCTCAACGCCCAGCACGGAGCCCAAGGCAGGGCTTGATTTCAGGACCCTGAGATCATGATCTGAGCTGAAATCAAGAATCCAACGCTTAACCAACTAAGCAACCCAGGCACCCCAAAAATAAAATCTTAAAAAAAAAAAAATCAGGTGGGGCACCTGAGTGGCTCAGTCAGTTAAGTGTCTGCCTTTGGCTCAGGTCATGTTCTCAGGGGTCCTGGGATCAAGCCCCTTATAGGGCTCCCTGCTTAGTGGGGAGCCTGCTTCTCCCTCTCCCTCTCCCTCTCCCTCTCCCTCTCCCTCTCCCTCTCCCTCTCCCTCTCCCTCTCCCTCTGCCTCTGCCTCTCCCCCTGCTTGTGCACTTTCTCTCTCTGTGTCAAATAAATAAAATCTTTTTTAAAAAAATCAGGTTTAAACAATGTAAAATGTAAAGGGCACCAAATAAATGCTAAGTGACTTTCCTTTTCCGGCCATCATTCCTAAGGTCCATCCATACATATATTTGGTTTGGTTTTCCTTTATGGTTCTTTCTACTTAAATTGTTAAAAATTATATTACATCATTTCCTTAGGAGTTAAAAAATATGAACATGTATGTATAGCACAGTATGCTTTCATACCAGGTTTATGAATAATTTTCCATGACAACATAACACAATGAAAACAATATTTATCAACATTTACAGAGCTGTTAAGATTAGCCGATTTTTTAAAAAATTAGACTTCCTTAAGTTTGAGTAACCCGGTGGTTGTCAACTGGGGCATTTAGCAATGTCTGGTTTTTGGTTGTCACAACTGGATGCTACTGGTATCTACTGGGTAGAGGTCATGGGTTAAGCCAAACATCCTACTATGCAAAGTACAGCCCCACAACACAAGAGTATCTGAACCAAGACGCCCTGGAACTTATTACCAGCCCCAGGGAAGTTGAGAAGGTAGGATTTCTTGAAGATTTTTTCCAGAGTGACTTGACATGACCCCTCCAGGGCTGCATTATGAAGTCATGCTAATCACTTTTTAATGAGCTCTTACGCATAGAGGTAGATCAAAGAAGAATGACCTTGTAAGACCAGCAGGGATTCCTTACCAGTAACCTTCTAAGGAATGTTGTCTTCTTATTATCATTTCTCTTTACTAAATAAGTAGTCTCTCTTTCTACTGAATATTTTGTAGTATCATACATATTCTAGTAACTTCCACTTCAAAAAAATACTAACACAATGAGTACTGAGTAACATATAGAATTGTTGAATCATTACATTGTACAACTGAAACTAATATAACACTGTATATTAACTATACTGGAATTAAAATTTAAAAAGAAAACATATAAAACAGGGTAAAGGGATAGGTGAAATAAGTGAAGGGGATTAAGAGCACATGTATCATGATGAGCACTGAGTAACCTACAGAATTGTTGAATCATCGTATTGTACACCTGATACTAAAGAGCACTGTATGTTAATTATACTTTATTTTTTAAAAGATACATGTTCAAATGATTTTCTAAAAATGCTCCTTGCTCCTTACATGGAGATACGGGTTATTTCTTTTAATGGATTTGCTGACCATTTTGTAATTCATGTAGACAATTGTTTTAAAACAATAAAGATGTTAGAGTAAAAAACAAAAGAAAACAACAACAAAAACTCAGTTGGTGCCTCCTCACTCCCCCTCAGCTCCGTTTTTCTGCTCTCCTTCCCAGCAAAGCTTCTTGGGAAAGTGTTCTACACCAGCTACTTCCAACTGCTCACCTTCTGTCCCAACCCACTTTTGCCTGACATTGCTATTCCTCCCCCCAAATTGCTCTTATTAATGTCACAAAAGACCTTGAAGCTGTCAAACTCAATGGTAGTATTTCTTGCATGGTCCTAGTTCTTAGCTGTATTTCCACAACTGGCTGCTCCTACCTTCTTTTGAGAGTCTCTTCTTTTGGCTGTCTTGGCAGCACATTCTCCCTAAATTTCTTTTTATCTCTCTATGCATTCCTTTTTTTTGTATCCTTTGCCAGCATCTCCCGATTTATACCAAATAAATGTAGGGATCCCCAAGGCTCTGTTCCAGACCTTTCCCCCTCTCTTTCCACTTTCTCCTTGGGATGGGTGATCTCATACATTTTCTTGTACCCAAATGCTGTTTAAATGCAGATGATTTTCAAAATTCCTACTTTAGCCCATATCACACAATGCAGAGGATTTTCAAATTCCTACTTTAGCCCATAGCCCAGAATACCAAAATGACAGATCACCAATGCAACAAATATTTATTGAGCACCTACTGTATGCTAGCTACTGGGTTAGGGCCTGGTTCTCTGCCATTTGTAAGGAACTACTTTGGTGGATTAAGTCTAATGGGGCAGAGAGATTTTTTTTTAAGCAAACTATAAAGTGTATAATTACAAATGATGACAAGTGCACAGAAGGAATGTTGATCTAAGCATGTGTAAAACAAAGGAACATAACATAGCTTATGTGGTCAAAGAAGGTTTCTTTGAAAATGTCAAGCTACACCTGAGAGCTGAAGGCTGAGCGGCAGCCAACCAGGACCCAGGGAACAGGAGAGGAAAGTTCTCAGGCTGGAAGTTTACATTTGGGCATCCTCCTTAAGGATGAAAACAGGCTTTGCATTGCATTTGGCTTTAAATCCACTGGAGCCACCATTTTTATTTTAATCACATAATCAATTCAGAACACAACCAGGAACAAGGTCTTGTATATAGAGTAATGGGTTTCATTACCACTGCTCACTGAAGTAAGCAAATGCCATTTCCTATAACAAGCATATTCCCTAGATTCAGTGAATATTAGAATATTTTGCATGGCTCATTGCTGAAGTTTACATTATTGAGAATTTGGATGCAACATGAAATGCTTTTCCAATGATAACTTTTTTATGAAATAACCTGTAACTATCTCAGAAAACTTCTTCTTTCTTCTTAGTGAGCATAATAAGAAGCAGAGGCTGTACAAATTTAAATATAAGTAAGACCTTTTCTCCATTTGTCTTTCTTCTTTGGGTTCCTGTTTCTTTGGTTTCTGAGGTTACCGGAACATAAGTGTTCTCCAGCCCTCTCTTCTTTATCTCACTGGGAAGAGTAAATGACTAGCTTGACTTGGGAAATTCTGTGCTTGAAAGAAAATGATTTTTTTTTTAAAGATTTTATTTATTTATTTGACAGAGGTAGACAGCCAGCGAGAGAGGGAACACAAGCAGGGGGAGTGGGAGAGGAAGAAGCAGGCTCACAGCGGAGGAGCCTGATGTGGGGCTCGATCCCATAACACCAGGATCACGCCCTGAGTCAAAGGCAAACGCCCAACCGCTGTGCCACCCAGGCACCCCAGAAAATGATTTTTTTTTTCCTTCCAAGTCTTTACCAAATGTCATCATGATATATCTATATATGTATTTTTTAGGCAAAGCTCACTCAAAATATTCTTAAATTTAGAAAATTTCCCACAATAATGTATAGATGGGAGTTGAAGGCATGAACATAAATTAGATTTCCTGGAGAGAGTATTTCTTTTCTTTTAAAATTATTTGGCACTTACTATGTGCCAGGCATGCATTGTTCTAAGTGCTTTACAAATATTAACTAAACATTCATTGTTTTCCTCACAGCTCCATGCGGTAGGAGTGTGATCCCCATTTTACAGATGAAGATAATTAATTAACTTGCCCAAAGTCACATAAATTGTGGTAGTAAAACCAAACAATTTGACTCCCGAGCCCATGTCACTAACCACTACATTGTAGACTGGTTTATCTCAACCATAGTAGACTCTGCAGGACCTTTTGATAACAAATATTTTGTAACACCACCCCTCACTATCCCAAAATGATCAGCATAGATAATATAATCTACCTAACACATAAATAATGACTTATTTCTGATTTAAAAGAGAAATAAGAGAAAAGTAAATATGAAATAAAATGTCTTTCACCAAGTAAATGCTTGGAAATGGTGACCCCTGGAAGCCTTAGTAAAGCAGGGAGATGCTGGCAGCTTCGTGTAGAATCCCTACTCCAAATGCAAACTGACATGGTAGTGTCACACGGATTCCTCACACACCAAGAACTGTAGTGGTGTTGGAGGCAACGTTTTTCTGGAACACAGAACAATCCTCAAGTTCTGAACAACTAGACAATAATTCTCCTTCAACTGACGTGGTAATTGCATGAAAGTTAGGGTCTATTAAAACTGAAAATGTTAAGGGGTTAGGTCCTCAGATAATTATAAACACACCTTTCACCTGTGTCAGTGTCCAGCAAGACAAGGAATTTTCCATTTTGTGGGACTCTCCAGCACTCACAGCTCCTATCCACTGAATCTTAACACACACACCCCACCACTTTGTGACAACCGAAACCACTTTTAATGGTTTTCCCAAACCTCCTGAGGAACGGAGGTGAGGTATTATTTTATTGAGAACCATTGCTATGGAATGAGAATAGTCTTGAGGAAGTTTGATACTCCAGGGAGGAACCCAGTGAGGGAGGAGGGAAAACAGGGTAAGAGTAGTATAATGGGGCCAAGTGATGCCTCCCAGACATCTCGGACTGACATGTCAAAGCTGAGCCTCCTTCATCCTGCTCTACTCCCTTCCCCCACCACACACAAATGTATCCCCAAGGGGACAGTTTTCCTTAGGTCAGTAATAACGCTATTAGTCACTGAACTGCCCAGCCAGAAACCTAAGAATCAGTTTTGACTTTTCCCTCCACCTCACCCAATGCATCAATCAATTATTTCGTCTCCAAACTTCTCTATTTCCCTTCCTCTGTTTCTCCACTGCCACCTCCCTAAAAACTCCACAGATTCTCTCCTTTTTCCCTCTTTTATTTTTTGGTTGTGGTACAGTTTATATAAAATAAAATGCACGTGTGTGAAGTGAAAAACAATGAGTTTTGGCAAATAAACACACACGTAACCACTACCACAGTCAATATATAGAACACGTCAATCACCCCTAGAATATTCCCTTGGGCCCCTTTTCAGTCGTTCATCTGCTACCTGCAACACACACACACACACACACACACACACACACACACACACACCTCTGACACCAGGAGACTGTGCTTCCGACTTATATCCCCATCAATGAGTATTGTCCATTCTAGAACTCCTGCAAATGGAGTCACACACTGTATCTATCCTTCATGCCTGGCTTCTCTTGCTCAATGTCTGTGACAGACATTGATGTTGAAAGTATCAGAAGTGTGTTTCTTTTTATTATTGAGAAGTATTCCATTGAATGAATGCACCACAGCTTATTCACCATCTTCTGTTGATTGACATTTGGGTTATTTCCAGTTTGGGGTTATTATGAATAAAGCTGCTAAGAACATTCTTGTACACATCTTTTTTTGTGGACATTTGACATATGTTTTTCTTTCTCTTGGATAAATAACTAGGAACACAATTACCGAATCACAGGATAAGTGTAGATGAGAGTTTATGAGAAACTCTAGAATGTTTCTAAAATGGTTCCACCAGGTTACCCTTCCAATCCCGGGAAGAGTTCTGTTGCTCCTCATCCTTGGCCAGGACCACACATGTTCACTCTTCGCCACTTGAAATCATTCTCCACATAGCATCTTTCATGACTTTTTCTTAAAATGAAAACTTAATCATCTTACTCTCTAGCTTAAAATAATTGAAAGACTTTCCAAGGCTCTTGATTCAAAGCCTAATAGCTTTAACATGGTCTGTGGTTCCTCCTCAATGGTATCTCTGGTTATTCCCCCTGTTCTTAAGTCCAGGTAAGATTTCTTTCTCGGGCCCTTCTTTCACTTTCTAAAAGGTGCCCAGCTCCTTGATCCCGCCCACTGCTAACCATCCATTGGTTCTCCAACCCCTCTGTAACTTTCCCAGGAAGGACTTTCTGAGCACCACCTGTTAGGTGTCCCAATTACATATTCTAAAGGCATTCTCAACTTCTTTATAGCACGAGCACATTTGTGATGTAGTATTTCTGTCAGTATTTGTTTAATCTTTGATTCTCCAGATTCTCTGTAAGCTCCAGGAGAGCAAGAACCATGTCTGCCTTGTTCTCACAGTATCTTTAGCATCTATCACAAATGCCTACTACGTATTAGGTCCTTAATAATACTAAGTGAAGGAATGGTTCTTCCATGCATTACTCCCCTCCCTCTATCTAAACATCCGCAATGCCCCCAAAGTGGTCTTTCAATAAGTAAATCTGGTCAGCTTAAAATTCCTGAATGGCTCTCTATATTCTATAGGACACTATCTGAAACCCCTTGCCTAGCATAAAAGGCCCTTCAGGAATTCTTACTAACCAAGCCTGCCCAATTTCTTAGAATTCTTATGTTGTGCTCCAGTGATACCGAATCATCCCTACTCTCTCGTGTTTTTCAATGCCTCTGAGACTCGAACGTGTTATTTCTTTGAGTGGAATGCCTTCCTTATTACGTCCACCTAACAAACGCCTGCTTCAAAGCCTGGTTCCAATGTTTTGACAAGCCTTCCCTGGGATTCTCTGGACCTCATAACAATGTAGATGGGATTCAAGTACCAATCCTAACTTAGACTTCACTGACTCTTGTCCCCTCCTATTCAGGTGGAAACTCAGCCCTCTGGAAAGAACCCTGTGATCATTTATGGCTGGAATTTCACATGTTCTCATAAGATAACTCATTTTATCCAGACACTGCTGGCATGGAAGGCCCCAGAGAGTGGGGACCTGTCTGTTCAGTGTTGTATTCCCCAGGACCTACAGCAGTGCCTAGGAGGTATGAAACATTGAATTAATACTTGTTGAATGATGAAGAATGAATGTCTTTGTTCCAAGCAGTTCCATAATGTGTGTCATCATTGTTCTCCCAGGTACTTGCTTGTTACAGTCTTGACTGCCAGCAAGAACTAAATTCATCTAAACATCTGCTTGGCTTCTTAGATCTGCTGGGTTTTGCTTTATCTTGTGGATGCAAACAATATTCTTTCTATAATGCACTTGTTTGCCATCAGATCCACCAGGTCCCTTCACTGTTTCGTTGAGAAGAAAGTGGGCACTTCTGCCCCTTACTAGGTCTCTTAGACATTCACTGTTAAAATAATTAGTTATTCCAGTGCCTGGCTGGCTCAGTTGGTAGAGAGTGCAACTTTTGAACTTGGGGTTGTAAGTTCGAGCCCCATGTTGGATGTAGAGATTACTTAAAAACAAAATCTTTCCAAAAAAATAATCTGTTGTTCTTTCCTGACTTTTTTCTCTGAATGAACCAAGTGATAATGGCATCCTGCTTTTCCTTGAGGACCAAACTTCTTCACTCTCGGTCCATTCATTTGGGTGGAGAAATGTCTCATTGAAAACATTTTTATATTTTAAATTTTTTAGAGTCAATAACCAAACTTAGGATAGTTTTAACATTAAAATAAATAAGACAGCAAAGGGGATGCCTGGGTGGCTCAGTCGGTTAAGCATCTGCCTTTGGCTCAGGTCATGATCTCGGGATCCTGGGATCGAGCCCCGCATCTGGCTCCCTGCTCAGTGGGGAGTCTGCTTCTCCCTCCCCCTCACCCTCTGGGTGCAAGCTGTCTCTCTCGCTCTCAAATAAATAAATAAAATCTTTAAAAAAATAAGGACAGTAAGGTATTATAACCCACTCAATAAAATAGGAAACTATATGTTTGTATAGACACAAATGTATTACATTTATCCATCCATCCATCCATCCATCCATCCATCCATCCAACCAATGTTTAATGAGGAACAAGAACTTCTGCTTCCAACTGAGATGGAGCAAACAAAGCTATATTTGCCCTCCCTTCTAAAACAACTAAAGACACACACAGAATTTATGAAACAACAGTTTTTAAGACATTGAAAATCAAGCAATGAAAGACAGTAATTCCTGATGGGAAAAAAAAAATATTTGGAAACAAAACAATACCCTTCTAAATAACCCAAGGGTCAAAGGAGCAATCAAAAGGAAAACTAGAATGTATGAATACATGAAAATGAAAACACAGCACACCACACTTTGTAGAATGTAGCTAATGCAGTAGAGGGATGTTTATAGCAGACTAAATATCAGTATTAGAAAAGAGGGTCTCATATCTATGACCGTAGTTTCTACCTTAAGACACCAGAAAAAGAAGAGCAAATGAAAATCAACTTAAAGAGAAAAAAAGGAATAATAAAGCTCAGAGTGGTAAGTGAAACAGAAAACGGGAAAAGTAATTGAGAAAAATCCATGAAACAAAAAACTAGTTCTTTGAGAAAATGAAAAAAATTTTACTTTTGGCCAAGACAAAAGATGGAAGACACAAAGTAGTAATATCAGAAATAGCTGAGGTGACATCACTGCAAATTCTGTGGAGACTAAAATGACAATAAGGAAATACTGTGAACCAGTTTATACCCACAAAATCAGCAACTTAAGTAAAAGGAACAGATTCCTTGAAAGACACAAACTAAAAAACTCACTCAGGAAGAAATCAATGGCCTGCATAGTCCTATATCTATTTAAAAATTTGACTTTGTGGGGTGCCTGGGTGGCTCAGTTAGTTAAGCATCTGACTCTTGCTTTCGGCTCAGGTCATGATCTCATGGCTTGTGAGATCAAACCCTGTGTGGGGCTCTGTGCTCAGAGCGGAATCTACTTGAGATTCTTTCCCTTTGCCTCTGCCCCTCCCCCTTCTCAAGCACTCTCTCTCTCTAAAATAAATAAATTCTTTAAAAACAAAAAAGCCCCCAAAAAGCAAAAGCTTCATGGAAAACTAGGAATAGAAGGGAATGTGCTCAGCATGGTAAACGATGTGGACAAAAATTCTACAATTAACATCATAGTGAATGATGAAATACTGAGCATTTTCCCTCTAATGTCAGGAAGAAGACAGAAATGCTTGCTTGAACCTCTTCTATTCAACATTGTTCTGGAGCTTCTGACCAATGCAGAAGAATGGAAAGGAAGAAGTATAACCATCTTTACTCACGGATGACATGATGATCTTGGCAGAAATTCTATGGCACTCCAAAGAAGCTACAAGGTTTCATAAATGACTTTAATGAGGTTATAGAGTGCAAAAGCAACACAGAAAAAATCAGTAGCATTTCTATACAATAGAAATGATCAATCAGAAATTGGAACTAAAGCGGTGTCTGGCTGGCTCAGTTGGTAGAGCATGTGACTCTTGATCTCGAGGCTGTGGGTTCAAGCCCCACATTGGGTGTAGAGATTACTTAAAAATAAAATTAAAAAAAAAAAAGAAATTGGGACTAAAAGCACAGCCATTTTCAAAAACTATGAAATACTTAGAGATAAATCTGACAAAACACATGCAAAACCTATACACAGAGAACTAGAAAATACTGCTGAGACAAATTAAAGAATACCTAAATATAAAGAGAGGCATATTGTGTTTAAGGATCAGAAGGCTCAATACTGGTGAGATGTCAATTTTTCCAAAATTGATTTATAGATTTAATGCAACAATAATAAAAATCCCAGGAGGCCTGGCTTTTTATGGCTTGGTAAAAGTTGCTAAGTTGATTCTCAATCTCATATAGAACTGCAGAGGAGATAGAATGGCCAAAACAATCTTAAAAAGATCAAAACTGGGGCACTGAGCCAGCTCAGTCCATATAGAGCACTCAACTCTTGATCTTGGGGTCGTGAGTTCAAGCCCCACAGAGGGCGTAGAGCTTTACTTAAAAATAAAATAAATGCATAAAAAATTGTTTTAAAAGGAAAAAGATCAAAATTGGAGGATATAGACAACCTGACTTTAAGACTTATTGGAAAGCTGTAATAATCAAGACAGTGGGTTATTGGCATCAACTGAGACAAATAGGTCAATGTAACAGAACAAGAAATCCAGAAATAAACCTATACACATATGGTCAATCTGTTTTCAGCAAAGAGTACAAAGACAACTCTGCTGGATATATATATATGGAAGAAATAATACCTCAACTCATACCTTATACCATATACAAAAATAAACTCCAGACAGATCTTATGCCTAAATATGAAAACAAAAACTATGGAATTTCTAGAAGAAAATATAGGAGAAATTTTTGTGACCTTGTTTTGGGCAATGATTTCATAGTTACCAAAAACATAATCCATAGCACATAAAAATTAAGAAATTCAGCTCCTCAAAAGACACTATTCAGA
Organism: Ursus arctos; assembly: GCF_023065955.2. NCBI lineage: Eukaryota > Metazoa > Chordata > Mammalia > Carnivora > Ursidae > Ursus > Ursus arctos. The sequence continues at coordinate 84,221,239 of NW_026622874.1, read as the reverse complement.
GAATGCAAAAACAAGCCACTGACTGGGACATAAGTTTTGACATATGCATACAGCCAATCACGTATCCAATAAAGAATTTGCATTCAGAATATACAAAAGAGATATAATACTCAATAATAAGAAAACAACCTATTTTTTAAATGGGCCAAAAATTTGAACAGACACTTCAGTTCATAAGATAACCACATGCTCAACATCTTTAGTTTAATTAGGGAAATGCAAATTAAAACCACAGTAAGATAACACCACACGACTGTAAGAGTGTCCAAAATTAAAAAGACTGGTCGTACTGTTGCTGGTGAAGATGTGAGGCATCAGTAGTTCTCATACACGCTGGCAGGCATGTAAAATCACTCGATTACTTTGGAAAGTCATTTTGATTGTTTCTTAAGAAAATAAGCACACACCTGATATATGACCTAGCCATTACAGCCTAGATACTTACCCAAGAGACAGGAAAACATTTCTTCATACAAAGATTTGTGTGTGAATGTTTATAGAAGCTTTATTTGTAATACCCCCAAACTAGGAACAACCTGATTGTCCATCAACGGAAGAAACAAATGGGTGTACATCCATGTAATGGGATATTCTTCAGCACTTAAAAGGAATGAACTATTGTATACAACATGGATTGAGTTTTAAAATAATTATGCCGATAGAAAGAACTCAGACCCCAAGAAAGAAGAAACTATCACTCAATTTAAATAAAAGTCTAGAAAGTGTAACTTATTCTATAGCAATGGAAAGTAGATCCGTGCTTGCTTGGGGATGGGGAAGATGCAGGAAAGGTGAGAGAGAAAGATTATAAAAAAATAGGAGAAAACTTTGGGGGGTGATGGAGGTTTATTATCTCGATTGTGGTGATAGTTTCACAGCTGTGTACATATGTCAAAACTTACCAGATTACACATTTTTAAATATGCAATAGGCCATTTCCACAAACAAAAAGCTTGATGAGAAACAGGATATTTATATAATATCAAAACGCCTCCCACAAGACACTTAAAAGAGTAACTTTACAATAGAGAAGCCTGAGAGACACCACCTTAACAGAGCCATCAAAGTAAATGTTGTCAGAATGGGACACCTCAAAATCTAGCACTTGGTAGCATGCACTGAGGAGAAGCTCTAGCTCGAGTCCTTTCAAAGGTGCGTACACTGAACCGAACCGTGAGGAAAACTCAGACCAATGAAATAACGGCGCATTCTTCAGAATAACTGGCTTGTAATTCGTTCAAGTGTCAAGGTTAATGAAAGTCAAGAAGAGACTCCAGAGCTGTTTGTGGTTGACGAAAGACAGCGCAACTAAAAGCAATGTGGGAGGGGCGCCTGGGTGGCTCAGTCGGCTGAGCACCTGACTCTTGATTTCAGCTCAGGTCATGATCTCAGGGTCCGGAGCTGGAGTAGCACATTGGGCTCCCTGCTCATTGTGGAGTCTGCTTGTCCCTCTCCCTGCCCCTCCCCCTGCTCACTTGTGTGCTCTCTCTCTCTCAAATAAAGAAATAAAATCTTAAAAAAACCAAAAAGAGCAATGTTGGGATTCTCAGCTGGATCCCTTTGCTAAAAAGACATTATTAAGATAATTATGGGCTTAAAAGGGGTCTCAGGATTAGATAACATCAATGTTAATTTCCTGATTTCAGTGATTGTGTTAAGGAGAATTTCCTAGCTTGTAGGAAATAGAACTTACTCCAAGGTGAGGAGACATGTATTTGGGTCTATTTCCAGATTGTGTCAGTGGGTTAGTTCCAGAAAAAAGTTCTTTTTCTGTACTTCCAACTTTTCTGTTAAGTTTGTGATGGTTAAAGAAAATTATTCTATTTACAGCTTTGTTTACGTATCTGAGATCTCTGTGGCATAGATTCATAGAAGTAGACTAGTTGGGTCAAAGGATATGAACATTTAAAAATGTAATAAATATTACCAAATTGCTTTTCAAAAAGATTGTGCCAATTTATACTCTTGCCAGCAATTTATGAAAGCACCTATCTCCTTATTCATTTGGGGCACTATGAAACACCTGTATCTTTGCTAATCTGTTATTTCATTTAAATTTATATTTCTTTAGTCACTAGTGAGGTTGAGAAACATTCTGTGTATTTATAAGCAATTTGTATTTATATAAAGAGCTACATCTTTATATTCTTTGTCCAATTTTAAAGCTATTCCTATTTTCCTTTTTATTTTTAAGAGCTCTTTGTATATTGAAGACACTGGTTTTTTAATCTGTTGTCTGGATTTTAACACTATTTTTTCTAAGCTTGTTACCTACCTTTTAACTTTGTGCAATTTTTTAAAAGATTTTATTGATTTATTTGAGAGAGAGGGAAAGCAGAAGCAGCAGCAGGAGAGGCAGATGAATAAGCAGACTGATCAGGGAGCCCAACTCTGGGCTTGATCCCAGGACCCTGAGATCATGATGTGAGCCGAAGGCAGCCGTTTAACCAACTGAGCCACACAGGTGCCCCTAGTCTGTGATATTTTTATACTGTGCAGCCATTTTAAAATTTTTTGAGAGAGAGAGAGTGTGTACATGTGTGCATGCACATGTGAGGGGGCAGAGGGAGAGGGAGAGAGAGAACCTTAAGCAGGCTCCATGCCCAGCATGAAGCCCTACATGGGGCTCGATCTTACAACCTTGAGGTCATGACCTGAGTGAAAATCAAGAGTCAGACATCTAACTGACTGAGCCACCCAGGCTCCCTTCCTTGTTTCATGTATTTACATTTAAATTATTTATCTGTCTGGAATTTATTTGGTATATGGAATCAGATAGGCATCCAGTATTAACTTACACTTTCCCAAATGACTAGCCAATCACCCCAACACCAATTACTGTACTATATATTTTCATTTTTTCCTCCCTGATTCATTTTTTTCTTTTTTTAAAAGATTTTATGTATTTATTTTGAGAGAGACAGAACGCGCACAAATTGGAAGGAGAGGCAGAGGGAGAAGCAGGCTCCCTGCTCAGCAGGAACGCCCCCCCCCCCCATGGGGGACTTGATCCCAGGACTCCCAGATCATGATCTGAGCCAAAGGCAGACACTTAACCGACTAAGCCACCCAGGAGCCCTCCTCCCTGATTCAAAACAGCTTTACTATATACTAGCTTCTCAAATATATTTTGGTTGATTTCTAGATTCTAATCTGTTTTGTTAATCTACCTTTCTCTTCATGTACAAGTACCAAACTTTTTTCAACTTTATAGTATGCTTTGATACATACTAGGGTTAATCCTTCTTTATTACTTTCCTTTTTCAGAATTTTCCTGGCTAGTCTCACTTGTTTATTTTTCCATTTGAACTTTAGACTCAGTGAGTCAACTTCCAAAAAAACCCTCATACTGTATTTTTATTGGTATAAAATTAATGTAAAGTTTCATGTAGCAAAAACATGCGTCTGTACACCATCAAATCTTCTTACTGGTGAACAGGGTATGTCTTTCATTTGTTTCTTCTTTCATTTTCCTTCATTTTCGTTGTTGCTGATGTGGTAATAGTTGGTGTTGGCGTTTTTTTTAAGCACAATATTTTCTTTCTTTCTTTCTAGCTTTTTTCTGAAACATAGAAATGCTGTTGGTTTGGGGTATTCATTTTATAACCAACTACCTTTCTGACTAAATTCACTGTTTATAAGAGATTTTCAATTAGTTCTCTTGGATTATCTAGATATACAATTCTGTTACTTAAAAATAACTATCAGATTGTCTCTACTTTGGAGTTCTTAAACTTCTTATTTTTAAATCTTGTTACATCTAGAATAATGTTAAATAATAGTTGCAATATATTCCTCTTATCTCGTTGCCGGCTTTAATGGAAAATGCTTCTCGCGTCCAATCTTAAACATGACGCATTTTAAAACTGAAATGTGTTTTTATCATGTCAATAATGGATGTTGAAATTTATTAAATACTCTTTTAGTCTCTAAGAAGGGTCATGTGGTCATTCTTCTGCAGCCAGTATGAAAGGTTTCTCTAATATCAATAAAGAGTTTGTGTGACAAAGAACTTGAGGGTCACTCTGTCTGGTTCAAGTTCTAGATCTCCCAATTGCCCACTTAGCAACTTTCTTAGCTTTTCTGTGCCTTTGTCCCCTCCTTTATAAAACAATCAACCAGGGGTGCCTGGCTGGCTCAGTTGGGTTAAGCATCTGCCTTTAGCTCAGGTCATGATTTCAGGGTCCTGGGATTGAGCCCTGTGTCAGGCTCCCTGCTCAGCGGGGGTCTGCTTCTCCCTCTGCCCCTCCCCCTGCTTGTGCTCTCTCTCTCAAATAAATAAATAAATAAATAAATAAATAAAATCTTAATAAATAAATAAACAAACAAACTTATGTATTTATGGGAGCAAAGAGTGCAAAGCTGGATGCACTGCTGTAAAAGTTAATAACACACATGCAACTCTACCCCCAGAAGATCCCCACATCCTCCTCCCAGCTTCAACACTACATCCCTCCCACACAGGAAACCACCGTCCTCCTTGCTAACAGGTTGTGGTGCACTATGGTTTTAAGGTGCTACTAATTCTGATTTGTGTATCAACATTATGCTGTCTTTGTGGAAAAGTTTGAAAGACTTTCTTTTCACTGTGAAGTTGAACCATACCAAATTGCAAATATTCAATGTTTTGGAATTACAAAAATAGCAATTACATCAGAAAAGATTTAAATAATGGAAGGACACCCAAAAGACTCAATATTTTTTAAGTGGCAACACTCCTCAACTTGACCGAGAGATATAACACAGTCTGTTTTGGAATCCCAGCTGTATTCTTTATAGAAATTAACAAGCCAATCCTGAAATTTATATGGAAATGCAAGGGACCCAGAATAGCTAAAAGCAGCTAGAAAAAGAACAAAGTTGGAAGACTTACATTTCTCAATTTTAAAAGTTACCACAAAACATAGTAATTAAACAGTTTGATAATAATGCAAGGGTAGACACATAGATCAATGGAATAAAACTGAGAATACAGAAGTAAAACCTCACATTTGTGATCAAATGATTTTCAACAAGGATGTTAAAACAATTCAATGGGGGAAAGAAAAGTCTTTCCAACAAATGGTGCTGGGACACAGGGTATTCAAATGTGAAAGAATGAAGCTTGATCCATATCTCTTTCCATATACAAACCATAACTCCAGATGGATCAAAGACCTAAATGTAAGGGCTAAAAACTATAAAACTCTTACAAGAAAATACAGGAGTAAATCTTTATGACCTCAGATTTGGCAATGATTTCTTAGATATGACACTGAAAGCACAAGCAACACAACAACAAAATAGATTAATTGAATAGATCGATTGGACTTCATCAAAATTAGAAACTTTGTGCATCCGAAGACACTACCAAGAAATTGAAAAGATAACCCATATAATTTAAGAAAACCTTTGCAACTCATATGTTTGATGAGAGACTTGCATCTAGAAATTAAATATAAGGAACTCATAACTCAAGAATAAAAAGACACGTAACCCAAATAAGAAATGCGCAAAGGATGGGTACGGACAGTTCACCGCGAAGATATACGAATGGCCAATAGTACGTGAAAATTTGCTCAACGTGATCAAAGCTACAATGAGATATTACTCATCACACTAGGATTGCTGTAATCAAAAAGACAGATAATAACGAGGACTGGTAAGAATGTGGAGAAGTTGGAACATTTATATACTGTTGATGGGAACATAAAATGGTGCAGCCACTTTGGAAAACAATGTAGCAGTACCTCAAAAAGTTAAACATGGTTACCACAGGGATCCATCAACTCCACGTCTAAATAAGTATCTGCCCAAGAGAAATGGAAACATTCATCCAGGCAAGAACTTGTGTATAAATGTATTTAGCAGTTCTGTTCATGATAGTCAGGAAGTAGAAATAACCCAAATGTCTATCAACTGATGAGTACATAAATGAATGGAGTATATCCATTCAGTGGAATATTATTCGGCCATAAAAAGGGATGAAGTACTGGGGATGTCTGGGTGGCTCAGTAGGTTAAGCGTCTGCCTTTGGCTCAGGTCATGATCCCAGAGTGCTGGGATCGAGCCCTGTGTTGGGCTTCCTGCTCAGCGGGGAGTCTGCTTCTCCCTCTGTTCCTTTTCCTACTCCTCCCCCTGCTTGTGCTCTCTCTCTCAAAGAAATAAAGAAACCTTTAAAAAAAGGGGGGGGTGAATTACTGACACACACTACAACATGAATGAGTCTTGAAAACATTACGTGAAGAGAAAGAAGCCAGGCAGAAAAAAAAATCACATATTATATGACTGACTCCATTTATATGAACTGTTCAGAACAGGCAAATCCATAGAGACGTGTAAATTAGTGGTTGCCTAGAGTATGGGTGGGGAGTTGGGGGCCTGGGAGGTGATAGTTAAAGGATATTGGGGTTTCTTTTTGAGGTGATAAAAGTGTTCTAAGATTGTGATGGTTGCACAACTCTGTGAATATACTAGAAACCACCGAATAGCACGCTTTACTTTTTTTTATTGCAGTTTTAGTCGACACATAACGTTACGTTAGTTACAGGCGTCCGTGAGTTGTACAATTTAGATGTGTGAATTGTACGGTATGTGAATTATATCTCAATAAAGCTATTGCCAGAAAAAAAGGCAATTTCATATGGTTCAACCTATATTTGACAGTTGTCTTCAATAGCCCTCGCAGACTATGGTATGGCCTGAAGTTTTTTTCTTGATTTTTAAGATTTATTTATTTGAGAGAGAGAGAGAATGAGTGGGAAGGGCAGAGGGACAGAATCTCAAGCAGTTTCCCCCCTAAGCACAGAGCCCCAATGCAGGGCTCAATCTGACAACCCTGAGATCATGACCTGAGCCGAAACCCAAAATTGTACGCTTGACTGACTGCGCCACCCAGGCGCCCCAGTATGGACTGGAGACTTGATTGAGCTTGTGTCTGAGGCCTGGTCTTCTGTATGGGAGAAGAAAAAAGAACCAACAGAATGGGAAGTGAAGGAGCAGGCCTGAGGTTGATGGATGGACCCAGCGTCTGGGTGGAAGAAATCACCTTGGAGGGAGTCCAGTCTCTTTTCCATAAGACCAGAGGAAGGAGGAACAGATGAGGTCAGATACTAATTAGTTGGTGGTGTAGGGAATTATTTTCCTTCCTGGCCTCGATTTTCTCAGGAAAGGAGGCACAATCATTTGCAAAAAGGAGAGGAGAGAGGGCAGGAGGGTGGGTTTGAGGAGAGGGGAAAGTTGCTGAGAGTTTAGTAAGGGGAGAGGGAATGGGTGGGGAACTCAGGGGGGACATGGGGAGCATCAGGGGCCCTGTGGCCAGCAGAGGAAGGAATTCTGGAGTGGCAGGAGACCCAGCTCCTGAAGGGTTCCCCTCCAGTTCCCTGCAGCCCTGTTTTGGAGCCACCTCCTCCTGAGTCATCTCTGCTTCAGGCCAGACAACCCCAATTCTTTCAATGTTACTCATACATCTTGGCATTGGGCCTCTCACTCTGGACAATCTCCTGTGAACTGTCTGCCTTTGGCAACCTTCCTCCCAGAACTGAATGTTCTTGCCCTATGAGGACTGCTCCAAGTCCACCTCCCGGGTTCTGGGCCCTATGCCTTCATTAATTCAGCCTGGGATGACCAGATTCCATTTGGCAGCCTCCTGGCATTGGGTCAGTGCCAAAGAAATCCAAATAGCAGAGGGAGATCTGTGTGATAATGTGTCAGTCCTCCTCATTAGCCACAGGAAATGGTAGGGTGGGAGGAGACCAGAGCTTTGTTAGAGAAGCTGGAAAAGATGGTTAATGTGTTGAGAAATGGAGAATGTCTAATGGTGTGAGATCAGGGATCAGGGATGGAAACTCAGAGGTGGGATATTCCCTGGGGCCAGGATCTCATTTGGTAAGACTGGCTGGATAGGCTCAGCACCCATCACCTTGAACCTAGTTACTGAGCACAGCCAACCAAGCACCTCTACCCTGGAGATCCATAGCCAATGAGAGTTCAGGAATGCAGCAAGAGAATGGGAAGAGTGTGAGGGAAATCTCCAGGACACCTCAAAAATATATATTTTTTAAAGATTTTATTTATTTATTTGTGAGAGACAGTCAGAGACAGAGAGAAAGCATGAGCGGGGGAGGGGCAGAGGGAGAGAGAGCAGCAGACTCTCTGCTGAACAGGGAGCCCGGGGAGGGCTGGAGCCCAGGACCCAGGGATCCTGACCTGGAAGGCAGCCACTTAACTGACTAAGCCACCCAGGAGCACCCCCCCCCCCCAAATTTTTTAAGTAATCTCTACATTCAATGTGAGGCTTGAATTCATGACCTGAGACCAAGAATTGCACGCTCCACCAACTGAGCCAGCCAGGTGTCCCTCTGGGACACCTTTGTCTCTTAAAAGGGGGGAAGGGGCAGGGGGAGAGGGAGAGAGAGAATCTGGCTGGCTCCCCGCCCAGCGTGGAGCCCAACAGGGGGCTTGACTTCATGACGCTGTGATCATGACCTGAGCCGAAATTAAGAGTTGGGCGCTCAGCCGACTGAGCCACCCAGGTCCCCCGGCAGGGAGACCTTTTGATGTCAGTTATTATCAGATACTGGGTTACTGCTGGATTAAAGTCTCTGGACGCCAGGAGGTATAGGGTCCCTGATTCTAGAAGGGGCTGGATAAAGTGTAGTGGAGGGAAAATAGCGTTTGGTGTCAGGTCTAGATTTAAAAGCCTGTCTCGGGATGCCTGGGTGGCTCAGTCCGTTGAGCGTCTGCCTTTGGATCGGGTCGTGATCTTGGGGTCCTGAGATTGAGTCCCGTGTTGGGCTTCCTGCTTAGTGGGGAGTCTGCTTCTCCCTCTCCCTCTGCCACTCCCCCTGCTTGTGCACGCTTGCACGCACATGCATGCTCTTTCTCTGACAAATAAATTAAAAATCTTAAAAAAAAATGTAAAGCCTGTGTCTGCTACTTATTTTCCATGTGACACTAACATTTGCCATGTTCCAGCTTTGCCTGAATCTCGCCTGGTCATCCTTCAGGCCTCAGCTGGCTCTTTTCTGTCTCCTGCAAGACTTCCTGGGTCAGGTGTCCCTCTTCCATGCTCCCACAGTGCTACCCACTTTGCTTGTCCTCTGCATAGGACTAATCACACCACACCCAGAACTCTCTACCTGTCCGTCCCCCCACAAGTCTGTGGAGGCAGGAGGGCTGTCTTGCTTATCTTTGTGTCCCCAGTTCCAGGCACATACCAGGCACTCAACAAATACATCCTGATGGAATGAAGCTTTGAAGGCGACATGAGGTAATACTTATTTAGCCCAGGCCTCTCAGACTACACTAGCGGGGTGTAAAAAATAAGAGCATGAAAGAATATTTATCCCTTTCTATAACAGGTTCCTTGGCTCCCTTAATATTCTCCCCAAAGATGGTTGGGGGGAACCATTATAACAGTGCCTGGAACTGTAACCACCATGTAAGTATTTAATAAATATCCAGAAAATGCTCCACAAACAGTCCTTCTGGCTGCCCTGCCATGTTCCCTCTTTCCCACTCTTGCTGCCTGTGATGATCTCCCACTACTGATGATGCCAAAAATGGCACCTAATCCAATCTTGCGGGGGTCCAGGTAACCTCTGTGCATTGGTTAAATTGCATTCAGCCACATTCCTACACATTACTGAAATCATGGCTTCTCACACTTTAATGTACCTATGGATCAACTCAGGATGTTATAAATTCTGATTTGGAATCTGGGGCGGCCCTAAGATTCTGCATTTCTAAGAAGCTCCCAGGTGATGTCAATGCTATGGGCCCGTGGCTCACACTTACTAGACAAGGACCTAAACAGTAAGGATTTGTATTTCTCACAAATCTGCGAGAAGCAAGCATATAAACAAACATTAGAAAGAGGATGAAAAAGAAAAATGAAAAGATACCAAGAGGTAGCTAGTATCTACCATTGTTTTAACACGTTAACATTATCAGAGTCTGTGTCTCTGTGATTCTCTTGGCCACAAAATGGCTGCTTCAGCTCCGGCCATCAAGTCAGTGATCAAGGCAAAAAGAAGGGAGATGGATAAAGGGGAGGGCCAATTCTGAGTGCACCTTTTTAATACAAAAGCCAAAGCTATCCCACACACCTCTAGCAAAGCTCTGCTTATAGGTCATTGGCAAGAATGCCTTCACGTGGCCACCACTAGCTTCAAGGAAGGATGGGAAGGTGATTGTGCACAGTCCTGCCCAAAACAAAACAGGGAAGAATGAGAAGAATCGATATTAGGTAAGCAATTGGCAATTTCAGCCACCGTCTGTGCTTACGCCCAGAGACCTGTGTACACATCACTTCTTGTCACACTCAGATTACAGAATTAGTAAAATAGTATCTCCCTGCCTCCAAGGCTCCATGCTGTGTCTAAGGGGGGGATGGTGGGAGGATCATATGAGTGCTGGTCTCAGAAGTCTCACCTCTGACCCGTTATCTTTGAGCGCAAACAAACACTTTCAGCATGAATTCTTCCCCAGGAAGCTTCTCAAACTCTCAGATACATGAAGAGAGCAGTGGAATCCCCTCTGCACCCCTCCGCAGCCCCCACCGTCCCCCTTTCCCTGCCCCAATCAGCCATTCCCCTTCTTGAGGCAATAGCATAGTGACACTGCCTGGAGGGTGTTATGCTACACCCACACCCCCAACCTCATGGCCTCCCTCTATGTTTTGGCAAACCGATGAACCTCAGGCTCAAGGGGTGGAGCCTGTAACCGAGCCAGATCCATGTGCCCCACATCACTAAACTACTAGTGATTGGTTCAGGGCCAAATCAATCATCAGGTTGAAAACTGGCACGATCATATGCTTCAGCACTAGGAACCAGGGTCAAGGCTAAGAACGCTTCTGAACCATGCCATGTCCTTTGGAAATAAGATACTCTGAGATGTGAGCTCCTATGCCTGTATCTACCCCTTATTTTTATTCAGTGATGCATATTATTAGTCTCTTTAGCATTTTTGCTGCTCTGAGAGATGAGCTAAAGTCAGCAGAACTGAGTCCCCAGAGATCTGAGCTGCTGGGCACCCCCCCAACACACACACACACACACACACACACACACACACACACACACACACACACTGGCTGACATTACCAGTTGAAAGGCAGTCAATATGATGAGCCCAGCTACATGGTAAGGGGGCTACCCTCCTGGGAACATCTGGGCATGTTAACAGGGGTGTTTTCAGGGAGTGACCCCAGTGGCAGCCTCTTGGGCATCATGGCACCTAGAGGATCAGGAGAGGGCGTGTGGGGGTCAAGGAGAGATGTTCATCTTGGCCACCAAACCTCATCAGTGAAACCAATCACCAGAGCTAAAAAGACTCGATCCAGTGCTTGGGGGTTGAAATGCTGGAGAAGCAAACTTGCTTTTCCATGCTGCATGTCAACAAAGATGGCCACAGCTTTAGAAACTTCAGAAAGCCCTCTTGAAATCCCAAGAAGGTGACCGTAACTGAAAACCCAGCCAACTCTGAGGAAGTGGAGTGGAGTGGAGACTCAGAGAAAAAGAAGAGTCCTGTGACCTATGTACACCATGGTCCCTTGGACCATTTCATTTGGTGACACAATACAGCTGAAAGCACTGTGGCTAGCACAGGGAGGCATCGTACTCTGGGGTGATTATACACATGGCTCCAGCATCAGACAAACTGGAGGGTCCTTCCAGTGGACTCGTCCTTCTACTGGACTCGTCCTTCCACTACTTGCTAAGGAGAAAGCCAGCTTGGTGGGACAGGCCCAGCACGCTCGGGTGCCAGAAAAGTCACAGTACTTTGTGGGTTTTCCTACATCACATGGGAGCCCCAACAGTTCTGTGGACCTGTTGGAAGTGTCAGTTCAGCCATTAGTGGGTGCTGGGCCGGGGACAGCTCTCGGGTCTGGCTCTTGGATCACTGTAGCTAACACCATTGTCTGAGTCCACATGTTGGGTTTTTAAAGATGAGCGGCTTTAAGTGGCTTGGCTGCCCTCGTGCTGAGTGCAGGGGCCTTGGCTAGGCTGGAGCCCCAGGCCACAGTCCAAATGAGCCCATGAGGTCATTTCCCCTGGGGGCACTGCCACCTTCCCAAGTGTCATAAGAGGTGGGATGGAGGGGGGAGGGGAGTGTGGAAGGATGTGCCAGGTTCCGGCCCATTTCTAGTCCTGAGGGCTCCTGCTTCCCCTCCATCTAAGATACTTGTCTTTCTCCCCTCATCCTCAGAGATGACCCAACGTGTGTCCCACAACAAATAATATTTTGGAGAACAAAGCCAGAGATGGTGGTTACTTCTGCTTTTTTCCATACCAATCAAGCCCCTTCAGGTGAGAGAACACAAAGTCTGATTTTCATTTTAGAGGAAGGGAGGAAAAAATCCTCTGGGAACAAACTATGAATCCATAGCTCACTAATACATCCTGTTATCATATGAGTATGTTTATCATTTTTTCATAGTACTATTATTAAATTATTATTTTAAATATATAGCAGTTGGGAATGTATTTACCAATTTACCCTTAGGTAAATACAGCTTTGATTCAAATCTGAGATTTGTGATAAATGGTTCAGTGCAGTGTCTGGCACCTATTGAAACTGTGATAAATATTAGCTTTCTTCCCTGGGTCTTCATGAAGAATAATTCCTGGTGAGGTGTTAGATATCTAGGATTGGCTACCTCTTTTTTTTAAAGATTTATTTATTTGAGAGAGAGAGAGAAAAGGTGTGTGGGGGGGAGGGGCAGAGGGAGAGAGAATCTCAGGCAGACTCCCCACTGAGCGTGGAGCCCAACGCAGGGCTTGATCTCATGACCCTGAGATCATGACCTGAGCAGAAATCAAGAGTCAGAGGCTTAACCAGCTGAGCCACCCAGATGCCCCTATGGTTGACTACCTCTTAAATAAAGAGTGGAAATTTCAGAATTACATGTATAGTATGACACTATCTGTGTAATTAAAAAAAAAAAAGCATATAGCAAATAGTATATAGATTCTATACAAAAGGACCTGTTTGGAGAAACATCTGGAAGGATATACTCCAAACACACTGAATAAGGGCAGGGAAAAGAAGCCCAGGATTGGTGAGGGCGACCAAAGGGGACTTTACACTTAACCTGTCACATTTTAATTCTTTTTAATTTTTAAAAAAAAATTTTTTAAAAGATTTTATTTATTTATTTTTGAAAGAAAGACAGAGAGAGACAGAACATGAGTGGGAGGGGAGGGGCAGAGGGAGAGAGGCAGAGGGAGAAGCAGACTCCCTGCTGAGCAGGGAGCCCGATGCAGAACTCAATCCCAGGACCCTCGGATCATGACCTGAGCCAAAGACAGACGCTCAAGTGACTGAGCCACTCAGGTGCCCTAATTCTTTTTTAAAAGGAGAATCCATTCAAGTATTATGTATACAATTAAAATAGCATTCCAACAACTTAACTCACAATAAAAAAAAAAACAGACGTGGGTGAGAGAGTCAAGTGGCCCCAAGTAAGGGTATCCACAAAGCAGCCTTTGCTCTGCTTTTTGCCCTTGAGTCTTTTGCCCCCAAGGGGTTTCCATAACAATATTTGTTTGTTTGAGAAAGGAACAAGGAATCCTTTCTCTGAAATCTGGTTGACTCAGTGCTCCAAGTTCCAAAGATCTTCATGTTCTGGGTCTGTTCCTGTCCTCTGACAAACCCCAGGCAGGCCCTGGAGGTGATGACTATGGGAGCACATGGGGGAATGAGGGGGCCACAGAGATAGAGATCACGAAGATTGTGGTGAAAAGGCTAGCTGCTTCTTGAGGTCAGGCTTAACTATCTTTGATGAAGGAGAGTTGGAAGTAAGGCAGGGAGGGACAACCCCCCCCCAATAGGAAACCACCCTTAAAAGGATCTTACACCATGGTGGAAGGAGCCCTCCACCCTTTCCCTCATGATAGGTGACAAAAACCTGATTGGATGACAGGCACATGGAGGGTTAATCAGATTAAAACAACCTACCAACGAGCCCATAAAAACCCCTAGACTTAGAAACTCCGGTGGCCACCCCCTCAGGTCCCCTCCCTCTCCGGTAGCTTTGTACTATCACTCAGTAAACTTTGCTTTATTGCCCACCACTCTTCATCTGGTCTACCTCTTTGTCCTTTAAAGTGGTCTGACCAAAAGCTGCAGGCACTTAAGGAAAAGAAATCCTGTAACATCTTTCCCCTTTATTTTTAGAAAAGAATTTATTTTTAGAGAGCTAGAGAGAGCCAGAGTGAGTGGGGTGAAGGGAGAGAGAGAACCTCAAGCAGACTCCAAGCTCAGTGTGGAGTCCCACATGGGGCTCGATCTCACAACCCTGAGATCATGACCTGAGCTGAAATCAAGAGTCCAACACTTAACTGACTGAGCCACCCAGGCGCCCCTAGCTTCACCCTTTAAAAACCTTTATACTTCCTCTCATGGATACCTCTGAAAGATTTCACTCATCTAATCACACATAGCCTCCATAATGAATTCATTTTCTCTTTCCTTGTCTTTTCTAACACTACTGCTGGTAGCTGCTGAGAAACGTGACTTTGGACTCTACTAAGCATCATACAATCAAAAAGGAAAACAGGGTGTTGTTAAATGGAACTAGGTCCAGAAATAATGCCACCATGCCATCTTGGGTGGCTTACTTTTCATCGTTGACTTTTGGTTCCCTTATCTATAAAATGGAGGCTGAGTAAAATAATATTTGTGAACAGATTGGAATAATGCTTTGGGTTTTCATGTAATAGGCACCCAATAAAGACTCGGGTTATTTTATCATAATAGTAATTACTTTTGTGTCCCTAGTCAGCCACAGAATACAGAAAGGTACTGTTTCCTCAAAGCCCCTACTTTGAGGGGCATGGATTGGGAAACTCTGGCTAAGTAATTTCCCTTCCAACTCCTTATTCCTTTTCCCTTTTTAAAATTTTTCTTCACAGGATGGATCACCGTATCATCACAATTTAAAAAAAAATTTTTAAAAGATTTATTTATTGGAGAGTGCACGCATATGAGAGAGAGCACGCGTGCACAGAGGGAGAGGGAGAAGCAGACTCCCTGCTGTACCATATAACCAATTTTATACGTGTACTTATTCATTTTCTTTATTGTCTGTTTCTCTATTAAGATGTTGGCTCTGCAAGGGCAGCAATTTGTGTCTGTCTCATTCACTGTTGTATCTGCAGCAGCTAGCACAGTGCTGGCACACAGGAGCTCAAAAAAACGTGTTGAAGAATGAAGAATGAAGAAATATTCCTAATTTTCTCCCGGCTTGCCACATAGTCCCACAGTCTCAGAGCATTTGGAGTCTGAGGAATAATCCTCGACAATGTGTTAGCTTCCAGTCCTAGTGTCACCTTCACTGTCCTTGGTCCACGCCCACGCCAGACATCCTACAGTATGGCCCTGCCTCTATTCTTAAGTCCCGTTCACTTCCCTCACTGCCACCAGAGGGCTCTTTTTAAAGCATTTGATCTGGATTAAAGCATTTACTCTTCTCTGGAAGATCCTATGTTGCCTCTTGATGGCTAGTTTGGTCTCCAGGCTACATGTTTATACCAGTTAGGATGCTCCTGGGTTTTTGTTTTTGTTTGTGTTTTTTAACCAGAAAAACATACCTCCAGCTGGCTTAAACAATGTGGAAATTAATCAAATCCAATAAGGAGTCCAGATATGGAGTAGACTTCAAGTCTGATTTGACCCAGTGGCTCCTGCCTCACTTGCCTTGGCTCAGTTCCACCTAGATTTCGTTCACAGGCTTATAGAGAAAACAGCCTCAGTGCTGGCCTCATTTCCTCACCCAACAATGTCCGGAAGAGGAGGGACCAATGTATCTTGCACATCGTGAGCCTTTGTCTAACTCACTGGGCCTCAGTAGACTGAGTTGGGTCATTGCCTATCCTTAAACCAATCCTTTTCTCTGAGAAAACACCATACCTGGATTGGCAAAGGTCTAGATTTCTGAATCACTGATATAAAAGCTGAACTATCCGAACTGGTTTTTTATCAGTCAGGATTCTTCCTTTTCCTGCTTCCCTGCAGCTGAGGGTCAATGCCTCAAGGCCCTTCAGAATGTCAAGAGAAGATGTAGAAAGTGTGCTGAAGGGACGGCACAACCTCCTTTACGGTTTATTTCATTGTATCCCGTACACTATTGCTCTGATGATCACAGCTGCTATTTTGAATAAATGTGAGTAAATGAGTAAATGAACGAGTAGGGTTCCACCTGCTAGGAAAGAAAAGAAGGATGCCCAAGAAAGTTGGGACAGCCTACAAATCCATGGTGTCTTAAGGTTTGTTACAACTAGAGCCTAGGGTGGTGGGCTGGGAAGAATTTCCAGAAATTAGATCAAGTGAACAATGGATGTATATAGTCAGGGTTTTTCAGAGAAACAGAACTAGTAGGATGTATAGATTAGGAGATTTATGATTAGGAATTGACTCACATGATTATGGAGGATGAGACATCCAAACCCAGGAGAACCGAAGGTATTATTCTAGTCTGAGTCCAAAGGCCTGAGACTCAGCAGAGTCAGTGGTATAAATCCCAGCCTGAGTCTGAGTCTGAAGGCAGAACACTAATGTCCCAGCTTGAATACAATCAGGCAGAGAAAGAAAATTCTTTCTTATTCAGCCTGTTACTCTGTTCAGGCCTTCAACAGGTTAGATGAGGCCCACCCACACCAGGTAGAGCAATCTGCTTTTACTCACTCTACCAATTCCAACGGCAATAACATCCAGAAACACTCTCACAGACACATCGAGAACTAATGTTTAATCAAATATCTGGACATCTTGTGGCCCAGTCAGGTTGACACGTAAAAATTAACCATCACAGTGGGTATTAGTCAAATTGTGTGCATGACAAGGAGGTTAGACTTATCCTTTGGCCATTCAATTGTTCACATTTTCACTGATCTCCATTTACTTCACGGACTATGCTTGGAGGTGGGAATAGGAGGGGGAAATAATGCAGATATGATCCCTGACCTCAGGGAAGTAGGAGAGGGAATAGAGACAGTAGAGGGGGTATAGATAAATAGCTAATTATCTTGATGCTATCTCCTCTGGTAAGGCCCCTCTCACTACTCAACCTCTAGTTCTCCACGAAGACCGAGCATCTCCCTCCTCTGGGTTCCCAAAGTCCCTTGAGGTAGTGGCCATAATTCAGCAGATCTAAGAGTACTGCCCTAGGTGCCTGCACTCACTCATTTAAACCTCAAGCAGCTTTGTGCTGCAGGTGCTAGGGCAGTCCCCACTGAACTAGAAAGGTTAACTAACTTGCCCAAGGACACAGAGCTGGTAGGTGGTAGAGCTGAGACCTGAACCAGTCAGTGCCAGGCCAGAAGGCAGACTCCTAACCACCATGCTATGTAATGCCCCCAAGTGGCTCTCCCTATTTTACAGATGAGAAGACTGAGGCTCGGGCTCAGGGTTTGCCTAAGGCCATGGAGCTTAGGAGCTGAATCTGAATGCAGGCAGGCAGCAGAGGCCGAGCTTCCCAACACAGTCCCACACCACCCTGCAGAGCCCTCTGTCAAGGCACAAGGCATACTGGATAATGTGTACCCATCCGTGTTCCTGCCCCCACTCTCCAGTAGACAGGCTCCTCAAGACTAAAGACCCAATCTATTCTGCTCCTTTCTTCAGTACTGGCACAGTTTTGGCATTTAATCCAGTACTCAAGTGCTTGTTGAATGAATAAAACTACTAAAAAAAAAAAAAGAAGAAGAAGAAAGGATGAATGAATGAATGAATGAATGAATGAATGACTATTAGTGAAATTTCCAGACTCAGGGTACAACCTGTGCTTAGGGGGACTTAGAAATATTCTTCATAAACTGGGGATGCATGTGAGCCTCTGTGTCCTCAGCCGCAGGAGGAAACAAAACCCTTGAAAAGGAAGACAGAGAGAAAATGGGGCGTAGCAAGGATTCCGGGTTGGATTCCATGACGTCACCCTTAAGTTGGATGTCTGGGCTAGTAAACAAAGGCCGTTGTGACATGGGCCCTGGCTGGGCGGCCCACCCGGCCGGCGTGGGGGAGGCAGTTAAAGTGGCCTGCCTCAACCCTGGCCTCCGCCCCAAGCTTTAGCCCAGACGCCTCTGCATTCAGCAGGTATCTCGTCCAAGGGAAAACCAGGACAGGAAATCACGTTGCCATGGAGACCAGAGAGGCCCTTCCAGACACAGGGGAAAATAAACACGTTCTGGTTGGACTTAACCCCAACGAAGCCAGGGTAGCCTCACCTCCTAGTCTGAGAGGTCCTGCGTTTCACTAGAAATGCCCAGGGGCCTCTCCTTCAAGGGCCCTCGGCACCAAGGGCTGTGCGGCCCCTCCAGCCCCCTCCAGGTCTCTGGGGGCAGTGTCACCCCAGGGCTGAAGGAGGAAGCCATTGCTTTTGTCCAGACCTAAGACTTCCTCAGTCTGCTTCACAGCTAAGAGCTTCATGCTGACAAGGACTAATGCCCAGCACGTTTCTACACACTGTTGGTCTACAAACTCATTCAATCCCTCATGACAACCCAGTGAGAAAGGCCTTGTTAGTATTATCATGCCCATTTTACTGACAAGGAAACTGAGACACAGAGAGAGTAAGTGACCCACCCAAGGTCACCAGATAGTTGAGGGCGGCACCAGGATATGAGGCACTTTGAGATTTCTGGGGCAACAGAGTATATAGCACGCTGAAGCTTCCAAAACTAGCTGGTTTTCAGCAAGTTAAGTCACCTCTCTGAACCTCAGTTTTCCCCTCAGTATATAGGCACCTACCTTGAGGCACTGGTGTGGGGTTAAGTCTGATGCACATTTATTGAGCACTCACTGTATGCCAGGTACTATGCTGAGCCCTGAAAGTACAGTGGGAAGGAACACAGAGGCAGTCCCACGGTCACACAGTGGGCAGGTGCATTCAGAACAGGGGGAAGTGCCCTTCTGGAAGCTGTGAGGCAGGGAAAGAGTTGGCCCCTTGGAAGAGCTGGGAAAACGCCAGAGGGGCTGAAGTTCCAGCACCATGGAGCCAAGTGCCAGAAGCTGGATCACACAGGCTCATGGTAGATTTATCTTAACTGGAGGAGGTGGCATTTGTTCCCAGGCCTGACTCCAAGCGGCGAACACGGAAGAAAGTCAGGTTTCATGTGCCCTTCTAGGGGGTCTGTTGTGCCTGAAGGGGCCTCCACTAGGGTTTGGCTAATTACAGACTAAGGGCTAAACCTGGTTTGCCACTTGGTTTTTCTGATTTTTTGGTTTTTTAAAGATTTTATTTGAGAGAGACAGCGAGCACAAGTGATGGGGGAGGGAAGGGCAGAGGGAGAGAGAGAGGGGGAAGCAGCCTCCCTGCTGAGTAGGGAGCCCCACTCAAGGTTCCACCCTGGACCCCGGGATCATGACCTGAGCCGAAGGCAGATGCTGAAATGACTGAGCCCCCCAGCTGCCCCGCCGCTTGTTTCTGTATGGCCTGTGAACTAAGAATGATCTTAGAAATTTGAAGTCATTGAAAAAGAATCCAAAAAAATATTATTTTGTGACATGAAATTCTGTTATCAGTGTCCATAAATAAAGGTTTATTGGAACCCAGCCACACCCACATTGACAGATGGTCTCTGGCTGCTTTTGTCCTGGGAAGGCGACAGAGATGTATGGCCTGCAAAGCCAAAAATACTGAATGCTTGGCCCTTTACAGCCCTGGACGGGATGCCTCTGGCTTTGGGGAGCCGAGTCTCACTAAGGAGAGACGGTAACTCAGGACCTCTTCAGGGGAGTGAGGCCAGGAGGCAGCAGCCGTCTATGAGTCCAAGTGGACATGGTAACAATGAGCTGGGCATTCCACACTGTCACGCATGAAGCCTTCCCAACAGTACTTCTGAGCTAGGAACCAGGATTATCCTCACCATCCAGAGGGAGAAACAGGCCCAGGAGATGCTAAGGAGGCTGCCCAAGGTCACACAGCTGGTGGGGGACAGAGCGGGGACCTGAACTGGAGCAGTTCCATCCAGAATCAGACTTCCGTCCAGAATCAGACTTTCAGCCTGAGCTCTGCTCCCTCGCCCAGGTTCACCTCCATGGTGGCGTGACTGGTGTGGCTGGCGTGGCTGGCGTGGCTGGGGACTCGTCCACTGCACTGCACCTGAGTTACCACCTCACGTGTCATAGAGGCTGCAGGAGAGTCCACAGCTTTGCCCTGTGTTGGGGGAATTTCGACATTTGACAACAGGTTTGTGCTGACTGTTGCCTACTTGATGTTGGATCCAAGCTCCACAGCCCTGGAGAGCACAGAGTTCAGGAACCCTCAAAAACTGGTGTGACCTTGGGCAAGTTAGTTCATCTCTCTGAGCCTCAGTTTCCCCCACTGAAATGTAAGTGCCTGCCTTAAAGAATGGCTATGAGGGTTACATTTATTGAGCATTTACTATATGCTGTATGGCTTATGCCTCGGAAGGCCAAATGTACAGACGATTCAAAGGGCTACTTTGCCCTCTGGCTTCCCATTGGTTAGAACCCAGAGGGAGTTCCAGAAGGTGACTGGGGGGGCAGGGGAGGAAGAGAGGGCGGTTAGGATATTAAGTTGCCAGCTTCCGGGCACCTGGGTGGCTTGGTGGGTTTAACGTCTGCCTTCAGCTCAGGTCATGATCCCAGGGTCCTGGGATCAAGTTCTACATTGGGCTCCCTATTCAGCAGGGAGTCTGCTTCTCCCTCTCCCTCTGCCTCTCCTCCTACTCTTAATCAATCAATCAATCAATCTTAAAAAAAAAATTGCCAGCTTCCTCCCTGTAGGGTCTCCAGGTGCCTTAGAAGGACAGCTCTTGTCAGGCAGCCTTCTCCACCTACGCTCTTTGGTGTCTGGGTTATGGTACTTCACCACTCTTCTGTCGGCCTCTGCAGGCCTCGGGTGATAACAGGGCCTGCTGTACTTAGTCCTGGAGGATGCCTGTGGCGTTGCGATACCCTACCACCCCTTTGGGAAGAGTCCCTTTATTAAATGCGTCTCGAATCCCCTAATTTGAGTGTGCCTTCTCTCTCCTGCGGGGACCCTGACTATTGTTCTCTTCATTTACATTGGTTTCCCAACTGTGCGGGGTAGGCTCAGTGCATTGTGCCTGGTCTCTGGCTCCCCAATATGATACTGATAGTTGAGGAGCCTTTGCAACCTTATATCAGAGATGAATTATACTCTGCCCTGCTGGCAGCGTGGGGGACATAGGCACGTGTGCCCACCAATGGGTAGGAATGTAATATAGTAGACTGTAAATGCAGAGGGCTTTGGCAACATGTTTCAAGATTTTAAGACAGCCCCTTTGACTCTATGACTTCATCTTTAGGAATCCATCTCAAGGAAATAATCATACTCGTATGAAAAGATGTCCTATTGCGGAATCAAACCAGTTGTCCACTGGTAGTGACTACACAAGTGAATGCACTCAATGGACATTTTTTGAGTTAGTGCTAAGCTTCAAGCATTGTGCTAACCCCTAAAGATATACAGTAGTAAAGCATAGGCAAAAAAATTTTTAATAGTTCCACATGTATGAGTATAGAAAGATGCCCACAATACAAGGGTAGTAGAAAAAAATATAGGCTAAGTGAAATAGGGTCCCATTTTTATTCATTAGGTTTAGAAAAAAGTATGGAAGAATATAGAACTGTTCATAATGGTTAACTGGGGGGATGGAGTTATCATGGACTTTCATCTTTTATTTCATACAGTCTGTATTACTTTTTATTGGAATAAACTTTACTAATTAAAAGAAATTTCCTTTTTTTTTTTTTTAAAGATTTTACTTATTTGAGAGAGAGAGCATGAGCAGGAGGAGGGGCAGAGGGAGAAGCAGACTCCCCGCTAAGCAGGGAGCCTGACGCAGGGCTCCATCCCAGAACCCTGAGATCATGACCTGAGCCAAAGGCAGACACTTAACCAACTGAGCCACCCAGGTGCCCTGAAATTTCCATTTTGAACAGCAAATCCTCATGCCTGTTTCCTTGCTTTTTAGAGTAATATTTACCCTTTTCATTACAAAAGCTATACATAAATACATTCTTCAAGTTAAAATTTCAAAAACTACAGACAGAGTTGAAGTACTTCTTAAGCACCCCGAGGTAACCACTGCTATCTGTGGATATGTTTACCTTCAGAATTACTTTGCATTTTACATGCATTTACATACACTTACATGTAGCTATAGACAATATATTGTGTGTTATGTTGGATTTTGTTTTCCTTTACATGAGTGATACCCTACAATTAAGTATTACTCTGCACTCAGCTTTTAAAAATCCAATGTCTTGAAAGCCTTTTCACATTAGTATAGATGGACTTATCTTCTCTTAACCACTCCAGAGTATTAATTGTATGAAAATACCACAGTTAACATAGGCTATTAGCGGGTTTAGAGCTTGCAATTTGAAATTAAGCCTTCGGTCATGTATTCATTATCTATATTTACAGAACAAATCACTGTGGAATTTAGCAGCTTAAGACAATCAGTAGTTATTTTCTTACAGTTTCTGTGGATCACGGTCTCCCACAAGGCTGTAGGCAAGGTGTTGGCTGGGACTACAGTTTCATCTGATGGCTCAAGTGGGGAGGAATCCAATTCCCAGCTCACTCATAGAGTTGTTGGCAGGTCACCTTGCTGGCTGTTGGCTGGAGGGTCTTCCTCAGTTCCTTGTCATGTGGGTCTTTCCATTGGATAGCTCAAACATAGTAGCTGTCCTCCCTCAGAGAGAGCAAGTAAGAAAAGGTATGCAAAATGGAAGCCAGTGTCTTTTTGTCACCTAATCTTAGAAGTGACATTCTATTGCTTCTTTGGCATATTCAATGCATTTGAAGTGATTCACCAGGCCAGCCCAGGCATAAGGGGAGGAAGTTATATAAGGGCATGAACACAAGAAGGCAAGAATCATTGGGAACCATCCTGGATGTTATCTACCATTGGAAAGGTAATCCAGGATTCATGTGAACCATGGATATAAAGAGAGAGAGAACAGAGGAAGCACAACCTGTTCAAGGCAGGGGCTGCCTTGAATTCAACAAATACGTTCTGAGCACCCACTTTGTGCCTAGGCACTATCCTAGGTCCTGGGGATAAAATGGTGAAGAAGACAGACCAAGTGAAGACAGACCTCATGGAGTTTATGTATAGCAGAGGCAAGACAAGGCAACTAGAGAGATTATGAGCATAAGGAACAAGAAACAATGGTCATGCAATTAGTAAGTGATTTCACAGGGAAACTCACAACAGCCTGTGACCAGTTGGACATGGTGAGTGAAGAGGAGGGAGTTCAGGATGACTCCCATGTTTCAAGGTTGGGTAACTGGTGGACTCTGGTGCCTCTGCCTGAGAGGAAGAAAACCAGAGGGAGAACAGATGTAGGGAAGGATAGTAAGCCCAGTGTTGGACATGTTGAGTTTAAGGAACGTATGGGACAACCAGGTGATATTTGAGAGTCAACTGGACACCAATGTAGGAACTCAGAAGTGATGCCCAAACTGGAGACAGAAGATATGCATCAGCAACATAATGGTGGTATTGAAAGCTACATTAATGACTCTAGAGAGCATAGAAGGCTGGTGGAATTCTGACAAGTGGGAACACCTAAGGGGTGGGGGGAAAGGAAAGAGAAGGGCAAAAGGAAGGAGGAAAAGGGAAAGAGAAGAGAAAAGAGCAGTCAGAGAGACAAGGAGGGGATGCCACGGATTCTGCAGGAGAAAAGAATCAGAAAATAAAGGAGGGATCAGATATGTCCAACAGGGTCAAGAAATCAAGACATGTCCCTTGGCGCCAAGAGAAGGTCATCGGTGACCGTGATGAAGAGTTTCAGAAGTGGTGAGTGGGAAGAGGAGAAGATTGAGGAGCAGAGATAGTGAGTGCAAATCACCCTCGACTATTTTCACCCCATTGGCACATATGTGACTTCTGAGGCATTATCTGAATTAAATGTATATCCTTGAAGTTATTTTAGTGTCTGGAAGGCTGCCAGAAATTCCTTTTTCATTCAGTCCTGTTGCTGTGGTTGGGAATCATTCCATTAAGCAAAAAGAATAGGATTGCTTTCGACAGGTGGGGAAAGAGAAGGAAGGAAAGCCAGGGTGGCACACCCTTCTTGAGCTGCGATTGTGAGGCTGTGTGACCTCCAGTGAACAGAGAAGGGAAGGTGACCAGGAGCACTCTGGTGGGTGTGGTACGAATTCCTGGATCCCACATGGGTACTCAACATCCCATATCTAACATGAATCTTCTTCCAAAGCTGAAATGCATTCGTATCCTTTAGTAACCTGGAATCTTAAGAAATTCAGGCATTTATTATTTAAGTAGGAGGAATCATAGCTTTCCTCATGCGAAATGTCTTCATGTACTTCTCTTGCAATTTCCATTTGTTCTCTCTGTCCACCAGAGAGGCCTTGCTTCTTTGATCTCCCCTACCCCTCTGGGATCAGAAAACTGCATGGAATTGGTGATGTTGGTTGGAGAACTGGAGTGGATTAACCAAAATGGTTAGTTTGGTAGCCTTCCCATAACCTTCTGGTGATCCTTTCTAATAAAGTTTATGGAAATGATTGCTCAGATTTAGACCAAGGCATACGTGTGTGTTGGGAGAGCAGTGTTTTCAGAAAACATTCATGCTTAAAAGGATTACGTTTCAGGGTGTCAGCTTGTCACAATACACTGAACAGTGTATCTGCTTCTGTGTGTCACTGTGTTGCAATGGAGAGGAGAGGATACTCCATGTTCACCGATTACCATTACAAGGCTCTGTTACTTGCAAAATCCTTTTCTAGTTAGTCTCAGATTACTAGTTCCACCCAGGAAAACTGGTACCTCCCTGTTTGAGGGCCCACCAAATCATTTACTACTATTTTACTTTTGAATCACCTAAGGGTTGGAAATAAAAAGTAAACCAGTGGTAAACCTTAGCATTCTTACCTGAATGGCTTTCTGTTGGGAAGTAGCATTTAGAAAGAGGTACCCAGGAAGATTTTAGAACTAATTTGCCCATGGCATTTTCATCTTTACTTGCCTTCCAAATAATCATACTCCCACAGCTATTTTGTTTTTATTTTTTAAATATTTATTTATTTACCTACTTACTTATTTATTTTGAGTAAAGTGACAGAAGTTTATTAAGTGGAGATACAGAAAAAGCTCTCAAGAGTGAGAGAGGTCCTGACAGGGTTGCCCTGTTTTGTTTTGATTTAAACCACCTTCCCCAACCCCCATTTCATTTTATTAACCCATGTTCAGAGACTGACCTGCATTTAGGATCCAAAAACAGCTAAGTTTTGCAAAATGTTATTGTCAATAAAAATGATTTGCAGTCTGTAGATTTCAGTCTCTGGGAGAGACTCATGATGCTTCCAGGTCTGATGTGATGTCCCCTCAACCAGGCTTCGATCATCTACGACAGCACACCCTCCAAGGGAGTTTGTGTAGCCCCTCCCATCTTCTCCTTCAATTCCGGGGAGTGAACCTTTTTTGTGTTATATCATTAATTTTAGCTTTAAGATTCACTGCCAGTTCTTTCCCACCACAAGGAAGTCAGAACCTCCATGATCTGGTTCTTCTCTTACTTTTTTCCTTTCTTGATTAATTTCCTCTGCATTTCCCAAGTTCTTAGTTGTATTGATACACCTTTCTCCTGTGTCATTTCTGCTTTTCCTGCCCGGAGTTGCAATTTTGACGAAGTTGATCCTTTGTATTCATTTCTTCTTTTTACCCTTGGCTTTATATCTGCCCTTTTATCTCCTTGAGTCTAGACCATTTTTCAAACATGCTGCCTTCTTGGCAATAAATCTTTTGTTATCTCGAGAAACATTTTCTTCTGAGCTCTTTGATCTTTGTAATTCGTCTCAGGCTGCTAAATATTTTCACAAATCCCCAGGTTTTATTTTTTATTCATTGGTAATCTATTAGTTTACTTTTTTGATCTACATATGTGTTGCTGGAATGTCTTCAAGATTGAGTAGATGTTTCAACCAATACAGATGGCCCCTGATTTTTACGATGGTTCGACTTGGATTTTTCGACTTTACACTGGTGTGAAAGCCATATGCATTCAGTAGAAACTGTACTTCAAAATTTGAATTTGGATCTTTTCCCGGGCTAGGGAGATGCGGTACGATCCTCTCTTACGATGCGCGGCAGTGGCCGCCAGCCACAGTTCCCGGTTGGCCGCAGAATTACTTTAATACTTTTCAGGCTTGTTAAGTCTAGTGTTGAAAGTAAATTTTGGACTTGGTGCCTTTAAGAAATACTCTCGGTAATATTGCTAATGTTGATGTTGTTATTGATAACTGCAGATATTTTGATGCTACAAAAATTATAGACTATAGCTCCCAACTTCCCTTCCTAGGCTGCACCCAGAAATATGTTTCAAGTGGTATTTGATGCCAGACTCTGCTGCTAAGAATGTAGTCTAAAGTGGTTGCAATGTAAGCTGCACAGAAGCGGGGACTTTTGTCTGTTTTCATTCATAACTGCATTCCTTTAGCCACTGACAGTGACATAGTTGTCTCACAAAAATATCTCTTGAATGAAGAGTTGAAGGGTTTTTCACTGCTTGGACAGTGGGATTCTCTCACCATGTCAGAACCTACTTCCTTATCATTACCGAGTACATGGCCCCCTGCAAAGGGAACCCGTTGGTATCTCTAAGGTGAGCAACAGAACAGGGTTCTGGATCACAGGCTTTGAAGCCAGGTGGCTCAGGTCAGAGTTCACTTCTGATACATAATAGTTAGCTATGTGACCTTGGGCCTTGGACGAGTTACTCAACCTTTCTTTACTTTTACTCACGCTTATTATGAAAAATTTCATGCACAGAGAAAAGTTGAAAGAATAGTACTATTACGACCCATGTGATATGCTACTGATAACCTAATGATGAACCACCAGGTTTCAACAGTTGTTAACATTTTGCTATATTTGCTCTGTGTGTGTGTGTGTGTGTGTGTATGCGCGTGTGATATTATAACAAAAATCAATATTTGGTCTTTGTCCCAGGTTCCTGGCACATAGCTCCTAAAACCCCTGGATCCCT
The DNA here is from genome assembly GCF_023065955.2 of Ursus arctos. Taxonomy (NCBI): domain Eukaryota; kingdom Metazoa; phylum Chordata; class Mammalia; order Carnivora; family Ursidae; genus Ursus; species Ursus arctos. Next base: position 84,194,245 of record NW_026622874.1, on the reverse strand, counting down.
GGGAATGGTAAGTGTGCCTTTTGTATGCTAATGAATGACTGCTGCCTGAGGATCCCTAGATAGCTCCAGGACTGGGGGCTGGTCACCAGAAAGACCAAAGCACAATGAGATGGTTGGAACTTTCAGCCCCATCCTGCCACATCTGGGGAGTGGAGAGGAGCTGGAGATTTGAGTCTGTTGCTAATAGCCAACAATTTCAGCAATCCTACCTATGTGATGAAAACTCCTGCGGAGTTAGCAAACACCCTGAGAGGCTGGGAGGGCGGTGCACCCCGAGAGGACATGGAAGCTCTGTGCCCTTCTCCGCTACCCTGCCCTGTGCATCTGTCCATTTGGCTGTTCCTGAGTTGCACCCTTTGTAATACACTAGCAAATATAAGTACAGTGCTTTCCTGACTTCCGTGAGTCATTCTAGTGAATAATCAAACCTGAGGAGGGGACTGTGGGGACCCCTGAATTTATAGCCTGGCAGTCAGAAGTAGAGGTGACAGCCTGGGGCTTGTGACTGGTATCTCAAGTGGGGCAGTCTTGTGGGACCAACCCCTTCACCTGTGGGGTCTGCTCTGACTCCGGGTAGTTAGGGTCACGATTGAATTGAATTGTAGGACCCCTCATTAGAGTCCAGAGAAATCAGGGAATTGGCTATTAGAAGACATCACAGAGTAAGTATATGTACAAGTGAATTACAGGCATCATGACATTTCTCCCCTAAATATTACAGCCAGTGTCACCTAAAAGTACATTCCCCTACATAAGCACGACACTAGTATCACGCTTAGTGACAATTAACAGTGATTCCTAATGTCATCTAGTATGCAGTCCATATTCAAATTTCACCAAGTGTGCCTCAAATGTGTTTTATACTGTTTTAATTTTCCATATCGGGACTGAATGTAGGATCGCAAATTGCATTTGGTCCTTAGTCTCTTTACTCTTCTTTTTTCTAGGAAAGATCCCTACCCTTTCATAAATGACATCAGTATTTTTGAGGAGTCCAGGACAACTGTCTTGTAGGATGGCCCATGTTCTGGATTTGTGGGGTTCCTCTTCCTTGGGTTGAGATACTTGTCTATGTTTTATAATCCCACCTGCGAGCTGGGTGCAGGAACAGTAGCTGCCACCTGGCTAGTACATGCTACAGCATAGTTGATGCAAGGCTTATGTACAATAATGCTTGCAAGTGCTTAGTATGTGCCTGGCACATAGTAAATGCTCAATAAATGGTCTGTTGTCATCATCGGGATCAACATCCTTATCCTCATCTGCATCATCACCACAACCCTCCTCAGTGCCCAGGCTCCCAGCTGCTTTGACATGGGAACTTTTCTGATTCTTTTCTCACCTTTCTGGGGGTATTTTGTGCTCATCTTGACCCTGTTCTTCTATCCAGGAGAACCTACTCGATGAGTCCTAAACCACACGAATCTCTTAACTCTTCCAAGGACTGGTGTTTCCCCTTACCTGTTCTCCTAAGAACACCCTCTTTTTTTTTTTAAGATTTATTTTTATTTTTGAGAGGTAGGGAGGGGCAAAGGGCGAGAGAGAATCCCAAGCAGACTCCACGCTGAGCACAGAGCCCAACATGGGGCTCGATCTCATGGCCCTGAGATCATGACCTGAGCTGAAACTAAGAGTCAGATACTTAACCTACTGAGCCACCCAGGCGCCCCAAGGGACACCCTCTTTTTGCAGAATCACAATCTTACTACCCCAAATGGCTCAGACAATAGTGAGGCATCAGCCGGTGCAATGCCCACCCAAGAAGAAAGGGGGTGCTTCGTCACTGTTGGCCCTCGCGGTGACCTTGGTCCTGAGGCTGCTGGTGCAGCAGCTGCAGTGCTGATGGAGGGATGCTGGGGAAAGGAGATTGGCTGGCGAGGAAGGTGAGGAATGTGCTGCCAGAACACTGGGCTCAGAGCCAAATGCTAATGATGATGGGGGGGGATGCTGGTACCCGCTGTCACCGTCATTTAAGGAAGTGTGGGGGCGGGGGCTGGTGGGAGTGGGGGAGGTGAGAGGAACAGGAAAGGTGAGAGGGACTGACAGGTTGGAGAAATCCACTTGTTCCCCTAGGGTCCACCCTCCCTTCAGACCCAAGCTGTCTGGGAGAAATTGTGGCTGTCGCCATAGCAACAGCCAGCAGCTGATGCGTGATGCACAGTGTCTTTATTAGAGAACCTCGGTCAAGCTTGTGCCAGTATTTTTCCACCTGAATCTCATTTCTTCAGTGAAAGGAGAGACCAGAAGCTGGAGATGGCATGGGTGGGGCGGGGGTGTTTGGAGACGGAGTAGAGATGGGAGGGTTCTCAGATATTCTACTGAAATTCTGGGGATCGTAGTAGATTGAAGAGAAGCAGCTTTTTTTTTTTTTTTACGTCGCCTTGATAAAACATAATTTAAATATTCAAATTGCTTCAGAATTCTCTTAAATTATACATGAATTGCTGAAGCAGTGCTCCCATTGCCTTTGGAAAGGTACAAGGCATTGCATCCTGGAAACCCTTGCGGGAGGAGTTGTCTGGTCGTGAGGAGCACAAACCTGGGAGTCAGACTGACCTTAGACTCGCAGTTCTGCAACTTCCCAGCCAATTAATTGAGGTCATTAAGCTTTAACGTCTCATCTGTAAAATGGAGGTAGTAAGAGTAGCTTGTAGGGTTGGGATGAGAACAAATGAGCAGATGCATATAGAATGAAGTCCAATACTTGACCCACATCAGGTGTTCGGTAAACGATTGCAACTGTCACTACCGTGACTATTTCTACTATTGCTACTACAAAACCACGCCTGGTACCATGACCGCCCCTGGTACTATTACTGTTTCTGCTCTTACTATTACTACAATTGCTACTGTTAGTACTCCTCCTTCCCCTCTTCTCCTACTGTCACCACGAGGGTAATGCAATCCGGCTGAGTAAAGGATTATGAATCACTGGCTACTCCCTCGTCTCCCACGGATGGTACTGGCGTGCTGAATTCGCCAGCACCTTTGTCAGGAGCTGGTGTCAAAGACTGGGAAGACCTGGTCGCTGCCCTCACAGACTGTGGATGTCAGACAAAAGCATGACTCCACCAACAACTAGGGAAGCCTATAAGCACTGGAGGATTTTTATTAGAAGAGATTGTATAGGTGATTCATTTCAGGATTTTGCCAAACTTATCACTCTACTACCCCCTCTCTACTTTTGTACTCTCTGAGTACCACCCACATTGGTATTTATTTAAGGTTTTCACCTTTAAATTGGTTCCTTTTTTATTGGCCAAATAAAGGTGGTTTTGAAGGAAACTTTATAGCGCCATGAAAAATGTAAACCTCGTATCTCTTGCCATGAAAGAAAGTAACTGTACAAATAAAAATGATGGAAACAATTCAGTGCTAATACTTTTTTCCTCCTGGAAGGTTTGAGACCCAGGCTCACTTTCTCTCTGTTAAAAAAAAAAAAAAAAGGAACAGGCCCTAGAACAGAGCACATCTCAGCTGTATCTAAGTGTTAAGGGGCCACCAAGGAGACAGGTGCATGTTCCTGGCGGAAGCAACAGCGTCAGTGAAAACATGGAGGCACAGGGCGGGATGATGTACCTTCGGGCACCTTGACTAGTTCAGTCACTGACGTGGGGTAGGAGGCAGGGAGGGGCTAGACTGATAAGGTCCAAATCACCCAGGCTTTCACAGTGGCACTAAGGGATTCAGATTTCATTCTCCAAGGGAAGCGCAACCATTGAAATATATTAAAGAGCAGAATGACAAGACAGTCACCATAGCTCTTGTATAGAAGCACTAACTGTGCACAGGACGTGGAATCTTCACAACTCAGAGGTAGACAATACCCCCGCCCCCCTGTTTTACAGCTGGGAAAACGGAGGCTTACCAAGGTTAAGAAGCTTGCCCAAATGTGGTAGATTGCAGAAAGGACCACAGCTCTCCAGCCCTCCCTGTGGCTGTCACCTTGCAAATGACTTTGCAGCTCTTGCCATCAAGAGAGGAATCTCTTTTCCCACCGCTGGCCTTGTGATCTTCTGGGCTCAAAGGAATGCAGGGGAAGGGAGGAAGGGCCCAGGCCATGCATTGCATGGTTCCAGCTGCGCTCTGGAACCCTGACATCACCATGTGTACGAGGCCTAGCTAGCCTTTTGCAGAACAAGAGAGACCAGGTGGAGAGGAGTCCGGTTTTTCTGGCTAAGACCCAGGCAAGTGACGGAGCCCAGCTAATATCAGCAAAGCCACTTCTCCAGCGTGCAGCTGACCACAGACACATGAGTGAGCCCAGACAAGCCCAGCACAGCCACCCAGCTGACCACAGACCCATGAACAATGGAGTGCGGTTATTTTCAGCCATTTTAGTAAAAGCTAACTAAAAAAACCAAGATAACTCGGTGAATAAATGCTCCAGTGAGTATTTGCTCCTGGGCTGTGCTCTTTTTTCCCCTTTTTCCCAGCCTGTGCTTTAAACACCATTTCTCAGAAACACTCAGAAAATTTCCAATTTACATTGGTGTGTGTCGTTTCTGCAGGACAACTGCTCGTAACTTTCCACTGATCGTGGGCCACACATCAGCTGCTTTGTACCAGAGGCATCTCACACGGATCTGATTGATACACCAGCAGAGCGTAGGCAGGGGAGGGGCAAAGAAAGATCTGTCCCCCCGAGAAAATTCCCTGCAAGTGGCACCTTCAATAATTCTTTTAAGACTGCAGTTCTCAGCCAGAGGTGATTTTCACCCCCTCGGGGACATTGGCAGCGTCTGGAGACATTTTTTATTGTCACAACTGGGAAGTGGGGTGCTAGTGGCATATGGGGGGTAGAGGCCAAGGGGTGCTGCTAAACACACATGCTACAATGCACAGACAACCCCCCAAAACAGAATGATTGGGCCAAAATATCAGCAGTGGTGAGGTTGAGAAACCCTGTTTGAGGGTAACCTGGAAACAAGAGCATTGCGAGGACTGTGATGGACACTTCTGAGCAATGGGTCTTAACCCTGTCCATACATTAGAGTCATCTATGGAATTAAAAAACAAACCAAAACAATGCCCAGCCCTGATTTCCAGAGACTCTGATTCATTTGGGGCAGGGCCATTTAAGACATTCTTTCCAGGTGATTGGAATGTATGGCTAGGGCAGAAAGCCACTGCTTGAGAAAAAGTACTATGACAATGAGTCATACAAAGAAGACAGAGAAATGATGCTTAAAAAATACGTTTGCCCCTTCTCCTCGTCCAAACAGCCTATCTACCCCTGTCAGGCTCCCCTGACGGTGGAAGCTGATGGGAACCCCCTGCACGATTCCCTCTGGTTCTGTGGCTTACCTCCGCCCCTCCCCGTTTCTGTCCATCTCCACTTTTGTTCCCCACCACCCTCGCCCCAAACGAACACTTTTTCTCTGATGCAAAACTATGTGCTCACAGCCAGCGTTTACAGAAAGCATTTCAGGACTTCTTATAGGCTTTTCTCGGAGATTTGGGGATTACAGGCAGGACACTCTGTCCACAAGAGTCTTCCGACATCTCCGTTTTCATTTGTCCCTCCCTTCTGAACCCTGTTCACTCAGCAGGCTTGGGATGGTCAAACCCTGCCCATTTCATAAAAAAGACCGGCTCTGGATCTGCCCCTGGAAGATGACCTCTAAGCCCTTGGAATAACCTGCAAGAGAAGAGTGTCTGTATACCTGAAGCCTTGGGCCCTGCCAGACAGTTTATGCGAACCTGTGATTCGGGGTGGGGACTCCGGGCCATGCTCTGTCCGTGGGACTTCTGGACAGGCTGGAGACAGGGTAATGAAGGGCAGTCACACAGTCCCGACGTGACTGACCCCCAGAAAAAGCTACAGACGCCAAGGCTTAGAGGAGCCTCCTGACAGCAGTCTGTGTGAGTTGACACACGTCACTGCACGGAGAATTAAGTGTCGTCTACATGATCCCACTTGGAGATAGGACCGAAAGCCAGCGCTTCAGTTCTGCCCAGGCAGCTTTTCCCTTTGCTGGTTTAACCTGTATCCTTTCCCCTAAGAAACGTTAACTGTGACTACACCAGCTTTTCTGAGTTCTGGGAGTCCTTCTAGAAAATCATCAAACCTGAGTGGTCTTAGGAACCCCTGACACATCTTCCCACTCCCCGCTTTCCACTTCTTCTGGAATGAACCAGAAGATGCTTCCGTCTGACTCTTGCAAATTCAGGGCATTTGTATTTCATACTCTAAGTAGTTTATAAAGAAATTTCTTTCAAATACATTCAGTGCTCCCCGTGGAAGTGATGTTGGTAAAAACAATTTTCTCTAGCTTATCTCCTTTTGCAAATATGCCTAGGAAGCATGTGTGTGTGTGCACACACACACTCACACACTCACAGTGGTCCTACCTTTACCAGAACCAGGACTAAGAATTACTTTACTGCCAGAATCTAGGCACTGTTTCCACTTACTGAAAGGCCAGTGAAAGAAGATGAAAAACAACGGGGAGGGCACCTCGGATTGCCTCTCTGCAAACAACGTGAGGTCTCTTCACCCCCTCGCACGGTAACTAATGGCTGCATAGATCTCATCACACGCCTGTACCATAATTTTCTAACCAGTCGTCTGTTGTTGAATAATTGCATTTCCAACATTTTTGCTTTTCCAAATAAAGCACCAGAGAAGATTCTTGCATTAGTAATCATTAGGCTCTGCTATAATTATTTTCTTAACATCAATTTCTACACATGGGATTTCTGAATGAAAGAGCACAGATGCTTTTTAAGATCTTTGATAGAGTACACCTTTTGCGGACTGTATCAATTAAAAATTCCACCAGTTCTATGTAAACACAATCATTTCCCTGTTTCCTTATCATACTGGGCATTCATTACTTGCTCCATTAATTAATTAACTGTTCTATCAATAAGTGGATGGTTAAATTATAGTACATTTATACTTCAGAATATTATGCAGTAAAGAACAAGGGAAGTTTCTGGAATATAAAGGTGGAGAGAAACAAAAAGACAGACTTTTCCTATCCTCATATAACAAAATGAACAAAAAATTGTCAAAATCTAGATTTAAAAAAAAAAACCCACCAGGAACATTTAGAAGAAGAGAGGGAGGTTTATGACCTCATGTTATGGCTTTAAAATGCCAAAGGAGGAAACAGAGAAGCTTCATGGACTCAACAAGCCGCTTCCACCCTGTATTCCAAGAAGAGGGATTGAAGAATGGGTAGAAAGTAAAGGTGAAAATGCAGAAACATCTGAGTAATATCGCCAGTTTGGAGAGTAGCCAACTGAGGGATGAGCCCCAGCCCGGAGAGAAGGCTCCCCTAGCCCCTGGAGGAGAAACCCCTTGCCTTCAGCTCGCTGTTCTAGCAGAGTGCTGGAAAACAGCGAGGGGCTGGCAGTGTTTTTCCCAGATGGCAGGAAAGCAGGAAAGGAGGTGTAGACTGGTTTCAACCACCTTACTCTAACTATCCCCTGTCATAAAAGGAACTGGAGAGACGAGGAGACAATAAAGAAAATAAATCAGATAAGTCTCCTGAGGGCAGTTGTGACAGGTGGAGGTACAAGGTGGCTGCCCCCCACCCCCACTTTTGGCAAGGAGGGGAGTGAGTGGGATCTCTGGAAAAGCTGGCTGAGACATTATCTAACATTGACAAATGAGGAAGTGGAGGTTTAAAATATTATCTAAAAGTGTAAAGGCAAGCTAAAATTATAAAGCTAAAAATTACCAGAAACACATAGATATAAAGTAATGTGAAGCAATGCAAACATAATGCTTGTATCAAATTGGCGAGAACAGAGAAAATGTTAAAAACAGAAAATAGAACATGAGAGAATTAAAACAAAGCATCTCTTATTTCAGTAAGTGTATGTGGAATTTTTTTTTTTTTTTAAGAAGCCCTTTAGGGGCACCTGGGTGGCTCAGTCGGTTAAGCGTCTGCCTTCGCCTCAAGTCACGACCTCTGGGTCCTGGGATCGAGCCCTGCATCGGGCTTCCTGCTGAGTCGGGAGTCTGCTTCTCTCTCTCTCCCCTTCTGCCCCTCCCCACTGCTTGTTCTCTCTCTCTCTCAAATACATAAATAAAATCTTAAAAAAAGAAGCAATTTAAAGAGAAAGACATTCAGATTGGGTCAAAAAAGCAAAACTCAACTTTTGGTTGAAAACGAAAGAATATGTCAAAGTTTCTCAGGAAGGTTGAAAGGTATGAACAAACACACGCCAGGTGAAGTTACCGAAAAGAAAGTTAGGTTCAGGACATTAATATCAGACAAAATCACATCCAAGTTTCAGTGAGGTAATAAAGACCTCTGGGGGGGATTTTATAATAACAAAGGGCTCATACTCTCCACAATTAGGCGAAAACTTCAATGATGGAGAAAATAAACAAAAACAACTTTAAAATAATCAGAGCATCAACTTTCAACACACACTAAGGACTAACAGACTTAACTGTAGCCCATCTCTCCCATGATAGATAAGGGAATTGAAAATAAAGACTTCAAGGACCTGAATGTATATTTAATAAAGCTAATTTTGTAGTTTTGTATCAAATGTTATACACTGATAATACAGAATGAACCCTTTCATGAGCCTGTGGAATTTTTATGATAATGGACTATATATCAGGCCACAAAGAAAATCCTAACAAAATTCAAAAAAGTACAAACAGTACAGACCATTTTCAAATCACAGTACAAGAAAACTCAAGGGGCGCCTGGGTGACTCAATTGTTAAGCATCTGCCTTTGGCTCAGGTCACGATCCCAGGGTCCTGGGATCGAGCCCCACATTGGGCTCCCTGCTCAGCAGAGAGCCTGCTTCTTCCCCTCCCACTCCCCCTGCTTGTACGCCCTCTCTTGCTGTGTCTCTCTCTGTCAAATAAATAAAATCTTAAAGAAAAGAAAAGAAAAGAAAAGAAAAAAACTAGACAACTTAGAGCAAAAGAAGAACGATTAGAAAATAACTAGAAGGGGGGCACCTGGGTGGCTCAGTCGGTTAAGTGTCTGCCTTCAGCTCAGGTCATGATCCCAGGGTCCTGGGGTCAAGCCCTGCATTGGGCTCCCTGCTCAATAGGGGATCTGCTTCTCCCTCTCCCCCTGCTTGTGCTCTTTCTTGCTCTCTCTCAAATAAATAAATAAAATCTTAAAATGAAAAAAGAATTAGAAGGAAAAACCTACCACCCATTGGGGTGGGGGAGAAATCTAGGGAGAGATCAAAGAAAAATTGTAAACCAGAATTTCCCCAGTATCTTGAATGATGAAATAAAGTTTAACAGATGGCAAAAACCTATGTCATATGGCTAAAACTGAGTTAAGAGGAAAATGCATAGCCTTAAACAAACACATTAGTAAAGAAGGCAATGAAATAAACAAATTCAGTTTGCAACTGAAGAAATTAGAAAAAGAACAACAAACTATCCTAAGAAGTCAGAAACAAGGAAAGAATTTTAAAAATGCGTGAATTTGAAAGCAAAACAAATCAAGAAAATGAAATTGGTTAATCCTAACCCTGAGTCTTTGGGATGGGGTCAGTTAGAGTAAAATGGATAAAATGGATAAAATCTGAGTTGGCTAATTAAAAAAAAGGAGGAAAGCACCAAAACCAAGATTAAAGATGATGTGCAAAGAACATCACACAGGGGAAATGAAAGGACTTAGCACCTTGCAAAACTTTGTGCAATTAAGTTTGAAAGTCTGGGGGTGCCTGGGTGGCTCAGTCAGTTGAGCGTACAACTCTTGGTTTCGGCTCAGGTCATGATCTCGCCATTGTGAGATCGAGCCCCATGTCTGGCTCTGTGGTCAGTGAAGAGTTGGCTTTGGATTCTTTCTCCCTTTGCCCCTCCCCACTCATTCTCTCTTTCTCTCTCAAATAAATAAATAAATAAATAAATAAATAAACAAACAAATAAATAAATAAATAAATAAAATCTTTAGAACAAATTGAAAATCTGAATGAAATAGATGATTTTCTAGAAAAATATAAGTAACTGTACCAAAATAAACATAGAAATCTTGAAACAATAAGCAGGAACAAAACGGAGAATGTTATCAACCAGCTCCCTGTGGAAAATCCGCCAGACCCTGAGGGGTTCTCAGAGGAATTCTTCCAATTAGCCAATAAACAAACAATTCTACTTCTATACAAATTATATCAGAGCACAGAGAAGGGAAAAGATGCTCATATTTTCTGTGAAAGCCACATCAAAACCTGAAAATCATGTCACAAAAACTATATACTAAGCTCATTTATAAATATATCTTAAATAAGATATTATTTTTAAAAAACCTAACATATTTTAGGAATGCAGGAAATGCTGAGTATTTGGAAATGTATTAATAAGCATTGATCTTCATAAATCTTCATTAAAAAATCGTAAAATAATCTTAAAAACTTAATCTAAAAAGTTAGCATAGAATTGACAAGATATTCTCAGATCTTTCTAAATCTCAACTGGATCTCTGGCTAAACCTCCTGTTTTATTTCCAATTTTGAAATATGCACTCTATTGTCCTTGATAAACAGCTCTAGAGTTTTATTGATTTCTTTTTTTTTAAGATGTAATTATTTATTTGACAGAGAGAGAGGGAACACAAGCAGGGGGAGTTGGAGAGGGAGAAGCAGGCTTCCCGCTGGGCAGGGAGCCCGACTCGGGGCTCGATCCCAGGATGTGTAGCTTGATCCCAGGACCCTAGGATCATAACCTGAACTGAAGGCAGATGCTTAATGACTGAACCACCCAGGTGCCTCAAGTTTTATTGATTTCATCAAAGATCTGGATCATGGATTTATTTAACATTTGTTTCTCTCTGTTGCTTAACTTTGTCATGTCTGCTTTATCATGCTTAATTCCATCTACCTGCTGTTTTACTTTTAGTTGTTTTCCTAACCTCCCCTTTTTAAGCTTTTTTTCCCCTCCCTTTTTAAGCTTTCATCTTTAAGTATTCTCTCCACCCAAAGTGGGGCTCGAGCTCATGACCCTGAGATGAAGAGTTGTATGCTCACGGACTGAACCAGCCAGGCACCCCTCATAACCCCTTTTTATCAGAAACATTTAAGGGGTGCCTGGGTCGCTGTCAGTTAAGCGCCTGCTCTTGGCTCAGGTCATGATCCCAGGGTTCTGGGATCAAGTCCCACATTGGGCTCCTTGCTCAGCAGGGGGCTTGCTTCTCCCTCTGCCTGCTGCTTCTCCTACTTGTGCTCTCCCTCTTTCTCTGACACATAAATCTTTTTCAAATAAAGAAATCTTAACAACAACAAAAAAAGAAACATTTCTTTTCATTCTTTTTTTTTTTTTAAGAGAGGGAGAGAAAGAATCTTAAGCAGACTCCAAGCCCAGCACAGAACCCAATGTGGGCTTGATCTCACAACCCTGAGATCATGACCTGGGCCGAAATCAAGAGTTAGATGCTTAACTGACTGAGACACCTAGGTGCCCCTCTTTTCATTCTATCTTAATAAAAGCATTTAAAATTATGATTTTGCTTCTGATTACTGGGTTGCCTACATCTTATCAGTTTTGAAAGGCAGTGTTCTACTTGTGTTCTTTTGTACATAAACAGAAACTGAAGGGGTCTTTTTCCCCCACTTTTTCCCCCAAAGTAATTTATATGGGTGATTTTTAAAAAAATTCTATGCATTCTGATTTTTTTCATTACCCTGATATTATTCATTGATAGTTTTTTAAAGATAGATTTATTTATTTAATTTATTTATTTATTTATTTATTGGGGGGGAGGGGCAGAGGGAGATAGAAAATCCCAAGCAGGCTCCATGCCCAGTGCAGAGCCCGATGTGGGGCTTGATCTCATGACCCTGAGATCATGACCTGAGCCAAAGTCAAGAGTTGGATGCTTTACCAACTGAGACACCTAGGCGCCCCTTTAGTTTTATTTATTTAAGTAATCTCTACACCCAATGTGGGGCTCAAATTCACGACCCAGAGATCAAGAGTCACACACTCTTCTGACTGAGCCAGCCAGGCACCTCTCCTTAGATTTCTTTAAAAAAAAAAAAAAAAAAGAAAGCAAAATAAATATTTACAATGCTAGGCATAAAATTAAATCAGTACTTTTATGAATTTTTTCATCATAAAATTAAGTTTTTCATCTAAGTTTGAGAACTAAGAAGGGCAAGGAAGCTTCTTAAATTCAGAGATTGGTTTTAATAGGTTCCAAGGACTTGTTGACTAAAAAATTTAAAAAGGTAACCATTTAATCCAGGAAATGACATTTGCTACATTTGTTTGTAGTAATATAGCTGGTTTCCTTAATACCGTGCGCTACATTTATGACAGGAGGTTAAGTTTTCTTACTGATCTAGTCATAATGAGCTCAGCCAGCATATACACTCTGTATATTGTCCTGGAATCAGGAAAAGCTCTGGTAGGACTTTTCTCCGTACTTCAGTCATGTCATAGAAATAAATGACAATTACAAGAGGAATGGCTTAAAAACACAAAGCAGAATCTCACTTTCTTTGACAATTCCCATCATTTTTTTTCTGCCAGTGCTTTGCTTTTTATTTCAGACATTCATAAAAGTTATTATCCTTTAGGGAGATTGTACTTTCTACCATAAAATAACACTCTGCCTAAAATGCTTCAGTTATATGTCCTCTTTCCTCCAGAATTGCTATTACTGTCCTGTTTCCTTTATGTTTGTATTCCTGATGTACTCTAGAGCACCCTCCCTTTTTCCCCTTAAGGCTTTTTTCCCCCTTAACTCTTTTGATGCGCTTTTCATTAGGCCGGTCTCTTGGAAACATGATACGGCCAGATTTGAAAAATCTAAAGTGTTTTGTTTTTAATTGGGTTGCTTAACTCCTTTTTATTTCTGTTGTATTAGGTTTTATCATTGTCCTCATGTTCTGTATTTTCTGAAGGTAATGCTCTCTTGTTTACTTTTTCTTCTTGAATTTGCAGTATGAGTCATGCTGTCTTTGTTGGTGTTATGGTTCTACTTTTTATAGATTAATTCATTTCAGTTTTATTCAGAGACACATCCTCTACTTAGACAGTTTCCACAATTCAGTCTTAGGCTGAATTTCTTTTCTTTTTTTTTTTTTTAAGATTTTATTTATTTATTCGACAGAGATAGAGACAGCCAGCGAGAGAGGGAACACAAGCAGGGGGAGTGGGAGAGGAAGAAGCAGGCTCATAGCAGAGGAGCCTGATGTGGGGCTCGATCCCATGATGCCGGGATCACGCCCTGAGCCGAAGGCAGACGCTTAACCGCTGTGCCACCCAGGCGCCGCCCCCCTTTTTTTAAAGATTTTATTTATTTATTCGACAGAGATAGAGACAGCCAGCGAGAGAGGGAACACAAGCAGGGGGAGTGGGAGAGGAAGAAGCAGGCTCATAGCGGAGGAGCCTGATGATTAGGCTGAATTTCTAAGGCTGTGATCTTATAGAAGTGGAATGTAATTTCAATTTAGGGAATGGTTTGAACCAAACGCTCCCAAGGAGCTCCAATTTCAGGACACGTTTATACAGAGTTTGAAAAGATCCTCTGGTCTCTCTGCTGATTTCGTTGTCTTTCTTGAGTAATCTGTTTACTCAATCAGTGTCAGGTGGAGAGAGGGTAATTTGGGATAAAAATTAAATTTATCAATCCATGTCCTACAGGCCCTGGGGCAAACTGGATCTATTGGGAAGGCAGAAGACCGGTGGTTGGAATCTATTCATTTGAAACTGGGTTTTTCTAAGGTAGAAAAAGGCACACTGGGAACCCCAAACACTTAGATTCCCCAGCCCCCTCTTTCCTAAGAAAGCTTATATTGTTTAGATCCTAATTACGACTTAATCAAGGTCTATATTTAAGAAACAAAGAAAGCAGAAGAAAAGAACAGTGGATATGAAAATGGGAACTAGAGGGAACAACTGGAAAATGTTGAGGTCAGTGGGTTGGATGCCAACTGGGACCGTGGTCTGGAGGCTTTTAATGCAACAGCAGCGTGTGATGGGTAACCTGGATGCTAGCCAAAACACTGGTGGAAGCAAGCCTCATAAATTAGTTTTCATTACTGTTTGGCATTTCCCATTTTCAGTTTACAGAAAGGCCACCATATAATTTGTGCATCTTCTTTTTGAAGAATTACTTTTGACATACGCACTAAATATTATAACCATGTGATAACACTTATTTAGACACCATATAATCTGTATTGCAGTTAATTCTATTTAATTGGTGTCTTTGCTCATCTTTCCATTTATCAAGACTTCCTCTTAAGTTCTTTTTCTCCCAAGTTAATTTTAATTATATGAGTAATACATTAATATATTCTTCTTATTAAATCCCAGTTAGTCTAAGCTTTCTCTCTCCCTCCTCAGAGACACAGAGGTAACCACTCTGGTGTGTATCTGTCTATCTATCCATCTATCTACTCAATTTTTAAATGTGGTATTTTTTTTTTTTTACTTGAGAGAGAGAGAGAGAGGACAAGAGAGAGGAGTAGAGGGAGAAGGAAAAGCAGACTCCCCACTGAGCAAGGACCCCTGAGATCATGACCTGAGCCAAAATCAAGAGTCAGAGGCTTAACCAACTGAGTCACCCAGGTGCCTGAAAAATGTGGTATTTTTAAAATAATTACATCACATTTTATAATTTGCTTCCCCCCCACACCTGTAATATGTCTTAGAGATCTAAGTAAATGACTATTATATTTTTTTAAAAGGTTTGTTTATTTAAGAGAGAGAGAGAGAGCACGCTGTGGGGAGGAGAGAGAGAATCTCAAAGAGAGTCCCCACTGAGCATGGAGCCTGACTTGGGGCTTGAACTCACGATGCTGAGATGATGACCTGAGCTGAAATCAAGAGTTAGATGCTTAACTGACTGAGCCACCCAGGTGCCCCAGTAAATATCTATTTTAAACTGTGGTATAAAATTCCTTAGAATGGATACACCGCAATTTTTTTTGGTCATAATCCGATTGATCCATATCAGGGTTGTTCTGGTTGGTGACCACTGTAAACCATGTTGCAAGGAACATCTTCCTGCCTGCCCTCCGGTGTACACGGGGGTGGGGGTGGGGGAGTTTCTTTAGGGAAGAAACTAAGCAGAAGAATTGCTTAGGCCATTTATTGTTGTGGTTTTGTATTTCTACAGTGCTATCCAATATAGTAGCCACTAGTCACATGTCACCATTGAACACTTTCACTGTGGCTAATCTGAGTGGAGAATTAACTCTCAGTTTTACTTAATTTCTAAATTGTCAAAACTGAATCAGTGTAAGACATTTTTCTGTGAAATTCCATTTTACTGGGAGGAGAAACAAATAATTGCATTCGAGTAATTGCATCACATGAAATATTATTGCTACATTGTAAGGCACGCGCTGGGTACGCACAGCATACGCAGTATTATAAATCAGTCACTACGGCATGTTTCTGGGATTCCATGTGAACACATCAGCAATCTACTAGATGTCAATGCACGGATGCAGTTGGAATGATCTTTTCTGTGTACTGACATAACAACATCATGTGTTTACTTGAATATTCTATGTAAACAGTATGGGTGGCATGATACCTTTGTAAACCACAACTGGTAATTCAGTCAAAATCCATATTATTTTAATTACCATAAAATCCAATCATTTTTCTTTCTAGGGATGCAATTTTAAATTTAAAATGAAGGCATACAATGAATGCAGAACCAAATGTAGATACAGAAGCTAGTGCTATGACCAGAAGAGAAAAGCAAAGCAAAGCAAAGACAGAGACTGAGAGGCGATAAACCACAAATTTCATGATGAATGGCAACTGTAATTTGCTGGGCAAAGCAAAACAAAAATGCTGTGTTTGTTGTAGAACAAACATTTAAAAAGATAATAAAGTGGAAAATATTGAGGCATTTTCAGCAAACACAGAGTGAATTTGATAAGAGGTTTTCTTTCAACATTCAAAAAAGAATTGATGGCAAGGGAAACAAAAGCAAAAATAAACTACTGGAACTACATCAAAATAAAAAGCTTCTGCACAGCAAAGGAAACCATCAACAAAATGAAAAGGCATCCTATGGAATACGGGAAGATATTTGCAAATGATGTAGCTGATAAGGGGTTAATTTCTGAAATATATAAAGAACTTATACAACTGAACACCAAAAAACAAAAACAAAAAACCCCCCAAGTAACCCAATTAAAAATAGGCAGAGGACCTAAATAGACATTTTTTCAAAGAAGACATCCAGATGGCCAAGAGATACATGAAAAATATGCTCAACATCACTCAGCCTCAGGGAAATGCAAATCAAAACCACAGTGAGATATCACCTCACACCTGTCAGAATGGCTGGTATCAAAAAGGCAAGACATAATAAGTGTTGAGGAGGATGTGGAGAAAAATGACCCCTCATGCACTGCTGGTGGGAATGTAGACTGGTGCAGACGCTAGAGAAAACAGTATGGAGGTCCCTCAAAAAAATTAAAAATAGAAATACCATATGATCCAATAATTCCACTACTAGGTATTGACCCAAAGAAAACTAAAAACACTAATTTAAAAATATATGTAAATCCCTGTATTTATTACAGCACTACTTACAACAGGCAAGGTATGGAATATTATGCAGCCTTAAGAAAGGATGAGATTGTGCCATTTGTCACAACATGGATGCATGGGTTGACCTAGAAGGTATTACGCTAAGTGAAATAAAAAATCACACTGAGAAAGACAAATACTAAATGATTTCATTCATACGTGGAATCTAAAAAAACAAATAAACAAACAGAAAGCAGAATCATACCTGTAAATTCAGAGAACTGATGGCTGTCAAAGGGGGGGGGGGGGATGGGCAAAATGGGTGAAGAGGGGTGGGCGATATGGGCTTCTGGTTATGGAATGAATATGTTATAGGAATAAAAGGCACAGCATAAGGAATAGAGCCAATGATACTGTAATGGCGCTGTATGGTGACAGATGGTAGTTACACTTGTGGTGAACACAGCATAATGTATAAACTTATCAAAACACTGTTATACACCTGAAACGAATGCCACATTGTATATCAGTTGTACTCAAATAAAGAATTCTTTTAAGGAAGAATTGATGACACACATGACAAGATGGCCATCATCGCATCCCGGTCAGAAGGGAAATGCAAATCAGAACCACAATGAGATCCCATCTCATGCCCATTAGGTTAGCTGTTACCAAAAACTGACACACGTTGATGAGCAACTGGAACCCTTGTACATTGCTGCCGGGAATGCAAAATGGTACTTTCATGGTGAAAAACAGTATGGCAGTTCCTCGAAAAATTAAACCTAGAAATACCATATGATTTAACAATGCTACCTCTCCGTATATACCTAAGAGAAGTGAGAGCAGGGACTCCAACCGGCTATTTGTATACCCACGTGCAGAGCAGCATTATTCACGATAGCCAAGAGCTAGAAGGAACTCAAGTGTCCACTGATGGATGGATGGATAAACAAAATACGGCATTTGCTTACGATGGAATATTATTCAGCCTTAAAAAGGAAGGAAATTCTGACACGTACTATAACATGAATGAACTTTAAAAACATTACAGTAAGTGACGCAAGCCAGTCACGAAAGGACAAACACTGTATAATTCAAGTTATATGAGGTGCCTAGAGCAGTCAAAGTCACAGGGACAGAAAGTTAGAATGGTGGCTGCTAGGGATGGGGGAGAAGGGGGAGTCAGTGTTTAAGGGGCACAGAGACTCAGTTGCAGAAGACAGAACAAGTCTGGGGACATCTGGGTGGCTCAGTCAGTTAAGTGTCTGCCTTCACTCAGGCCATGATCCCAGGGTCCTGGGTTCGAATTCCGCATTGGGCTCCTTGCTCAGTGGGGAGCCTGCGTCTCCCTCTGCCTGCTGCTCCCCCCTGATTGTGCGTGCTCTCTCTGTCAAATAAATAAATACAATCTTTAAAAAAAAACGTTCTGGAGATGGATGGTGGTGATGGTTGCACAATGTGAATGTACTCAATGCCACAGAACTATACACTTAAAAATGGTACATTCTGGGACGCCTGGGTGGCGCAGTCGTTAGGTGGCTGCCTTCGGCTCAGGGAGTGATCCTGGCGGTCCGGGATCGAGTCCCACATCGGGCTCCTCCGCTGGGAGCCTGCTTCTTCCTCTCCCACTCCCCCTGCTTGTGTTCCCTCTCTCGCTGGCTGTCTCTCTGTCACATAAATAAATAAAATCTTTAAAAAAAAAAAGGTACATTCTATGTTATGTATGTTTCACAATAGAAAAAAAAAAACTGATGAAATTAGTGCCTAAAAGCAGAATAAAATGTTGAGCAAAAAAAATTTTTTTAATAGGTTTTAACAAGATCAGAGAATATAATTTTGGCCAGGTAGAAAATCATCTGGATTTTTGTACACACATGTATGCACACAATTTTTAATGAAAAGATGGTAGATTATTATTTCAGTTGTGAATGAACTGAAATTCTAAAAGAATTCTAAAAGAATTTTAGAACATCATGAGAAAAAGACTAAAAAGATATTTTTATAAAAAGTGAACAATTTTCAATGAAGCCACAAAACAATTGCCTGCAGAATAAAAGAACTTATTAAAAATAAATTTAAGTTTTGAAAAATAGCAAACTGTAGCCAAGTTATGCCATGAGACACTGCTCAATTAATACTTTCAGTATAATTAGTTTTGTTTATTCATTTTTAAAAGTTTATTTATTTAAGTCATCTCGCCACCCAACGTGGGGCTTGAACTCACGACCCTGAGATCAGGAGTCGTATGCTCCTCTGACTGAGCCAGCCAGGAGACCTGAGTATATTTAGTTTTAAAGGTTTTCCAAATTTATGAAGAAACATTGTCAATTCACTGCTTAAAAATATAAACTGTGACAGAGATTTAAAAAAATTTTTTACATCTGACAAAGAAGAAACTCAGATATGAAATAAATTAGTTTCTATCATGCCAGATGGTGCTGCAGCTATGCTCAGTAAAAAAAAAAAAAATCTGAATTTATTGTAATTTCAAAACAGGAGACTGATGTTTCCCTTATTGCTTCATTCCACTGTATGATATATATTGAAAATATTTGTGTTCATTTTCAGAAGTAGACTCTGTGGAAAGTGTCATGGATATAGCTGTTAAAATTGTTCAGTGTATACATTCAAATGCTGTGAATCACCAGCTTTTGGAAAGGAACAGAAAGCAATAAATGTGATGATCTTGTCTCTTTTTCTATGTTTGTTGGTTGGGTCACGGAAGGGTTTTACAAAGACTTATTATGCTGTGACTTCTTATTCAAGATTTGCTTGAAACAATAGGAATTCTCACCAAATATTTAATAATCGAAGACAAAACATGGTGTTCTACGTTTTCTCACTGATACCACAGTATATATGAATGAGATAAATTTGAAGCTCTAAGGACCCAAAAATCTTCCTTGTGACCTAGCTAGATGGCTACAAGAATTTACATCGAAATGGAAGCGTCTCATAACAAAGAAATGATTTATTGAATGATTTAACACATTTTTAATATGAATATATACGCATAAGATTTTTAATTGTAATAACCAGCATTATGCAAACTACCTACCAAACCTACAAGAAAAATTTGAAGAATGTTTTGTTGGCATTGAGGAACTTAGAGTTAGTTTTCGATTTATGCAATACCCCTTTATATTCCATGTTAATAATACTGAGTTGACATGAGTCAGTGAATCGACATAACTTGGACAGACCTAATTTTGACACTGATCTGCTTTTGCTACAAACAAGAGTTCCAATAAAGATGAATTTGTTTTGTCAATGTGGAAGTGAACGTTAAAGAAAAATTATTTTTTGGTACTTGATCCAGTAACTGAAAAACTTTTAAGTACGCTTGGAAGAGATCGGGTATGTGACTTGCCTTAACTATAAATACAGACTAAATATTTCTAACAAAAATTTAGCATCTAGATCGAGTTGTGCTGAGTATAAAATACAGCCTGGATTTCAAAGGCTTATAACCACCACCGCAAAAAGGAACATATCTCATTAATGATTTTTTTTATATTGAACATATGTTGATGTGATGAAATTTTGGAAATATTGGATTAAATAAAATTCATTTCACCTGTTCCTACCTTTTTAAATGTGGTTACTAGAAGATTTTAAAGTATATATGTGGCGTGCATTAGTATTCTATCAAACAGCACACATCTAGAATCCCTCCCTTCTTATTAGTGCCAGATCTCCTCTGGGGGAATTACCCACTGGGATTTGGTCTGACATGAGGGCAATTGAAGGCACTTGCCTCCTCTTGCAATTGCCACTGTGTAGGTAGAAGGAGCCAGGTCCAAAGAGGTAGCCATGAACCATGATCAGGTGCTTACCCCTGGGACTTCGATTCTGGAGTACGTGGTGCAGAGACAGAAGGATTGTCTGGAAGTGGAACTCCATAGGGTGTCAGCGGCAGTGTGTGGACCAGGCTTTTTTAATTCCCCAAGCTGTATTGCTGCTGCTATGGGGGGTGGGTGGATGGATGTTGGAGAACTGAACACAATGTCCACTATAGAAGCATAGCCAGAGGAAGACGCTGAAGCAGGTGAAGATGCTGTCAAGCATCAAGAGTGAAGGGTTAGGGAAGCCTCCATATAGGGACTAAGCAACAAGTGTGGAAGCCAGGAAGGTGGCAAGGAGCTAGAGTGTGGAGTGCAGCATGGGCTGTGTCTAAGAATGAATGGTGGGTGGGGGTGGTAGCTAAAAGAAACCACAGTGAAACTAAGGAAGACAGAGATAAGGCCTCCGTATCTGTCCTAATCAACAGTCCCGCTAAACCAAAACCGTCCTCTCAGTTATGGAATGAATACCTGGGTTAATTCAAGAGAAAGAACTCTCTAACCACAATGTCATGGCAACCATAAAGGAATTCTCCTTTCTGTATAGACCGGGTCGAATGGTTCTCATCAGTGGAATGGACTCTTTTCTTAATCTGGAGAGATTTAAAGTTTCAGGAGCTCAGTCCCTCTGGCTATCATTTCGGATCTGATTAAGGACCCAGCTTGTAACTGGGCTCCCGCAACCAACGCCCCAGTTCCGAGGGCATCTCTCTTCTTCACTCCTGTGCCTGAGTTCCTATCTTAACGCATTGCTTGGGATATAACTTCTTTGTTCCAGAGGCTGGAAAAGTTCCTTGAATCTCAACTCAGTGACCACAGCCCTGCTCTGGCTTCCTTAGTTGGAAGCCCAGGCAGCTCTGGGCTGAACGGACTGACCCATAGCCCCCAGCATGAGCAATACTACCTGTTCCATTCCTCGGGCAGCGGAATGTCTTGAGAGCCAGGACACCTGGCTTCTAGGCCTGGCTCTGCCACTAGTTGCATGACTTTAGGCAAATCCCATCACCTCTCTGGGCCTCAGTTTTCACACCTGAGAAACGAAGGGGTTGCATTATATTAGTGATTCTCTACTTTCAATTATTTTTCCCTCCCAAACACAGCCAGTGATGTAATATCTACCTAAGAGACACACCCATATGCAACTCCTGGGTGCTAACTAATTTCACCCCTTCCTTCCCACTCAAGCCTATATTGGAATGCAGGGAAGACAATTTGACTGCATTCTTATTAATATTAAAAAGAATCATCTGCAATCTTTTGACTATAAAGGGATTACACTCATTGAGGATTTAATTATCCACCTTCCAAATAAAAAGTGAGAGGGAGGGAAAGAGAGAGAACCCAAGAAGGAAAAGCTCATCACTTAGTGAGGAATGAACATGAGGTGGGAAACATGGACCCCTCATCTCTTACATTGGTCTCAGTAGTTGCAAACCTTCCATCCTGAGACCTTCCTTCCCATCCGGTGAGGTTCTCATTAAGCCAAGAATTATACAAATGATTTTAATACAAAGCCCCTAAATGCAAACAATGACTTCAGCTCATGGTCAACTAAAGAAACAAAAATCTTTACTAATGCTCAGAGAAAACCTGACAGCAGAGCATGGCCTCTTTCTTAGAGGTTTTTGTTTTTGTTTTTAAGATTTATTCTTTTATTTTAGAGACAGCACATGCAGGAGGGGCAGAGGGAGAGGGAGAGAAAAATCTCAACCAGTCTCCGTGCTAAGAGTGGAGCCTACGTGGGGCTCAGTCTCACGACCCAGGAGATTATGACCTGAGCAGAAACCAAGAGTTGATCATTAACCAATTACGCCACCCAGAGGCCCCTTCCTTAGAGGTTTTCAAGGGAAACATTGACAGCACAGTTTTCATCTTCTACACTGGTCTACTGATCCGTGTGTAAGATGGGAATTTACAGAATTCTCCATAGTCTTATTTACAGGTCTCACAAGTCACCCTTCACAACAGCTGGGTTTGTGCGCCAAGACTGCTAGCTGCTGAGCTAGTGTCTCTGAGGTCTCTCCCCATATCAGAGTGCTGGCAACTGCCTGCTTTCAGCCTCTCATCCTCTACCTGGCTTCCCCTACCTGGTACTCCTCTTCCACACTCCTGCCTAGGACAAGCGCTAGCCACAGTCCGCCTTGCTTTGCTTTGCTTTGCTTTTCTCCTTCCTTCCTCCCTCCCTTTCCCCCTTCCTTAGATTTTGTTTATTTTCTCAGAGAGAGAGAGAGAGCACACGAGTAGGGGGAGCAGCAGAGGGAGAGGGAGAAGCGGGCTCCCCACCGAGCGGGGAGCCCGATGTGGGCCTCGATCCCAGGACCCTGGAATCATGACCTGGGCCGAAGGCAGATGCTTCACCGACAGAGCCACCCAGGGGTCCCAGCCGCAGCCTTGCTTGTCGACATCTGAATCTACTTTACGGTTGTTACCCCTTCGTAAGCTGCACAAGGGCAGAGATGGCGTCTAGTTAATTCCCTGCTCTGTTGCTGCCTGCAGAACAGGTACTTAGTGAAGTAGTTAACAGGATACAGGACTGACTAAAAGACTGAAAGCAGAAATGAATGATGGATATGATTCCTGTCGACTGGTTTGCCCCCCTTTAGCACATAAATATGTGCTGGTCCCTCTCATCTTTGATGATAAACACGCACGCGAACACGAAGGAAAAATTGTCAGCCTCACATAATTCTCTCCTAACTTTCAGAGCCAAGGAATTTGAAATATTTGTCAGCATGCTCCACATCCCCTTTTTTGCACCCCATCTCTCCTCGAACCTCCGCGGTCTGGCATCTGCTGCCTCCACATGAGTAAAACTGCTTCTACCATCAAGAACCTACATGTTGCCAAATTCAATGGACAAATTTTTCGACCTTGTTTTACTTGCTCTCCTGACTCAAAAACCTAAAATTAGGCTGAATGTTCACTGAATGTGTTTATTATTCTCATATAAGCAGAGGGAAGGCAGAAGTGATTTTTTTTTTAAACGTGGGGATGACAGTAAAAGTAGATATTGTTTCTGTTTTCCCAAGGTGATCAGTTTAAGGGGAGACTAAATAACAGAACCTTTTAGAGATTATAGAGATGCATTTGTTCAATCACTCATATATTCACACACACACACACACACACACACACACACACACACACACACACACTCTAAATCCCTTCAATGTGCCCGGCACTGGGGAAATAAAGCAGCAGATTTCAAGGAGGGTCCCTCCGATGGTTGTTCCATCTACAATAAGGGAGTTAATTTTGAATTTTAAAAATAATTAATGAAACTATTGACATGTAGTATTCATATAGGAAATACACACTTTTCAAAAGTACAGTTTGATAAATTTTCACAAACTGAACACACGCATGTTAATAGCACCTAGGTTAAGAAACCGAACATCACCAGAATTTCCACTATTTTCTTCTGGATCTCTCTGCTCCACATAGATGCTGTCCTGACATTTTGAGGGTAGAACTGTGTTGCCTGAATCCATGTTTTGTTCTCTGTATGAATGGAATCATACAGGAATGCACTCTCATATGCCTTGCTTCTTTTGCTCAACATGGTATTTGCAAGATTTACTGATATTGTGGCAAGCAGTTGTACAACATTCATTCTCCCTGCTGCCTGAATTCTCTGGTAGCAATACCCTCTACCTCACCACATGGGACCTTCCTTCCCATAATAACTACGGTTTCCTCTCTCTCAGTAACGTCTCCCATTCCCTTCTTTTTCTCCATACCTCCTATCACCAATAAACATACTACACATTTTACTTATTTCTCTTATTATTTGCCCCTTGCCCAGAAGGGAAGTTCCACAGAGTCAGATAAGTGCTGGATGAATTCTCTCTGAACAAATGAACCTCAGCTCCTTCCGCATGGTGCCCAGCATGCTCACAGCTGGAGGGAATGCCATGTTGCCCAGACAGAACAGATGGGTCAAGAACTGCAACAAAGTGTCATTTAGCAAAGGGCCAACCTGATGTGGAGCCAGGTGTGGCTCTCCTACTGTGACATCTGTACTTCAACCGTGAATACCAACACGAAAATCCTACATAAAATGCTTGCCAATGAATTTTAGAAGTTTATTAAAATGGGAAAAGAAAACGGTCCAGAAGTCAATTGGGAGTATCCCTTAGGGGTATTGGGAAATTGGATGTGAACTTCCTGGTTTTACATCCTTTTGTATTTTTGGAATTCTTAATAATAAGATCCATTCATTTAGTAGCTAAAAATTTAAGAATAACATACTATAGCTAAGTGCGGTCTCTGTCTTAGTATTGTAAAAACTATTTAATATTTACAAATGGATATTAGAGATATCACCAAGCCCTACAACATTTTATAAAAATTACAAATTTAATATTACAATAATAGAAGAATGCCTGGCTTATAGTAGGCGCCCAGATATTTCTTGAATGAATGAAAATATATTAAGATGTTAATCATGCCAATAGGTCAAATAGAAAAAAAAAAATGACAACATTTAACTAATAAATACCGAAAAAGCATTTAAAAAGAGTTTGGAATCCATTCCTGATGAAAATCCTTGGCAAGCATTAAAGAAAAAGGTTTCCATCGTATGCCTCTCTGCAAACCACTGCAATCTGGCTGTTGCTGGCACCACGCCATGGAAACTGCTTTCCCCAAGGCGATCAGTACCCTACATATTGCCAAATCCAATGCACTTGGGTGGGGACCAATAAATATGTAATGAATTAAGGAATAGATGATAAAAGAATCTCAGATCAACAGTCAACATCACACTTAAAAATAAAACCCGAGTTGTCTCTTCAAAGTCAGAAACTAAACCAGGATGTGAGCCACTGCTATCATTTGACATTTTTCTGGAAGCTCAAGAAAAAACAAGCAAAAAACAAAAGTAAAAACCATGGAGACAAAACAAAGTACAGCTATTGGAAATAAGGAAATAATAATGATCTTTCCTTGCATGAAATCTAGCAGCATCATAAAAAAATTACCAGAAATAATAAGAGAGGTCTAGAAGTTTACAAAATAAATACACAAAGAGCAATAGTTTTCCCCAAATGTCAGCAACGGGAATGTCTATCAAATGACGAGGCCATTGAGAAACTAAGATATAAAGAAGGCACAGAATCCCACAAATGAGAAGGAAAACAATCTAGGTAAAAGTTACAGAATTCCCACATTACAAATTAATTTTTTAAATTTATTTATTCAAGAGAATGAGAGTGAGGACAAGCAGGGGAGAGGGGCTGAGGGAGAAGCAGACTCCCTGCTGAGCAGGGGACCCAACGTGGGGCTTGATCCCAGGGATCATGACCTGAGCTGAAGGCAGACGCTTAACTGACTGAGCCATCAATGCGCCCCTATTTTTATTATTTTTTTTATATATAGAGAGAATCTTAAGCAGGTTCCATGCCAGAGCAGAGCCCAATGCAGGGCTTGATCTCATGACCCTGAGCTGAAACCAAGAGTTGGATGCTTAACTGACTGAGCCACCCAAGTGCCCCTCTGGATTTTATTTTTGGTGTTAAGGGAAGTCATTGGAAGGTTTTGAGCATGGGTGTAATGTGACCTGTTTTATGATTTCAAAAGCCCATGGGGGTTGCTGTAAGACTGATCGTCTGCAGTAAGGAGGTGTACGCTGGAAACAGGCAGGCCAGTTGAGATGGTCCTTACATAGACGATATTGGCTTGGAAGACAATGATGTGGTATAAATGGACAGAAGTGAATAACTGGGAGATATGTTTTGAAGGTGGGACCAAAGTACTGAACTAGGGATTGACTGGGTGCAGGATATAAGGCAATGGGAAATCAAGAACTTCTAGGATTTGTAATGACACAGCTGGATGGATGGTGGGAAGATATGGGGGGTGGGGTGGGCTCAAGGGCATGCATGTTGAGGGGAAATCAAGAATTCTAAGCTTGGACCTGTAAAATTCAGGGTGCCTCTTGACTACCCATGCAGAGATGGTGAGCGGGCAGCTGGATATGGGAAAGCACAGGACAGTCATCCACTTGTAGATGGTATTTCCAGACAAGAGACCTAAGATACCAAAAGGAAAGGAATCAAGTGGAGTGATGCTGAGGTTTGAGGCCAGAACCCTGGGGGCATCCCAATATTTAGGGTAAGTGGGAAGAGGAGGAGGAGCGAAGAAAAGAACTGAGAGGGAGTAGGGGAGTCCTGGAACTCAAAAGAAAGTAATTAATTGCATGAAATGCTGCTGAGATGCTGAGAAAAATGAGGACAGAGACTGGGCTACTGGATTGGCAAACTGAAGGTCATCAGTGGCCTTTGCCAGAGAGGTTTCGTGCGACTTGTAAAAATGTGAATGGAGCGGGTAGTTGTGGGGCTGAAAGTACCAGTGAAGGTCTACACACCATTGTGTGTGTGATAACATTGATAAATGTTATCAATCAAGCAAATTGGTAAGTAAAATATTCTCTTCCTGGGGTGCCTGGGTGGCTCAGTCAGTTAAGCGTCTGCCTTCAGCTAGGGTCATGATCTCAGGGTCTTGGGATCAAGCCCCCCCCCACTCCCCCATCCCCCCCACTCCAGTTGGGCTCCCTGCTCAGTGGGGAGTCTGCTTCTCCCTCTGCTCCTCCCCCTGCACATGCTCTCATGCTTTCTCTCTCTCTCAAATAAATAAATACACTCCTAAAAAAAAAAAAAAAAAAAAAGGCCAGGAACAATTCTTCCACTGTAAGAGGAGAGGGAGCAGATTAAATGAGTACAAATGCAGCAGGTTGGTTACTCCGGCAGTAGGAACGAAAAAAGACCACTCTTTCCTAATTGCCTAATTGTAGTCATAATTGCATAATAAGTGAGATCATCCACTGAGTGTGGGGAGAGACAAGTTGTGAAAAGTGGTCTGGGAGCACTTAAAAATGGTTAAGATGGTAAATTTCATGTCATGTGTATTTTATCACAATTAGAAATAATTCAAAAAATTATAAGAAGGCTAATAAATGACCACCCTCCACCAAAAACAGGAGAGTAAATATATTAGGGAAATGTAATATTAGAGGGGCAGCGCTAGAGTCTTACTGGAGATTTGTGGACATAAATTTAAAGCAAAACCAATAAACATAATTGTGCATGTTCTTCCTCCTGCTGCTTTCCGTTGCCAGGTGAAGTACGTAAAAAGTTGGGTTAGGGGAGTTTGATTGATATAAGATTTGTGACTTTAATTAAAAATACTTAAGAGAATTTGATTGATTTAGACGGCAATGGAATGTGTAGAAACCTCTGGATCAGTAAATAATTTCAGGCTTAATAGGTTTGTAAACAGTGTTTCAGTGTTTAGCAATTCTGTTTGTTACATTTATAAGTCTGCCTTGTCAGACATTTGAAGCACTGAAGAGAATCAAATTTGCAATTGTGGTTAAAAATGCCAACGCTAAGGGAATGTTATTAATCAAGTTTGTAAATGATGGTTAAATATTTGGGGGAATTTACTATGTCAAATTTACAAGCTAATTTAGCATTGATCTAAGAACAAATAAAAATCTGTCAGTCATTAACTTTACAGAAGAGATAGCTAGACTTATAAACACAATAATACGATCTGTGGGTTGTATGTTAAAGGCTTAGGGGAAACTAGGTTTTTAAATCTATACCTTGAATACACTGAGCATTAGTTAAAATACAAGTACCTGTAAGTATACTCCTGTTTGCACTAAGGCCCAAATTTAGATGCTAAAAATAAGGCTGTTCCCTGTGAGATGCCATCTTATGCCAGTCTCACTCTTTCATTTTCTCAGCACAGGTATCTACCGCCCATGTTCCAAAATTCCACTAAACTGACAGAAAAAAATATGGTCATCTCTCCTTATCTGTGGTTTTTCTTGCCACCGTTTAAGTTTCCCTGGGGTCAGCCGCAGTCCAGGAGCGGATGAGCCTCCTGATTTGTCATCAGAAGGTCGGTAGGAGCCTAGTGCTAGGTCACAGCGCCTACATCATCCACCTCACTTCATCTCATCATGTGGGCATTTTATCGTTTCACATCATCACAAGAAGAAGAAGGGTGAGAACCAGACTATAAGATACTTTGAGAGAGAGACCACATTCGCATAACTTTTATTACTGTATATTGCGATAATTGTTCTACTATTTGTTACGCTTGTTAATCTCTTACTGTGCCTAATTTAAAATTTTTTAAAGATTTATTTATTTGCAAGAGAGAGAGCGAGTATGGTGGGGAGGAGCAGAGGGAAAGAGAGGGAATCTTTTTTTTTTTTTTTAAAGATTTTATTTATTTGACAGATAGAGACAGCCAGCGAGAGAGGGAACACAGCAGGGGGAGTGGGAGAGGAAGAAGCAGGCTCATAGCGGAAGAGCCTGATGTGGGGCTCGATCCCATAACGCCGGGATCATGCCCTGAGCCGAAGGCAGACGCTTAACCGCTGTGCCACCCAGGCGCCCCAAAAGAGAGGGAATCTTAAGCAGACTCCAGACTGAGCACAGAGCCCAATGCGGGGCTCAATCTCATGACCCTGAGATCAAGACCTGAACGAAACCAAGAGTCAGACACTTAACCGACTGAGCCACCCAGGCGCCACTGTGCCTAATTTATAAGTTAAAATGTACCATAGGTATGTATGTGTAGGAAAAAACATTGTACATACAGGGTTTGGTACTATCCATGGTTTTGGGCATTCACTGGGGGTGTTGGACAATATAACCTGTGGTTAAGGGGGGCTACTGTATATATCTTATATATACATGCAATTTTGCATATAGATCCATAACTGCCAAAAACAAGAAAGAATCCCAATCAGTAAATCAGAAATGGTGACAAATTCTTGTAAGACAGACTACAGAAGGGTTCGAATCAATGGCAAAACCAGGGTAGAGAAACTTGAGGCTAAACACTCTGGAGGGAAGTCAGCTCTTCCCAAGGAAGCCTGGGGGAAATCCAAGATTAGAGGAAACAAACACAAAGAATCAAAGAGGTCCCCCAGGGCAGTCCTTGAGGTAATTAAATACAGGGCTGCGTTTGGCCTGGCTGGATCAGACATCCCCTTCTGGCTGGCAGCTCCAGGAGGATAAAGTTTCCAGAGTAAAGACCTTAAGACTATTTTTTTTTAAAAGATTTATTTATTTATTTATTTATTTATTTATTTATTTATTTATTAGACAGAGAGAGACAGCCAGTGAGAGAGGGAACACAAGCAAGGGGAGTGGGAGAGGAAGAAGCAGTCTCATAGCAGAGGAGCCTGATGTGGGGCTCGATCCCAGAATGCTGGGATCATGCCCTGAGCCGAAGGCAGACGCCCAACCGCTGTGCCACCCAGGCGCCCCTTTAAGACTATTTTTTGAACAAGAGAATAAATACCTCTCCCAGGGAAGGGTCTGAATTTGAAGGTTGGCCTGGATGGGGAAACAGAGCCCTTCTTAACAAGGCCTCTATCATAATAGAGGCCCAGACTGGGGACAAGGGAAAGCTTGTCCCCGGTGCCTGCCCCCACAACAGCCACATGGATACCTCTCCAAGGTAGGACACTTCAGAGTAACCACAGGGGCTGCACAAGAAGGTGAGCAGTGGCCTGGATAATATTTAGCTACCATGAAGTACAGAGTATAAGCAACTTAGTCTGGTAGTATGTTTACCCCCTATCTCTTAGAATCTCAGGGATTGGGGTACCTGGGTGACTCAGTGTTAAGTGTCTGCCTTCAGCTCACTCATGATCCCAGAGTCCCAGGATCAAGCCCCGCCCCCCACCTCATCAGGCTCCCCGCTCAGCGGGGAGTCTGCTTCTCCCTCTGACCCTTCCCCCTCTCGTGCACTCTCTGTCTCTCTCACACTCTCTCTCTCAAATAAATAAATAAATAAATAAATAAATAAATAAATAAATAACATCTTAAAAAAAAAAAAAAAGAATCTCAGGAATTGGCTCCTGAAATAAGAACAGGGATTCTCATTTGGACTAATGCTCCAGCTTCCAACACTGCAAAATCTAGAGAAAGGAAGAGGTGGATATAAGAAACATGGTATCTAAAAATAACCAGTAAAACTTATGGCTGTATCTAAGTAAATAAATCTAAATAGAATTTCCTAAGATTTCACTATTGCAGTTGGGACAGGAAAAAGCTTGAAAGTATGTTATGGCTTGAATTGTCCCAGAAGAGATATAGTTGCAGTGTTATGTCTAGATACTGCCAGGAAGATATCTGTTTAAGGAGATTTAAGATAAATCAGGATGGGTCACGAAGCAGGCTCCTGGGGTGTTGGTAATATTTCATTTCTCAATGTGAAAATTTTAAGCTGGCTTTATGTTCTTTTTTCCAGTGTGTGTTATACTTCTGTACTTGTGGCATTTTATAATAAAACATTCAAAAAATGAACAAAAATACAGAATGACTATTAGATTTTGGGTTCTCAAACCTGGCTGAGCATTAAAAGAACCTGGGGAGGGTTTAAAAAACACTAAACACTCCAGACCAAATTAGAATCTCTGGGATGGACTCAGACATGTGTGTCTAGAAGAATAAAAATAAAAATAAACAAATGCAACAGGAGGAAACATTAATCACAATCATTATTAATGGGTTAAATTCCCCCAATGGAAAGACAGAACCCAAACAAGATCACCGAGATCCACATTTTCTCCATTTCTCAGGTTTCCTATCAGTATTGGCTCTGTTCTCAAATTCCTTGTGGTTATAAGATTGCTGTAGAAATACTGTCCCTATATTCTTTTACATTTGCATTAAGAGGGAAAACTCTTGAGCTTATGCCAGAAATCTCAGCAAAAGTATCACGGCATCTCTCTCTAGGATTTATTTATTTTACAGAGAGAGAGAGCGTGCAAGCAGGGGGAGGGGCAGAGGGAGAGCAAGAGAAAGGATCTCAAGCAGACTCCCCACTGAGTATAGAGCCCAACGTGGGGCTCCATTCCAGGACCCTGAGATCATGACCTGAGCCAAAACCAAGAGTTCGATGCTTAACTGACTGAACCACCCAGGTGCCTCAGCATCTCTCTTTTTTTCTCTTGTGACCATGTACCAATCACTTGTCCTTGAGCCAATCACTATGACCAGGAGACTTTGATTGGCCAGACCTACTGCATAGGCATGGGGTGGAGTCAATACCACCAGAATTAGTGGAATGAGAGTGTGGGGGAGAGTTTGAGTTTGGAAATCAAGTTCATATAGCAAGGGATGCAGTATGATTTGCACATACTTGGTAGCTGAATTCTGGATAACAAGTAGCATGAGTTTGGATAGGGCAGTCTACCAGCCCTAGGAACAAGAAGTATTTGAATATACTCAGGTCCTGAATTTGGGAAGAAAGAGTTGAAACTGCAAAAGCAGGATGGTGAGAAATACCAGGTCAGTAAAAGGGATACTGTTGTTTGCAGTCAATTATTGAAATATATAATACACTTCAGATAAATAAATACATATGTATCTGGATTAATGACAGATTCAACTTATTTTTGTTCTACTAAATTAGAAAGTACTAAGAATTATGGGCTATTAGATAAAGCAGCAAATGTTTAGTGGTCCTGACAATGTTTTGTGTAAGTGGATGGGACATATACCTAGAAACAGTGGTGAGGTTTCTCATCAAAGACCTTTCTCTTTCTCCTTTCTTTCTTTCTTTCTTTCTTTCTTTCTTTCTTTCTTTCTTTCTTTCTTTCTTTCAGATTTTATTTATTTGACAGAGAGAGAGCGAGCGAGCACAAGCAGGGGGTGTGGCAGGCAGAGGGAGAGGGAGAAGCAGGATTCCCCCCTGAGCAAGAAGCCTGATGCGGGGCTTGATCCCAGGACCTCGAGATCATGACCTAAGGTGAAGGCAGACACCCAACTGACTGAGCCACCCAGGTACCCCATCAAAGACCACTTTCATCAACAGCTAAGTCAAAGAACAGATCTTATTCAAAGGTTGGATGGTTTCACTTGGGTGCTAGTTGCAAATGAATGTTTTTTTAAAGATTTTATTTATTTATTCATGAGAGACACACAGAGAGAGAAAGAGAGAGTCGATCCCAAGGCCCTGGGATCATGACCTGAGCCGAAGGCAGATGCTTAACCAACTGTGCCACCCATACATCCCTGCAAATGAATTTTTTTTTTTAAGATTTTACTTATTTATTTGAAGAGACAGCCAGCAAGAGAGGGAACACAAGCAGAGGGAGTGGGAGAGGAAAAAGCAGGCTCCCAGTGGAAGAGCCTGATGTGGGGCTCGATCCCAGAACGCTGGGATCATGCCCTGAGCCCAAGGCAGACGCTTAACGACTGCGCCACCCAGGCGCCCCCCTGCAAATGAATTTCTAATGTTTTTTGTTTGACTTCAGCTCTGGAAAGAATTTCTTCATGTTTCCTGGCATTGTGTATGATTATTTTTTTTTAAACTTTTTCTTTATTTATTTGACAGAGAGAGAGACAACCAGCGAGAGAGGGAACACAAGTAGTGGGAGAGGGAGAAGCAGGCTCCCAGTGGAGGAGCCCGATACAGGGATCAATCACAGAACGCTGGGATCAAGCCCTGAGCCGAAGGCAGACGCTTAACAACTGAGCCACCCAGGCGCCCCATGTGTATGATTATTAAATAGTAATACGTCATTGATTTCTTTCAGAGAATGAAGAAAATCAAGTGTTAGCAAAGAGTCAATGCCTGCCGATGAAGCCTCCTACAACAAAGTTCAATTTCCTGATCTCTTATCCACAGCACTGAATATCCTCAGCACATAATATCCTATTATGTTGGTCCTAAAAGGAGAAGTTCAAGCTTTTCAAGCTCCTGACCACAGTGTGTTGACATATCACTTGAAATCGGAGATAACATTTCTTCACAAGGCCGATAATGGCAACAAGTACCGGATTTACGATTTCTGGTCTTTCACAGAATCATTAGTGTGATAAAGAAATTTTATCTCCTCCCTCATTTCGATTATTCACATGAGTACCTTCCCCTTGGACGGCTGGCATGCTTCAGCACGGAGAAGCAGTTTTAGCACCCGTTACCCATTTCTTCACAGAACGCACAGGAAAGACATATGCTCAGTGACTGGGACGGGATTGGGCTAACTACTTTTATTACTTCTTTGACCCTTAATTAAGATCATGCATAACTGTTCTTAGGAAGTAAAGTGGTGGGCAATTGAGTACTCAGATATCACTATGTGTGAGTGGTCAAGGGAGGTTGATGGTAAAAATGGAACAATTCCCCACCCCCCACCTTGTCTTATCATGTCGTAGCATCCTCCCTATCTGTGAGTTCCCCGTGTGACTGTGCTGTGACCCAGTGGGATGTCAGAGAATGTGACAAGGCAGACACTTAAGGAGAGCTTGCATATTTGGGCTGGGTTGTCCTTGCTCCTGAGCCTTGCCGTAAGAACATGCTTGGGCTAGCCTGATGAAGGATGTGATGCATGGTGTAGAATTACCCCAGTTGTCCCAGATAAGTCTATCCCACAATAGCCAACCTGATACCGGGACATATGAAAGAAGCCAGGCAAAAGAAGCAGAGCTGCCCACATGACCCACAGCCCAGGCTGCCTTCATGGTCATGTAGCCTTTGTAGTCACATAGGGGCTTCTGTTAAGAAGACCCCGTGCTTGGTCTAATGTTCTGCTGCCATTGTCATTACATTCTTAATCATTTTTTCAATAAGGGGCCCTGCATTTTTATTTTGCACCGAGCTCCACAAATTATGTAGCTGACCCTGCCTACATCTTAATACTGATGCTGGGGTAAGCCTTGCTGAGATGGGAAGAACCACCCCGCTGGCCCACAGACTCATGAGATAAATAAATTCTTAGTATTTAAGTGACTGGGTTTTGAGGTTCTTTTGCATTATTTTAGCAATAGACACTGATACACCAAATCTTTCTCTGCGGGACACAGAGCTGGTCCTCCAACAGCATTACCTCAAATACGCTTCTAATCTGCATCATGTCTCACAAAAATATTTGATTAATTGACAGACAGAACTCAGAATTACCAAGTGTGTCTTTCTCATTCGTATATGTACCACAGGGATGCAAAGAGCTGGTTCATACCTTCCCCACTAGTGCTTTCACTCAGCTGTAAAACAAAGGATCAGCTGTCATCATTACAATAATAGTTCCACCATATCTATGTGCCCCTTGTGCTATGCGGCAGACAACCCTGTCATTAGGTTTGCTTGTGGCTACTTTTGCTTTCTTTCCCGGCGTTTTATTCGTCCTGAATTTGAGGCTGGCTTTATAAGCATGTTGCCCACAGCATGACTTTCATCTGTTGTTGCTATTGTTTGGCTTCTTTGCATTTAGAAATAAAATTAATCAATTTCATACCACAAAATATTTTGCCTGTAGTCCAGGAAAATCTACTGGTTGACCAGAGATGTTGTTCTCTTTTGGAAATGATGTGACATCTCTGAAAGCATCATGAAACTCTCCTAGTAGTTTTCTAATAGAGTGTACGTTGGAGACAAGAGGGGGATAAATCCCTTGCTCAAAAAAAAAAAAAAAATCCAGTTTTTAGATATTCATAGCCACACTTTCCATTCACACTTTGCCTTTCAGCTGCTTGGGTGAAATCATCACATTCACATTCACAGATGCTCTTGTCCCAACAGATCCTGGAGTCCTGTTTGTTAATTACGCTTCTGAGTTGCGGTGTTTGTACCACTATTTTTATCTTTGCTTTTACACTTCAATGAACCACTCTTTAGTCATTAATCTATTTTTGTTCATCAGAACTGTAACAAAACATAATAGTAACAACAAAAAATGCAAATTTTACACACACAAACAATAACATGCAAATGATATAGCTAAAATAAACTATATCCAAGTAATTGAATTTTAACTACACCTGGCTAAGAATCTGACCATTTTGAGCCACCTGCACCCTTGCACCATTATTAGGAACATAACAGTCCTTGATAATTTTTCTTCCTTTTCAAATTTATAACATTCTGAAGCAACTATTTTCCCATTGTTTGTATCACAGAAACTGCCAAACAACTTGCAGACCATTTGTTTTACAGACAAATTGATTGCATTTTAGAAATACCGACCCAAAAGATAAGGCCTGAACTCTTTGACGTGGTATGTAAGCCAACCCATGATCTAAGAGTTGTTATTAGTGTGTGTGTGTGTGTGTGTGTGTATGGACTATAACAATGACAATAACAACAACACTT
Source organism: Ursus arctos (assembly GCF_023065955.2). Taxonomy (NCBI): domain Eukaryota; kingdom Metazoa; phylum Chordata; class Mammalia; order Carnivora; family Ursidae; genus Ursus; species Ursus arctos. The sequence continues at coordinate 84,158,834 of NW_026622874.1, read as the reverse complement.
TCTCTGTACTGATGCCTTAAATGATACCATGTGATCAGTGCCAATCTAAGCATTTCAAATGGATTCTCCTACTTCAAACTCACAATAACCCTAGGAGGGAGGTGCTAGTGTTGTTATTAAACATTTACAGAGAGGGATTTGTGTATATTACAGAGGTACTTGCTCACGATCACAGAGCTAATAGGAGGCTGAGCAGGAATCTGATCCCAAGCTTGTCTAACTCTTAATGACCGTGTTGTTTGGCATCCCCGCTTTGACCTTTCTTCCTGCAATTTCTCACAAACACACACAGCCTCTGTATGCTCCAGCCATACCACACTCCTTTCCCTCTCTCAGTGATCTTCCATCTGTGTCTAGGCACATTTCGCTCCCTCTGTCTGTGATGTTCTCTTCCATTTCTCGCCCTGTCACCTTGGTGAACTCTCACTTACCCGTCAGCACCCCATTGAAGAGTCTTCTTCGTAAAGTCTTTCCTTCCACCCACATCCCAGGATTTTTACCTTGTCTGTAATAGCCTACATTTTATTTCTTTCCATTCTCCAGATAAAGATGTAAAAATGTCTAGAGTGACAGCTGAGTTATTAAGAATTACAGTATGACAGAATATAATTTACTACATTGTATCTGATTGTTCCCTGGTCTATCATTAGTCAACTCCACTTATTGACTTATGTCTCAATGAATAGGCAATTCCTTACCTTAAAAATGTTATTCTCAGGTGGTCAGAGAACAGAATTAATTCTCATTGTGTCTATAACAGCAACTAGTTAACTTCATAAGGCACAGAAAATATATTCTGTTTTACCCTCTCCAATTTACTCTCTAGAGTGAGACCCATAATAGATAAAGTTTCTAAAATCACTATCTCTGGTAGATGACATTGCTTTATAGATATTCAGAAAATACAGTTCTATCAAGGTGGCAAGAATATATCTTCAGGTCTGCTAGTAATTAAGAAAGCTATAAGTTAATCAGTAAGAAGAGAAAGTAGAAGGTAGTGGCTTGGAGTAATGGTCCCTAAACTCGTTTGAACACTCACTTCAACAGTATACATTTTGGGCCAGCAGCCCCACAAATGTCTGTATTTATTTATAGTTTATGTATACATATTATTGCATGGAACATTCAGTATATTAAAAAACATTCATGAAATGGAAACTAAAAGAAAAGAGGTAAGGAATAAATATAATTAGAAGTTCCACTATTTTCCTTCCTTACCCAATGGATCATTGTATACCTGCTGGGATGGATATATTTGCACTACTACTGAAGATCAAAATTCTGCAAAACATTCTCTGGACAAGTACTACTAGCACACCTGGATCCAGATGCTGGGGTCACCTCAGTAATCCCCAGCACCTGGATGGCCCCTGTGGACTCAGGATCCAGGTCCACCACCATGTACCCAAGCATGGCCGGTCCACCAAAGGACTCCAATAATAAGCCCAAATATGGGTACCAGATGGCCCACCCAGAATTGCTGGAGAGGCCAACTGGTGAAAGGTTTTGCCTGCTGAAGCCAGTGTGTAAAGACTGGAAGAGGTGCCTACTTCCTTAATTGTGCAGACACCAAAGCCAAGACCACAAGGATCATGAATAATCAAGGAAACCTGACATCACCAAAAGAAACTAATAAAACTCCAACAAGTAACCCTAAAGAAATGGAGGTATATGAACTATCTGACAAAGAATTCAGAATAATTCTCGTAAAGAAATTATGTGAACTGCAAGAAAACAGATAAAAAACTAAATGAAATTGGGAAAACAATGCATGAACAAAATAAGAAGTTCAGTAAGAAATAGAAACCATCAAACACACACACACACACACACACACACACACACACACACACACAGAGAAATCCGAGAATTGACAAATACAATAACTAAAATGAAGAGAATGATAGAAAGCTCAACAACAGACTCGACCAAGCAGAAGAAAGAATTCATGAACTAGATGGCATATAATCTGAAATCATCCAGTCAGATGAGCAAAAAGAATAAAAAGAATAAAGAAAGCCTATATGAATTATGAGATGGCATTCAAAGAAACCATGCATTACTGGATTACCAGAAGGAGAAGAGTGGGGAAAAGAGGCAAAAAGCTTATTTAAAGAAATAGTGGCTGAGAACTTCCCAAATCTGAACAGAGATTTGGACAAACTCATAAAGTTATTAAGTCACCCTAAAATTTCAGCCCAAAATGATCTTCTCTAAGACACTTTATAATAAAATTGTCTAAAATCACAGAAAAAGAATTTTTAAAGCAGCAAGATTAAAAAAATTCTCACATATATGGGAACCCCCATAAGGCTATAGAAGATTTTTTAGCAGAGAGCTTGCAGGACAGGAGAGAGTGAAATGATATATTCAGATTGCTGAAAGAAAAAAAAAAAACTATCAACCAAGAATAATTTACCTGGCAAAGTTGTTTTGAGAAATGAAGGAGAGAGAAAGTTTTTCCAAACAAACAGAAGCCGAGGGAGTTTGTCATCACTAGAACTGCCTTACAAGACATGCTGAAAGGAATTCTTGAAGCAGAAATGAAAGGACACTAATTAGCGACATGCAAATATATGCAAATATAAAACACACTGGTAGAGGTAAGTATATAGTCAAATTCGGAATACTAATACTGTAATATGGTTGTGTGTTAATCACTTAATTGTAATATAAAGGTTTAAAGGACAAAAGCATTAAAAGTAACTATCACTACAATAATGTTAGTGGATCTACAATATAAATGAGATAAATGGTGACATCAAAAACATAAAATATGGGAGGGCAGTAAGAGGACTGAATTTTTGTATATGATTGAAGTTAAATTATCATCTTAAAATAGATGTTAAGTCTACGAGACCTTTTATATGATTCTCATGATAACCACAAAACAAAGACCTATGGTAGACACACAAAAGATAAAGATGATCAAAGCTTACTACTATGGAAAATCATTAACTCACAATGAAAGACAACAAAAGAGGAAGAAACAAATTAGGGAAATACAAAGCAACCAGAAAATAGTAAGATGGTATTAATAAGTACTAACCTATCAATAATTACTTCTAATGTAAATAGATTAAATTCTCCAATCAAAAGGCATAGTGGCTGAAAAGATTAAAAAAAAAACACGACTATATGTTGCCTACAAGAGACTCACTTCAGCCTTAAGGACATACATAGTCTCAAAGTGAAGGGGTAGAAAAACATATTTCATGCGAATGGAAACCCAAAGTGAGTAGGAGTAGCTATGCTTATATCAGCAAAATAGACTTCAAGTCAAAAATTGTAACAAGAGACAACAAAGGGCATTATATGATAAAGGAGTTAATTCATCAAGAGAATATAACAATTGTAAGTATATATGCAGTCAGTATCAGAGCCACTGAACATATTAAGCAAATACCAACAGATCTAAAGGGAGGAATAAACAACACTACAATAGTAGTAGGGAACTTCAGGAGCTCACTTACAACAATGGACAGATTACCAGACAGAAAATCCATAAAGAAACATTGGAGTTGAACTACACCTTAGCTCAAATATATGCAGAACATTCTATGCAATGGCAGTAGAACACATTCGTCTGAAGTGCACATGGAACATTCTCTAGGATAGATATGTTAGGTCACAGAACAATTCTTAGCAAATGTAAGATGGCTGAAATCATACCAAGTATCTTTTCTGACCACAATGGTGTGAACATAGCAATCAATCACAAGAAGAAAACTGGAAAATCCACAAATGTGTGGAAATTAAACAACATACTCTTGAACAACCACTGGGTCAAAGAAGAAATCAAAAGGGAAATCAAAAAATTTCTTTCTTTTTTAAAGATTTTATTTATTTATTTGACAGAGAGAGAGAGCACATACAAGCAGGGGGAACAGCAGAGGGAGAGGGAGAAGCAGGCTCCCTGATGAGCAGGGAGCCTGATGTGGGGCTCAATCCCAGGACTCTGGGATCATGACCTGAGCTGAAGGCAGACGTCTAACCAACTGAGCCACCCAGGTGCTCCCAAAAATATTTTGATACAAAGGAAAATGGAAACACAGCACACCGAACTTATGGGATGCAACAAAAGCAGTTCTGAGAGGGAAGTTTAAAGCGATAAATGCCTTCATGGAGTTAAAAAACAGAGCATGCTTCCTAAAGCAAAAGAATCCAGCCAGCGTCTCTTGCAAAGGAGATGGTCACTTCTTGGGATAGCTTCCAGCTCTGGAAAATGAGCATCCTCAAGGGACCCCAGAATGCAACCATAGCATGTACACTTCTTTTATGAAGTCTCATCACAGCTATAACCTGATTCCCACAAGATCCAATTTGTTTATATTTAATATTTCCCTGTAGATGAAGAAAGCTTCCCCCCACCCCTTTGGCAACTAATGGTATATGAGCTGCCCCTTTGTGGGAAAGTAAGAAGCAAAGTTTTGTGGGCATGCTGGCCATCAAGGATTTCGTCAATATCCTGCACTGTTACTAATAAACCAGTCTTGGTATAGATCTATGAGCTGGAAGAATGCAAGACAGAAACCTGGAGGGAAGTGTACCCACAGGATTTCTTTAATCCCTTGTCTGCATTGCTTCTAATGTCAGCTTGTTTAATGCCGTCTCTTTATTAATTCAAAATAAGACCCACAGGCTGCCAGTTATTGACCCAGCATCAGGCAACACCTTGTACATCTTCACCTATATGCGCGTTCTCAAGTTCTTCAAATCATTTGTCACTGTGTTTCCCAAGCCAGAGTTCACGTCTAAGTCTATGGAAGAGCTGTAGATTAGCATGTAGGCCAACGCTGTTCTGGGCCACACTACCACCCCTGTCCAAGTGGCTCTAGGCATTTTGTACAGCACTGATTCTCAGCCCTGCCGGTGGCGGATGAGAAAGAGTGTGTGGTGGACATCTACTCCAAGTTTTAGGTTATCAGTTTGGCAGCAGAAAAGATCTACAATAACCTGGATGTGCCAGTGACCAAAGCTCTACAACGTTGATCACATTACTTTAAATGTGTCCTTGGGGCTCCTGGGGGGTTCAGTCTGTTAAGTGTCCCATTTTGGTTTTGGTTCAGGTCATGTTCTTACGGTCGTGAGATCGAGTCCCGCAATTGGCTCATGCTGAGCATGGAGTCTACTGGAGATTCTCTCCCCTTTTCCAACCCTTCCCTCTGCTCCTCCTGCCACTCACATGCATGCTCTCTCTCTCTCTCAAATAGATAGATAGAATCTTTAAATATGTCCTCAGGGCACCTGGGTGGCTCAGTCAGTTAAGCAGCTGCCTTCAGCTCAGTTCATGATCCCAGGGTCCTGGGATCGAGCCCAATGTCAGGCTTCCCTGCTCAGCGGGGAGTCTGCTTCTCCCTCTGCCTTTCCCCCCATTCGTGCTCTCTCTCTCTCTAAAATAAATAAAATCTAAAAATAATAAATAAGTAAGTAAGTAAGTAAGTCCTCAAGTGCTATTTGCATAAGACTCTGGACACCATCATCAACAGGCTGGTGGAACAGAAATTTGCCTGTTTGTAGTGGTGGATAAGAACGATGCAGTCAAGGAAATTGTAACACCATCTGACATCCTTCAGGACTTGGTGCTCACAGGCAAAGACAAAAAATCCTGAGCTGAGGAAAAAGGTCAGGTAGCACCAGGGGATAAGCCCTACTCACTGCCCGCCCTGGGAATCACAGATGAAATCCTGAGACAACTATGACTATTCCCTGCTCAGGAGACCCCTACTCTTCTACCTGGAAGCCGGGGAAGGTATGGAAAGAGGAAGGAGAATGGATTTTAAGGTGCCCTTATCCTCACAATACTCTTGAGAAAAACTTTCAACCTAGCCCAGCCTAGCCCCTCTCCTCTCAGACATAGTCCCTTTTCTGAGCAAACTATGGGTTCTGTGCCCCTGAAAAAAATTCTGATCTCTAAGAGATTCCCAAACTTTACCCTGCCCTTAAATCTGCCTCTGACTCTACCCTAAGATAATAGCACAGCAAAACTCTTCAGAAAGATATTTTTACTCATCCTGCTTCATGCTACACGGAAGAAAATGAACCCATTTAGTGACATGTCTTCCCCTAATAGGAATGGAGAAGATGGAGGGGGTGGCAGGAGGGGGGGGTGTGCTAAATGCATATGAAGGGGAATGGGGGTCAGATGGAGAAGGAGGGCAAAGTGGTTAGCTGAGGTTATTGCTTTTCATGGCAATCCTGATTAAAATGACAGGAACCTAAAACAACAACAACAAAAAAGAAAAATCACAAATAAAAAACCTAACTTTACCCCTTAAGGAACTAGAAAAAGTAACCAAACCCAAGGTTAGCAGAAAGAAGGAAATAACAAAGATCAGAGCAGAAATAAATGAAACACAGGAAAAACAACAGAAAAGATCAGCCAAATGCACAGCTAGTTTTTTAAAAACATAAACAAATTGACAAACCTTTATCCAGACAAAGAAAAAAAATGGACCTAAATAACTAAAATCAGAAATGAAAGAGGAGACATTACAGCTGACACCACAGTAATACACATGATCGTAAGAGACTAGTATGAACAATTATATGCCAACACATTGGATAATCTACAGAAAAAAATGCATTAATTCCTAGAAACATACAACCTATTGAGACTGAATCATGAAGAAACAGAAAATCTGAACAGACCAAAAACAAGTAAGGAGATTGAATCGATAGTTTAAAACCTCCCAAGAGAGAAAAGCCCGGCACCAGATGGCTTCACTGGTGAATTCTAACAAATATTTAAAGAGGAATTAACATCAATCCTTTTCAAACTCTTCCCAGAAATTGAAGAGGAGGGGACACTCCCAAACTCATTTTATGAATCCAACATTACTCTGATACCAAAGCCAGATAAGGACAACACAAGAAAAGAAAACTACACGCCAATATTCCTAATGAACATAGACACAAATATCCTCATCAAAATACTAGCAAAATGAATTCAACAGCATATTAAAATGATCATATAACATGATCACGTGAGGGTCATTCCTGGGTTGCAAATCGATAAATGTGATACACCACATTAATAGAGTGAAAGATAAAAATCATGATCATCTCAATAGAGGAAGAAACGTATTTGACAAAGCTCAACATCCTTTCATGATAAAAACTCTCAACAAATTGGGTGTAGAAGGAACATTCCTCAACATAATAAAGGTCTTATTTGACAAACCCACACCATATTCAACAACGAAAGATTGATTTCTCACTAAGATCAGGAACAAAAGAAAGGTGCCCACTCTCAATACTCCTGTTCAACACAGTGCTGGACCTAGCCAGAGCAGTTAGGCAAGAAAAAGAAATAAAAGGCATCCAAATCAGAGAGAAAGAAGTAAAATTGTCTTTGCAGATGCTATGATCTTATGCATAGAAAATCCTAAAGACTCCACAAAAAACCTCATTAGAACTAATAAATGAATTCCGTAAGGTTGCAGGATAAATAACCAACTTAATAAAAATCAGCTGCATTTCTGTACAGTACAGCAAACTATCTGGGGAAAAAAATCCCATTTAAAATGGCATCAAAAGGAACGGCTGGGTGGCTCAGTTGGTTAAACGTCTACCTTCAGCTTAGGTTATGATCCCAGGGTCTTGGGATCAAGTCCCGCATCAGTCTCCCTGCTCAGTGGGGAGCCTCCTTCTCCCTCTGCCTGCTGCTCTCCCTGCTTGTGCTCTCTCTGTCTCTGGCAAATAAATAAATAAAATCTTTTTAAAAAATTTAAAAAATTAAATGGCATCAAAAATAATAAAAAGGAATAAAATTTAAGAAGATGAAACATCTATTTGTGACAAATTACAAGACACTGATGAAAAAAACTGAAAAGGACACAAACAAATGAAATATATCCCATGTACATGGATTGGAAGAATTATTGTTATTAAAATGTCCATACTACCTATCCGTAGATTCAATGCAATCCCTATCAAAATCTCAGTGGCCATTTTTTACAAAAATAGGAAAAAAATCCTAAAATAAATATAGAACCACAAAAGACCCTAAATAGCCAAAGCAATCCTGGGAAAGAAGAACAAAGCTAGAAGAACAAAACATACTTCTTGATGTCAAGATTTATCACAAAGCTGTAGTAATCAAAACAGGGTGGTACTGGCACAGAAGGACACATAAACCAGTGGAATAGCATTGAGAGCCCAGAAATAAACCCACACACATACAGGCAACTAATACATGAGAAGGGAGCCAAGAATACTTAATGGGGAAAGGATAGCATCTTCAATAAATGGTACTGGGAAAACTGGATATTTACGTGCAAAAGAATGAAATTGGACCCCAGTCTTACAGCACTCACAAAAGTTTTCGGGAAATGGATTAAAGATTTAAATGGAAGGCCCAAAACTATTAAATGTACCAGAAGAACACATAGGGGAAGTTCTCCTTGACATCAGTCTTAGCAACGATTTTTAGGATCTGACAACAAAGCGTAAGTAACAAAAGCAAAAATCAACGAGTGGGACTACATCAAACTAAAAAGCCTCTGCACAGCAAACAACGATCGGCAAGATGAAAAGGCAACCTATAGAATGGGAGAAAATATTTGCAGATCATGTCTGTTAGGGGTTAATACCACAATTACATGAGGACCTCTCACAACTCAACGGAAAAAAAAATCTGACTAAAGGATTTGAATAGACATTCCCCCCCCCAAAAAATACAGATGGCCAACAGGTATGTGAAATGATGCTCAACATCACTAATTATCAAGGGAATGTAAATCAATACCACAAGGAGGTATCACCTTACACCTGTTAGAATGGCTATTTCCAAAAGGGCGAGAGACAATAAATGTTGGGGAGGGTGTGGAGAAAAGGGAGCCCTGGTGCACTGTTGGTGGGAATGTATGTTGGCACAGCCGCTATGGAAAACAATACGGAGGTTCCTCAAAAAATTAAAAATAGAACTACCATTTGATCCAGTGATCCTGCTTCTGGGTATGTATTTGATGGAAACGTAATCAGTATTGAAGACATATTTGCACCCTCATGTCATTACAGCATTATCCAGAATAGCCAAGACGTGGAAACAACGTTAAGTGTCCACTGATGGATGAATGGCTGAACCCACTGCGATATGTATGCACACAGACACACACATACCCCGTGATATTATTCAGCTATAAAAAAGAAGGAAATCCTGCATTTTATGACAATATGGATGGACCCTGAGGGCCAAGTGAAATAAGTCGGACAGAGAGACATAAAAATAAATAAATAAATAAATAAATAAACATAAACATGGTATATTCTCACTTACATGTAGGGTCTAAAAAATCTGAACTCACAGAAACAGAGTATAAAATGAGGGAGATGTTGGTCAAAGAGCACAAACTTCCAGCTGTAAGTTCCGGAAATCTAATGTACAGCATGAGGACTATAATTAACAGTACTATATTTTATTACTGTAAGTTGTTAAGAGAGTAGGTCTTCAATGTTATCACCACAAATACAAAAACAAAATTATGAGAGAGAATGGAGGTGTTTACTAACCTTATTGTGGCAATTGTTTCACAATATATGTGTGTATCAAATCATTACACTGAATACCTTACACCTACATTGCTTATGCTAATAATATGTTAATCAAGCTGGGAAAAAAGAAAATCAATATAATTCACTACACTAAAAGAATAAAAATGGGAAAATCATTTTATTATCTCAAAAGACACAGAAAAAGTGTTTGATAAAGTTCAAACCCATTAACGGTTAAACAAAACTGAGCAAAGGAGAAGTAGGAATTTTCTTAATCTGATAAAACACACACACACACACACACACACACACACACACACGGAAAACTCTAAAAAACCCCTTCAGCAAACATGTTACCTAACTGTGTAATGTTGAATGCTTTCCCTTTGAGATCAAAATGAGACAAGAATTGCTTTCACCATTTCTATTATATTTGTATTAGAGGATTTAGCTGGTACAATGAGGCAACAAAAAGAAATTACAAGGTGTTAAGGATTGGAAAGGAACAAAATCAGCTTGCAGAAAACGAATTAGCAGTTTCTTGTAAAGTTGAACTGAGGCATACTCTATGATCTGGCAATTTTTTTTTTTAGAGAGATTTTATTTATTTATTTGAGAGAGTGAGCAAGAGAGAGAACACAAGCAGGGGGAGTGGCAGAGGGAGAGAGAGAAGCAGGCTCACCACTGAGTAGGGAGGCCGATGCGATGCAGGGCTCGATCCGAGGACCTGAGGATCATGACCTGAGCTGAAGGCAGACACTTAACTGACTGAGCCTCCCAGGTGCCCCTATGACCCAGCATTTTCACTTCTAGGTATATACCTAGGGGAATTCTTGCACAAGGACACAAGACATGTACAAGAATGTTCACAGCAGTGTTATTCATAATACCCCCAAACTGGGGCTGGGGAGGGGGGAACCAAATGCCCACCAAGAGTAGAATGGATAAATTGTAAAACACTCACGTGGTTGATTACTATATCCCAATGAAAATGAATGAACCATGACTACAAATATAGACATGAATGAATCTCAAAAATAAAAATATCAAACAGGGGCGCCTGGGTGGCACAGCGGTTAAGCGTCTGCCTTCGGCTCAGGGTGTGATCCCGGCGTTCTGGGATCGAGCCCCACATCAGGCTCCTCCACTACGAGCCTGCTTCTTCCTCTCCCACTCCCCCTGCTTGTGTTCCCTCTCTTGCTGGCTGTCTCTATCTCTGTCAAATAAATAAATAAAGCCTTAAAAAAATATATCAAACAAAATACATGCCACAAAGAATGTCTGTGGTGTGATTATATTTACATACAACTTACAAAGTTGGAAAAACTAAGTAATATATTGCTTAGGGATGCACATATATGTGGGGAAAAAACAGCAGAAAAGTTATTACAAAAGTGAAGAGAAAAGTGACCTCCAGGGAAGATGAAGAGGGATATTTTTGGAAAGTTTCTAAGGCAGGAGGCAGGTTGTTATGAAGGTATTTTTTTTTAATTAATTTATTTATTTATTTGACAGATATAGACAGCCAGCAAGAGAAGGAACACAAGCAGGGGGAGTGGGAGAGGAAGAAGCAGGCTCATAGCGGAGGAGCCTGATGTGGGGCTCGATCCCATAACGCCAGGATCACACCCTGAGCCGAAGGCAGACACTTAACGACTGAGCCATCCAGGCGCCCCATATGAAGGTATTTTTATTCTTTAAGCTGTACATATATATTTTATACAAGCTTTATGTGGGATATATTTCACTATAAAGGTTTCTTCAAAAGCAATTCCCTTTAGGTCTAATTACCAATTTACAGAGAATATAAAGGATAGCAGAACATAGTAAATGATACCATGAGTAAACAATCACCAAAGTCTAGACTTTGGAAAAATCTAGAGGACAAATCATCGTTTCTTCAAAACAATACATCTTGTTTCTTCTCTCTCTCAAATAAATAAATAAACCTTCAAAATGTCAAGGGGAAAAAAAAAGACATGAAGAAGGAACCTATAACTTACACAAGACAAGAGACAGGGTCACCAACTTGCCATGTGTGGACCTTCTTTGGATCCTCATCGAACAAACAAATTACAAATTAAATAATATGGTAACTGCAGATAATGTGAGCATTAACTGGTTATCTGACGATAATAAGGATTTATTCTTGATTTTATTGGGATGTGATGATGGTACAGTGGTTGTGGTTAAAAAGGGAGTCCTTGTCTTTTAGAGGTCGATAATGAAATTTTTACAGCTGAAATTACATCACTCTAAGATTTGACTCAAAATAATCCCAGGTGGGAGGGATGGTATAAAGAAAGCAAGATTGATCATGAGTTGAAAATTATTGAAGTTTATGATGGTGTACGGGGTTTCACTAAATTTTAACATGTTTGAAATTCTGCATACTCAAAATAAAATAAGATAAAAACCAGAGCAAAAAAAAAAATGAAATTTGCTCAGTCAAGATCTGTTTTGAAAGGGACATTTTGGGGTTTATTACCTTCCCGCCTTGCCCAGAATAGCACCATTTGTCTTCCACAGGACAATCTAGATCTGTGCTTCTCAATCTTTTTTTTTTTTTAAGTAGTCTCCACACCCAGCGTGGAGCCCAACGCGGGACTTGAACTCACAAGCCCTACACATCAAGATCTGTGCGGAGATCAACAGTCAGATGCTTAACCAACTGAGCCACCCCGGTGCTCCTTTGCTTCTCAATCTTTAATGTGCATACAAATCAGAAAGATCTTGTTAAATGCAGATTTGGATCAGAAGATCTGAAGCGGGGCCTGATAGTTTGCATTTCTAACAAGCTCACGGGGTGATGCCGATGCAGGACTCTCTTCAAGAACACAGTCTTTCACCTCTTCATAACCTCTATTCCACTGGCCTTCTACCACTGACTCATTCTTCATCATTCCTTCCTGGTCCCATTCCCATTCTGGCCCAGCTTAGATTCTGTGGCTCACCTTGACCATCACTCCCTCGTAACCCTCTTCAACATCCTTGCCCTTTTCTCTTCTGTGGAATTTGTCCAGCAAAACTTCAGTGTGATGGCGCTCTACCAGCTCCACCATCTCCAAGTGCATGAACCCAAGCACTTAAATGACCCTGGAGAAAACTCCCCAATACACGCTCTTAATAGGCACTCTGCTTTACCCAGCAACCCTGCTCCTTTCTTTACAATGCTTATTTCTCCCTCTCCAAGAGGACTATGTCCTCCTCTTTCCTCTTTCCATCTCCTTTTCTCTCTGCTAATGACCTTGCCTTATACTTCACTGTGAAAATAAAAGTTGACAGATAGCAAGGGCTTTGTCTTCCCAACACCACATCTACAAGCTTCCCTGTATCTGCTCCATCTTTTCTCATTACCCTCTCCTATAAAAACTAAAAATCTGTCATCACCTATTCATTCATACATGCTTTGGATCCCATTCCCTCTCTTCCTTCCAGCTGCACTACTCTGATAGTTTACATAATCTAAAGGCTTCTAAATGTTTTAAAAAGCACATGTAAAATCAAGCCAGTTCCCCTGACCCCGACCCATATCTAAATACTGCCTGATTTCTGTTACCCCTTTCACAGTTTGTTTACCTTCATTTACTCCTTAACCCACTGCAGTTTGGTCTCCATCCTCACCACTCCACCAAAATTGCTCTTGTCAAAGTCTTCAGCTACATCCATGTTTCCAAGTCAAACAGATACTCTTCTGCCCCTTAATTTACTCAGTGTCTCAGCAACATTTGACCCCGCGGATAGCATGTTTAACTTCTTTTCTGCCCTTCCTACTCCCATTCCCCCTGCAAACATCCTGATCCAAACCTAGTCTTTCCACTTTAGGAAACAGTATCACCAACCTGGGAAGCTTCTTTAATATGTCCCTTTTCTTCAACCCCTATCAGACCCATCAGCAAGGCTTTTTTTTTTTTTTCCTACCTCTTCAGCATCTTTCTAATCTGTCCACTCCTGTTCCATTTCCACTGCAATTCCATTCAACTAAATTGCCTCCTATTTCCCAAACAAGCCACCTACTTCCTTGCCTCAGGGCCTTTGTACATGTTGTTGCCTTGCCTGGAACACTTAAACACATTCTGAGTTCCATATGGCCCAAATTTCATTCTAGGTTAACAATCTCAAAAGTCTTCCTAGACTCCAAGCTATTCCCAGATAATCCTGTGAGAAAAGGAGGAGACATTTCTACACCACATTCTAGATATGCTCCTGATCCGTGGCCAAAACAGATGCTCAGACTCCTACTTGTTCTAATCAGAACACAAAGTTTGATATACGACCAAGTTTAAGTTCATTTCCAACCACAGCAAAATTGGCTCCAAATTCCCTCCTGGCTTTCAGTCCCTCCCACAGTAGAGGAAGATAGTATCCAAGCTTATTGTTTTGAATTCATGTTGCACACTGGAAACAAACAGAATCCAATATTTTGTAGCTCCTCTGGCTAAGAGATCTATTTCTCCATCCCTTCAATTTGGTCTTGACCATGTAATTTGTCTAGGTCAATGGAACGCTAGCAAACACGAAACAAGTGGATGTTTGTAAAGTGCTTGTGGAAGGGGGGGAGGCTCCCCTTCTCTTGTTGCTTTTGGAACCCAGCCATCCTATGAAGAAGACTAGATATGGAGACACATGGCCCAATTTCAGTTGCCCCTGCCAATCAGCAGACACGTGCATGAGATCATCTAGGATCAGCCACCGGCAGCCAGCATACCAGCTGACTAGCTACACGAGTGAACCCAGGCAAGAAGTACTATCCAGATGATCCCACCTGCAACTGCCAACTCATGGCATAAGGAGCTATAAATGAGTGTTGTTTTCAGCCACTACATTGCAGTGTGGTTTGTAATGCAGCAAAAACTAACTGATAGACCTCTTGAAGAAGTCTTTGTGCACTGCAGAGCCAATTATGCTACTTCCCTACTTAAAAAGCTTTAATGGTTTTTCATTGATCCTGGAATATAACCCAAGACACTTTAGCAAAGCCTACAAGAGATCCACAGAGTCTGGAGGGCCTCGTCTCCTGTTACAGTCCCACTCACACCAGGCTCAGCCTGTTGGCCTCCCGCTGTTCCTCGAGTGGTCCCAGCTCTTTTCCACCTCAAGGCTCTCACACGTGCTATTCCTTCTGTTGGGAATGTTCTTCCTGGCTCTTCACCTGCTTGACTTCCTGCTCCTCCCTCAGATTATATCTTAAGTATTACATTGACAGGGGGGACTCTTCTGATCAACTCTTCTTTGTCCCCCAACTGAAGTATGTCTTGAGTTACATATTCTCATGGCACCCCACTATTCTTTTTAGCAAATGCCCCAATTTGAAATAATATATTGTCTTATGTAATGATGTTTAATAGCTGCCTTCTCCAATGAACCGTCAACTTCACGAGAAGAGGATGTCTCTGTTTTGTTCACAAATATAGCCCTGAACCTTGCACACTACCTATCACATAGTAATGTGGATGGATTTTTTTTAAAAGATTCTACTTATTCATTTGAGAGAGACAGAGACAGAGACAGACAGAGCATAAGCAGGGGGAGAGGCAGAGGGAAAAGGAGAAGCAAACTCCCCGCTGAGCTGGGAGCCTGATATGGGGCTTGATCCCAGGACCTGGAGATCATGACCTGAGCCAAAGACAGATGCCCAACCAACTGAGCTACCCAGGTGCCCCTGGATTTTTTTTTTTTTTTTTTTGAGGCAGTTTATCATACTGGTTAATTGTGCAGGCTCTGGAGAAAAACTTCCTGGACTCAAATCCTAGCTCTACCACTTACTAGTTGAGTGACCTAACTAACTGCTTTGTGCCTCAGTTTGCCCATCTCTAAATTGGGGATAAAAAATAGCACCTGCTCATTGAGTTGTTGAGTGGATTGTGCACAACTGTTAATTATTTCTTGCTGAACACATATCAGCATACCTGGATAACAGTGAACCAGAAGCTTCTGACACAGCCAACATCTCCTTCCCATGTAGTAGGCATGGACACTGCCATGATTAAATTTACATGTGTCTTCCCCATGGCTAGTTTCTCAGACAACGCTCTGCCTCATTCTGCAAAGGTGCGGCCCCAAACTCTGAGCCTGCTCTCTCAGATGCGTAGAGCCCCTAATCCTTGAGCACTGACTGGATCTTGGCTCCTGCTTTAAGACCTGATTTCTCCCACAGAGCCAGCCATTTGGGGTCAGAGAGCAATGTCTCCTGACTGCTGTAAGTGCCCCTCCTATTACTTGACTATCCCCTAGCTGAGCGGGGATCTGGAGCCAACAAACACCCACCCAAGAAACAGTTCTGATGGCCCCAAGAAACAGATCGGTCACCCTTTAACAGACGCACACGCACACACACACACATATATGACAGGAATGGGGCCACCTACATTGTATTAGTGAGAAAAACATTTTAGAAGGGATAGTTAGTGCATTTCCAATCACCAAGTCCTCAGAGGCTTGTCTTTCAGGTTCTAGACAGAAAGAATGTAAGATCTAGGTGTCCAAAAAAACATTTTTTTTAAGGCAAGGGGAGCAGACCCCCTAAGAAAAGCAGTGGGAGAGAGAAAGTGGGGGCAAATCAGAGGGGATAATAGGAGTTAGAGAAGGAGAGGTCAGTTGAAAGAAAGACTCAGAGGAGCAAGACTGAGGGAGGAGAGAGATGGGAAAGAGGCAGGCTGGCAGGGGGAAGGGGGGAAAGGGATGGAGGAACTCCTTCCACCCCAGCGCGACGTAACCAGTGCCCCTCCTATGCCGCTTCCCAGGAAGGCTGCAGAGGTTTGGCCGATGGACCGGAGAGCTGCAGCTCCCCAGAGCCGGCAGACACTTTCCTCCCAACGTGCCCAGTGCCCAATGAGGGTGCCCTGTGCATGCTAATGAGGCAGTCTAGGACAGCTTCACAAATAATTGCTCAAAGTGTTCAGTAACTTACCAGGCTGGGAGTCAGTGGGCTGCAGAATGATGGGGCACAGCTCCTGGGGGACCCCCAGCAGAGGGGGCCTGGTCTCCAGGTACCCGGTGCTCACAGGTTAGTGCCTGCAAGATGACGGATTTTCCATTCAGTCGGGCACCAACCCAAAGGTAGGGAGAGCCAGACCAAAAGGCAAAAAAGAGGAGGGGAACCTGCTTGTGTTTTTGTATTTAAATTGTTTTTGAGCCCACGTAGCCCTGGGAGTCACATGCTGCCTCCAACATCACCGGAGTCATCACATGATACAGGTCCCCCATCATGTGATAAGACAATTCTGCCTAACTTCGGCCCCCCGCCCCCACCCCCACCTCACAGACTGACAGAGTGCTTCTGGAGGAGCCCCCCTCCATGCAAAAATCCGTGGTTGAGGGTGGGATGCAGATGGAGAACGCTCAGAGCCCACGCAACACTAAGATCTTGATGAATACTTAATACGCCTTTCTCTCTCCTCCTAAGCTACTGCGACTTGGAGCCGTGCCAGCCTCATTTGAATTCCAGCCTTTGTGAATAACTCAAGTGTCGCCACCGTTGCTCCAGCAATTGCAGGGCGTTTGAGCTCACACCATCCTGCCTCGTTCTGGAAAGCCCAGCTCGGCTGCCTCCCCGCCCCGCAGCTTCCATGCCGCCTCACCGAGCAGCGGGAGTGGGGCGGAGGTGGGGAGACGGCGCCTGCTGAACCTTCTAGGCTTTTTTTTTTTTTTTCCCCTCAGCTGCAGTAAGAGTCAGGTGGGGCCCGTCTGGCTCTCTGATTAGGCTGTCTCCTCTTTACTTGGTGATCGTAGCTCTGCTCTGTCTGCAGGCACTCTCTCTCTCAATCTGCCTGTGTGCATGCATTTCTGTTTCTCTCCTTAATCAGGATACAGTTGAACGCATTTGGCTTCCAAATCTATTTGGCTCGTTTCCTCCCATTGCAGTAACCTCCTTTTCTCATTTATTCATTCACTCTAACGACAAGCATTTTTGTAGAGCCCCTACTATGTTGCAGGTCCTGTGCTGGGTGGTGGTGAGGAGAAGGGGAGGGAAGAGAGGGCGAGGAGATGCATAAAGTGAGGGGTCTGTGTTCTTGAGGTGATGCTGTCTGTGAGAGGCCCCAGAAACACACACAGAGGCAGCAGATGCACGTTTCAGAGTCACCCAAACTGCCGCACCAGTCTGTCTACACCTGAACCTCACCGCTACCTCCTTGCCCTCCATTCTGCCCAGTAGAGGAAATGGACTCTGGGCCATTTTTCTCTGCTTCATATTTAAAGCAAACGAAATTAAAGCTTTTTCTCTTGTTGCTCTCCACACTGGGGTTGGTACTAAGCTCTGATACTCACTCCAGTGAACTAGTAAGCTGTGTGGACCTTAGAAGGAGACAGAGTGCTTCCCTGTCACTTTGCAATGTGGGGGCGAGGTCCAGCAAAGGAGGATGATGTTTTAAGGCCAGATGGGTAGCGGTGTAAAATGCCTCTCACAGGAAAGAGCCTGCTCCAAATAATAAAAGTTCTATACTGTTCTATACGGGAAAGGAGAGAAGGTGTCTGTGGCACACACAGATGACTGCTTACCCCGATGGAGTTTACGAGATGTGATACTTTGTTTCCTGCATGTGGCAGAATGGGGGTTTAGGGTGGAAATTAGACTTGGGGGTAGACTAACAGAGAATTTACATTTCAGTACACCCAAGTTTGTGTGACCGGGAATTTTGCATTTGCTATATCTGTTTGTGTTGCTCTTGTCTCCCCCAGACAACGAGGACCTCAAGGGCAGAGACCTTGCCTTGCACATTTCTACAACTCATATTCCTTGTCAACAAAATCCCTTTCTTGTTCCAACAGCAATGTTGCCAACCCCAGGGATGACCTGAGTGACTGCTCCAGGGGTGGGTATGTGACAGCTCTTGCCAGAGGCGGTGAAAGGGTCAACTGCTTGGACCTTCTGGAAAGATTTGTCCTACTTGATAAGAGAGAGGCTCGTGAGGAAAAAAGTCCTTTTCTTGCTTGCTACGTTTTGCCCCTTGGATGTGGTTACGGGAGTCAGCCACCATGTGACAATGAGATAAAGAACATCACTGACATGCTAAAGATGACAAAGAGGAAGGACAGAAAAAAACATAGATCCTTCATGGAACGGAGCTGCCAAACCGACCAGCTGTTTTAGGAAAATTAAGCAACTCTATGGTTTAAGCTCCTTTTAGCCAGATAGTTTCTCACTTGTGGTTAGATACATACATCCTAACTGAAACAGCACCCAGGGAATTTGGCAGCTGCTACCTGATCATCAATGGCCTTTGAAGGACAGCATCCGTGAAGCTGTGGAGACGGAAGCCTGGTGATAGTGGGTTAAGAAGTAAATTGGGCCCCACATTGGGCTCCCCGTTCAGCAGGGAGCCTGTTTCTCCCTCTGCCTGCTACTCCCCCTACTTGTGTACACACTCTCTCTCTCTCTCTCTCACTGTCAAATAAATAAATAAATTCTAAAAAAAAAAAAAAAGAAGTAGTAAATTGGAACATTCTGTTCTTGACAATACAGTGGACCCAACAGTCATAGAGAAGTTCTGGATAAAATATAGCAGACATTCCTTTAAGTCATAGCTGAGCTCTCTAAAAGGGAAGAAGAAACAAAACCAGAGAGCTAACCACATAAGTTAACCCTGTGCCAATCCTGAAGAAGTGGCGCTTGGTGGGGACATGGTATCCTTAGAAGATTGGGTTGTAGCTCTAAGCAGCTGTTGGTGACAAAGTCTTGTGCCTGAAAGCTGGAACTGAAATTTCCACATCAACTTAGGGACCTTAAAGCACTGTAGTCTCAGTGAAAATGTGGCACAGACCAAAGTTTACCTTTATGTCCAAACAAACATGGAATCTTGTGGGATTTAACCTGAATTCTAGGTCAGGGAAAAAAACTGACTCCTCCTGATAATTAAAAACCATGGCCTGTCCTCATGTGTCTTTAATGTTTGAATATACAGTTGACTCTTGAACAATGCAGGGGTGAGTGGCACTGACCCCTGATGCAGTCAAAAAGCCATACACAACCTTCGACTCTTCAAAAACTTAACTACTAATATCTTACTATTGACCAGAAGCCTTACTGATAACATAGTCGATTAATACATATTTTGTATATGTAATATATACTGTATTCTCATAAAGTAAGCTAGAGGAAAATGTTATTAAGAAAATTGTAACAAAGAGAAAATACATTTACAGTAACGTAAAACAAAAAAAAGTCCATATATAAGAGGACCCGCACAGTTCAAAACTGTGCTGTTCAAAGGTCAACTGTAAACCACTTTTATGACCCAGGAATATCAAAATAAAAAATAACACATAAAGGGGAAAGCCTTGGACAGGCAAACATAAAACTGATTAGAGGCAAAGTTCTTAAGCCCAGGCCTCACAGAATTCCCACAGATTAAGGTCCCATTGCAGATGAGTTCATAACCCAAAATTATAAAACACCAGTTCTTTTAACACATAAAGTGCTAGTAGAACAAAGAGCAGGACAAACCCTATAAATTTTGTATAATAAAACAGTTGAGGGGCACGTGGGTGGCTCAGTTAAGTGTCTGACTCTTGATTTCAGCTCAGGTCATTATCTCAGGAGCCTGGGATTGAGCCCTGTACCCCCTCCACAGGCTCCCTGCTCAGCAGGGAGTCTGCTTGTCTCCCGCTCCCTCTGCCCCTCCTCCTGCTCATGCACTCTCTCTCTCTCTCTCTCAAATAAATCCTTAAAAAAACAGTTGAACGAAGTCTATTAAAAAAAACTTTATGCTTAACTTTTAAAAAAGAGGGAGTGCCTTTTGATTACAAATAAGATGGAACGACAGAAATTAGATGTACCTGTCTGCCTGAAATTGAAAAAAAAAAAAAAAAGACAAATATAAGACAACAGTTTTTTGAAGACGTTGAACATCAAATAACAAAGGACAGTGATCTGCAGGACAAAGGAAACAGATGAGTTGAGCCTTATTATTGCCCCATATTACTGCCCAGACAGAGGCTGCAATGCAGAGGTAGAACTCAGACTGAGGCTGGTGGTCTTCCCAAATCAAAGAGACGGAGCTGGGAGTCCAGGGAGGCCAAGCAGATGGAGTGTGCAGGGCAGGGTGCTGGCAGAGCTGCACAGAAAATGAACTCCAGAGACCTGCAAAGGTGCCTCCCAAGTCTTCAAGCTGAGTACATATCATCATATGCATGTGAGAAAACTACCTAGAACAATGGAAAAAACTACCCAAAAGGATTTGAGAGACCAAGTTTTGGGGCACACATAGGGCCAGGAATCACCCCTCCTCACTACCTAGGATGGAAAACTTCCTAATTCAAGGGTATCAGGTGCAATTGTCAGAAATGTTTTGCCTCAGTGGTAATGAATTACCCCTAGACTAAACACAACTCTGGTTTAGTCAAACAAACTTTAAAAGCAAGCCTTGAAAGGATCAACAAGGAACTTAGATGTATCCCATACCAAAGTTAACAATATTTAAAGAAACAAAAAAATAGCGAGCACACGTCAAAGGAAAATTCACTGTCTACCATCCAATCTCAAATATTATCAGACATGCAAGGAAACAGAAAAACATAACTCATAGAGAGGAGAAATCAATCAAAACTAATCTAGAAATGGCACAAAAAAATAGAATTAGTATATAAGGAAATTCAAGCAATTAAGATTATTATGTTCCATAATTATTCCATACAAGAAGCTAGAGGAAAGATGAGATATGTTAAGTAGAAACATGGACAATATAACAAAGAACAGAATCAATCTTCTAGATGTGAAAACTATAATGACTGAGAAGAAAATTACACTGCAGAAAATTAAAAGCAGATTATACTTGTAAGATATTAGTGAACCTGAAGACATAGCAATAGAAATAATCCAAAATGAAACACACAGAAAAAAAAGATAGAAAGAAAGGCACAGAGCATTAGTGAGCTAGGGGACAACTTTGAGCGGCCTAATAAACACATAATTGGAGACCCTGAAAGGAGGGGGATAGAAAAAATATTTTAAGAAATCATGACTGAAATTTTTCCAAATGATGAAAACGATACACATGCAGATTCAAAAAGCTAAACAAACACCAACCATAAAAAACATAAGGAAAACTATACCAAAGAACGTCATAATCAAATTGCTTAAAACCAATTATAAGGAGAAAATATTAAAAATGGTCAGGGATCATTTGCTGGAATTGCTATAACTAAAAAAACCCATATGCTTTTGTGTTGATAAAGTTGTGGAGGAATTGAAATCCTCATGCATTGCTGGTGAGAATGTAAAATGGTATAGCCACTTTGGAAAACAGTTTGGCAGTTCCTCAAGAAGTTAAACATTCAATTACTATTTGATCCAACAGTTCTGATCCTAGGTATATACCCAAGAAAAATTAAAACATGTTTTCATAAAAACTAATACATGAGTATTCATAGCAACATTAACCACAACAGCCAAAACATGGAAACCCAAATGTCTGTCAACTGATTAAAGAGAAGCAAAATATGGTATGTACTTACAATGTAATGTTATTTGGCCATAAAAAGAAATTAAATACTGATACAAGGTATAGCATGAATGAACCTTAAAAGCATTATGTTAAGTGAAAGAAGGCAGTCACCAAAAAAAACACATATTATATGATCCCTTCATATCGACTATCCAGTATAGGCACATCTGTAAAGAAAAGTAGATCAGGGCTGGAGAGATAAGGATTTGGGGGATGTGGTAACAGCTAAAGGGTATGGGTTTCCTTTCAGGGTGATAAAATGTTCTAAAGTTGATTGTAGTGATCACTGCACAACTCTGTGAATACACTAAAAGCCAGTGAACCGTACATTTTAAATATACAGTATGTGAATTACATTTCAATAAAGCAGTTATAAAAAATAAAAGAGGGGGCGCCTGGGTGGCACAGCGGTTGAGCGTCTGCCTTCGGCTCAGGGCGTGATCCCAGTGTTCTGGGATCGAGCCCCACATCAGGCTCCTCCACTATGAGCCTGCTTCTTCCTCTCCCACTCCCCCTGCTTGTGTTCCCTCTCTCGCTGGCTGTCTCTATCTCTGTCGAATAAATAAATAAAATCTTTAAAAAAAATAAAAAATAAATAAAAGAACAATGAGAGAAGGGGAAAGATATTTTACAGAGAAACAAAGGTAAGGATGACAGATTTTTGTTGGAAAAAATGCATATGAGAAGACAGTATAACATCCTTAGAGTCCTAAAAGGGAAAAAGTGAACCTAGAATTCTATACGAACAAATAAATCTTTCAAAAATGAAAGCAAAATAACAATACTTTTAGTCATATAGAAGCTGAAAGAATTCATCCCCAGCAGACCTTCACTCTAGGAAATGTTCAAGGAAGTTCTTCAGGCAGAAGAAAATGATGCCAGATGGAAATCTGGATCTACATAAAAGAATAAAGAGCACAAGGAATGGTAACTATGTGAGTAAATAGAAATACTTTGCTTCTTGTTATTTAAATCTCTACAAAAATAATAACAATGTATTGTAGGTATACAAAATAAGTAGAAGTAAAGTATATGACAAAAACAGCACAAAAACCAGAAGGGCAGAAAAAGAAGTATAATGTTGTAAGATTCTTATACTAACTACATGTGAAGTGGAGTATCACTTGTAAGTGGGCTGCAATAAGTTTAAGATGTCTACTATAAACCATAGAGCAAGCACTAAAATAACATAATTAAAAGTCATAGCTAATAAGCCACAGAGGAGATGAAATGGAATAACAAAAATATTCGTTTCATCTAAAAGCAGAAAGAAAAGGAAAAGGGAAACAAAGAACAGATCATCTCAGCCCATTCATATCAACAATCACATTAAATGTAAATGATCAAAACACCCATTCAAAAGCAGAGATTGTCAGATTGAATAAAAAAGCAAGAAATCAACTATATGCTAAAAGAAACCCATTTTGAATATAAAATACAAATAGGCTAAAAATACATGCACAGAGAAAGATTATACCATGCTAACATTAACCAAAGGAGGGTTGGAATGGTTCTATGAATACTGAACATAGAGAGATGTCTACTACAAGAGATAAAGAAGGTAATTTCCTAATGACAATAGGAGTTAATTCATCAAAAGGATATAACAAACTTAACATTTATTCACCGAGTAAGAGAGCTTCATAATAAATAAAGCACAACAGATAGAACAGTCAGGAAAAACGGGCAAGTCCACAATTACAGGCAGATATTTCAACATCCATCTTTCAATAATTAATAGAATTAGACAAAAAACAAGCATAGATAACTTGAACATTTTGACAAACGCGCTCTAACTGACATTTATAGGACACTCCAAGCAAACAACAGCAGAATACACATTTCTTTCAAGTGCACATAGAATGTTTACCAGGTTAAACTACAGCCTCGGTCATAAGACAAATTTCAATAAACTCAAATAGATAAAAATCATACAAAGTATCTTCTACCAAAATGGAATTAGAAATCAGTAACATAAATATATTTGAAAAATCTCTAAATATTTGGAAACTAAATAACATACTTCTAAATAACCCATGGGTGAAAGGAGAAATCAAAAAGGAAACTAGAATTTTGAACCAAATAAAAATAAAAATTTAACATATAAAACTGTGTTGGATGCATCTAACATGGTATTTAAATGGAAATCTGTGACACTAAAATGCCTATACTAGAAAAGAAAGACCTCCACTCAATAACTTCAGCTATTGCCTTAAGAAATTAGGAGGGGAAAAAAGCAAATAAAACACACAGTAAGCAGAAGAAAGGAAATAAAAAATTAGAATTGATATTAACAAAACAGAAAACTAAAAGATAATACAGAAAATCCATGAAACCAAAAGCTGATGTTTTCAGATCAATAAAATTAATAAACTTCCAACTATGCTGATCAAGGAGAAAAAAGAAGACACAAATTAACAATATCAGGAATGAGAAAGAAGGCATTGCTCCAGATTCTATGAATATTAAAAAGGATAAGAAGAAGATACTATGAGTAACTGTATGTTGATGAATTTGACAATTCTGATGAAATAGGCAAATGCCTGGAAAGACACAAACTGTCAAAGCTCACTCAAGAATAGATAGATAACTTGGATAAGTGTTGTATCTATTAAAGAAATTGAAATTGTACTTAAAATCTTTTCAACAAGGAAAATTCCAGAGCCAGATGACTTCAGTGAGTAATTGTACCAAATTCTTAAGGAAGAAAAAATTCCAATTCTACACCAGTTCTTCCAGAAAACTGAAGGAGGAAAACAACCACGGAACCAGCCTGAGACGCAGGAAGACGCATCTGGATCTCTACAAATGAACATCTCCAGCGCTGAGTATTGAGGTACGAAGCGGGGAGCCATGAAACTGTGCACAGATATCGGAAGATAAACGGAAGGGGGAGGGAGCCGCCGCGTTCGGGCGCCAGGAAGCGGTAGCCACTTGCACGGGAGAGCGGGCGGGGCTCGCGGACGGCACCCGCAAAACAGCAGACTGAGACCGTGAGCCAGGTGCGCGCGCCACCAGGCATCTCGCGGAACCCCGGAATCCCGGTGTGCTCACTGGATCCAGACTGAGACCGGGAGATCCGGGAGCGCGCGCGGGGCGGCTGGCGGCTGGCGGCGTTAGAAACACAAAGGACAGAGACGCGCCGGCCCTGGAAGTGAGGGCTGGGACGCCGGGTGTGGGGCGCACATCCCGGGACGCTGCAGGGTTGAGCAGCACCAACAGTAACAGAGTTAAAGTGGCCAGAACATTAGTAGAGAACAGGCCGCAATCCCTCTGTTCTGTGACAGAGGCTGAAATTTGGCCGCTGCTGCTCTGACTCTCAGAAGAGGCACAGCAAACCGCCAGGGAAAGCCACCAGAGAACAAAAGCCTGGAAAAACCGGCTCAGGGAGTGCCCATCCCCATCCCCCCTCGCAGGGGACGCCGAGACTCTACCCAAACATGGCTGCCTGAGTATCGGCGCGGCAGGCCCCTCCCCCAGAAGGCAGGCTGAAAAATCAAGAAGCCCACAACCCGGGCGCCTGGGTGGCGCAGTCATTGAGCGCCTGCCTTCGGCTTAGGGCGATATCCCGGCGTTCCGGAAAGGAGTCCCTCATCGGGCTCCTCCGCTGGGAGCCTGCTTCTTCCTCTCCCACTCCCCTGCTTCTGTTCCCTCTCTCGCTGGTTGGCTGCCACATAAATAAATAAATAAAATCTTTAAAGAAGAAGCCCACATCCCTAAGATCCCTATAAAACAAGGGGCACGGCCTGGGACCCAGTCAATAATTTGGGCTCTGGAAACCCCGCAACCTCTCTTCATCAGAATGACAAGAAGGAGAAGCCCCCCCCAGCAAAGAAAAGACAGTGATTCTGTGGCCTCTGCCACAGAAATAATGGATATGGATGTAACCAAATTATCAGAAATGGAATTCAGAGTAACGATGGTCAAAATGATGAGTAGAATTGAAAAAACTATTAACGAAAAGGTTACTGAGAATATAGAATCCCTAAGGACAGAAATGAGAGCGAATCTGACAGAAATTAAAAATTCTATGAGCCAAATGCAGGCAAAACTAGAGGCTCTGACGGCCAGGGTCGCAGAAGCAGAGGAACGGGTTAGTGAATTGGAGGATGGGTTAATAGAGGAAAAAATGAAAATAGAAGATGGTCTTAAAAAAATCCACGCCCACGAATGTAGGTTACGGGAGATTACTGACTCAATGAAACGATCCAATGTTAGAATCATCGGCATCCCCGAGGGGGTGGAGAAAAACAGAGGTCTAGAAGAGATATTTGAACAAATTGTAGCTGAAAACTTCCCTAATCTAGCAAGGGAAACAAACATTCGTGTCCAAGAGGCAGAGAGGACCCCTCCCAAGCTCAACCATGACAAACCTACGCCACGTCACGTCATAGTGCAATTCGCAAATATTAGATGCAAGGATACAGTACTGAAAGCGGCCAGGGCAAAGAAATTTCTCACGTACCAAGGCAAAAGCATCAGAATTACATCAGACCTGTCTACACAGACCTGGAATGAGAGAAAGGGTTGGGGGAGCATTTTTAAAGCTCTTTCAGAGAAAAACATGCAGCCAAGGATCCTTTATCCAGCAAGGCTCTCATTCAGAATTGATGGAGAAATAAAGATATTTCAGAATCGCCAGTCACTAACCAATTTTGTAACCACGAAACCAGCCCTACAGGAGATATTACGGGGGGTTCTATAAAAGTAAAAAGGCCCCAAGAGTGATACAGAACAGAAAGTCACAGCCAATACAAACAAAGACTTTACTGGCAACATGGCAACATTAAAATCATATCTCTCAGTAATCAGTCTTAATGTAAATGGTTTGAACCATCCCATAAAGCGCCACAGGGTTGCAGATTGGATAAAAAGAAATGACCCATCCATTTGCTGTCTACAAGAGACTCATTTCAAACCCAAAGATGCATTCAGACTGAGAGTAAGGGGATGGAGTACCATCTTTCACGCAAATGGACCTCAAAAGAAAGCTGGGGTAGCAATTCTCATATCAGATAAATTGGATTTTAAACTACAGACTATAGTTAGAGATGCAGAAGGGCACTATATTATTCTTAAGGGAAGTATTCAACAAGTGGATATGACAATTATAAATATATATGCCCCCAACAGGGGAGCAGCAAGATACACAAGCCAACTCTTAACCAGAATAAAGAGACATATAAATAAAAATACATTAATAGTAGGGGACCTCAACACTCCACTCTCAGAAATAGACAGAACACCCTGGCAAAAACTAAGCAAAGAATCAAAGGCTTTGAATGCCATACTCGACGAGTTGGACCTCATAGATATATATAGAACACTACACCCCAGAACCAAAGAATACTCATTCTATTCTAATGCCCATGGAACATTCTCAAGAATAGACCATGTTCTGGGACACAAAACAGGTCTCAACCGATACCAAAAGATTGAAATTATCCCCTGTATATTCTCAGACCACAACGCTCTGAAATTGGAACTCAACCACAAGGAAAAATTTGGAAGAAACTCAAACACTTGGAGACTAAGAACCATCCTGCTCAGGAATGACTCGATAAACCAGGAAATCAAAAATCAAATAAAACAATTTATGGAGACCAATGAGAATGAAAATACAACAGTCCAAAACCTATGGGATACTGCAAAGGCAGTCCTAAGGGGGAAATACATAGCCATCCAAGCCTCACTCAAAAGAATAGAAAAATCTAAAATGCAGTTTTTATATTCTCACCTCAAGAAGCTGGAACAGCAACAGAGGGACAGGCCTAATCCACGCACGAGGAAGCAGTTGACCAAAATTAGAGCTGAAATCAATCAAGCAGAAACCAGAAGTACAGTAGAGCAGATCAACAGGACTAGAAGCTGGTTCTTTGAGAGAATCAATAAAATTGACAGACCACTGGCAAGACTTATCCAAAAGAAAAGAGAAAGGACCCGGATTATTAAAATTATGAATGAAAAAGGAGAGGTCACGACGAGCACCATTGAAATTGGAAGGATTATTAGAAATTTTTATCAACAGCTATATGCCAATAAACTAAGCAATCTGGAAGAGATGGAATACTTCCTGGAAACCTATAAACTACCAAGATTGAAACCGGAAGAAATTGATTCCTTAAACAGGCCAATTAATTATGAAGAAATTGAGTCAGTGATAAACAACCTTCCAAATAACAAAACTCCAGGCCCGGACGGTTTTCCTGGGGAATTCTACCAAACATTCAAAGAAGAAATAATACCTATTCTCCTAAAGCTATTTCAAAAAATAGAAACAGAAGGAAAGCTACCAAACTCATTCTATGAGGCCAATATTACCTTGATCCCCAAACCAGGCAAAGACCCCATCAAAAAGGAGAATTACAGACCGATTTCCCTAATGAATATGGATGCCAAAATCCTCAACAAGATACTTGCTAATAGAATCCAACAGTACATTAAAAGGATTATCCATCACGATCAAGTGGGATTCATACCTGGGATGCAAGCGTGGTTCAATATTCGCAAATCAATCAGCGTGATACATCATATCAACAAGAAAAGACTCAGGAACCATATGATCCTCTCAATCGATGCCGAAAAAGCATTTGACAAAATACAGCATCCTTTCCTGATTAAAACCCTTCAGAGTGTAGGAATAGAAGGTACATTTCTCAATCTCATAAAAGCCATCTATGAAAAGCCTACTGCAAATATTATTCTCAATGGGGAAAAGCTGGAAGCCTTTCCCTTAAGATCAGGAACTCGACAAGGATGCCCACTCTCGCCACTATTATTCAACATAGTACTAGAAGTCCTTGCAACAGCAATCAGACGACAAAAAGGGATCAAAGGTATTCAAATTGGCAAAGAAGAAGTCAAAATGTCTCTCTTTGCAGATGACATGATACTCTATATGGAAAACCCAAAAGAAGCCACTCCCAAATTATTAGAAGTTATAGAGCAATTCAGTAACGTGGCGGGATACAAAATAAATGCTCAGAAATCAGTTGCATTTCTATACACGAATAACGAGACCGAAGAAAGAGAAATTAGGGAATCCATCCCATTTACAATAGCACCAAAAACCATACGTTACCTTGGAATTAACTTAACCAGAGACGTAAAGGACCTATATTCTAGAAACTATAAATCACTCTTAAAAGACATTGAGGAAGACATAAAAAGATGGAAAGATATTCCATGCTCATGGATCGGAAGAATTAACATAGTTAAAATGTCCATGCTACCCAGAGCAATCTACACTTTCAATGCTATCCCGATCAAAATGCCAAGGACATTTTTCAAAGAACTGGAACAAACAGTCCTTAAATTTGTATGGAAACAGAAAAGGCCCCGAATCTCCAAGGAACTATTGAAAAGGAAAAACAAAGCTGGGGGCATCACAATGCCGGATTTCGAGCTGTACTACAAAGCTGTGATCACAAAGACAGCATGGTACTGGCACAAAAACAGACACATAGACCAATGGAACAGAATAGAGAGCCCAGAAATGGACCCTCGGCTCTTTGGGCAACTAATATTTGATAAAGCAGGAAAAAACATCCGGTGGGAAAAAGACAGTCTCTTCAATAAATGGTGCTGGGAAAATTGGACAGCTACATGCAAGAGAATGAAACTTGACCACTATCTCACACCATACACAAAAATAAACTCCAAATGGATGAAAGACCTCGATGTGAGACAGGAATCCATCAAAATTCTAGAGGAGAACATAGGCAACAACCTCTACGACATCGGCCAAAGCAACCTTTTTCATGACACATCCCCAAAGGCAAGAGAAACAAAAGATAAAATGAATTTATGGGACTTCATCAAGATTAAAAGTTTCTGCACATCCAAGGAAACAGTCAGAAAAACTAAGAGGCAGCCCACGGAATGGGAGAATATATTTGCAAATGACACTACAGATAAAGGACTGGTATCCAAGATCTACAAAGAACTTCTCAAACTCAATACACGAGAAACAAATAAACAAATCAAAAAATGGGCAGAAGATATGAACAGACACTTTTCCAATGAAGACATACAAATGGCTAACAGACACATGAAAAAATGTTCAAAATCATTAGCCATCAAGGAAATTCAAATCAAAACCACACTGAGATACCACCTTACGCCAGTTAGAATGGCAAAAATAGACAAGGCAAGAAACAACAATTGTTGGAGAGGATGTGGAGAAAGGGGATCCCTCCTACATTGTTGGTGGGAATGCAAGTTGGTACAGCCACTCTGGAAAACAGTGTGGAGGTCCCTTAAAAAGTTAAAAATTGAGCTACCCTATGATCCAGCCATTGCACTACTGGGTATTTACCCCAAAGATACAGACGTAGTGAAGAGAAGGGCCATATGCACCCCAATGTTCATAGCAGCAATGTCCACAATAGCTAAATCGTGGAAGGAGCCGAGATGCCCTTCAACAGATGACTGGATTAAGAAGTTGTGGTCCATATATACAATGGAATATTACTCAGCTATCAGAAAGAACGAGTTCTCAACATTTGCTACAACATGGACAGCACTGGAGGAGATAATGCTAAGTGAAATAAGTCAAGCAGAGAAAGACAACTATCATATGATTTCTCTCATCTATGGAACATAAGAACTGGGAAGATCGGTAGGGGAAGAAAGGGATAAAGAAAGGGGGGGTAATCAGAAGGGGGAATGAAACATGAGAGACTATGGACTATGAGAAACAAACTGAGGACTTCAGAGGGGAGGAGGGTGGGGGAATGGGATAGACCGGTGATGGGTAGTAAGGAGGGCACGTATTGCATGGTGCACTGGGTGTTATACACAACTAATGAATCATCGAGCCTTACATCGGAAACCGGGGATGTACTGTATGGTGACTAACATAATATAATAAAAAATCATTTAAAAAAAAAAAAAAAAAAAAGAAAAAAAAAAAAAAAAGAAAACTGAAGGAGGAGGAATATTTCTCAATGAACTCTACAAAGCCAGCACTATTCAGATAGCAAATTCAGACAAATACAGTACAAGGAACATAACTAAAAATTAATATCCCTCTTGAACATAGATGAAAAATTCTTAACAAAATTCTATTAAATTGAATTTAATATCATATGAAAAGGCTACCACATAATGATCCAGTGGGTTTATTCCAACAATATAAGGTTAATTTAACATTTAATCGATGTAATTCACATAACTAGAAAAGAAAACCCACATAATTATTTCAATATATGCACCCCCAAAATATTGGACAAAACACAACACTCATTTCTTTTTTTTTTTTTTTAAAGATTTTATTTATTTATTTGACACAGAGAGAGAGACAGCCAGCGAGAGAGGGAACACAAGCAGGGGGAGTGGGAGAGGAAGAAGCAGGCTCCCAGTGGAGGAGCCTGATGTGGGGCTCGATCCCAGAATGCTGGGATCACACCCTGAGCCGAAGGCAGACGCTTAACGACTGCGCCACCCAGGCACCCCCACAATACCCATTTCTAATAACTCTCAGCAAACTAGAAATAGAAGGGAATTCCCCCAACCTGATAAAAGGCATCTATGAGAACAATCTACAGCTAACATCACACATAGTGGTGAAAGACCAAAAACTTTCCCCCTAAGATCAGGAACAAGACAAGGACGTCTGTTCTCACTACCACTATTCGACATTGTATTACAGGTCTTGGCTAGGGCACTTAGGCAAGAAAATAAATAAATAAATAAAGGCATCTAGATTGGAAAGAAGGAAAATTGTCTTTATGTGCAGGCAAAAGGGTAATTTATATAGAAAATAGTATTAAAAGAGTTACTAGAGGGGCGCCTGGGTGGCGCAGTCGTTAAGCGTCTGCCTTCAGCTCAGGGCATCATCCCAGGGTCCTGGGATCGAGCCCCGCATTGGGCTCCCTGCTCCGCTGGGAGCCTGCTTCTTCCTCTCCCACTCCCCCTGCTTGTGTTCCCTCTCTCGCTGGCTGTCTCTATCTCTGTCAAATAAATAAAATAAAATCTTTTTAAAAAATAAGTTACTAGAATTAACATGGTAAGTTTAGTGAGATTTCAAGATACAAGACCAATTTCCAAAATTGTTGCTAGACACTAGCAACTATCAGAATGGAAATTTTAAGAAATACTACGAAAATATGAAAAGCCTGGGGACAAATCTGACCCAAAATGTGTAAGTCCTATACACTAAAAATTACAAAACCCTGAGAGAAATGAAAGAATATCTAAATAAGTGTAAAGGTACCGGGGTTTATGGATTGGAAGACTCAGTATTGTTAAAATGTCAATTCTCCCCAAATTGATCTATTGACTCAATTCAATCTTAATCAAAATTCCAGAAGGAGGGGTGCCTGGCTGGCTCAGCTGGTGGAGTGTGTGACTCTTGATCTCAGGGTTCTGAGTTCAAGGCCCACACTGGGTGTAGAAAATACTTAAAAATAAAATCTTAAGAAAAAATCCCAGAAGGCTTTTTAAAAATAAAAATTGGTAAGTTGAGTACATACTATTAGTGTTCATAGTAGCACTATTCACAAAGGCAAAAAAGTGAAAATATTCTAAATTTCTGGACAGAAGAATAGATAAACAAAAATGTGGCATATACATACAATGGGCTATTATTCAGCCTTAAAAAGAAAGCAAATTCTGACATGTGCTGTAACATGGATGAAACCTGAAGGAATTACACTAAGTGAAATAAATCAGACACAAAAGGACAAATGTAATAGAATTCCACTTATGTGAGGTTAAATTCATAAAGAAAGAAAATAGAATGGTTGTTGCCAGAGGCTGGGGGGGGGGGAGGAGAGATGGGGTGTCTCTGTTTAATGGATACAGACCTTCATTTTGGGATGATGAAAAAGATGGATGGTTGTGATGATTGTTCAACAGTGTGAAGGTACTTAATGCCACTGAACCGTACATCCAAAAATGGCTAAAATGCTAAGTGGTGTTATGTCCATTCTACCACAACAAAAATGTTGATTCCAAAATTCATGGTAATATGGAAGGTGTAGAACAGTGGGGGGAAACTTTGAATCAGATCAAAACTGGAGAATAGAGTTACAGTAATCAAGACAATGTAGTATCGGTGTAAAGACAGATGCAAAAAACAGTGGAACAAAACAGGAATTATGGAAGTAGACCCACATAAACCTGGCCAATTAATGTTTAACAAACCTGCAAAGGCAATTCGGTTGAGAAAGTTAGTCTTTTCAGCAAATGGTGCTAACAAAATTTATACATATGCTAAAAAACAAACAAATACTTCAACCCCTACCTTGTACTCAACAAAAATTAACTCAAAATGGATCACAGGGACACCTCCCAATTCATTTTATGAGACCAGTGTTACCCTGATCCTAAAACCAGGCAGATATCACAAGAGAAAAACATTACACCCAATATCCCTTATAGATGAAAAATTCCTAAATAAAATACTAGCAAACAATTCAGTATCATATAAAAGTAATTATACACCATGATCAATTGGGATCTCAGGAATGCAAAGCTGGTTTAACCTATGAAAATAAATCAACATAATACACTATATTAAATAAAGAACAAAAACCACAGTATCATCTCAATAGACACAGAAAAAGCATTTGACCAACTCCAACACCCCTGGACTCAGTGAACTAGGGACACTCAATAAACTAGCAATAGAAGGAAGCTCCTTCAACCTGGTAAAAATTATTTATGAAAAATTTGGTGCTACTTAATCAGGAAAGCCTGACTGCTTTTTCCCTGGAAACAGAACATGACAAGAATGTTTCCTCTTGCCACTTCTATTTAACATCACCAGAAAAATTAGGCATAGAAAAAAGAAAAAGGGATCCAAATTGGAAAGGAAGAACCACTGTTTCCAGAGGACATGACCTTACATACAGAAAATCCTAAAGAACTCTACAAAAAACGGTGAGAGCTAATTAACGAGTTCAGCAAGGTTGCAGAATACGAGATCGAGATATAGAAAAATCCATTGTAGTTCTATACACTACTAATGAACAACAAGAAATCAAATTAAAGAAGCAATTCAGTTTATAATAACATTACTAAGAATAAAGTACCAAGGAATAAGTTTGTCCAAGAATGTACAAAACTTGTACACTGAAAACTACAAAACATTGCTGAAAGAAGTTAATAAGATATAAAAAAGGGAAAGATTTCTTGTGTTTATGGACTAGAAGATTTAATATTATTAACATGGCAATACTACCACAAGAGATCATTGTAATCCCTATCAAAATCCCTGATATCTTTTTTTTTTTCCAGAAATGGACAGTCTAACCCTAAAATTCATATGGAAATGCAAAGGACCCAGAAGAACCAAAACAAAATTTTTTTTAAAGAAGCAATTTGGAAGACTCATACTTCCCAATTTCAAAACTTATATAAAGATGCAGTGTGGTACTGGCTTAACGATGGGCATATGTATCAATGGAACAGAATTAAGAATCCAGATATAAACCCTTACCGTCATGGTCAATTGATTTTGGAGAAGGTGCCAAGATTCAGTGGGGAAACAGCAGCCTTCCAACAAATGGTGCTAGGACAAGAGAATGTCCACATGCAAAAGAATAAAGGTGGACCACTACCTCCTACCACATGCAAAATTTTACTCGAAATATATTAAAGACCTAAATGTAAGAGCTAAAACAGTAAAATTCCTGAAATGTAGAAAAGTAGATTTTCATGACCTTAGACTAGGCAATGTTTTCTTAGATGTGACACAAAAGCACAAGTGACAAAAGAAAAAAAATAAGGTAAATTCGACATCAACAAGATTAAAAGCTTGTGCTTCAAAGGACACCATAAAGGAAGTGAAAAGACAATCCACAGACTGGGAGAAGATATTTGCAAACATATATCTGATAAGGGACTTGTATCCAGACTATATAAGAACTCTTGCAACTCAACAGTAAAGACAAACAGCCCAAGGGAAAAATGGGCAGAGGATCTGAATTGACATTTCAAAAAAAAAAAAAAGATATGCAAATAACCATTAAGCCCATGAAAAGATGCGCTTAACATCATCAGTCATCAGAGAAACACAAATCCAAACCACAATGAAATATCACTTTATATCCACCAGGAGAGCTATAAGCAAGAAGAATAACAGTAAGTGTTGGGGAGAATGTGGAGAAACTCTTCGAACACCACTGGTGAGAATATAAAATGGTAGAGCTGGGGCACCTGGCTGGTTCAGTCAAGAGAGCATGTGACTCTTGATCTGGGGGTAAATTCAAGCCCCATGTTGAGCATGGAGCCTACTTAAAAAAAAAAAAAAATGGTAGAGCTGCTTTGGGAACCATTGGGCATATGATCCAGCAATTCCACTTATAGGATTGAGAACTGAAAATACACATCCACAGAAAAACTTGTATGTGAATATTCATAGCAGCATTGTTCATAATAACCAAAAAGTCTGAAACAGGTCAAATGTCCAACAAGTGATGGATCAACAAAATGTGGACTATTCAGTCATAGGAAGAAATGAGGTACTGATACACCCTACAACAGGGCTGAATCCTGAAAACGTTTTTTTTTTTTTGGTTGTTAAGATTTATTTATCTAATAGAGAGAGAGCGAGCGAGCATGAGTGGGGGGAGGAGTGCAGGGAGAGAGAGAAGCAGACTCCCCTCTGAGCAGGGAGACCAACAGACGACACGGGACTCAATCCCAAGACCCCGGGATCTCAACCCAAGCCAAAGGCAAACACTTAACTGACCGAGCCATCCAGGCACCCTGAACCCTGAAAACGTTTATGCTCAGTGAAAAGAAGCCAGACACAGAAGGTCACATACTGTATGATTCAGTTTACATGAAACGTCCATAATAGGCAAACCCACAGAGGCAGAAAGTAGATTAGTGGTTGCCAGGAGCAGAGGTGAGGAGGGAACAGGGAATGACTAATGGGCATGGGGTTCCTTTCTGGGGCGATGAAAGTGTTCTAATTAGATGGTGGTATCAGTGGTACAACTCTGTGAATATACTTAAAACCACTGAATCATATATGTGAAAGAGGTGAACTTTATGGTATATGAAATATATCTCAGTAGAGCTGGTATTAAAAACTGGATCATCAATCTAAGCTTAGAACCAAAGTTATAAAGTAAGCTTTCTGAATTTGGGTTAGGCAAAGATTTCTTAGAAATGCCACCAAAAGCATGGTCTTTAAGACTGAACATGTAAGCTGGACTCCACCAAAAGAAAAAACGCTGGGCTTCAAAAAACAATGTTAAGTGAATGAGAAACTAGCCACAGAATAGGAAAATATATTTGGATATCACATATTTGATAAAGGGCTTGTACCCAGAATATATAAAGAACTCTCAAAATAGTTAAATTTTAAAATGGGTGAAAGATTAGAACAGACACTTGGCTAAAGAAGATTGGCAAACACCACATGAAAAGGTGTTCAACAGGAAATGTAACTTAAGTGTACAATGAGATCCTTCTTATCAGGATGGCCAAAATAAAAAGACTGGCCACACATGTTGGCAAGGATGCGCAGGAACTTGAACTCCCTTACACCGCTGACAAAAATGAAAAATGGTCAGCCCCTTTAGAAAACAGTTGGGAAATTTCTTAAAGTATTAAACAGACACCTACTAGATGATCCAGGAACTTCATTCCTAGGTAATTATTATGAGAAACGAGAGTATATATGTATACATAAAAAAGACTTGTACCTGTATGTTCACCACAGATTTGTAATATTCAAAAATTAGAAACAACCTGCATGTCCATCAATAGGTGAATAGATAAATAAAGAAAAATAAACTTTAAAAAAATCCGATTCAGCAAGAAAATAAATGATACATGCCATGGCAGGGATGAATCTCAAAATAATTACACTGAGTGAAGGAAGCCAGACCCCCCCCCCCAAAAAAAAGAATACCAACTGTATGATTCCATGTATATGAAGGTCTAGAAAATTCAAATTAATTTACACTGTTAGGAAGCAGATCAGTGGTTGCTTGGGGGCTGAGGATGGGGAAGAGTAAGACAGGGCCTTCCAAAAGGCACAAGAAAATATTTAGAGGTGACAGATATGTCCATTATCTTGATGGTAGTGATGGTTGATGGTTTTACAGGTATACGCATATGTAAAAATTTATCAAATTTTGTTGTTTAAATACAGCAGCTTATTGTGTGATAATTTATTATTTTCATTTATTTCATTTATTTTATTTTATTTTATTTTATTTGAGAGAGAGATAGTGACAG
Organism: Ursus arctos; assembly: GCF_023065955.2. Taxonomy (NCBI): domain Eukaryota; kingdom Metazoa; phylum Chordata; class Mammalia; order Carnivora; family Ursidae; genus Ursus; species Ursus arctos. Next base: position 84,121,695 of record NW_026622874.1, on the reverse strand, counting down.
AGAGCACAAGCAGGGGGAGCAGGAGAGAAAGAAGACGACTCCCCTCTGAGCAGGGAGACCGGCGGAAGACTTGATCCCAGGACCCCGGGATCATGACCTGAGCCGAAGGCAGATGCTTAACTGACTGAGCCACCCAGGCGCCCTTTATTGTGTGATAATTAAATCTCAGTAAAAATGCTTAAAATAAAAGAAAAATAGCCTGTGATGTCTGAGTATTTGAAACAATAATTGGGCTAAGAGAAAAGCGCCACTAAATTCAGTATTAGTGTACCTAACACTGTATGTAATAGCAATAGCTGATAATCTAAACTATCAATAGGTGACTAGTTAAATGTTACATTTATACAAAATGGAATATTATGCAACTGTAAAAAAATAATAGGAACATTTTTTTAATGCATTGATAAAGAAAGATGTCCAAGTTTTATTAGTAAGTGAAAAATGCAAAGGGCTAAATAGTATGCTCCATACTATTTTGCTCTAAAGTTATTTGTATAATAAGGAAAAGTAATAAAGAGAGTGTGTCTGTGTGCATGTATATATATAAAGAAACTCTGGAAGGATATACAAGTACCTAATAACAGTGGTTACTTGGGCTGAGGGGTAATTATTGATGGAAAGTGTACAAAAATGTGTTGAAACTCTTCATATTCATATATGCACACACATAAACATATGCATACATAACACTAAAGGGCAAGCCACCAGCAGATATTTTAATACTATTATTGATCACAGAGAGTAGGATTGAGGAATTCCAGTTAAACATGATGAACTGCATAGATTTACCTCTGCTCCTTCCTTAAAGTGCACCTTGATGATAATGAAGAGGGGGAAAGGCATGAAGGAACAAGAACAAGAATAGGCAATAACAAGTTTTGGAAGGTGAAATTCACATGGAAGTGGTAACTGACCTAAAGGACCAGAAAATCAGAGGTCTAAATCAGAAGCCCAAAGCCAAATTATTCATAACACAGAAGCCCAGGAAGATCCAGAAGACACTGATAGCAAGTACTACTGAAATCAGCAATGCAGAGAGGGCCGAAAGAGAGAAGACAAAGCCGCTCACTCTGGCGGAAGAGTGGAGACTAACTCTCTGGAGAGTTGTAACTCGAGCAGCGGTTCCCAACTTTGGCTGTATGTTGGAATCACCTGGGAGATTCTAAAAAGCGTGATGTTCAGGTCATACCCTGATGTATTAAATCAGAAACTCTGGGGGTGGCATCCACCCAGTCTTCAGTACCAGTTAAGCTCCCCAGGTAATTGCAATACACAGCCCTTAGGAGAACCGCTAAACGGGAGAGCCTCTGCATTCAAGGACATTAGGCATAGCTGTGCACGGCTGTAATCAAAATAGGGAGAGCAAATGTAACCCTTTATACTTAATGGAGCCTACTTATCTCCAGAAAAGTTCCTGGTAGCCAGGTTGGTAATTATACTGCTCCTCCACTAGCCTGCTCTGAAGAGTGGAGAATTCCACTGGTGGGGAAACTAGCCCAGGAAAAATGCTTGAGAGCACACTTACCATGATGAGCACTGAGTGATGTATGGACCTGCTGAATCACTCTATTGTACACCTGAAACTAACAGAACACTCTCTGTTAACTGTAGTGGAATTAAAATTTTTAAAATAAGGGGCGCCTGGGTAGCACAGTCGTTAAGCGTCTGCCTTCGGTTCAGGGCGTGATCCCGGCGTTTTGGGATCGAGTCCCACATCGGCTCCTCCGCTGGGAGCCTGCTTCTTCCTCTCCGACTCCCCTGCTGTGTTCCTTCTCTTGCTGGCTATCTCTCTGTCACATAAATAAATAAAATCTTAAAAAAAAATAAAATAAATAAAATTTTTAAAATAATTGTTCAAAAAAGGAAAATGCCTGGAAGATATTGGCAGCTGGGGATCCGCTAATAAAATGATCTAATCAGATCAGCCTATGATAGAACCCACTTGACAAACCTTGCACACAGTTTCTAATGCAAAGAGCATATAGGAAAACCTTAAAAAAAAAAAAAAAAAACCCTATCACATCTTCACCAACCCTGTTACACCCATGAAAAAAGAACAGGATATTATAAAAAGGGAACAATAAGAAAACAAAAAAGAATTCTGAGAGATTATAAATATGCTAGCAGAAATAAAAATTGGAATATGTCAAGGAAACTTTGCAAAAAACAGGTATGGAAAATAGGAGAAAAGATACATCAGAAACCAGTGATGTACTGTATGGTGACTAACATAATATAATAAAAATAATAAATAAAAATAAAAAAATAGGAGAAAAGAAGTAAGAAAATCAGAGAATCAGTCCAGGAAATCTAACATCTAAATATATGTCCCAGGGGCGCCTGGGTGGCTCAGTCGATTAAGTGTCTGCCTTTGGCTCAGGTCATGATCCCGGGTTCCTGGGATTGAATCCTGCATCAGGCTCCCTACTCAGCGTGGAGCCTGCTTCTCCCTCACCCTCTGAACCCCTCACCCCAGGGCTTGTGTGCTCTCTCTCTTGCAAATAAACAAAATCTTTTAATTAACAAACAAAATGTCCCAGATAAATATGGAGAACGCTATCCCACAAGTAATAAAAGATGGTTTCTAGAAATGGAAGACCTGAGTCTCCGGATTGAAGGGCTCATAGAACATTCAGCAAGATAAATTTTAAAAGACTCACATCAACACACATCATCAGATTTTTAACGTACTCAGGATACAAGGAAGTTCCCGAAAGTATCCTGGGAGAGAAAAATATAACAAAAACCAGTCAGGAGCCACAATGCCTTTGAACTCCTTATCAGCAATGCTGGAAGCTGTATTATGAGCATTGTCTGCAAGTATGAGTGAAAATAACTTCCAACCTACGATTCTCTACCCAAACCATTAATCAAGTGTGGGGGTGGAGTAAGAACATTCTTGATATTGTAGGCTCTCAAAAAATGTACCTCTTCACGCAGCCTTTCTCAAGAATCTACTAGGGCATGTGCCCTTCACCCCAAGTGAGGCAGCCAACCTGGAAAGAGAAAGATATAGGATGGAAGACACAAAGATCCACTGCAAGGAGAGGGTGAGGAAAATCCCCAGGATGGTAGTAAAGAAACTTGCAGGGTCATAGCTGTGTGGCTGGCCTAGAGGACAACCAATTTTTACGGGAGAGTTATCACAAGAAAAAAAGATAAAACTGAAAGGCCACTTGATTCATTTGAATATACTGAGGAGAGATTTACATTTTTTGGTAATCTATAGGACATGCAACACTTTAAAAAATAAGTCAGTTATTAATTCCAGGGAAACCCAAATTTTACAGGAAAAAGAATTCTAATATACCAAATGACTTGATTTTGAACTACAGATATAAAGACATAATTATGTCTCCCATCATCTTTTTTAAGTAAGCTTTACACCCAACATGGGACTTGAACTCATGACCCTGAGACCAAGAGTCGCATGCTCTACCCACTGAGCCAGCCAGGTGCCCCAATACATAATAATGTCCATACCATTTCAATGTAGCCCAAATGGGAACTTTCATTTGGAGGATGGGAAAAGATACATGGGTGGGGTGGGGAGGGAGATGAGGAACTGAAGTCCGTAGTAGCTAATACTTGAAACTGAAACATCAAGGGAAGAGTTCATTCTTTATATTCAATGGTGTTTTTGTTTTTAAAGAAAGAACTAGAAGAGTTGGAATTGATTGCATCTGAAGCGCTGAAGTCAGGGTGCAGTGGGGTTGGGGCAGGAGGCTCAAGTGCTTTATGTCTTGAATAACTTTGACGTTTTAGGCGATGAAGGGCTTTGTTAGAAATAAAAGCAAAACACATTTTAAAAGCCTGCAAACCGAGGATGCATATTATGGTCTGAGCGAACTTAGTGAAAAGCTAACCACCACAGACAAATGCTGATGGAAATGCCAAGGTGGTGGGAGGAGGGAGAACCGGGTTGGTTTTGGACTTGCAGGTAACTCTAAATGCCTGAAGGCAATGGAACTTTGTTTTACTGGCACTTTTATTGCCAGTGACATTTAACCTTTTCAAATGTCAATTGGCCATTTGTATTCTGTGTAATAGTTGAGTTTGTAATTTTTAAAAATTACAGGGGGAAGAAAAGAGTTGCTATTTTCAAGAACTGCCTGCAGCTTCTTCTGCTCTCTAATGGTATAATTCATCACAGGAAGATTGTTTCTTGGCTCAGAAAAATACCTTAAAAGATGGACAGCCTGTGGTGTAGGACAGAAAAGAAGCAAAGACATTGAACACAGGTTAAATGAGAGGATGTGATGTATTCTGAGGGAAATGTCACAAAACTTAGGAAGACCGAGAGACTCTACCATAGTGAGATCTGAAGAGAACAATCAGCATCAGGAATAGATGTCAGGGAATCAGAAAGGAGCAGACCAAAGTAAACCACATCTCACAAGCAGTATCAGAAATATTGGGGAAGATCTTGGGTTTCCAGTTGACTGACAGTTTGAAAAATAAAGACCTAAGCTATTAAAGAGAAGCTGGTATCTTTTCTTAAAAGGAAAATTGACCAACACTTGGGTTATGTAAAATAAAACTGTGGATAAAAAGATTTAATCCATCTAGAATTTTCGGGTGTGAAAAAATTTTTCGCTAAATGGTAAACCAGTTTTATCAAAGCTACTTATGGAAAAATGGACCTTTTCCACATTTGTTTATGCTGAAACTGTTATTTGATACTTCTTTATTTGGGCCAATTTCCAGAGTTTCATTCAATTCCACTGATCTGTCTACCGGTTCTAGTACAGACACTATCATGATTCAAAAACTGTGTATCTCCCCTCCACCCCACACTCTGTGATAGCCAGGGGAATGAGGCCTCTGTGGTCTGACCTTCGTGGCAATGAGACCACATACAGCAAATCAGTTTTTGGATGGAACCTTCCCCTATCCCCATCAACATCGTAGCTTATGCTTCAGGTTTCCTTTGTGCAATTTCCATCATATTAAAATGACCACAAAGGGAGTAATCTTCATATGCTCCATAACCTACCATTGTCCCTCCAGGTTATGAGGTGTTTGTATTGCCCAAGATCTTCTATTTGCACTTCCCAAGAGTCCATCTGCTTTCTCAAGGAAGAGAATTCTGGGCATCTGTCTTTAGTTCTTAAAAAAACACAAACAAAAACACAACTTTTAAAATGTGGCATTGTGGCAAAATCCCACATTTCTGACTGTCTGCCCCTCCCATCCTTTCTCTGGACTCTAGCACTGATACCGTTTCCTCCTATGTTCACTTTTCATCCAACTTACTTTTATTAAAGTTTCAGGACATGAAAAAGAATCAGTCTACCAGATTTACTTAGGTCATTAAGCTAAGGTTAAAACATTAAGCTAAGGTTACCAAAATTTTAAAGTGTCAATGTTTCTACAAAAACGATTTTGAATCCTAAAGGTATGTCCATTCTTTCACTAGTAACTCTTACTACTTTAGACGTTAAAAATGAAGAATTAAATTGAAAAAGATCCACACTGGCCAAGCCAGCTTCATAGCAAATTACTAAGTAGCCAGATTTCTGAGTGGAAAAGCAAGATTCACTCTAGTGTTGGTTCAAAATTGGGATCGCTGTTCACCCGCCACTAGTTTTTTGTGAACTGTATTAAATTAGCAATAGCTATTCTTTAAAAGTCCTCTTAATATGATCTTATAAATAATCTCAGAAGCCTGTAACAAAGAGAAGCCTTGATGAAGTGTGTAGACTGCATTACTCAAAAGAATTCTCATTGAAATCTCTGAGCATTCCTGTTAACCCCGTTTTTCGTATTAGTGTGCTCAACTGTTACTCACACAGCAGAGCCACGTTACCCTTTAAGGGTTTTAGTGGCTTACTTTATTCAATTCTTTCATGATCATTTGCGATTCTTAAAATTAATTAAAAATACTAATGCCAAAAGAACGTGTTTGTGATATATAAAAAGAGAAAGCAGAGCACACTATATATACACGTACCTATGTATTAGTGAGGCTTTGTTAAAACAAGAGACCAGCTGAAATTGGCTTACATAAATAGCAATAGTATAAAAGGGCTCAGAGAAGAAGAGCTTGTGCCAAACCAGAGGTTTTGTTCCACGTAGTTTTGCACAGTAAGAACAGCATTCATTAGGGGCGCCTGGGTGGCACAGCGGTTAAGCGTCTGCCTTCAGCTCAGGGCGTGATCCCGGCATTATGGGATCGAGCCCCACATCAGGCTCCTCCGCTAGGAGCCTGCTTCTTCCTCTCCCACTCCCCTGCTGTGTTCCCTCTCTCGCTGGCTGTCTCTATCTCTGTCGAATAAATAAATAAAATAAAATCTTAAAAAAAAAAAAAGAACAGCATTCATTAAAGGAGTTAAAGACAGGAAAAAGTGGACAAGACAGATGGGGACACGTGCACAAATCGGGATGAATAAACCATTAACTACCTTTCTAACTCTAAAATCCCAGGCTTAAAAATTTGGAGGGGATTTATTTAGTGCTCTTCATTTGGCATCCTGAGACTAGTAAAGGAGTTATTCTTAGGCCCCTGATCGTTAAGGCTCTGTAATATCCTTGGCACACTCAAGGAGCTGGTTATTGGAAGGATACTATCTTCCAAGCCTATAGTAGTTCAAAAATTATTTTCCTCCCTTAAAAATGTTGACGTATCGCTGGTTTCCAGGAAGTTTGCAAAATTTAACTTCAAGCTAAAAAAAGTTACTTCATCTTATCAACTCAAATATTATTATGTGCAAGGCGTGGTTTGGCTTCCGGAATATAAACCCCACATTCCTTTTGAGGCCCTCTCAGTCCATTGAGGAAGACAACCAGAGCCCACAGAAAACAACTGGAGTGTCCTCACAGCATATTCAGTGACGTTATTCCACTTTGGGTGCATATGGGGGTGGGGAGGCAGGCACTGTGAGGGAAGAGTTTAAAAAAAAAAAAAAAAAAAGGCAAGCTAATTCTTGAACAGTGGGTAGGAAACTGAGACAGGCAAAGGAGGAAGAAAACTCCAGCCAGACGAAAACAGCTAGAGTAGAAGACACGGAGATAGACGATGGCCTTCCCGGGGTCCAGCAAAAATAGGTAAGTCTTAACATGTGATGTCCCACTCCTCTCTACATGGCAGGGCTGAGTTGGACTAGTTAGGCTTGAGTACCCAAGGCTGGACTGAACCTTCACAGGCAGTGGAATTTCCTGGTCAAAGTAGTATCAGACATCAAAAGTTAGAATTTTTAAGGATCAAATAAATACAAGCAACTAGCACAGTGCCTGGCAGGTACTTCTTACAATTTCTTTTAAGCCTTTAATTTCATTAAGCAGCCCATTCAGCAACCTTATTTAGGTTTGAGAGTTAAGCTGTTTGGGTACAGGAAGATGGATAAGGGGGAGCAGGTTTGGGGAGTGTCTTGTGGTGGAAATGATGGGGTTCAGGCAATCACAGAAAGGACAGACAGTAGAAAGAGTAAGGGAGGAGTTAAAACCTCAGGCCTAAGCAAGGCCAGTAGAGGATGGAGCTGAAGACCAGGCTGCAGATGAAAGATTGGTTTCAATTTAAGAGCACAATGGCCACAGATAATGAATTCTGGAAAACTGTCATAAGAGTGTACTGCTGTTAAAGGGAAGGTCAGTTGAGAGTAAAATCAAAGGCCAGGAGCCTACCTAAGGAAATTGACCTGACATGATGAAGTTTAAGAGTCCTGGGTGCTAGAATCCTCAAATGAACGTGGGCGATATGATCCTGATCTGGGGTCCTGATTAGTACGAATGGAGAGGGAAGCCTAGCTGGAGTACCTCAGAGTAGAAGTGGTAGTAGGTGTTGTGTGGGGTGGGGTGTGGTGGGGCTGCGAGGGGCACAACAGACACCTTCAACCCCAGTGACCGAGCCCTTTAAAGAAAAGTTGGTTTCATTTAACTTAACACACTTAATTTTGACAGACATGTAACAAGCTTAACTCAGTCCTGAATGGCTTTCATGAGGTCAACAGCATCTGTGACACACATTTATCTCTTTAAATCCTTTCTTTAAATACTAAAAGTTGCATTAAAAACACTCAGTGAAGTATTTTTGCATACTGTCCCGATGGCCCAGTCTGGAAATCCTGACCAGGCATGGACACCGGAGGTTCATAGAGGTAGCTGCTAACGTAGGTACTTTCCTCTCTCACAACTAACAGTCCAGGGGTACCTAGGACCACCCTCAGACTGGAGCTGGTCTCTTCTCCTCCTTCCAGCCACTGTCATCTTGATCCCTGTCTATACTGCCTTGTTTCTGAGGTACCATTCTTACCCTAACTCCCCAAACCCTTTCAGTAGCTTTTCATTACCTATAACTTCCTGAACCACAGCCACAAAGGAAGAGCCCATCAGTCTAACCTATGCTCCTGGACCTCCTGCTGCTTGCTCTTGTCAACAGGGCAGACTCGGCAGGCCACAGACGCTCACAGCTGTGTGCTTTAGCTGGCACTTTATCAAGGAATTTAACATTGGTTTATCAGGGTTTCAAGAAAGACAGAACCATAAACAAATCACAATTCCTCGTTGCTCAAATTCAAGTCCAAACTTCTAATTACTATCTTTGTTTAAGACCCTTTTCGATTTTTTTCCAACCTGTTCTCCAATTAATCCTGATTTCTTATTTCTGGCCACCTACTACCAGCCCACTGATGAAGTCTACCTACCATGTTTACTTCATCATTTTGTATATTTGGTGCAGCTAATACTACAGGCTCAAAGGCTATTTTAAATGAGGAAATGGAAGGGGGAAGAGACATGACACACTTCCTCCAAATAACACAAACATTCGACATTTGAAAAGTTTACTGAAAACTTTTATTGTAATCAAAAAGTGACATAACGGGGTTGTAATGAATTCAGCAAATCATTCTGCTGATATTTTAGAACTGATACCAGCTTTTGCCAGGCAATTAAAAAAATTCAAATGTGAAAATTTCACAGTACAGTAAACTCCACCCCAACTAATTAATGGTGGTTAAAAATAATAGGCCCTAGCAAAACCTCTCATGTTACATGGTCACAACTCACAATTCTGTACAAAAGTTCGTGTTATAAAGCTCTGATGTAAAAATCAAATAATCAAGCAGCAATATTTTAAGTGCAGCACAGGGTCTTCCATATCATTATTTACAAGGCTTGAATCTCTTTACATTATAACAAAATTTAATACAGATGACTTAGTAATTAAGTCAATTTTTTAAAATCTGTCCTTTTATACAGGGACAGATTTCACTTTTTGGTCATCTTTCTCCTTCTCCTTTTCTTTATCTTTGCTCTTCTTTGACTTCTTCTTCTTGTGTTTGTGTTTTTGGCTTTTTTCCAATTCTACTTCAGTGCCTGCGTGCTTCTTATGCTTCTTATGTTTTTTATGTTTCTTGTGCTTTTTCTTTTCCTTCTTCTTCTTCTTCTTCTTGCTGTCCTGACTTTCTGCAGAGCTGGCACTACTGCTGTGGCTTCGGGTTTGGCTTCCAGAAGGGCTATGACTTCTACTAGGACTAACGCTAGGGCTGCTTTGACTCTGGCTCCTAGCCGTGCCTATCTGGCCGCCTGCTGCTGGGTCCAGGCTGTCTTTTGCTTTCTCCACGACTTTATCTTTCAGTTCCTTAGAAACTTTTCCTGAAGTTTCCTCCTCTTTTACAGACACATTGCTTTCACTGTCACTTTCATTATAGTCTGGTTCAAAAGCAGCTTCATCAGTTTCTCTAGTTAAGTCGGAGGAAAGTCGGGAGGAGTGACTTAACTGCGGTTTCGGCTTGACCACATTCTTGTCAGTCTGCCCAGGAACTTGCTCTTTTTCAGTCTGTGGGTCTGGTGGGTTAAGCACATACGGTGGTAATTTATTGCCACTTGACTCTTTATTGTTCCTTGCTTCTAACATGTGCTTCTCACGATCTTTACAAGGATTTTTATCTACAGGTTTTGTCTCTTCACTTGGGCGTTTAGTATCATAAGTGGCTCTTTGATCATGAGGTTTTTTGTCTCTTGAGGGACTGGAATTGCTCTTTTTGGGATCTCCTGTTCCTTTTTTGGGCAAGTCTCTCTCCTCCCTTGGCTTAGCTTTCTGTCCAGACGCAGAATCTTTACTTCGAGAAGGAGAGTCTTTTCTTCTTGTTAATTCATTCCTTTCATCTCTACGTTTGGAACTTGAGTAATCTCTGCTGTCATAGTCGGGTTTTTTGTCTCTGTTGGGGGTAAAGTCTTTAGTTGAAGAACCTCGAACGGAATCATGCTTATCTGAAGTTCTCGTCTCTTTGGAAGATTGAGACAGACTTTTAAAATTTCCCTGCTCATTCAGACGGTCCAAGTTACTATCCTTCTCTGGCTGAGTGCTGTTCTTCCTCTTCTCAGGGTTTTCCTTCTCTAACACCGAATGATCTCGATCTTTGGTCTTCCCCTTTTCACTGGATGCAGAGTTTTTTGAACTTTTGATCTCATGCTGTATAAGTTCGTGGCTCACTTCCTTGGTGAGTTTCTGAATTTTCTCTGATGACTCGCTTTCTTTTTCGGTATACTTGACTGTATTTAATGGTTTAGTGCTAACATTTTTAATAACACTGGCGGGTTTTCCTACACTTGGTATAGGCTGTGTGGTCTTAACATCTTCTTCTTCAGATTCAAAGTCATCTTTATCCCATTTGGACTGAGGAACCTGAATCATAATAATAACATCTTCAGCAGGAGTTGTATTGTCATTATTATACTCTTCCATAGTTTTAATGACAGTTCGTTTTGTATCTGTTTTTTCTTCAGATTTCCGCACAGGACTGCCTCCAGTTGAGCTCGTACTAAAAAAAAATTAAAATATTGTTAGTTTATGATGAATTTAATGAAGAATTTACTACTAGTGAACACTGATAAATATAAAAAGGCTAAATTAAACATAAATGTCCTTTTAACTCTCAAAAGCCAATGGCCCTACTCTGATGGAGATTAAATGATTAAAATGTAGGATTGTGTAAAAAGAAAAAAAATGTGGCTCACCCACAAAATCTACTTACAACCTTCAACTCCTTTCTTTAAGGACAAGAATAAACCAGCCTAACCCCTTCTTAATTAACATACCACGCTTTAGAAGCACAAGCACTGACAAAATGAAAGGAAATTCTTTCCCAAAACACACACCCACACCCAAGCACCCATAATCAGTCACCTGGTATAATCCACAAGTGTTGAGCTGGATCCGTCAGCTCCAGCTACTTTGCGTCTGACCTTTCCTTTGACTTTTTCTTGTTTAACTTTGCTAGATGTTGACTCCAATTTTTCAGAGGGTTCTTTTGTATTAGATACATTTTCTGTACTTCCAATTTTTTTACCAGTTTCTCTGTTGAGCTTGATTTTTTTGGCTGGAGCAGTTGATGATGAAATTTTGTCTTTCTCAGGGGTCCTATCCATCTTTTCAATATCAGGTTCCATTTTGCGCTTTGGTGATGGTTTCACTATTTCAGTCACTTCTAGTTTAGAGATTTTCATTGAAGAGGATTCAAAATCTTTGTCTACACCCTTTTCTTCAGTTTTTCTTTTTCGTTTTTCTCCCTTGCTGTCAGGTGGCTTACTTTTCTCACTAGGCTTCTTGGCCTTTTCTTCCTTATTAGTTGGCTTTTCTGATTTGACATCTTTGGAGTAATCCTTCTTCACTTTTTCCTCTTTGACTGGTTTTGTCTCTTGGTGTTCTTTTGTCGACTTAGAGTGAGCTTTCCTGGGGGTACCAATGATCTTTTCATCTTTTTGGGAGGAAGATGATGATTTAGCACTGTCAGTCTTTGGAGTCTCCTCTTTGGCTTTTTTAAGTGGAGGTTCAGATCGAGGAGATTTTTCACGCTCTCCGTCTAGTTTTTCTTGAGGTCCCTTAGCAGGTTTTGCAACGTTTTCCTTTTTGGACACAGTAGAACCATCATTTTTCCGTTTGGTCTTATCACCTTTCGCTTTTGGTTTGTCTTTCTCCCTCTTGTCTTTTTCAGACACGGATTTAAAAGTGATAGATTCTGCATCCATTGGTTCATCCCTAACAGGTGTAGCATCATCTCGACTTGGGAGAACAAACAACGAGTCTGTTTTATTTTCTTCACCACTTGTAGGTTCTCTTGATTTCCTAGAAGTTTCTAATAATTCAGGGTTTAGAAAGCCTTCACTTTCCTCCCCCTTTCTTCTTTTCCTGTGTTTCTTATGTTTGTTTCCTTTACCATCTCCTGGAGCATTTTCACTCTCCTTCTCTTTCGACTTTGTGTTGTCCTTCTGATTGTGACTGTCTCTTGTTGAAAGCTTTTCTGGGTAGTTGCCACCTAAATTTCGACTCCTATGACTTTGTCCACCAGCATAATCTTCTCTGCGGCCTCTTGTGAAGGGAGAATTCCTGATATTAAGAGGCAAAAACCTCTCTGGAGAAAAGGTCTCTCTATTTGCTGATGGTCTAGGCTGTGCTCCAGTAGCATAACCTATTTTATAATACTTTTCATACCACTCTCTATATTTTCTCTCCCATTCTCGGTAACGCTCTTTTTCAAATGGGTCTCTAAAGTCAACACTCCTCCCATAATAAGCTTTCATGTCATAAGGTGGCGGAACTTCTCTGTATCTATTAAAATATTCACGTTCTGTTTCCCCTTGAGGCACATTACGTTTATTGGGAGATTGTCCCCTAAATGCTTGAGGAGATCTTGACCGTGAATGGTATCGTCTATATGGGGGTGACCTTGACCTAGATCGATGATATCCATGAGATCTAGACCGTGAACGGTAATTTCGGCTCTTGCCTCTGCCTCTTCTGGGGTATGGAGGTGATCGTGAATAGGAACGAGAGTGGGAGCGGCTAAATGATCGAGAATAAGAACGTGAACGTGTTGAACCAGATCTTGACTTAGAATAAGTATACGAACTTCTTGAATATGATGAACCACTATAGGGAGATTTAGACCTAAAAACAAAAACAAAACAATAGTTGATAGTTGAGAAATATATACAAAATAAAATACAGACTCAGATTCTAGCACGCTCTCCTCACGGTTCCATCTTTCTTTATATCAAATTTCATCTTAGATGATTAAAGAGGCACAGTGACCTCTACTGGAATGGAATAAAGTACACAAAGATCAGAGCAATAACTTGTTACAAAACAAAAGTGAAATCTTGACAATTAGAGTGAAGCGCATTAATGTACCGTGAGTTATATGAGCTAATTAACATTAAACAAAATGCCAATTAAATTTAAATTTTACTTCCTATCTGGTTATTTTAAGCAGGAGTAATTTCTTTGCCCTACATTGGCCAATAGTCTAGCTTTGAAAGGAACCACATTTCAAATGTAAGCTTAAAAAAGTAAGTCTTTTAAACAAACTTCCAGGGAATTTTTATAATTCAGTTTTTCTATCGATAAAGCAATCTGTATTCTACCACTACTTCATTAATTACACAGGTTAATGTTCCAGCAAGAAGCTGTAGCCTCAGGTAAAAGGGTCCTCAGAAATGTTCTTTGGCTATTCCTCTATTTCTTTCCTTCCACAAACATTTCCCAATTATTTCACGCTACAAATAACTTTGAGGGACAAGGGCAATTTAATCCCCATAACTGCTAGTTCTACACAATAGAATTTACATTGAGACATTATTTCAAAAAACAGATATTGGGAAGTAAGCTACATGTCCATTTCTATAAACCTAGACCGAATCAGAAAAATTCCGTAAGTGCAATGTTATTTATATCCATAGCTAATCCCTGGATATTCAAAGTCCCATTTGTAATTCTGTTGTGAAGGCTTGCAAAACACTAACCTGGAAAATGAGCGCCTACGCTCCTTTTGAATCTTTTTGTATTCCATCAATTCCTTAGCAAAATCATTTGTAAACTCATCTAGCTTGGACTTTTTCTTTTCCCTAGTAAAATAAAGTTAAAGAGTGAAAGTTAACAAAAACCATTTAAGAAAACTAACAAGACAAATGTAATTAGATCATGAATGAAATGAATGAAATTGCCATTAGTTTTCCACTTTAAAACTATTAATAACTAAGAATCCCTGAGGAAGTTGCTTGTATGGCTTTGGTTTAATTTTTAGGTGATTTTTCTTGTACTAACTGGAAACACTAGAAAATGTTTCCAAAGATACCTGGTTTAATGTTACATCAGAAAATGAAAGTGTATGAGAATTGCAAATTAAAACACTCACTCTTCTTTTAGCCGTCGTTGCTCTCTATAGAATTCTTCCCTGGACAACGGGGGTGCTTGTGTTGTTGGGATGGTATTTGAGTGAGCTGTCTGCACTCCTGACGATACCCAAGTTGTCGATAAATTGGCCGGAGCTGGAGGAAAGCCTGGAGGAGGGACACTATAGCCAGCAGGTGGCGGCTGGCCAGGAGGAAACTGAGGAGAGAACTGTGGAGGAGGCACACCTGGAGGGAGAGGAAGTGTATGGGGTGGGGGCGGGTACAAAGGAGGGGGTGGCACAGGCACAAAAACTGGCGTTGCTGGTAGCGACGGTCCTTGAGTTCTCTGTGATCTTTCGCTGTGGTGTCGTCCGCGGTTTATACTTCTGGAGAAATAAATTCCGAGATATTATTCCCTCAAACAAAAACCACCCAAGACACGACAAAGTAAGCTTGTCTTTTCTATCCATAATTATCTTCAAACTTACAAACGATGGAATAGAATTAACTATTCAAATAAGCATAGGAACTTAGTTATCTGAAAACAATTTTTAAGGCCACTTGGGGACTGAAATGATACAGGTTTACAGGGCCTTCTCTCTAAGGAGACGCTATATTTACAAGGTCTCTTTTGTGAAGTTCAATTCATTATCACTTCACAACCATCTTTTGTGACTTCCTAATGTGTCATTTAAAGGAACTGATAAGGTTAATGCCTCTCTAACCGAGGCCTCCCCAAAATGCCTTCCAGACCAAAACTTTTGATGAAGAAAAACCACTTCCTGTAATCCTTTGAGGTAGGAAGTGTGGAAAGGATCCTTCTAAGTAGTACTTCAAAAATACCTAGAACTTAGGTATTTATAATTTTGTATTTCACCTGACATTATATGCATCATGAGCATTTCCCGATGTCATTAAAATGTCTTTAGAACCACAGTTTTAAGGGGTGCCTGGGTGGTTCAGTCAGTTAAGCTTCTGCCTTCGGCTCAGGTCATGATCTCAGGGTCCTGGGATCAAGCCCCACATCCGGCTCCCTGCTCAGTGGGGAGTCTGCTTCTCCCTCTCTCTCTGACCTTCCTCCCTGCGTGTTACCTGCCCTCCCCCACCACAAAGAAAGAGTTTTAAATGGCTTCATAATTTTATTTTGTTTTTGCATTTAAAGTACTTTTTATTAATTTGTTACATTTTTTAAAAAACTGGAAGTATAGTTGACACACAAGGTTCAGGTGTGCAACACAGCGATTCAGTAAGTCTATACCTTATGTGAGGTTCACAGTGTAACTACTATCTGTCATCATACCACCCTATCCCGATACCATTGATTATATTCCCTATGCTCTACCTTTCATCCTCAAGAAAATAAGTAATACTCTTAACATTTATAATTAACAGCTAAAAATCTCAATATTTTATTTCTAAGGGTTGGGTGAAAATAACAGTGCTGGCCAGTTTCTGAATTGTCTCCCATCAAAGAAATAGTGGCTTCTTTAAAAGGTAGGCTTATTTCTGTTAGGCTAAGGGTTCTTTAAATTATAAATAACTGGTACAGAACAGCAGCATCATGGCTTTAGATTTTAAGCCTCTTTTCAGAGTCTGAATTAGTAAATACTATCTTCTATTAACATGTGATCTAGTAACAAAGTTATTACTTAGCAATTCTCAATGGCATACTAGAAGATACCCTTAATATTCTTGTTATAGAGTTAATTTAGAGGCCCTTTACCCTGGTGGCGAGTGTGACCTAGATAATAAGACCTAGGGCTTACTTCGCAGAATAACACTGCTTTCGCCTGTCCAGGGCAAGAGCTTCGAACAATCTCTGTCTCTTCTTTTGGAAAAGGGAACGTGGGAAAAGATTCAGACAATGGAGTCTAGAAGAGAAATAAATGCAAGTCTTCTTCACACTTGGGAGGTGAGCTAGTTAACTTTCATCTTAAATTAAACTGGCACCTTAAATGTTGTCTGGGCCTTAATGACTTCTTCCACCCTCAAAAGAGTAAATGTAAGCTGATATTCTGCCATGTGCTGGGAGAAAGTGGTCATTGGGAAAGAGTACTAAAGACGTAGCCTAAAACCATCATTTAAAGACTAAATGTAATCTATTCTTCTCTAGGCTTCAAGGGCAACTCCTGAGGACTTGAGTGAGATAAGCATAAACCAAATGACCTCCCTCCCCTGCCACTGCTGTGCTTTAATTTCTCTGTGTTGTATTTTTCAGCGTGTCATCCGATCACAATATTTCAAGATGTTTAACAAGCCTACCTGTAGCAGCTCCTCTCCCCCCTTCTAATTTGCTGCGGTGGAGAAACCAGATATCCAAGCTTATTGGAACTGTGCGGAAAGATAAAATGGGCTTGAGTATAACACACGATCTCTTAGCACGTAGACTTTAAGACACATATTTTAACTATTTTAGAAACTTTTTCCTCTCCCTGATCCCCATTCCAAAATTTGTTCCAGATGGAGGAGATATGAGCAAGTATTAAATTTACTTAAACTATTTTTTCTGATTAATTATTGTGACAATAATTAAACCTCAACGTACAGTATTTTTCACAATCTGGTATTCCATTTAGCACTCTACAAGTGACTGTGAACTTGTTACAGAAGAGAAATAGAGCCCTTTTATCTGCTGGGCACTGTGCAGCTGAGCTAGTTAGCACTGTTCCAACTGTGCAGATGAGGCAATGGAGCTGAGGAGTAAAACCCCATATCACTGCTAAGTGCGGGGGCTGGGACTCCAACCCAAGCCTATCTGCCTCCAGATCCTGTATTCCTACTACTAATATAGTCTGCTAAGTCTCTCACTTAGCCCACTTTTGAAAATAAAAAATCTGACTTATCTTTCAAGCAAACATGTCAAAGTTTGAGAATATAAGCCAGTTTATATAAATTTATAAGCCTGTTTATATAGATTATAGAAACAGAAATGACAGTACACATAAAGACCATTCATAAACAAATATACTAATTTTTAATGCCACAAGACCATCAAATACAAAGATCAAAATTCTATGGATTTTAATATTTAATAAAATTTCACTAATACAAATTATTCAAAATGAGAAATTCTGTGTTTGGTAGCCTTAATATGTGTTTACTCAAATCAAATTTTGAAAATCCATGTTAAGGCTGGGAAAAAGTTTATTAGCTTTTATTAGCACAATAAGTGATTCAGTATTTAAAATACTCTTTCAAAAAAAAATACTTTCATTTACTTCTTGTCTATTCATTAACTGAGATCCTGTTGAGATCACCATTTAGACATGAGAGTAACAAGAATTGATAAGAATTTATATTTTACCATTTCAAGAAAAGAATTACTTATTCTTTTAGAAAGGAGTTCTTCACATAATCTTGAATTTATGACATTTTACATAAAAACTACGTTAACACGGCATATGAAAGAGGAGTTTACAATAAAAGATATTCAGCAACAAAGTAGATTATAATTCCCATTATCTAGTTCAAAAGCAATTATCTGGAGATTTTTAAACATATACTTACTGTTCCCAACCTGGCCGACCACCACCCGGACGAGCAGTGTTTATTCTTACTGGACCTTGGAAACAAAAACAATAGGTAAGTATAAAACAGCATGTTACGTAAAGTTACAACTATTTGTGAAAGGAGAAAATGTTCAAGACAGAATTTTACTCACCAGTTGTGGGGATCAACTGTCCATGCAACAGTGACTGTCCAAGCAAAGATGGGGTTCCAAGTACAGGTACCTGGTAACCCTGTAGGAAAAAAACATGAATAAAAAGAAACAGTTAAAAAGAAAAAAAAAAAAAAGAAAAAAGAGGGAGAATTAAAAAGAAAAAAAATCAAACAAAACCCAGAATAACTACTGTAAGACACAACTCCAAATTTAAAAGCCAATCAAACTTACCTTCTCCTCCATAAGAGCAGTGATTGCAATTGAAGAGGCCCCCTTTGAGTGCTCAGGCGCAAGGGCTGCGGCCGGCAGTATTTTACTATCAGAGTCCCTACAAAAAAACATAGTTTGCGATACATTAAAACGTCATCAGAAATGGAGGATTCAGAGTAAAAAAATTACTAAGTCTTTTCGCCCACCACCTGCATTAAGGTGAGTTAAATCAAAGCTGATGAAAACTTCTGAGGAAAGTGAGAGGACTGAACCTTTGCAGAGTTCCTCAAACACACACTGGTAAGTAAAAAAAAGGAATCTCCTTAAGGAGTCCCATCTGTGATAGCTATGATAGAAACCAGTTCAGTGGTTAAGAAAAATAAAGCTTAAAAAAAAAAGAAAGTCCAAGTGTGGGACCTAAAGAAGACAGGATTAAGAGTAAATTCTACTTCCAGCTCCACCACTGAATCAAAGGGGTGATCTTAGAAAAGCCAATGAACTCTGAGACAAATTCTCACTGTTAATCACAGCATATCAGTGAGAAGTCTTCCATATACATGTAAAGGTCCCAGTCCTTAAGATTTTTGCTTCCGTAGGTCTGTACAGACCCCTTTATTTATTTTTTTTAAAAAGGTGGTTGATTATTTAAGAATTTATGAGCCACTGGACTACATAGTTGAAGGTGCTTTCTGTGTCTGAAGTGGTTAGGATTCAAGTGAGTTTTCATTGGTCTTCTACCTAACAATTCGTTTCTGATTTCTCTACCGCCACCAATGTTTTATTCCCTCTACTCCACCGATCTAAACTGTGCTTAGTTCTGCTCAAATCGACTCTAATACCATCACTATGACCACAAGTGAATTCTCTTTATGATTCAACATTTAACAAGGGTTGCTGGCAACTTGTATAGTTCTTGATCTTGGGATGCCTAATCATTTGCTGAGTGAATCTCCTTCATTTGCCTTTTCCTCCAATAAGAGTAAGTCATCTCTAACAAGGAAACTTTTAGAAGAGGGTTACTTTATTGAGTCCTCCACCTTACTGAGCACAGTGATTCACAAGGATGATACACACTGCAGGCCGCTACAACTGCTAAAGCAACATACAACAATAAAAAGCTGTATTACTGATCTCACTTTTTTCTGAATAGTGAGAGATGCAAAAAGACTTACCGGAAAGGTCCATCTGATTTTTCTGAGTGGACTGATATGGAGACTGTCGCCGTTATATCAGGTACAGGAGCTGGGGTAGAAGATGAATTTCCAGGCACAGGAGCAGCCAAAGACGACGGGTTGGAAGTTAAGGAAGACATAGAAGGAGCTGGGTGAGTTGATGAAGATGTCACTGGAATCATCAGAGGATCCTGTTGTCTTGATATTGGAGACCTCATCAAAGGTTGTAGGTTCCGCTGAATGAGTGGTCTCGGAGGTGGTATTGGGGGTGGGGGTGGGGGTAACTGTTTTCGTAGTCTTTTTGTATAACCAGTTTCATTTTTGAAGTTATTAACAGCCTACAGATACCAAACCGAAAAATGGAGGAAAACGTTAAGGCTGTATTTACTCAAATTTTAAAAATTTTTTCAAAAAAGGGATACAAAGATAGTTTACCTGTCGTAAGAATTTATTGGCAATTAAAGCATCAGGAGAGACATCATTTTGATGGCATGTTGGACATGTATGATCATCTGATTCCAAGAGTGCGGTTCTTATACCTATGTCAAATAATTTAAATATTAATAAAAGCAGAGTACAAACTCAGTGTTTAGGGAATGAATTACAAAGACCACTCATATCTAATCAGTTACATTATTGTTTCCAAGCACACATCACACTAATCATTTCTAAGATTAAGAAACTTAGAAATAAAATCTCTCGCCTGACCACTCCTCTGCTCTAACTTTTCTCTACCTTAAAAACAGAAGTCATGAATATAATTTCAACAAACATTTAAACTGAGAGAAAAAGCACTCTTTCCTAAATATTCTCTTTGTTTAGCTACTAGTTGGAATATTGTAGGGGAAAACAATAGAAATAAGATATAGTCTAGAATGATAAAAACTTTACATGGCTAGCAGGCTTTTAAAGACAGCCTCACGAGAAAAGTACAGGTCAAAAACCAGAAGCGTTATTCAGGCAAAGAGGTCAGCGACACCTTCAGCACAGTGCACAGGAATAACACTAAATTAATAGATTCACCGATTATGCTTCAGCGTAGTAAAAAAATCCAGTAATGTGGTTTGTTAAATCTAAGACACACTCTGAAGCAAATCTTAAGTGACCTCTTCTTGACTTTGGTCTTCACTAAAGAGGCCCCAAAATAAAAGATTTATATCCCAAAGCTATGTTTAGAAATGAAAAAGGCAGAGCAGGATTGAGCAGTGAAATTTTCAGATGATGCCATTTTCATCTGGGTTAAGAAGGGGCAAATTCAGAATAAGTGGCAGAAAAAACCAAATGCTAATATAAATGATTCGAAAAAAAAGTCAATAAGTCACCGCATGGCAAATGTTGGGTAGTATTTTTACAGAGAGTTCTCAATCACTATTAGGAATTTTAGAATAAGCTATTTTTCACAATCCAGGAAAGGTATTTAAGTACCATTTAAAAATATTTCCAGAATATCTAAGTCCCAAAAAGCTTTCAAAATTTTGCCTACCATTTAAAATGTATAGGAAACAAAAATCCTCCATTCCATAAAACCTCACTACAGCTACCCTGATGAAGGTATCAGAGGTGGTCCATTCTAATAATCAACAGGACAAAGAGGCGGTTGATAAAAAAAAAGTGCAGCCACAAAAACGGTTCTTGCTATTAAATGCTCACTGATGAACTGACCAATTACCGACATTTCATACTTCATTATTAAAACCTATAATGTTGCTTAGAGCCTTTCCAAGTAAATACACATGTTCTGAGATCTAGGTCTTTGAAAGTTCAATGTTTCTTACATTCATCGCAGTAACTGTTTCCACAGCAGGGAATGACAACAGCATCAGTCATAATATCTTTGCAGATGAGACACAACAATTCATCTGGAATAGGATCATCTTCTTCCGAAGAAGAAGATGGCTCCTCTGGTAAGAAAGGTGGTTTTTCTTTCTTCCCAATTGCATATGCTTCTCTGTAAAAGAAGGTTTTACTGTTTTAACACTGTTAAGAAGGCCAAGTATTTCCAAGATATGTACATGTTCTACTACACCATATGCGAACTTATAACGCGGTAATGATGCTAAGTTTGTTTACACAAGTACAATACCTTCCAAAATAAGGGAGTAATTATGAACATCCTCCCCCTAAACAACAAAAAGACATAAAACAAAATCCTAAACAAGTATAACAAAAAGAAACAAACACTATAAAGCTGGCTAACAGGATCTTAAGAATCTACAACTCTAGAACTGAGGGCCGGAGAATAAAGGGACACATTCGGTGCCACAAAATTAAGTTTAAGTGGCAGAGACAGGATTTGAACTTAGACATGACAATGCCCTAATCACAATTTTCTCTATCCTACCAGGTTACTTGAAAAACAAACGAAATTTCTCCTCCACAGTCCAACAGTGTGAAGGTATTAGAGTGAATGCCGTACCACAGGAAACAGAAATTGGTGCTGACATTACACAATCAAGGGAGATAACCTCAAGGGAAATAGGACACTACCAACCACACCAGTAGCTAGAAGTAGACTGCAAAACCAGTGGTCTACTTATGATCAGTATTTTAAAAGCGAGACTAATCTATTTATAGCCCACTAAGAAATACTAATGACTTAAGTGATCGGAGTATGTGTTACAAAAATATAAAGTAACACTTCCATCATTTGGGGTTCATTTTTTGGTAGAAGTGCATTTTGCAGAAATGTTGTACATTTAATATATTAAAAAGAAAAAACATAATACACTATTCTCAGACTTGTCACCACTATTTTGAACACCCCCATCTTCTCTGTAATCAGGCAGATTTATAAAACACAGGAATTCCTAGATAAATTCTTTCTACCTCATTTAGGAACAGAGTGTGTCAATCTCAACGCTGGAAATGAAAGAATCTCAGCTGTACAGAGTAGGGTACCTTAGGTGTGTTATTTGTGTTGCAGTTGCTCCATAGACATCACCACGATTCCAGAAATAAGTATCAATTTGCTTATGCCCCATTGTTCCCAATTTGTGAAAGAGGAGTCTCCCACTGCCCAAAAGAGAGAAAAGAAAAAAAAAAAAAAAAAAAGAGGAGAACAGAGGATAGAAAAAGAAACAGAAGAAGAGTCTGAGTTGCTTATCAGTGGTGTTAGTGGAAAGGGTGAAAGTTTCATTTAAAATATTTGGGCTCCCATTTTCCCCAGTATTTGCTGTGTGTTTGGCACAAATGGGTTTTTGTATTTCAGCATTCAAAAGCAATGAAGTTAATTATTAGTTAGGGTTCACAATGGTGGTGTTAATTTTTTCAACACAAATTTCTATTTAAATACTTTTACTTGTATATTTTATATTAAGATGAAGCGGTCTGCTCTTAAATTGTGTCTGTAAAAATCATCCATTTCAACCTAAATTGTTTGGAAGCATGTATGAAATGTCTGAATTAGAAACAGCATAACAACAGACTGCTCTAAGATGAACCACAAAACACAGGATGGCGACGGAGAAAAAATAGATGGGGGTGAAACTGAGAAAGTGAACAAGGTTGGGAGTTTGGGAGAACATTCATCCCTATCTGTGAACTAAAACAAGGTACTATTACTAAAGTGCATACTTGAAACCACTCCATCTGTTCCCTATCATTCCACAGCATAGCCATCTTTCTCCATCACCCTCACCTGCTCACTACACTGCACTTCAACACGACAGCATGAAACTGAGGAAAACTGTGCTGCACATTTTCCCTGTCACTATGAACACTGCCAGCTATTCTCTAAATTGATGTTTCTCAAGGTATGTCCTGAGGACGTGCTCACTTCATAATCCACTGGAGGACTGGTTAAAGAATGCAGTACAAAGGGACAATTAATACTGTGCTCGATATTACGTGAGTTCACAGCTGCCCAGGGCAACTGAAAATGTAATTAGATGTATCAATAAGAGCAGATAAAATGAGAAGTTATCTAGTTGAACTATACCACTAGGTTTTCACATCTATCCATTTCATTAAAATTGACTCATTAAGTAAAATCTGAAAACCCACTTAAAATAAGCATGAAGCTGTAGCATATAGCGCTGTAGCTCTTCTAAGCTAATGGCTTAGAAAATAAACCATATTTTAGAATCTTCACACTCACACAGTATATCCAAACTTGTTCAAGAGGACTCAGCTTTTCATTTATTCTTGGCACTTATATTTGCCTTGACATCTTGTAAAACGTTTATGCTTAAGCCTTTTGTTTCTCAAAAGGATTAAGGTATTTGTCTTCTTCACTTAAAAAATGTAGACAGCATATAAGATTATGTGGGAGTATGTGAATGAGGAAGAAAGCAGGGTATGACAGAAAAAGAAAAAAATCAGAAGACTACAAGGGAAGTGGCACTCAGTGATAACAAAAAACCCCAAATCCATTTTAAATTTGCATTTAATGGAGCAGACTGCAGCCTCTCATTCTTCACACAGAAATGCAACACATGGAGACTAACAGTCTTGCTATACAATCAGTGCTCACAAGAAATCCAAATAGCCACGTTATGAGCCCGAGACTACAGAGAGTACTGGCGCCTGGCCGGATGGCGGCCTCACAGGTCATACCTAACTCGCATACTTACGCATCTATAGTTGGTATTGCGTATTTTCCAGTGTTGGTGAGCATTGCACCTTTCATGTTAGGATCTTTCACCTCCATCATAAAACTTCTGGGAATACCAGTGCTCTTTTTAATCCTAGGACCAGATTCAAAGTTTTTATCCTATTCGGAAGGAAAAGGAGAAAGGAGGAAGAAAGAAAGCAGTTACCTTTACTTAATATTAAATAACACGCAGTGCTCATTAACTGCTTCTATTATTTGTAGGGCTTTACACTCTCATTTAATCATCACAACAGCCACGAGAGGGAAATGCTATGAGCATCTCAGTCTCACAGAGAAGAAACAACAGGCCTAAAGAATCAAGTAGTCTGCCCACGCTCACGCAGCTATTAAGTGGCAAAGCCAAGGTCTGAAGCCCGGCAATTGGGCTCCAGAGCCTGTGCTCATTTGCCACTGTAATAGAAAAGGCAGTAGTCACCAAGAAAAAAACACAATGGCTAAGAAACAATTAAGAAAAATAAGGTGTACCAGGGTTTCCACTTTGGACTTACCCCATTTGTTGGGCAATTCTTAATATAATGGCCAGGTTTACCACAACGAAAACAGGTATAAGATGGAGGTGGTGGACCTAGAGGTTTCTTCATGTAACTGAAAGGAAAAAAAAATTATATGTACACAAAAACTTGAAAAAATGATGCTTTTGATTGGGGGGGAAAACCCACCCCAAAGTACCTATTAGTATGAAGCATTTATGGACTTACTTGATTGGGTCGTATTCATGGCCAGATTGCGACATCATTGCTTTAATTTTATCTTCTTCAGAAGCATTGGCTTCAGCCAGATTGGCAGTCTGTTTAACAGGTAATTATTTGACACACACATTAGAAACACATTTAAGACCACACAGCCAAAGACAACACCACTCATCCTGTAAAGAGCAGTATCTAATCTTGCATAAAACCTAAAACTGAAAACTATTTACATGTATAACCTAGAAGAGGCACCGGGAGTTCCTTAGGCCATTACATGATGTTTGGGTGTCTGCAGGGCTGAGGAAGATTGTTCTGGGGGCACTCAAACCTTAGACCCTGTTTGTATCTTACATTAAGATTTGCATATGACTCCTCTAAGAGTTAAAAACAGATTAAGGAAACACTTGATATTTTAAATCTTAAAAATAATTCAAGTGTCACAACACAAAGACTTACAACTTGGAGGTAGGGTTGTAGATAGAACAACTGAACATATTATGCAGCTGATATTAAGCCAGAAGGCTCTTTAAGCAGTAGCATCAGTTTCAAATTAAGTGCAAAGCACATGCAACTGAGCACTCATAATTTTAAATCCAACTCTCCAAAGTCTTATGAATTTCATTAATCTTTAAGGTATTATACATAGAATAGTCTAGATATAAGCAGGGTCTAAGGGAGTGAGTCCTAATAACTTTAATCTTCAAGCATCTAGCACTCACATCAGCCATTCATTGGGTTTTATCTTTACATTCATCCACAAAACAAGCAACCAGTTTTAACATTTTATTGTAATTTTATATACAAAGAATGCTTAACATTAACAGAGCTTAGAACAACAGCAACATTTACAGAAAACTGGATTACAGATGTTGAACAACTAATTTGTTTGAACCCAAACATTAATTTACAAAGTTAAAAAAAAAAAAATCCCCCAAACCTCCAAAATTCCCCAACTGCTTCCCACAAAGAAACAATGGTAGGAACAGACCAAAACTCAAATATGGTCCTTACAGCACATAAGAATTAAAACCGTGAACTATAAACTGCTTAAGAGGTTAACTCTATGCTAGACCACTTTGCATTAGAAAATGGTAAGAGAGGATGGTTTCAGCCCACTTTGTGTCTTAGAATCATCAATTTTAATGTTTAGTTTTCCCGGAACAAGAGCTTAAAAAGCTTATTTGTTACGAGGACATTTTTGGGGGATACATTCTAGGGTAAAAGGACACAACCTCTAACAAAGCCAAGGATAAGATAGGGACAGCACTAATGGAAAATCCATCCAACTCATTAATCTTGGTTACTTAAGTTTGGTTTTACATTTCTGATAGTAGGGAAAAAAGGATTTTTGGAAAACTGGAAGACTTCCTTCTTGCTCCTAAAAAAATCTGTCTATTCTGTAACATAGGTCTTCTTTTTTTTAAAGGCATGATTTGCAAGCTACATCTATTGTTTTAAAAAGTAATCCATCACTAGTGCTTTCCCAAACAAAAGTACACATTGTTGAGCAGAAAATGCAAGCAATTTTATCGCAAAACATGGCATATACAATTATTTCAGGAGGTAACAATTTGCCCCTCTGCCAAACATACACATTGGTATATTCCTGCAAACAGCTTTATACATTTACACAATTCATGTAGTCTGTGTTCAAACAAATTAGGTTGTTTAAAACTTTTTCTAATGCAGACAGACTACAAGTCTATAGCATAAAGAAACAATTTTAACACATTTAAAATGTTGACCTTCATGGGATCAATTCAAATATTCAAGAAATAACCATGCAATCGTCCATGTAAAGGAAAGCTTCTATTTTGGCTGCTTAAAGAAAGTCCACGTAATTTACAGCCAAAACCAGGAAATTCCTCCAGAACTTTGTTAGTTTCCAATGTATAATTAAACAAAATGTATGAGGGAAAAAAAAAACCAAGTAAGTGTAGCTTCATGTGTTTCTTCTGTCTTGAAGATGAACAACACTCCAACATTATGGTGAGGCTGCCAAAATACTCCCCCTATCTTCTCAAAACGGCAACTACTCTTTACAGGATAGTAATAATGTGTACAATGTTTTCGCAAAATACATCCTCCCCCAACCCCTCTTCAAACAATTGTTCCACATTAAAAAAATACGATGTTAGAAAAAAATTTATATTTTCAAGAATATATATATATATATATATACCTTTGTAAGCTGGGCCAGAGAAATAGACGCAGAAGAGTCATCAATCTGTTCACAAAAAATTAAACACACATTCAAGTTCCACACTGAAAACAACTGAAAGTGATCATTTAGTCCCTACTGCCACTTAATGTTCAAATATTGGGCATTTTCTTAGACGTTTTCTAAAGAATGTCATTTCCAGTTTTAAAGCTGAAATTGTAGCTCACCCTGCTTTACCCTTCTCTACGTATTTCACACACAGTAAAAGGTTAAAGTTGAGGGGGACTCAATTACAATGAAAAAAAGAACAACAATAGGGTAAAGAAAAATATATCACAGAAAATGTGTTCAGAGCACTGACTAAATATTAAAGAAGAGTCCCGTGTCTATCAATGGTCTCTAAATTGGATAATGCTTAAGATAATGTACACTAGACGAGAGAATAAGAAATCTAACTTTCCTGGAATGCCATTATATAACATTGTAAAAACAAGCAGCTCTTTAAAGGCTCAGATAATTGCTTTAATAAAACAGCTCCCACATAATTGCTACTTTTTTCTCTATTTTTGAGCATGTACTGTTCATTCTGAATAAGTTTGTTTATTCTCCCATACAAAGAGTAAGAATGGCTTCTTGCCAAAGAAGCCACAGCTTTATCAGGGCAAAGATGTTAAGGCAAAAAAAGGGAAACCAAAGGTAGCCTGGGCAAAGGCAAAGAGGGCTATTATAAGAGGATGGACTTTAATGTGTGAAGAAAGTTCATTTAATCAAATGGAACAAGTATTATATATTGAAGGATATAAGAAGGATTTTAAAAATGTATTTTCAAATGTGATATTAAAAAATGTTTATTTGATCCCTGAAATGATTTTAATGTTTTTAGAAGTGTATGTGTATGTGTCTACACACGTACGTACACACACACACACATACACACCCCTTTAGCATATAACTCTAAAGATACGATTTCCCTGTTTTTAAGTGTGCCAAAATGAAAACGTTATTAGCTTCCTATGTAGTAACTGGGTTGCTTATTCAACAGGTTATAAATTCCTCATGCATTATTGGTCAGAACTCTTGTTTAAAATGGAGAGGATGTAACGAGATGTCTGGATCAAAGAAAAACAACAACAACAACAACAACAAAGTGAGTCTCCATCAGGTATTTTGCAAATACTCCAGAGAACTAAGAGTATTAAAATAAAAGCAGCATGACTGAGAGCCCCAAATAGAAATGTTACCAGTTTCAATATGAAGTTCTTAGCACACTGCCTACCACAGTAGGAGTTCAATAAGTAAAAATAATATTGGCTAAATTTAAAATACATCTTATAAATATCTTAGGGTTTTAAAAGTTAGTTTAATGGATATTATTACTGGGATGCTTATTTAAAGAAAAGATTCTTAGCTCCCCACTGAGGCATGGCAGAGTTTACAATGCAGTAACTCCACATTCCTAATACACAACCATACAATCCACCAACGTGTTCTTACTCTCATCTAGCTTTTAAGTGCTCTTTTGTTACAGAACTAATCTCAAAGGGAAGCTTAAAGAAAAAAAAAATACACAAATATCCTTCTTATCCAGAATAAATTCTGATCATCTGTTTTGAAGAGGGTTACATTTTACATCGGCTAGGAATTATTTGAATCTAAGTAGCAAGAACTGAACAATTACTGTCAGGCATCATCTATGTTTCTAACCAAAGAAACATATTAATAGCCTTTCAAAATAAATCCATTACGGTCTACAATATTAATACTGATCGTTTCTTTAAAAGAAAGCAGCTATATTAACTTTCTTACAGCTGGAACTAAAATACTAACATTTTTTGTTCTTCCCATTCCTAAGATACAGCTGTCTTTTGGTTCTTAAGCCGGGCTTCCTTGCCCTTTTAGTTTTCTGCCAACTTGTTTTAGTATCCTATAAAGTGGTTTCAGATATTCAACAACATCTACATCACTTTTTTTTTTCCACCAAACAATTACTCTAGCACCTTAAATACCTTAAAATCCACAAGGAAGTAAAATTTACCACAAACCGAGAAAGGCATCCAACTGTTTTCTGCATATAGCAAGGTACTAGAAATTAAGTGAAAACTGCCGACAAGAAATGGTTTTAAAATGACTAGGAATTTACATGTCCTGAGCATGAATAAATGTATTAACTCTTAGATATTAATGATTTAAAAAATGCACCATGTTAAAGAAAGTAGTATTTTAAAAAAACTGATCAATGCATACTTTGGACATCATTAAAATTAACCCACTTCCCCACATCTAATTCGTGGTCTTGCTTCTGGGAGAAAGAATCTGAAATTTTTTATGCCACCTACATTTGCTTGAAATTAAAGGATCCTACAAAATGCGATTCTGATATTTAGTAAGCAGGAAGAACACCCAGCTTTGCAGTACCAACATGGAAGGATGACTAAATAAAACAAAGCTAAGGAATATAGATAAATAGCCATCCTTGACCACAACTGGCTTAGGTTACCAAAAATGTACACACATTTACTTTTATTAATTAGAAGTTAGAAATCTGGTTTGGTGGCTCTATCTTACTTGGCTTTTGTGAATGTGTACAATAACAGGTGATTTGTAAAATGGGCATTAATTATGCTTGATGAATATATCCTCATCCTAAACGCCAGCAATGTACCCCAAGCAAATAAATGATGGGGATATTATCTAATGTTTCCATTTCAGACATTCTACCTAAAAATTAAAGCCACTTTAAAAGTATCAAAAAAAAAGAAAAAAGAAAAAAAGAAAAGAGAAACCTAAATAAGCATAAAATAAACTGCTTCTTGTAGTGTAATACAGACATGCCAGGGAACACACAAGGCTAAAAGAATGTTAACTTTATTTATGAACATGTGATCTGTGTTTATACACATGCTAATAAACAAAAAGGAAATAACTGTTTTCAAGAAATAAAACTTCATCTGAATTAGTTTAAATACTATATAAAAGTACTTTATACAAAATTTGTGTTACATTAACTACTACAGTCACCAGGATAGTCACTCTAATTTGTGCTAGCATTTGGATACATAAAATCAGTTTTAAACCAATCACCAGCAAAACAGAAACTTGGACAGTTTTTTACAGCATTATGCTTGAAAAACCAAAAAACCAAACCAAAACAAAAAACCAAAAAAACCAAAAAACCCAAAAAACAAAACAAAACAAAACAAAACCAAAAACCAAAAAAACCAAAAAACAAAAAACCCCATATACCCCGGGGTGCATGGGGGGGACCCCAAAACACTAAGTTTTGATCTTTGAATCACCATATTTTAGTTCCATGAGAACTAAAGGCCATATACTTTAGAGAACAAGTCCAAAGTTCAGATATTCTATATTATCATGTTTAAGATGCAATGATCCAAGGTTAGTGAAATGCCTGATACACAATTAAAGATCAGTAGTATTTAAAAAGGATAAAGTAAAACAGCAAGCAATACCCTTGAATTCTAAATCAAGATTTCAGACATCTTGTATTGTGTACAGATCAAGCCTGAGCAGTAAAATGTTTTGAGAACCATCAAGTTTACAGAACCCAATTACTACAGCCCTACGCTCCGAAACAAATGTGTCACCCCACAACTTAGGAATACTGCTCCCTTTTACTTACGACCTCCAAGTCAACATAGTGTCATACTCAAGCTATGATCATAAAAATTAAGATGTTATCCCGGTTAAGCGGAGTTACCTTTGATGAACTACAGCTTTCAATTAGCTTACAATTAATGCAGCATTTTATCTCTATGAGAAAGAGGGAAATACTTGAGTTTGGAGAACTATGCAGGCTGGAAGTGGAAGACCTTATATTAAAATTTAAAAACAATGTACTCAATTGTATAAATCACCAATGAGACATTTATATACTCACGGGGGCCCAATTTCAGGTCTCACTTTATAGTACAGATATAAACAAAGAATAAAAGCTTGAAATTGCCAAATAAGACAAAACTAATAAAGCTGCATCAAAAGTCTCTGGAAAGCTCTTTTCTATATGTGTCTGAACTTGGAGAAAGCATCAAAGTTTAACATTAGCTTTGCATATTGCTAATGCATTTTCTAAAGCCATCAATCAGGCAGGAAAAAAACTAACAAAAACTAAGTGATACAACGTGAAAATGGCAAAATATACACTCCAAACATTATTTTTATTGCAAGAAACAAAAAGCACACAACAGCCTGTACATACATACAAAATACTAACTATAGACAGACAAATGTAGAACATGTTATCATGTTCATTAGTGTAAAACCTACACGAGCTAAGAAGAATCATATACATTAACTGTACAACACAGTGTCATACAGGGAGGATGCTATATTTAATATGAAACAGTGTTTTTTGGGGGCACAAATTACCCATTTCTACAAAGTAAGTGTGCAAATTATGCCACATATATCCATATT
This sequence comes from Ursus arctos, assembly GCF_023065955.2. NCBI lineage: Eukaryota > Metazoa > Chordata > Mammalia > Carnivora > Ursidae > Ursus > Ursus arctos. The sequence goes on along the minus strand of NW_026622874.1, from coordinate 84,090,644 downwards.
CAACTGAGCTGTCATCAAAATACATTTTATTTACAATATGTACTATGATCAGTTGGATATTAAGTTCTAAATGATTTACTTCACTGCTACATTATAAAGGTAAAAGCAATGTGTAGAAAAAGTGTGAGATTGTGTTTTTACATACTGCTTTTGAAGTTCCCATCACTGGTTCAGTTCGACTTCTAAAAAATAAACAAAAATGAAAATGGCATTAATTATAAGCAGCTATTTACGGATTTTTGTGCTAAAACATTCTAATACATATCTCTAATCACGTATCTTTATGCACACAAATTTCTTTTAGTAAAAAGATTTAAAAACAACCAATTTCCTAAGTTATAAGTACACTACTTTGATTAATCTTTACCACCTTTAGTTTAAGACTTATTTGTGGCAATAAAATAAAATAAGATAAAATAAAATAAAATAAAATAAAATTCCGTACTAAGGAATTCTAGAATAGGTGTAACCTGCCATTTACAATAGATGTTTTCTCACAGGTATTATGAAGACCTTTTGTTAACAAACACTGTAGCTATTTCTTAATAGACTGAACAACCAAATTACATTATTCCCTGGTTTTCTAATAGACAACAAATGTAAATTTTCATACATCAGATTTTCTTGTTAACATTTATAATTTGGATCCCTGAGAAATTGCTGTGCTCCAAAAACTAAATTTCAAGTCCAGAAAGACAGGCTGATAGTTACTTTAACTTCTTTTAAGTCTCAAAACAATGACCAAAGATTAAACGAGAATTCTAACTTCCAGAAAAACTCAATATAGTCTGACAGTGTATTAGTTCAAAGAATGAGTTTGATGGTTATGAAGAACTGAACAAATTGATTTTTTAAAGTACATACAAATAAAGCCCAAGAAGAAACTCTTTTAAAAGTCCTCACAGGAAAGGGGACAGGGGTTGAGTTGCTAAATACAGCGCTTAAATGCTCAGTCGAAGTTTACGCTATCCTGACTACAGAGAAATGCTAGTGCGCATCTGAAAGGAGTTTCTAAGTTTACATGTGATTTGCAAGTCCTGGATAAAAATGAAGCTTTCATAAACTCAGAGGCATATTACGAGACAAACAGATTACAAAGGAAATCGCACAGTGAATTAACACACAATTTTAAGAGGCAACTTATTTTCCCATGTACTTCAAATAATTCTCTCCCTAAGAGTTTCTTAGTATCAAAAAAAAAAAAAAAAATCAACTGAAAACTGAATGTTTACTGTTTTTAAAAAGCACTTGGTAAATTACAGTGTAACTTCACACTAAATTCCAGGAATTAATTATTCCCTTATAATTTCTTAAAATTACACAAAATTAAAAGCACATAAGTCACTTGGCTTTTATTAAAAAAAAAAAGTATGCAGGTTTTTAAGTTGGTGCTATACAGAAGATATTACACAAAAGGATCTCCAAATGCTAGAACATGGAATATAACTTTATAGCAAACTAACGACAATAATTTTAGAATGAATTTGCCCATATGAGGTAAAGCTCCAAGAAATGACTATTCTACCTCAATTCCAAGAACACATTCCATTTCCCAGGACTAGCAAATTCCAGAATTTTTCATTGGCCAAAAGCAGAATTTGCCAAAATTTCAAATAAGGCTACCTAACTTCTAAGTGGAAATTACCCTTTTCACATTATTATAATTCTAACGCTGTTAAAATTGCAAGGAGGCAGGTAAAGTTAAAAGATATATTTTAATTCTGCATCTTTCATGAATTCCTTAAGCTCTAGGCTGGTGCTAAAATACTGCTGTGTTCTTACTCCAATAATGGGAGTCTACGATGGGCCAGGCACTGTTTAATTCTTCCAGCTCTCTTCTTGAGTCAAGTACTCATATCCCTATATTATTTTGAGAAATCTATTTTGAGGCTTAAGATAACTTACCCAAAGTCACACAACTGGCGTGAAGCAGCTACGGAGTCAAACCTAAGCCAGATTCCATAAATCCTATAAACTCTACAGCTTCCCAACAAAAGCCCCTTTTTGAGGAGCAAATGTTAGCATTACTAAACACTCTGGATGCCATCAAAATATTTAGGACAAATCTTTTAACATACTTATATAGCAAAAAATTCTTCCTGATAGCTCATACTACTAACTACAGATTAAGTTAACTAAGGGAAGAAACCAGGAAAAAATGAACCTATCCTCACAGTTTTAAGGACTAAGAAGATATTAAGGTAATGACTACAGTTCTAAAATACTTGTTCTTTCTCAAAAAACAAAAAAGTCTATTTTGAGGACTTAAATACATGAGATTTGATAAATACTTACATAACATACGTCTTGCTTGTAGATTTAACACCTCCAATAGGAATTCTTCTAACAATTACAGATGAATTCTTAGGAATTAGAGCATTATCATCAGTATATTCTGTAAAAAAGAGAGACAGTTGAATTTCTATTTGGCGATTTGGAGAAGTCAGTCCTCAAGAATTAGAAAACTTCAACCAAACATAAATTTTATGGAAAATGTACTTAAATTTAAAAGAGCATTAATCACTACATGTTCCTTGCATCTGGATTACTGTTATTGTCAGAACAAATATCCAAAGCCATAAGGAGGTTCTCTTCAAAGAACACCAAATACTCTCAGCAGGTTCTTGACTCTAGAACTCCTATTTCTGTGGAACCCCAAATCTCAGTAAGACTAAGTCATGCTTTAGTTTATTTAAGCATCTTAACTATGAGAAAAAGCTGTTATTTAAAATGAAGGCATTCTTTCCGCCCTAGCCCCTCAACCTATTACTAAAAACAACAGACTAAAGAAATTATGACATGTTTTGAATAGAGAAAAAAGTTTTGTAAAAAGAATTAGTAGTGGGATACAACTTCAGATAGAATGTTGATTTAAGGCCCTTCTAAGGAACCCTTAATTAAGACTTAAAGACTGAGAAGCTAGACGGATATACAAAAAAGCTGGACAAAGAGTGTTTCAGATAGAAAGAAAAGCAGTGAAAAAAAAATCATAGAAAGTCCAGAATAGCTGGAAGATAATGAAAGAAAAGAATGACTTGAACTACAAATAGAAAGGTACAGATCACACACTGATTTATATTTTGTTTCTAAGTACAACAGGAAGTCACTGAAGGATTTTAAACAAAAATGATAACAATTTGATTTACATTAATAACAAACAAACAAGGTAACTCCAGTTATCTTTGTGGACAATGAACCCATAGGGGAACAAAGAGGGTGACCAATAAGGAGGCTGCTGCGAAGTCCCAGTAAGAGACGATGGTCTGTGCTGCGATGTGACAGATGAAGGGAGAGAATCACAATGTTTTGAGGCAGAATTGATAAGGCTATCAATGGATTTAAGGGGGGCGATGAAAGAAAAAGAGCAATCAGGCATAAAAAACTGGGTTCCTGGCTTAAGCCAACTGGAAGAACAGTGATGTAACTGAGAAGAAAACAGAGAGGATGAATGGATCCTATTTTTCTACTCTTTAAACTCCCTATTACTTGCAATACTTCTGGAAGAATGAAATTAAGAGAGAACCTGGACCAATTAACTTAACTATGGGTAAAAAGCTTTCCTGAGAAAGGAATCTGTAAAATTACTAAAAAGAAAAATAGGGAGATAGACATGAGAATGTACCCATCTCCCCCAATCACACAATCAGGTATTAGGGTTCATTCTTTTAAGATTGTGGAGTTTACTTGCTTCACTTACTCAGCACCAAGTGGCTGACTACCTCTGTTCTTCCAGTTACTCTAATTTATCACACATGTGAGCATTTTAAGCTTATATATACTCTATTAATTTTAATCATAACATTATTAGTTATTTCCTGTTACAAACTAAACTGCTCAAGAAAGGGTTCTTTTCAGTATATTTCAAGGAGTAGACTGTATCTCACAGGCATCCAATCACAGCGATGCAATTTCCTAGACCGTTAGAGACTATCATCATCTTGATAGTTCATGATAGTTCCAAATTTCAAGCAAGCTCTGAGTAAGAAAAACTGGATGATGGGAGATGTTCAAAAAATAAATTTTAGAAACAAAACTTGGTGTCAAACATTTGACAAAGACTTTCTGAATATGTAACAACTTTCAAAAGCATTCACTGTAGCCTTCCAAGACAATTTATTAATTTGATCAGCACAGTACTGTGTCAGACTAAAAGTCACACGCCCCAACACCAGATGCTCTGATTGACCTTTTAAGTACCTGAATTACACTGGTGACTTCCTACCCTTAAAATACTTTACTAAGTAGCCTTTTAGCTTCAAAAGACCCTTTCCAGGTGCCAGTGTATTTCTGATCCAAAAATATGAAGACCATTGATTTCAGAATGAAAAACAAGATGAATCTGAGAAATGGATAAGAGTCTTTTAAAAATACTTCATTCTCAGCTTTCAAATCTTTCACACTTAAGTTCAGAATGAAGGTTTGTTTTGTTGGGTGTTTTTGTTTGTTTGTTTGTTTGTTTGTTTGTTTTTGGAGGTGGGGAAGAAGCTGAAAGGTAGGAAAACAAATTTATATGGGAAAGCTATATTAAAATATAGGCAGATCATTTGGGATTTGTTTTGAAAGGTAGTCTAGAAATAAAGGAGCAGAATTCTTACATCTAAAACATGAAATTCTGATCCAAGCATTTTGGTCTAATCAAGATTTAAGGGTCCTAAACTTGGACAGATTCCTGAAACTCTAAGGAATGTTTTACAGAAATGTAATATACTGGGTAATTTAAACATTAATTCAAACAAATTAAAGTGATCTAGTTCAGCATCTTCTCCTAGGCAATCTCCTAACTATGAGGCTATAAACATTTTTTTTTTAATTTGACAGAGAGACAGCCAGTGAGAGAGGGAACACAAGCAGGGGGAGTAGGAGAGGAAGAAGCAGGCTCCCAGCAGAGGAGCCCGATATGTGGCTTGATCCCAGAATGCCGGGATCACGCCCTGAGCCGAAGGCAGACGCTTAACGACTGAGCCACCCAGGCGCCCCTACAAACATTTATTTTGTACTCTCTAAATCTAATGGTGTTAAACCCAGCCCATTCTTACTCAGCTGCCTGTGACACGGGGCACTAAATTTCCCGTAAAATTCATTAAGCGACTATCCTCTGTGTTACCACCAATATTTTTTCCTCCCTTAATTTGAGGATTGCACAAAACACACTCTCTCTCCCCAGAAGCTCCTTCTCTTAATCTAACATCGAAGCTTTCTCCAGTAAGGACAATTCACACAAAACATATAAAAGAAAATATGCTGCTGGGCAGAACACTTCCCTGGCTTTCAGGGTTTGTAAAAATAATACATCACATAATTTCCTGGCTTAGAAAAGAAAATAACACAATGTCACAAAACTCTTAGATTTTTGGACAAGAATTCCATCAACTATAACTTACTCCAATCTAACAAAGTTGTATTCAATTATTAGGTGGAGAAAATGAACAAAGTCTATGATAAAATCATTTAATACTCCAGTAAAATGTAAAACCTGCCCAAGTATAGGACTAAAATTGCCTTAATATTCTTTACTTTCATTTATATTTTCTTCCTCTCATTTTTAAGTATCATTAACATATCAGCATGTCCTGAAATTCTTATAAGCCCAATTGTCCTGTGAAGTGCGGCTACAATACTTAAGGGACACTTTTGGCGGCCTTAAAAAAAAAGTCTTTCCTTTAAGGTATTTTCTTGAATAGTATTTTAAAAAGCTGTTTCTCAACTGCTCATGAACAGCAATTTTTCCTCTCCTTAAGTAGAGGATTCTACACATAATTACAATCAATCACCAAAGCTTCATGTGAAGTATCCCTTAGGTATGACATTTTAAAAGGTGGTGGGGGCAGCGGAGAATATTCTTTCACGTGTTACCATGTGACTAAATAAAGTTCTTTCTTAACGAATTATTTTTGAGTCATGCCATTTCTTAATATAATTATACTTACATCTGGATGTAAATGGGATACAGCTCTTTTACATGACAAGATTTACTCTATTAAAAACTACAGACTAGGGGCACTGGCTGGCTCAGTTGGTAGTGTGTGTGACTCTTGATCTTGAGGTTGTAAGTTCAAGCCCCACACTGGGTGTAGAGATTACGTGAAAATAAAATCTTTAAAAAACAAAACAAAACCCAAAACCCCATATAGGCTAGAAGTGAGGGACCTCCCCCCAATTTCAACCCAAGTCACACCTTAAGCCAAATTTACTGATCGATAAAATAGCCTAAGCTAATTAGAACTTCTTTATTTCTTCTCATCCCAAAATGACCTACTGAAAACTACACATCAGCATTACAGTAACGAGAAAAAGAAACCAAAACAAAGGCAGAACCAGAATCTGAAGAGACTGTTTATCACACTGTCATTTCTAATGTTAAATTCCCAACATTACAAAATGCTTTTAAAAAGGAGAAAGAACTTAATTCCTATTAGTGGCTTGTTTGAAACTCATGTGGTAGCAGCCTACTATTCTCCATATACTAGTAACAACATAATCATGTAAAGTCTAGCAATTACTACTTTAAAAAACAAAAGCCTTTACTTTTGATCTTTACTAAATTGCTACTAAATTTTAAGAGTAATGTGATGAACTAAGACCTCAACCACTTAATTATTGTATTACTAATTCTGGAATTTACACACAAAAGTGGTAACATAAGAACACATCAAGTTCCAAAAGCAATTCCAACATTAATGACTGGATGGATTAAATCCTCAAAAATATTTAAGTGAGGATCCCTTCCCCACAACACAGGCAACTCCAAACTAAAAATAAATTAAGTGCACAAGGACAGGAAGAAAAGTAGTACATAAAACCTGCCACTGAACCCCAAACCGCTGTCAGGTTAGAGAGTTAGAGAAGTATCTCCACTGCTGCTTTAACAAGTAAGAAGCCTCCATATGCTCTCCTCCCCTCCTTCTGGTGAAAAACAAACTGGAAAACGCCACAAGGCAAGCACCCCAAGAACCTGGATAACACCCCTCTCCCTCCCCCACCAAAATCCTCATTTTAAATAACATTTGAGAATAATCAGACTTCAACCTTTCAGATTAGCCTGTTACCGATGATCGCATGTAAGCCGACATCAAATAAGCCAGTTAAACTCCCAGGCCGACCGCTGCAACCCTTGGGTCTCAATGAAAGTTGTACCAAAAGTATTAGAATGAACAGTCCCACAAGAGACGTAATGGCGGTTAGCCTTCTGCCAGGCAACCAGTATCTAGCACAACTAGTATCTATCTTCAACCAGCAACTATCTGGAGCCCATGTGGCTCTTACCTTCTTTCGTCTGCGCGTTGGTGATCTGCAGGTCGCAGTCGGCAGCTTTCAACTTCTCTCTCCCCATAATCTGCTTCTTTAAATCGCAGAGGGAGATGTGAAGCCCATCAAAGGTGACGGTATCATAGTTGAGTTTAGAGGAAAATTTATAATGCACACAGGACATGGTGCCAAAGGATTCCTAAGGTTCAGCGAGGAGACGTGGACACTCTCAATATATGTATATTTATAAACTTAAGAGCAAAATATGTACACACACAAAACACTCAAAAGACACCGAAGGACCCTAAGGCCTCAGATTAAATACCCCCCAACCACAAGCAGGGGTTCGTAAAAACAATAATCCAGAACCCCCCGCCCCCCCGATACTCAGAAGCACTTCATACGGGAGGAAGCGGACGAGGACGGGGAAAGGGGAAATCGAGAATCCGCCAACGGGCACAATGTCACCCGGCTGGGTCCCCCTCGCTCATGCTAAGGGCCGGCAGGAGACGGGGGGGCAGGCGGTGCAGTCAGTAGCGGTCAGTCCACACGTTAGAGTCCGAATGACCCCGCGGGGTCAGGGGTCCATAGCGCGGCCGCACCTCCCGGTTGGTCTCTCTTTCCGTGGATTGGGGTGACCCAGGCCCCGGGAGAAGGTTGGGGGAGAGGGCCTAGGCCCGGAGTCCACGAGCGGCCTCTCGCCTCCTCCTGGCTTCCGGACGACCGGCGTCAGCTTCCCCAGGCCCAGGCCCCCCCACACACAAACCCCTGTCGCCTGCTCCCCGGAGGCCACGAGCGGCCCGCGGCCTAGGCCAAAAACGCGCGGTCGGCGGAGGAGAGGCCTTCCCGCAGGCCGCCCCCGGCTCCGCCTCCCCCCCGCCGCCGCCGCCGCCGCCGCCGCCTCAGACACAAAGCCGGTACTAGGCCTCAACTAGGCCTCGAAGCACTTCCTCACCACCCCGGGCCCCAGCCAGCGGCCGGGTGGCTTTGGCGGACCCTGGGGACGCCGCCGAGGCTCCCCGACGCTTCCTCTCGCCGTGTGCTCCGCGCTTCTCTCGCCTTTCGCTCCCGTCGCCTTTCGGCCCCGAACCGCGAGAGGAGGCCCGGAAACCGCCAGGCAACGGCAAGGGCTTCGGGGCTCTCTTTTTGTTTTGCCCCCCTGCCGCTCTCGGGCCCTCACCCAGCGCCGGCGACACCTCCAAGCCAGGCACTATGGCGGACGCGGCCTGGCTTCAAGCGAGCGCCCCACTCCGGGGTCTCTTAAGCAGGGATTGCACGGGCGGCGCGCGCGAGGCGGGGCTGGCGTGCGCCGATAGGCGGGCCGGGAGGCGGGGCCCGCGGCGTCACAAAGCGCACCGGCCCGCCCACGTGACCCCGCGCTTTGTGACTCGGAGCGCGGAACCTGAACCAGCCGGAAGAACGGAAGGAACCATCTGCCTCAAGAAGGAGGGGGCGCTGGCCGGAGGGCCGGCTCACCGGGCGGCTCCGGGGCGGAGCTCGGATTTCAGCTGCTACCGCGCTTGTTAGTCTCCGCGGTAAAGTGGTGTGCCCGGGGGTGGCCGGCTAACTCCCTTTCCCCGCAATCCCCAGCAACTCCCCCAGTTCAAGTAAACATTATGGTTGCTATGCAGTGAACTATGGTTGCTATGCAAGCGCCCCCTAGCCTCCCCTTCCAACAAACCAGTTACCTTCAGCTCTTCCTAAGTGGAAATTCTGGAGCAGCCCCCTGGGTGGAACTGACAAAACCACCACTATAAAGATTTACCGAGCTCTCACTATGTGCTAGGCACAGGGCTGAGCTCTTTGTAACACTGCCAGGCTCTGGAGCCCAGTTGTCGTAGTTGGAACCCTAGCCGTGGAGGTCAAGATTTAACTCCTCCGTGCCTCAGTTTCCTTGGCTGTAAAGTGCAGTTTAAAATTGTACTCGGTCTACGGGGTTGTTATGGATTAAATGAATGAATATGTTCCCATTGTTTAGGACCATGCCTGGCATATGGTTCAATGTCTCTCACACGTAATTCAATAAATGTCATTTTAACAACATCAACAAAAACCCCGAAGTGGTCAGCGCTACCATTGTCTCCGATTTATAGATAAGGGAACGGAAACTAGCAATCGAGAACTTTCTGAATTCGCAGAATCAGGGGAATGCCTGCTTTGTAGCGGGGTCCAAAATCCCATTCCTAATTGTAAACGAAGGGAACTGTGCCAAGACCCCCCTGAGTGGATTGGAGATTATTTTTTCCTTGGGGCATGGGGAAGTTATTATGACATCCATAAAATTCATACTGTAACAAAATTGCATTCATAAACTGTAATAATCACTATAATTTACAGTGCATTTTCCTCATCCTCTCTGGATTTTTACTGGCTTGGGCTCAGAGAAGTTAGTCACTGAGAACAAGATCACGCAGCCATGATGGGACAGTTTGCCAGGGACTTCCTAAATACACACACCCAATCTTTACAGAAGGTGGTTTAAATTGATCATCTTGTCAGGAACATTTTCCTAAGGCAACCTTTGATAACTGACCAAAATTTTCTTGCTCTTGGGTCCACTTCAGAATGGCTGCTTTTCTTGAAAAACCTGTGTGAACCAAAGGGGGGAAATTACATCTAAGGAAAGAAAAGGTGGACAGGAAAATGAAGTATTGTATTGGTATTCACACCTCTAAAGTGGTAAATCTATATTCTTTCACTGGTCTTTGGCTAATTCCTCACACTTAATTCAATACTAATTAAATCAGCCTGTTGGGACTTGAAGCAGGCCACATTCTCAGGATAGAGTGGGTTAGAATCCTGCCAGAAGATGAGCATGTGTCCTTGGAAAGATAGTCAGTGTTCTGATTTGGTCCAATGGTTCTCCTCATCCAAGAGCCCTTTACAATGCTTTTGGAGACCTCACTCTATATCACATTGAACAGGTCAAAATTCACCCACAACCCGCATTAAATGTGCTTGTGATGGGATTTAATTCAGTTGCTTGCCTAATCGACAAAATGTTACTTTTGGTTCATTTCACGAAATTCCTTAACGAATCTCAACTTTGTAAATTTCTGTTGGTAATATGGAGATGCTCTCCCTGCCACTTCTCCCCTCACCCCACCCCAATCAATATTCGTGTAAGCCCTTTGGAAAAGCCTTTTGTACTGTACCTACCTTTCCAAACTTCTTATATGTAGCAAATCTGGAGCTCCCACCTCCTAGAATTTGAAACCTTTGTCACTCTCAAGCCCACTGTACCCTCACATCGCCACCAAACACATACATCTAGTGGACCCCCTACCTTATTTTCATAGGCCGACATTTCCGTTTCAGAGAATAGAATTGGGACACCCAAGAAAGTCTGCCAGTCTGCAGTGGAGGACGTGTGTTACTATCCAGGCTCTGGAGGTTAGAATGAGATCTACCCTGCCCAGGCTGCTACATGCTCTTATAATCTAATCCCACCAAGTACCCCAACAGCAGATTCTGAGTCTGGCCTCCGCGTTCTCAGCCCAAATTCACAAAAGATAGATAGATCCTTTATATCATCGATGTATCTTTCCCAGATGGTTCATTGCCTTTACATTTTCTTTATTTAATACTGAAACCTACAAAAAAGTTTTGCATTTTTATGTAATAAAGTCCATCAATCTTTTTTCCTCATGGTTCTTACCTTTACTTGTATGTCGTAAAAAGTATTTCCTAGCCACTCAGCACCCACCTTAGATTTTTATTTGCTTGTGTTTCCTTCCAGTTTATGTATGGGGATCATGATTTTAAATTAAACTCTGTAATCGATTTGAATTTTCTTGTGTGTAGGGTGTAATATAAAGCAGAGACCATTTTCTCCCTTTTTAAATTATGAAATATATTAATAAAGGAGAAAAAGCATAAAATATGTATTTATGGTTTGATGCAAATTATACATGTGTCTTATAAAGGGACTTTCTTTTGCTTTTTAACTATTTATATTTTATGGCAATTTATAACAGATTGAATGATTTTAGTTTTTATAAGATTTTTGCAACATTTTACTTGAAATTTTTCATTTTCTCTTCTTGGCAACATTATATTTTTTATTTTTTTAAAGATTTATTTATTTATCTGAGAGAGAGAGCATGAGCAAGCAGGGGGAGGGGCAGAGGGAGAGAGAGAATCCTGAAGCAGACACCCCACTGAGCAGAGAGCCCCACTCAGGAGTTCAATCCCAGGACCCTGAGATCATGATCTGAGCCAAAATCAAGAGTTGGCAGCTTAACCAACTGAGCCACCCAGGCGTCCCTTGGCAACATTTTAAAGCACATTTAATTTGTCTAAAGCTAAAGGTCACTGACTGATCATATGAACTGACTTTTTGTGAACAATCTAGTTTCCCCATTATTCAGTCATTCATTCATTCAACACTCATTCAACTGGCAAAATTAAAAAGGCTGACAATACCATGTATGGGAGATGGGGATCAATGGGATCCCCCATGATCACTGGGGGGTTTGGAAGAGTAACTCTGGAAAATAGGTTGACATCCTCTTGCAAATTTAAGCATTTTTATACCCTATGAATCAGTCATTGCATTCCTGGTTATATATACCCAAGGCAAAATTTAACTCATGTACTTCCATGAGAATTTCACGGGACCTCTCTTCTCAGGAGCAAAAAGCAGAAACAACCAGAATGCCCTTGAGAAGGGAATGAATGAATACATGATGGTCTATCCCCAGACAGTGGAGTATAATGCAATAGTGAAAATAAATAAAATAACAGTAGATGTAACAACATGGCAATGGGATCTTTTTAGCTGTTCTGGAGTCAGAAAAGCAAGTCTCAGAAGTTGACATACCATACCCTTCTTACAAATTTCAAAAACAACTCAAAGCCAACAATGCATTACTTAGGAGGCAGACAAATGCAACGCATCTGAAAACTGGCAACCAGGAGACACAACATTCAAGACAGGGGTTACCTCTGAGCTGGAAGGATGAGACAGGTGAGGAGCCCAGAGGAGATAGGCGTTATCAGCAGTGAGCTAATTCTTGCGTGGGTTCACAGGTAGTCTTTAGTGTACTGAAAATGGACAAATAAAGAATACTTAAACTAAAGGGGAATCATGCACAGAACAGTAAGAGGTCATGAGATTAGGAGTATGATTAATGTGTCCCTGGGGTTTCATCTCTCCTTTCTTCCTACCGCCAGCAAAGACTCTCACAGTCAGAAAAAAATTAGGTCCCTTTCAGAGCAACAAAACACAGGCTAGCTCCCTAAACCCTTTTGCAGCACTGAATGCTGTAACTGTAAATAAAACTCATGTTTAGCTTATACTTTTACAATTTGGTTCTAGTTTTCTTGTGTTGAGATCAGGGAGGGGACTTGGCCATCAGACTTCTTGGATGCGGGGCTCGATCACAGGACCCTCAGGACTTGATCCCAGGATCTCAGGATCATGACCTGAGCCGAAGGCAGATGCTTAACCGACTGAGCCACCCAGGCGCCTCTATCCGGTGACTCCTAATTCCACTCCACCACATAAAGGGAGGCCTGGAAACCAGGAATGTTTTGAAGAGGAGAGGCCTCATAAAAGTGCCAGGGGACGTTATATATAGAAAGACATACGCCACACTTGCTTCTCCAAGAAATTCCAGGGCTCTAGGTAAACGCAAAGGAGGAGCAGGAATGGGAATGCTATTGAGCCAGAGCTGAGGCAAAGCACAGATCCTTGGCCGAAGCCCTTCTCTCTCAGGTGAATGTGACCTTTTTATTCATTCCCCAGACATGAACTATGTAATGAGTGACCAGGGGTACCAGGCACTGTGCTGGGCACAGTGCAGTGAACAAGTCAAAGTCCCTGCCTGCAGGGAGTTTGCGATAAGTAAAGGATTTTAGAGGCTCCAAAACTTGCTGTGTGACTTTGGGAAAGTAACGTAACTTCTCTGGCCCTTGGTTTCCTCCAGGGCCTCTTTCGTGGGTCCTGTGTGATTATGCTTGATGTAGTGCTCTGCTGTGATCATCATGACCATTCCGCATAATTTGCATTTTCATTTTGCACCAAGCCCCACAAACTATGTAGCTGATCTTGGTTTCTTGACTTGTGAAACAGAGTTAAAATAGTACCTTCCTAGAAACAGAAACCAAGGGTTACGGGAAGGGGAAGTGAGGAGATGATGTTCAATGGGTACAGAGTTTCATTTTTGCAAAAACAAAAAAAGAACAACAATGTTCTAGAGCTCTTTGCGTAACAATGTGATTATACTTAACACTACTGAACCGTAAACTTAAAAATGGTTAAGCTGGTAAATTTTATGTTATGTGTTAAAAAAAAAAAAAAGACCAAAATATAGTACCTTCCTTATAAGGTTGTTAACATAATTCCATGACAGAGTCTGGCACAGAAGCATCATGTAAATGTTGTTTGGAAAATAAATTTAAGGGACACCTGGGTGGCTCAGTGGGTTAAGAATCTGCCTTTAGCTCAGGTCATGATCCCCAGCCCTGCATCGGGCTCCCTGCTCAGAGGGGAGCCTGCTTTTCCCTCTCCCTCTGGGGCTCCCCCTGCTTGTGCTCACGCTCACTTGCTCATGCTCTCTCTCTCTCTCTGTCAAATAAATGAATAAAATCTTTTAAGGAAATTTTTTAAAAAGAAAAGAAACTTAAGCAGCAAATGCTAGAGAGGTTTCTTTGAAGTTGAAATGCTTCCATCTTGGATAAGCATAACCACAAAACAACTATGGCTAGCCTTGGCCTCCCATTTTCCTATTCACCACCCTGCGCCAAGTACTTTGAATGCAGATGTCTTTAAATCCTCTCAAGAACCCTGTGAATAGGTCCCAATATTATCCCTATTTCATAAACGAGGCAATGAGGTTCAGAGAGGTGAGGTCATGTGCTTGAGGTCACAGAGGAGCTGCAATTTAAAAAGGGGTGTGCCTGAATGGGAAGGGCATTCTCATAACCACTGACTCTATTTTACTGCCCAGGCATCCTTCCGAGGGGCCAGTGGCTGGGGGGCCCTCCCTTCAGGTACCAGGAGCGAAGCTGGTCTGCTGCCAACAGACTGTCCCCTGGCCCTCCTCCCTCTGTCTTCCACTTAACCTCTACTGTCTTTGGTCCTGTGTTTTTATCTTGTCTCTGCTCCTAGATTAAGGCCCCAGACCTCATCATCTGCCTCTTCTATGTCTTTCCTGAGGCACCTGGCAGGTGCTCGGTAATTATTTGGGGAGCCCAAAACTGACTCTTGATAAGTGGTTCTGCTTGGCTTCTCCAGCAGTAACAAGCTTGGTAGATTAAAGCAGGGCAGTGGCCTTGAATGTCCCCTCATCCTCCCGAACCTCCCTTGAGGAAGTGCAAGCGGGGACGCCTTTCAGGCTCTGTGCATGCCCCTCCCCGACTCTGCATCCAGGACGGTTGGTCTGATAGACTGGGCTACGTGCTTCACGTGTACTATCTCACTTCACCTTACCGTGACCCTGTGAGGTAGGTCTGATTCTTTTCCTGATTTTACACAGGAAGAAAACAGGCTCACAGGGGGGAGCCCAAGGTCACACAGCCCAGAGGTGAGGCCAGGGTCACAGCCAGTAGGGATGGAGCCAGGATTCGAACCCAGTTGGTGAGCTTACTCTCCCCGTCAGGTATCCCCCCCGCCCCCCCCCCCCCAGTGGCATCTGTTACACCTTGCCGGTCTCAGGTGCACAATTTGCCTTTAGTTTGCTGGCTTTGCTCCTGGAGGACGCTGGTCGGGAGGAGTGGGGAGATGAGAGAAAGTGGTGATGGCAAAGGCTCTCATTCATCTCCTAGATACTTATGGAGTGTTCTAGGCATGGTTCCTGACAGGCTTCTGGTGCTCAGGTCACAGCAGCAACCATGGCTGGCAAAGCTGTTGCTATCTTGCAATTTCCATTCTAGTGTTGGATACAATAAGCACTTAGGCAAGCAAAGGAGAGATAGCTATGGAATGCCATAAGTATTTTTTTATACAAATGGAATTATTTTATTTTATTTTATTTTATTTTTATTATTTATTTATTTGTCAGAGAGAGAGAGCACAAGCAGGGGGAATGGCAGGCAGAGGGAGAAGCAGACTCCCGCTGAGCAAGGAGCCTGATACGGGACTCGATCTCAGGACCCTGGGATCGTGACCTGAGCTGAAGGCAGATGCTTAAACGACTGCACCACCCAGGCATCCTGGGTATATATCCTGCCAGTATTATGAAGAAAATAAAACAAGGTTAGCAAGATGGAGAGTGATGAGGGAGGGTAGAAGAGGGGGATTTACACCAGACGGCCACTGTGAGGAGGCGACATTGGAGTTGGCATTTGAATGACGAGAATGAACTAGCCTTGTGAGGTTCTAGGGGAAGAATGTTCTAGGTAGGACGAATGGCAAATGCAAGAGTCTTCAGCTGTGAGCCATCACAGTGGAAAGGCTGGTGTGGCTCAAGTGTGGATCATGACAGGGAGTGACTGAGCTCAGGTCAGAGAGATTAGCAGGCGCCAGATCAAGTAAGACCATAAAACCCACTTAAAGTTTGATTTGAGAGAGGAATGTCCTAGAGGGGTATGAGAACTCAGGGCCATCTTGTTTTTGACATTCAGGGCAATTCAACTATGATTGGTACCATGGGTTCCTACCACCCAAGTTACAGCTGAACTATACCTTCTGAAACATCCCGGGAGTTTGTGGTATCCTGAAGGGGCTCAAGATAACTGGTGCTGTCAGGTGTGGTTTATCTTAAAGACAGAGGTTGGCTGACACGGCTGCCATGGTTCACAGCATCTTTCCCAGTGGTCACATGACCAGGGTTGTGGCTTCAGACAGGAGGGGAAGGATGATCTCAGGGACAGCCGCCTCTTCCTGCAGCTCCTAGAACCTGTTCCACCTGTCACGCAGGCTGGTGACATAGCTCCGTCAGGAATGGGTCAAAGGTAACCCCAATTATCTAGTCCTATGACTCGGTAAAGAGCCAGTGAGTCAGGAAAAGGAAGACAGGGAGGGGAAGGGAATGCCTATATTTGGGCACTGGAGTGTGCCAGGGCACGGAGCTCGCTCCCAACGCAGAGGCTGGAGAGCCTGATTCAAGCAGGTCTTTGCAGGTCCTGCAGGTGATTCGGAGGCACAGCCAGGATTAAAGACCCACCACATTCTGGGGTGCACGTGGCTGAAGACACAGAGGCAGGTGCCACACAGCCGCATACGGCCATGAGGGGCAATGAGCTCGCTGTCCAGTGGAGCTGACAGTAATAGTACCTCATTCATAGGCTTTTGCAAGGATAAAGCCCCCGAGGGCAGTCCCCGCACAGAGTAAGCGCCACGTAAACATCGCCTCCTGGTGCTACTTCACTGCCCTTCAGAACCACCTTGTGAGGAAGGTTATCATGATTATTCAGATTGACAAATGAGAACTGAGGTGAAGTGACCTTTCCAAGGTCATACTGAAAGTGTTTTACTTCAAAACAAAAAGGAGAAAAACCAAACCAAAACAAAACAAAAACCCAGGACTCCTGGGTGGCTCAGTAGGTTAAGGGTCCAGCTCTTGATTTCGGCTCAGGTCATCATGATCCAGGGTCGTGAGATCGAGCCCCACGTCAGGCTCTGTGCTGGGTTTGGTGCCTGCTTGAGATTGTCTCTCTCCTCTCCCTCTCCCCCTCCCCCACTGCCCGCGGGCACACGCCTCTCTCTCTCTCACTCGCTCTCTCTCAAATAAATGAATCTTAAACAAAACAAAACAAAACAAAACACCAAAATGCAGTCCATTCCTAAATGCTCAAATGATCTGGGGTCTGATGGGTCCATAGTACCCATTGCTCTGCAGACGGGTGAGAAGAACACCTTTCTTCCAGGGTTGTCTGGAAGGTGAAATATGGTAATTCAAGAGCGAGGCAAAATTTCTCTCCTAGTCATGGCTGAGTAACCCCTCACAGATGGGTCCTGCACAAATAACAACTATAAACTCTGAACGAAATGCAAAAAAACAGAAAAACACACAAAGAAAAAACACCCCCTCCCCCCCCGCAAAATCAAACTACCTGTAGACACTGGGGAACGATCAAAAAACAGGCAGGTGCTAGAGGGATGTCGTCACTTGGAAGAAAGGGACAGCGCAGGTTGAGAGTCCTTGTTTTCCAAGGCAGGCAAGGGAGGGTGGCCAAAACTGCCAAGATACCCGGTTTTACCAGCCTGAAGAACCAGAGGTCAGGGTACGCGGAAACACAGGCTCTGGACGTTGAGTAGGGAATCCTGGGAAAGGAAGATCCAGAGAAAGGGAGCCCCAAAGTCTATGTATGAGCCCTCCCCACATCTCTAGCAGAGCACTTGAAGACATAGCTAACCCTGGGCAAAGTGAACTGATGGCTTCAACTGCCACTCATCCCCGCGGAGGCGGTCTGCAATTCAAGTTTAGACAAATTAACTGCCTGCTTTATTTTTTATTTTTTATTTTTTTAAAGATTTTATTTATTTATTTGACAGAGATAGAGACAGCCAGCGAGAGAGGGAACACAAGCAGGGGGAGTGGGAGAGGAAGAAGCAGGCTCATAGCAGAGGAGCCTGATGTGGGGCTCGATCCCGTAACGCCGGGATCACGCCCTGAGCCGAAGGCAGGCGCCCAACCGCTGTGCCACCCAGGCGCCCCTAACTGCCTGCTTTAAAAAAAGGAAAAAAAAAAAAAAAAAAGGATGAGACAAGCTGTTATATACTGATGTGGAAGGGTATTCAAAATATACAGTTAGGTGCAAAGCAAAGACCGGTGTATAATATGCTTCCAAAACTTGTGTGTGTGTGTGTGTGTGTGTGTGTGTGTGTGTGTGTGTGTGTGTGTGTTTATATGTGTATATACACTCACACACATATTTGTATATCTAAATGTATATACATGTAAATGTGTTTACATCTACATGTATCCATACATACTTGTATATATCTAGAATATTTCTGAGAAGCCGAAAGAATCGACAAAGTAGTAACAGTGATTGTCTTCTGGGAAGGGAAAACAGAATTGAACAGTTGGCCCAGCGACAGAGAGGAAGAACCACATTTTCCCCCCTTCGTTTTTTTTAAGTCAGATTCATTGAAGTATAAATTACATATGGAAGAATTCACTCCTTTTTAGTTTACACTTGTCTGATTTTTGGCAAACACATGCGATCACGAAGGAAATGCCGCAGTCAAGATATAGAATGTTTCCATCAGCCTCCAAAATTCCTGTGTACTCCTTTGGGGTCAGCCGCTCTGTACCCTGAGCCCCTGACACTCCTTGACCTGTTTTCTGTTCCTACAAGTGGGCCTTTTCCAGCTTATCATGTAAAATAGAATTATATAGTCTGTTGCCTTTTGAGGCTGGCTTCTTCCACTTAGCATACTGCATTTGAAATGCATCCATCTCGCTATAATACCAGCAGCTCATTCCCTTCTGTTGCTGACTAATCTTCCATTGTATGGATGCCCCATGGTTGGTTGACTCATCAGTTGAATATTTGGGTTATCTCTTGTTCTGGCAATTACCAATAACACTGCTACAAAATTAATGTGTAGGTTTTCCCATGAACATAAGTTTTCTTTTTTTAATTTAAATTCAATTAATTAACATATACTGTATTATTAATTTCAGAGGTAGAGCTCAGTGATTCATCAGTTGCATACAATACCCAGTGCTCATTATATCACATGTCCTCCTTAATGCCCATCACTCAGTTATCCCACCCACCTGACCCTCTCCCCTCCAGCAACCCTCAGTTTGTTTCCTAGAGTTAAGAATCTCCTATGGTTTGTCTCCCTCTCTGTTTTCATCTTATTTTATTTTTCTCTCCCTTCTCCTATGATCCTGTTTTATTTCTTGAATTCCACGTATGCGTGAAATCATATGATAATTGTCTTTCTCTGATTGACTTATTTCACTTAACATAATACCCTCTAGTTATATCCACGTTGTTGCAAATGGTAAGATTTTGTTGATGGCTGAGTAATATTCCATTGAATATATATACACCACATCTTATTTATCCATTCATCTGTCAATGGACATCAGGGCTCTTTCCATAGATTGGCTATTGTGGACATTGCTGCTATAAACATTGGGGTGCAGGTGCACCTTCATGTATTTTTATCACTCCCAAAAGAAACCCTGAAGCCATTAGCTGTCATTCCGCATTCATACCCGCCTGACCTTTCCGCTCTCTGCCCCAGCCCCACCCCAACCAACAATTTACTTTTCTCTATTGATTTGCCTATTCTGAACCTTTCATATAGTTGGTATCATACATTATGTGGTCTTTGGCATCTAACATCTTTCACGTAGCATGAGGTTTCATTTAACACACATGTTTTCAAATGTATTAGTACCTCATGCTGAATAATTCCCCAGCTTTTTAATGGCAGAGTAATAAACCAATCCGTAGAGTTCTGTTTTTCCATCCATCAATTGATGAGTATTTGGATTGTTTCCACTTTGGGGCTATTATGAATAATGCTGTATGAACGTTCGAGTACAAATGTTCGCATGGACATTATCTTTCAACTCTCTTGGTACAGGAGTGGAATTGCATGGTCATATGGTAATTCTATGTTTAACTTCTTGAGGAACCACCAGACTATTTTTCCACAACAACTATACCATTTTACATTTGCATCAGCAATGTATGGGGGCTCCTGTTTTTTCACATCCTCACGGACACTCGTTATTGTCCTCCTTTTTGATGATAGCCATGTGGTGGGTGGGCAGAACGTCCTATCGTATTGTGGTTTTGGTTTTCATTTCCTTATTGACTAATGACGTTGAGCATCTCTTCATGTACTTATGGGCCATTTGTATATTTCCTTTATCTATACATATATATTCAAATGCTCTGAACATTTTAAAATCGGGTTATTTGTCTTTTTGTTATTGAATTATAAGAGTTCTTTATGTAGTCTGGATACAGATTCCTCATCAGGTATATACTTTGCAAGTATTTTCTCCCATGATGTAATTTGTCTTTTTACTTTCTTGATGATGTTCTTTGAAGGACAAAAGTTTTTAATTTTGATGAAAACTTCCATTTTTTCTTTTGGTATCATATTGAAGAAACCAGTGCCTGATCTACAGTCACAAAGATAGATTCTTACATTTTCTTCTAGGAGTTTTATATTTATATCTATATCTAGGCCTACGGTTCATCTTCAGTTAAGACTATTCTATCCTCATTGAGTAGCCTGGGCACCTTTGTTGATAATCAATCAGCCATAAATATACGTTTGTTTCTGAACTCTCAAATCTATTCTATTAATCTATAATTCTATCTTTAAATCAGGACTATACTTTCTTGATCATGACCTGAGCTGAAACCAAGAGTTGGATGCTTAACTGACTGAGCCAACCAGGTACCCCCTTTTTGAGTTAATTTTTGATTACGGGTAAAGGCTCATTTTTGTTTTGTTATTTTGGGTTGGCAGGTGTTATAGTACTGTTTGCTCAATAGACTGTCCTTTCTCCCCTGAATGCCTTTTGAGTTTTGTTGAGAGCAACCCATATATATGTATTTTCCTTTGTTTTATATATATACACGTATACATGTATATATATTAACTTACATATACATATTTCTGTGCATATATACATATATATGTAGAAAGTGCATAAAATATGTTTAGTTTAAAGAGTAATTATATACAGGGGCACCTGGCTGGCTCAGTCAGTGGAGCATGGGACTCTTGATCTCAGGGGTGTGGGTTTGAGCCCCACACTGGGTGTAGAGATTGCTTAAAAATTAAAAAAAAAAAAAAACCTTTAAAAAAAGGAATAATTATATACAGTACTACTCAGGTCCATCTCCAAATACAGCCCCATTCTTCTCTCCAAGAGTACTGACCATCTTGATTTTATAATAATAATCCCCTTGTTCTTAAAGATTTACTGTGCTTGTATGCGTCCTTAAATAATTTAGCATAGTTTTGACTGTTTTGAAATGTTATTATATGAATGGAATCTTACTGTGTTCTTTTAAAATTTTTGATTGTGGTATAATACATATAACATAAGATTCACCATATTAATCATCTGTGAATGTACATTTCACTGGTATTAAGTGCTTCCCAGTGTTATGCAACCATCTCCAGAACTCTTTTCATCTTGCAAAACTGAAACTCTGTACCCACTAAGCAGTGACTCCCCATGACCCCTCCCCCGAACGTATTCTTTTGTATCTTGCTTCCGTTGTTCAATATGATGTTGGTGAGAGCTCCCTGTGACATCCCACATAATGACGTAGCTCATTCATTTTCATTGCTCTATTGTGGGGCTTCTCAAAATCGGACCATCTGAGAAGTCAAAACTATTTTCTTTTTCTTTAAAAAAAATATTGTTTTTAAGATTTTATTTATTTGACAGAGAGATAGAAAGAGAGCACAAGTAGGCAGAGAGGCAGAGAGGGAGAAGCAGGCTCCCTGCAGAGCAAGGAGCCCGATGCAGCACTCGATCCCAGGACCCTGGGGTCATGACCTGAGCCGAAGGCAGCTGCTCAACCGACTGAGCCGCCCGGTGGCCCACAATTATTTTTATATTACTGACGACACAGACGTAGTCTATAAATACTAAGACGTTATTTGTCTTTTTAAATCTTCATTCTCTCATGAGGGTACCGTGGAGCTTTTGAGAAACTACGTGGTGTGTAATATTGCAACAAACCTTAAATAGAAGCAGATATAAGAACTCATTTGTCTTCCATTAAAGAAGACATTAACGAGATTTGTAAAAACGTAAAGCTGCCATTCTTGCTAGTTAAAAAAAGAGTTATTTTTCATACTAGTATGATCCATGTCATACGTTTATTATTTTTAAAATGAATAAACAAAGAGATATATTAAAAGTTTCTCAGTTTAGGGGTACCTGGCTGGCTCCGTTGGTAAAACATGTAACCCTTGATCTCAGGGTTGTAAATTTGAGCACCACATTGGGTGTAGAGATTGTTTAAAAATAAAACCTTAAAAAAAAAGGGTTCTCACTTTAAATTTCTCATTTGGTAAATACATACAGATATAACCCACATAAACAAAAGCTCTTTGGGAGTAGCTGGTAGTTTTTAAGAAGTGAAGAAGTCCTGAGATTTTAAAGATTGACAATCTTTTTAAAGATTGCCAGGGGCACCTGGGTGGCTCAGTCAGGTAAATGTCTGCCTTCGGCTCAGGTCATGATCTCAGGGTACTGGGATCGAGCCCCCTGTCGGGCTCCCTGCTCAGTGGGGAGTCTGCCTCTCCCTCTCCCTCTGTTCTCTCTCTCAAAAATAAATAAGAATCTTTAAAAAAAATTGACATCACTGCTGTATCATATTCATCCTATGAATATGCCACAATTTATTTATACATTCTACTGTAGATGGAATATGGGATGTTTCCAACAGCATTAAGAATAATACTCCCATAAATAACCTTGAACATGTCTCCTCCTCATGCACATCTTCATGAGGAAAGGAATTGTACATCTTCGACTTCGAGAATGACATACTGTTTTCCGGAGTGGTCGTACCCACTTGTTCTCCCACCAGCTCGACATTTGCATCAACATATAGAATGACAACACTTTTAATTTTTTTTTGGCCAACTTTACAGATGTATGATAGAGATCTACTTTTCATCGTGTATTCTTTTGTGTATTTGGAATTTTGTTCCGTGTGCATGTGCAATTATGAAACTTGCTCTGTGTGTGTGTGTGTGTTTGAAAAAGAAAAAGTGTAACTGGGGAGAGGGGCAGAGAGAATCTTAAGCAGGCTCCACACCTAGCCCAGAGCCTGATGTGGGGCTCGATCCTACCACCCATGAGATCATGACCTGAGCTGAAATCAAGAGCAGGATGCTTAACCAACTGAGCCACCCCCAGGAGTCCCATGAAACTTACAATATATGTTTTTTTTTTTTTAAGATTTTATTTATTTATTTGACAGAGAGAGACAGCCAGTGAGAGAGGGAACACAAGCAGGGGGAGTGGGAGAGGAAGAAGCAGGCTCACAGCGGAGGAGCCTGACGTGGGGCTCGATCCCATAACGCCGGGATCACGCCCTGAGCCGAAGGGAAACGCTTAACCGCTGTGCCACCCAGGCGCCCCTACAATATATGTTTTTAAAGAGAAAATTTGTCTTTATAAAACCACTTTAAAATAACTTTCCATACAAATACGTTGACAGTGCTTCTATATATTTTTCCCTGAAGAAATTTCCTTGGAAAAACGATGTGCTTCTTGTCTGCGTGTCTTATTTCTTTGGCAAATATGGGCGAATGGCAGAGCTGGAATTTTAACCCTCGTGTCTCTCTTCCTCCAGGCTCTTTCGCTTCTCTTTAGGACAGCACGGTGACAGGCAGCAGATCTTTTCTAGTTTTATTTTATCTTTTGATTTAGTTCCAAGCCACCTTCCCAGAAGGATGCTGCTGATGGCTGCCCCCTAGTGGACCCCCGCAAAACTGCTTCTACTGGATGTAAGAAATCCCCTCTGCGCGCTGAGCTCTTTCCGGCGGGAGGGCGAGGCCTCCGCTCTGTATTAGCATCTGCTTCCCGTAGAGAACAAACGCACTGATAATCCTCAGTAAAGAAATGACATGCTTACCTTGACAGCATAAGAATGCTCTTGGGGACTGATCAAGGTCAGCCTGTACCGTCCCAGCTTTGGTTACAAGCTTGGCTTGGCTATCAGATTTAAAAGGCACGACGGGCTTTAATCCAATACACTTTCTCAACCTCAGCACTGTTGACATTTTGGGCTGGATAATCTTTTGTGATGGGGGGCGGGGCGACTGTGCTGTGCTTTGCAGGATGTTTAACAGCTTTCTTGGCCTCTACTCGTTAGATGTCAGTGGCATCCTTTCCCTAATTGTGACGGCCAAAAATGTCCCCAGACATTGCCAAATACCTTGTGGGGGGGCACAACCGTTGAGAAGCACTGTAATAGAGGGATACAAACCGAGAGATGCAGCTTGCACGTCTTTATCTCATCGGGAAAGCCAGCACTGCCCGTGTCCAGAGCTTCTCTTGCCCCCTCACGCACCCGGCTACAATGGCAAGAGCCAAGGCATGCATAAACCTCCTTTATACAGAGAAGCCTCTGCCTTGATTTCTCACCCATCTTTGATGCCATTATTACTCACGTGGGCTGAAGTCTCGCGTGCAGACTCAGAAAGCAACGGCTACAGGTGCCCGACGTTCCACGTTTATCTTAAATCTTTGTTTTCCAAAGAGACTGCAATGGGAGAACTCAAGAGACCTGACATCGCCCCCAGGCAGTCCTGCTTTAATCTAAGCCTGAAGCTAACCAACGCTTTACTTATCTACATAAGCCATACCCAGCAAATTAGAGTTGGTTTACTAAGTGGTTCCCCTCCCTGCAGAGACGCTATTCATGCCCCACCCCATCCCCCAAACCACCACCACCAAAAAAAAAAAAAAAAAAAAAAAAGAGGAAGAAGAAGAAAAGAAAAGGAAAAAGAACCAGGCCTCTGTGTCTGCCAGGCCCTACACAACCTCAGCAGCTCCTTTCCGCTTCCCCGATCCCTACATCATCCCCAATGAACTTCATGGGGCCATCGAAAATCTGGGCTTCTGGGGTGGCTGGCAATGGCTTACTTTGCCCCCTCACTTAAAAGAGTCTGCTGTATGTCATGTATATTGTCCTGGTTATGGGTTATGGTACATTGATTCTATCTAGAAACACTCGTCAGCATGCTCGAGACATCCTGAAATGTTCCCCTAAAAGAAGAGTCTGGGGAAAATTTCGCAGGCCACGATTCCACTCCAAGGACACCAAGATTATTTCAAGACATGGGTGGCTTCTTACATGGCAAAGTAGTCTAGGGAACATTGGCAGCTGCTGGAAATGTACTGGGGCCAAGGAAATTCTGGAAATCTCAAAGAGTCGCCTTTTCTACTCGAAAATCCCTCAGAGATCCTTACTTTCCCTCCCTCCCAGAACCCTAAAGTAATTCAGGAGAAACAATCCGTCTCTTCCCCACTGTTCAGGTTGCTGAAAAGATCAGTCACGAACTTGAATTTACTGATGGCCATTGGGGAGGCCCTGCCTGGGGTGGAGTTGTCTCCAGCAGAATTCCTCCGGAAGCCAATCCTGCAACAAGGTTGTGGGAAAAACTAGTTTATTTTAGCGGTTGATCCCAGGAAACACCAGTTGGGGATTAGAATCATGAGACACAGGAGGAAAGGAAGCCAGTCAATTAGGAGTGTTTTATGGAGCAGGCTACTGCTGTGGGAGATTGTGCATCATAGAGTTATTGTGACCACAAGAGAGACAGAGATGGGCTATTGGTCCATCCACTTTTTTTCCCAAAGATTTATTTATTTATTTATTTATTTATTTATTTGAGGGGGGAGGGACAGAGGGAGAGAGTGAGAGAATCTCAAGCAGACTCCCCGCTGAGCACAGAGCCCTATGTGGGGCTCAATCTCACAACACTGAGATCATGACCTGAGCCAAGATCATGAGTCGGATGCTTCACCAACTGAGCCACCCAGGTGCCTAGTCCATTCATTGTTTTCAGTATTTGAAGGCACGCCCAGCCTCTCCTGCAGGTGGACCAGATGACCTCAGTGGCCAGAGCGAGTCCCAGGCAAAGAATTGCAGCTGCTTGCACTGGAGGCGAATGTGACAGCTGGGCGGCTAGATTCCCTCATACTCATATTAATTCATGCTTCTCTCTGTCTTGTCACCTGTCCCTCTGGGTGGTGGACCATTAGCACAGTTTCTTAAAAAAGATACCCAAAGGAGCGTTGGTGGGATAAACTCCATCTTCGCTGTTTCAGTTGGTCCCGAGGCCATCATTGATCTTCCATATCCATTCTCAAGTCTCCTCAACTTTTGGCCAGCAATTTTTTTCTCATCAACTTCCTTTTATTGAGATACAAGTCACAAACTATAAAATTCATTCATTCACAGTGTACAGTATCATGGTTTTTAATGTACTCACAAAGTTGGACAACCATTATCGCTAAGTTCAGGACACTTGGATCACCCCCACAAGACACCACCAGTGGTCCCTCCCCCACTCGCTTCCCCAACCGCTGGCCTACTTTCTTGTCTCTGTGCCCTTGCCTCTTCTGGACATTTCCTGTACCTGGAATCGGACAACGTGTTTTTGTTTTTTTTTTTAAAGATTTTATTTATTTATTCGACAGAGATAGAAACAGCCAGTGAGAGAGGGAACACAAGCAGGGGGAGTGGGAGAGGAAGAAGCAGGCTCATAGCAGAGGAGCCTGATGTGGGGCTCGATCCCATAACGCCAGGATCACGCCCTGAGCCGAAGGCAGACGCTTAACCGCTGTGCCACCCAGGCACCCCACGTGTGGTCTTTTGTGTCTGGCTTCCTTCAGTTGGCGTCATATTCCCAAGGTTCATCCACACGGTAGCATGGATCAGTACCTCGTTCCTTCATGGCTGGCTGATTCTACTGCATGAATATACTATTTTTTTTGTCCATCTAAGATGGACATTTGGGTTGTTTCCACCTTTTGGCTACAATGAATATCACTGCTGGGGATATTCGTGTACGAGTTTTCATGTGAACAGGTGTTTCCATTTCTCTTGGGTCTGTACCTAGGAGTGGAACTGCTTAGTTATCTGGTAACTCATCGTTGAACTTTTTGAGAACCTGCCACATGGTTTCCCAAAGCAGCTGTACTATTTTGCATCCCCACCAACGATGTATGAGGCTCCGATTTTTCTCACTTTCTCACCAGCACTCGCTCTTCTTCTTGATTATGGCCATCCTGGTGGGTGTGAAGTGAGATCTCATTTTGGTTTTGATTTGCAATTCCCTGAAGACTGATGATGCTAAGCATCTTTTCATGTGCTTATTTTGGCCACCAATTTTGCTTGTCTGGTGGTTTAGCCCAGATCTTCATCCCTAGGGCTCTGAGCCCCTGGTTTCCATGCCTGGAGGAGGCTGGGGTTGCTGTAATTGCCTCCTCACGGTTAAAATTGGGCACGGGAGCAACAAGCAGCCCCCCAGCAAATCCTCTGAGTTTCAGAATCCTTCTCTCCGTCCTCATTATGTAACAGCAATCCTATGTCCTAGTGATAATGAGAGTCAATTAGCTCAGCTAATACAGTAACTGCATTTTCTGCCTGCTGGGCTACTGGTGTAAGGAGCCCAAAATGACCAGGTAGCGGCTTAGCTTTAGGTAAGTGGAATGGTTAGTGTGTCACCTGGTAGGAGCATCCCTCCCCCTAGGAATGGGGGCCTTTTGTTCAGCAGAACTTAAAATCACAGAGAGAGGAAACACAGATTCCCTAAGTGGGTTGCTGGGAGTGATGGCGGAAGGGTAGGGATGCTATTCTTGGTTCTCAGACCTATGCATTATAACTTTATTATTAGGGACATACTGCCATATAATGGCCACTGGGGCAAAGTACATACTGCATCTTGAGGGACAGCACCTTAACCACCGCCTCCCCCCACAAAGGTGTCATCCCCAAGCTGGTGTCTTAGCTGTGCTTTTAAGAAGCCATTTCAGTGTTCTAGTAGATAGGCAGCTTTTTTTTTTTTAAAGATTTGATTTATTTATTCGATAGAGTGAGAGACAGCCAGTGAGAGAGGGAACACAAGCAGGGGGAGTGGGAGAGGAAGAAGCAGTCTCCCAGCAGAGGAGCCTGATGTGGGGCTCGATCCCAGAATGCCGGGATCATGCCCTGAGCCAAAGGCAGATGCTTAAGGACTGAGCCACCCAGGCGCCCCTAGTAGATAGGCAGCTTCTGAGTGATATGGAATATCACGTCCATGGTCACCTCTCTCATCATAAAGTAGGAGTCCCTTGACTTAAGACTTTGTTACCCAAGATCCCATGATGGAAAACCAGACACTCTGGGAACCTTCAGTTACTGGTGCTGATCACTGGGAGCAGGACAGATAGATTAACCCATACTTGGAATCCACATGAGTCCTAGGAGGGAGACATCACTGCCCGATCCAGGATAGAAATGGTCCAATGCAATCAACTTGCCACCAACTGGCTGATTGGGTTCTTTCAGGGACGGCACCATACTGAGGGTTTAGTGTCAATCGATGGGCAGGACAAATGTCCAGCAGCAGCAGTGGCTAGATCAGTCTTGGTGGGAGGGAGTGCGTGTTGTTGAGTCCTTGCTGAGCCCCAACTCTCCCACATATTCAGTTCAAACACTCGCAGTGACAGCACAGCTATAGCTGAATAATGAGGCTGGCTGATCTCCAGGACTAGGTGCCCTGTCCACCCCATTGTCCAGTTGCTTTCTGTGATGGGTATGGACCTGAGGCACAAGGATCCAAATACTTTGTGTCCCTCCCACAGCTCCATCTACATAGTCCTGCCTCAAGATCTCTGATCTTAGGATCTTGCTCCTTCAGGGCTCCTGACCGATCATTGAAGCCGTTCGCCACTGGGGGGAAGTCAACATATATCCTTAACGCAGGCTTCTTCTTACTTCTTGCAAAGTTGATGACCAGGTCCATTGCCTAGAGCTCTGTCCAGTCTTTCAAAGGTGCCCCCAAGTGGGGATGTAGTGCAGGAGAAATACATTTTCAGCTCACATCAGTAGATTGAGCCAACCTATCCGTGAGCTTGGCTTGGATTTTCTCTTTCTCTAGCAGGTATGCAGAAAACCCTTCTCAGGACATAGGCATGAGCTGAGGAAGAGTATCAGAGCAGTAGAGGCAGATCCAGGGAGGTCTGGGCCACATGTTTGTATAACCTAATTGAGTCCTCTGGACCTGCTTAGGACTGATCCCAAATGTACCATTTCCACCGTAACATGAATTTCTGCCTTGCTTGTCCAATCGTATGACTCGGTGGGTCTAATACTAGCCAGCTCATGATGAGCGTTCCATGGTGAGGTACTCAGTCTCTACCAGAGCCGAGGAGCATGCTGGGTGCTGCTTTTTCAAGTAGTAAAGAGTTCTCTGCTGCACATGGCATGGCCTTTGTCCAAAACGTTAGGGGTCTGTGCTGCAACTCTCCTGTTGGGGCTTGCTGAAGATTCTGCACGGTCTCACTTTCTATCATGGTTACCTCTATGCTGTGGGATCTGCCATGTTCTATGGCTCAAATTGCAAATCCACTTGTACTGTGCAAACCCTAACACAAAGCCCTAATTTTCTGTGGGCCTAAGTCTTCATGGTGATATGAGGTGCAAGGTGTGGTATCCCTTCCTTTATCTTGGAGGGGCTGCCTTGCTATGCCCCAGACCACCCGGCTGGAAGGAAAACTTCACCAATGCAGCAGGCTCCTAAATCTCTGTAGAGTTCATCTCCTGTCGTGTGGCACGTCGGAGTGTCCAGAGATTTTGCACTCACCAGGCCTGATGAGCATGGTGTCATTAGTGTGGCAGACCAGTGTGACACGCTATGGGATGTGCAGAGCATCAAGGTTTCTTGGGACCACATTGTGGTATAGAGCATGGGGCTGTAGCTCCGGACCAGAGAATTGAACTGCTCAGGATCCTTCTTTCTGATGGGGATTGAAAATAACTCATCTGCCAGGTCAGTGGTCGTGCTCAGTGGAGAGGGGGTGTTTGTCCATGCTGGTGAAGATTTCCAAAGAGCAAGGGGCAGCCCCTGAGGGCTTTGGATCAGGGGAGTGATATCATTACATTTGCCTTGTAAAAGGTCACTTGGGATTCTGTGTGGGGGGATAGATTGGAGGAGAGGTCAAGAATAGATACCTTAAAAGTTCATCTGTTGGGGCACCTGGGTGGCTCAGTTGGTTAAGCGTCTGTCTTCGGCTCAGGTCATGATCCCAGGGTCCTGGGATCTAGCCCCGAGTTGGGCTCCCCGCTCAGCGAGGAGCCTGCTTCTCCCTCTGCCCCTCCCCCTGCTCATGCGCTCTCTCTCTCTCAAATAAAGAAATAAAATCTTAAAAAAAAAAAACAAACCAACTCATATATTGTGTCCCTCATATATTTGGAGTTGTTGCACCGTAGGCTTGGCTGTATTCACGGAATGGCTAAGTGAATTAGCCAAAGTCAGCCCACCTCTGGACCCTAGGTGCTGTCCTTACTGTTGAGCCAGTTTTTCTGTCACTAGCAGCCCGAAGCATCCTGACTCGTATAGGTACTGGTAGGCTGTAGATCAAGAGGTGCTTGGGGTCACCTGTGTCACTACACAGAGAAAGCCCGCCTTTAGAAGAAGCCAGTACTGGAAAACCGAGCCACGAGTTTAGAAAGACCAATTCCCAAGTCTATTTTTTGAAAGCCTGCTCTAGCAGGGCTGGCGTACCCAGTGACGGTGAGCTTACAACTCCCCCCCACCCTTTCTTTTTTAAGCCAATTTGAACTGAGGTTCTGCCATTTGCAATCAGGGCCCTGCCTCTTACAAGGCTGCCCCGGAAGGTATGGAAGTGAAATTGTTCCTGCTGTAGGATGGGAAGAACAGGCTCTGAGGGAGGCACTCTGACTTGACTTTGTCACTTGTTAACAGACGCATATGTAGAAAGATTGCTTTAAGATTACCTGTTGAAACCAAGTAGGGTTGAGTTGGAGCCGGGTGCTCTAACGTAAGAATCCAATGGACTCGGGAGTAGCTGGGGGTGGGGGCGGAGGCGTACGGACACAGCAGACACCCCCATGCCCTTGGCATTCACCATTCCATTCCATGGTGATGCCATCCTTCTCCAAGCGGCTGCATCTCAGCCCTGTGCTTCCTCCTGAACTAGGAGGGCTGGGGACTTAATGCTCCGGGGCAGCCATCAGCTCGCTAGCTGGGTGGGGTAACTCTGAGAGGGTTTTACACCATCTCCCACGTGTCCTCAGTAGGGCCAGATCCCAGCTTGCCCACAGCAGTAACCTAATCAGTAAAGCACCCCTCGTTTCCTTCTTTCCTTCTCCCCTGTCTTACTGCCTGTAATGGATCCAATTGTCCCCTCCTGAGACCCAATGTCTATGTTGAAACCCTACCCCCTGGGACCTCAGAATGTGACTGGGGGATATAAGGCCTTTAAAGAGATGATTAAGTTAAAATGAGGCCATTGGGGTGGGCCCTCATCCAATCTGACTGGTGTCCTTAAAGAAGAGGAGATTGGGACACACAGAGACATGGAGGGTGTGCATAGAGAAAAGACCACGTGAGGACACGCCAAAAGGTGGCCATTTGTAAGCCAAGGAGAGAGACCTTAGAGAAACCAACCCTGCTGGCCCCTTATACTTGGACTTCCAGCCTCCAGAACTGCGAAAAAATTAATTGTTGTGTAAGCCCACCCAGGGTGGGGGATTTTGTTACAGGCAGCCCTAGCCGACTAATACACTTCCCCAGTCCTCTCCCAGGACCTTCTGAGATCACTCCCCAAATAAACTATCTGCACTCACATCCCGTCTCTCAGGCCAACAATGAGTAGGAAACGGAGTACTCAGAGCTCTACAGGTCAAGCTCCGACACCCAGAAGTCAGGCAGGAAGCAGCAGAGAACACTGTTCAGTGTGGGATTCGGAGTCCGGCAGAATGCATTCAAGTCCTGGCTCTACCGTCTCTTGGATGTGCTGCTTAGCCACTTTGAAGCCTCAGTTTTGTCTTCTGTAAAATGGCAACGCGATGGAACCCACCTCGTGGGAGCGCCGTGAGAACTGACTGCTTAGCGCTGGGCAGGTCATATTCAACAAATGGGGGTAACCCCAGTGGCGCTAACATGCAGCAAACCTAAGTTCCTCTGACCCCGTATAACTGAGGGGGCAGCCCGAGCTCCTGGCTGACTGCAAGCAAGGCCCCAGAGGAGGCTCTGTGGAGGGGACAGAACCGTGGCGTTCCTGTCTTTGCTGAGTTTCTCGTGCAGGTGGGAAGCCCAGTGCCCTGAAATGAGCTGTTTCCGGGGCAATGGTTCCCGTGTCCTAGAGAGAAGAGCAGTTGAGTGGGGAGCAGGGGACCTCCGTTCTGGAACTAACTCCTTAGTTTCTAGGTTCCTGTAGGCAGGGATCTCGTGTTTTGCTTTCGCTTGATTGCCAGAGTCTAGGGTAGTGCCCAACGCATATGGATAGATATGCATTGCATGGAGGACCAAGTATGAATTTGGGGGCGGTGGGCCTTTTAGACTAGGTTTGAAAAGTAGGCGTAAAAACCTTTGCCAGGATGTTTGTCGTTGCAGTGATATAAGCAATGGGCTTTGTAGGTGGGATTATCTGTCTGAATACAAACGATGGTTCTCTCCAGCCAGGCACGATGCCTTGTGGGCAAACAAGAAAGTTCTAGAGCTAGACAGGATTGGAGCCAGACCCTGCCATGCCACGTATAAACGAGTGGACTTCACCACGGGGTGTAACTTCCCTTTGTGTTAGCACAATTCAGCATTTAGTGGGCTCTCCCTAAAGGCTGCCCAGTGAAGTCCCTCCCTGGGGCCCAGCTTTAGCCTTTCTGCCTTTGAGCAGCAACTACCAGCGTTCTGTTCACTTTTCTTCTTGACCACTAGAGGTCAGGCTAACCCCAAAGTTCAAAGCCCCTTAACGCGGCGTCTAGAGGCAGAAACAGACGAGTGCTCGGAAACTGGACACAGTGCTTCCAAGGTGTGTCTCTGTCCCTGTTAACCAGCACCCGGATTTTATCACTAGGCTGAGAGGATAGGGAGTTCCCACCAAGGGCAAATGCAGTTGAGTTACTTCTGAGAACTCATCAAGGAAAAAAAGGGGACAAAAGATAGAGAAAGTGAGAAGTAATAAAAACAGCTTCTGAGTGTTAACTATGTGTTGGGAACTTTTAAAATTTTACACCTATCAACTGATTCAGGGCTATAAAGCTGGATGGGGTGGGTATCATTAGTTTCATTTTAGAGATGAGAAGCTGGCATAGAGACATAGGTGACCGAGATCTGCCTGGGCCCAGGCCTGCGTGCCGCTGATTCATTGCCAGCCCGGGATCGGTGAACTGCCATAGGCTCCGAGCTCTTCCAGGCGCTGGCTGATTCTTTCCATCTTTGGGCTGCATTCCCTTGGTGAGTTGGACCAGGCAGGCACCTGATCACTCTCCCCTTCCTTTCTGTCTGTGGCTCTTTGAGGGTCACACAGATATAGGTTCAAATCCTGGCACTGCCACTTGCCTGCCATGTGGTCTGGGTAAGTACGCCCCTCACTGAGCCTCAGTTTCCTCCTCTGAAAGACCTAGAACTTGTTCACAGGTCACTTTCCAATCTCTGACTCTTCTTCTGTCTCCTCTGGAATGTGAGTTTCTGGAGGGAAGAGTCCTTCTTTCTGATGGCTAGGACAGGGCCTGCTACATAGTAGGTGCTTAGGAAGTATTTATGGGTGGTTGCCCCACTCTCCCCACTGAATGTCCCTTAAAGAGGAAGTGTCTCTCCTTCTATATTCTCATGGAGAGTGCATGATTTCAATCATTTCCTAATGACTGTTTAAGTCATGCATGCATGCATTCATTCATTCATTCACTCGTTCATTCCAAAACACTATAGTGCTTCTATTCTGATAAGTTCTGGGTCCATAAATAGGTGTAAGATGCCTGCTTTTGAGAGCTTCAAGTCTACGATGAGACCTGCCGGTAACGAGTTCAGATCTCAGTAGTCTCCTCCCCTGCGGCCTCTAATGTCCATGGACTTTCCCCATGTACTTGAGCCTTGTCCCTCAAGAAGCAGAACTCTCTGTGGCCTCTTCTGCCAAGGGGAGAGTACCCCATGGGCTAGACAGGTGCCAAACAAGTGGCAAGAACTGGGAGACGATGCCCTGGAGAGATGGCCATGCACAGGCTGGCTCGAGTCTGGGCTCCTATTTGAATGGAGAGGCAAAGAGGCGCCAGGCTTCCCTGGTCCAGGTAACCTGCTAATGCTCTTAAAATCAATGGCTCAAAAGCCAACCACCCTCGGACATTTTGTACACAGCCTTAGATCCTAAATACGAATGGATGCATTATAACCCAGCCACACCTGTTTAAGGCCTGCAGGCTTCTGCAAATTAGGGGGAGTTTGGGGACTGCAGGGAGAAAGTCTCATTACCAAGGGGTGTAGCACTGACCCTGGAGGAAATTGCCCCAGGGGACCCCTACCACTTGGAATCCAGAGCTCACTGTTCTTTGAGAGCCCTCTGAATGTTCCGGTTCATTGAAAGGTGGGAGGTTTGACATCATAGGGTTGATCAGATGGACCTTGAGCATTGACAGGCATATACGGGCATTGCTCCCAGCGATAATCAATCAGCAACATGGCATCTACTGCTGTCCTTTCTGGAGCAGGTACGTGGCCTTTCAGCCATGATGCTGGCCAAGGACTCACTCACAGGTAAGAGCAAACACTTCGGACATACTTGCTAGGGGTCAGTCATTGTTCCAAGTCCTTGTGTAAATTAACCCCCACAGCAGCCTTGCGAGGTGGGCATTGTTATCAGCCCCATTTCCAGAAGAAGAAAGCGAGTTGAACAAATCTAAGTCATTGGTCGCAGGTCACCAGCGCCCCCCCCCTTGGATGTTGTAAAGAAATGAAGGCCATGGTGGTTATATTTAGTCTGGAGTATGACTTTTTGTTCGGCCTTTGATCTTACAAACTCAGACATTGTTTCCATTGTTCTCTGGTTGGCTGCTGACAACTTTCTCCCTAAGGCAATGGGTCGGTGACTCACGTTCAATTGCTGGGGGGATGGGGTGGGGAACTGCATCAGAGTAACAAGGAACTGAATATATCACATCTGACTCTGTGTGTCCTGCTCCTTCACTCATTTTACTTCCCATCAGCCTCGAGTACTGGCGATGGGGTTTAAGACCCTGGGGCCAGCCCAGAACTGTCCTTCTGGGTGGGATGCCCTCTCCCTCCACAGCTAATAGAAATACAACGTGAGCCACACATGTCATTTGAAACTTTCTAGTAACTACCTTGAAAAGGTAAAAAAAAACACCCATGACGTTAATTTTAATAATCTTTTATTTAAGCCAGTATGCCTAAACTATCGCTGCTTCCACATGTTCTCAGCCAACAAATTCATTACGTTCTTTTCTTCGTGCTGGATCTGGGAAAATACTGGTGTGGATTTTATACTTACAATCACATCTTCATTTAGACTGACTACATTTCAAGTGCTCAATAGCCACACATGATCAGTGGCTGCTGACTGGACACAGCAGCTCTAGAGCCCAGGGAATCTCTTTTCTGGAGGGACCCCACTAGGGTGGCTGGGGTCACGATGTCAGCAGGTGGCTCTCTAAGTCCCAGGACAATGTTATCTCCAACTTAATCTCTCCTGGAGAAAGGAGCTTTGTTCTCTTCTAGTGGAGAATCTGCCTGTGGTTTGTGGATTGAGGGATGTCTTCTGGAAGGCAAATGCCGGGCCCTGACCCAAGTTCGCTTAACCCATGGAGAGCAGGGCAATATTTATTCAAGCAACAACTACTTAGGGAAAACTTCATTGGTTCAAGATCCCATTCAAGTGCTGTTCAAGGTCCTGGGGGAATGGGAGCAGATTCTCTCTAGATTCTCAGGAGGTCTGCAGAGAGTTCCCTTCAAATCTGCAGCGGAGGGCTGACCATGTATGCCTGTGAGGACCCTACTGGAGACCAAGGAAAGACCACCCATTAGAATCAGGTGGAGCTTACACAGGGTCGGGCATTATTTGTGTCCTCATCAACTGCCAAGGGAAGAACACTTAATGCGTAGGACATCGAGCAGAATCCTGTGAAAGATATTGCCTCAGTGGTCACCAAATTAGCCCTAGACTAAAGACTGTTTTGGACCTGCTCAGCAATCTTAAGAGCAGACCTCAAAAGATTCAAATTGTTACCAGTAATGTAACGGCACCTTCCTCAAACAAAACCCCCAAATATTTAAAGGAAAACAAAAACTTTCAGTGCTCAGCCATGCGAAATTCACAATGTCTGGCATCCAATGAAAAATTACCTGGCACACAAAGCAGGAGATATGAGCTATAATGAGGAGAAAAATCGATCAATAGAAACAGATCCAGAAATGTCACAGATGATGGAATTAGTAGACAAGGACATTAAAGCACCCATTAGAGATACACTCCATATGCTCAAGAAGGGACAGGGAAGCATGAGCATGTTAGCAGGAGGCGTGGGAGATATAAAACAGACCCAAATCAAACTTCAAGATCTGAGAATCGAAAGGAAACCCAAGCAAATCTTGGCTCTAACACTTGCTGTGTAACCATGGGCAAGTTAATACACCGTCTGAGCCAGATTTCTCATCTGATGCATAGTAGCTAATGTATATGGAGCATGTGTTCCTATCAGGCACTGTTCTAAGACCTTTGCACGACAAAACTATGTAGGTGCTGTTATTCCGGCCCCCGTTTTACGGATGAGGATAACGGAAGGATGAGGCACAGAAAACTTATGTAACTTGCTAAAGCTTACATAGCACAGAACTGGCGGATCCAGGATTCAAACCAGAGCCCAAGCTCTTGGCGTCCATATGCTTCTGCCTCTCTCAATGCCATAAGACTGGGGAAATGATCGCATTTGCTGCATAGGCTTTCAAAAAAACTTTTTAAATTTCAGGGTTTTTTAAATTTTATTTTTAAGCAATATCTACACCCAGTGTGGGGCTCAAACTCACAACCTTAAGATCAAGAGTTGTATGCTCTGCGGACTGAGCCAGACTGGTGCTCCTGAATTTTCAGTTTTATTGAGGTATAATTGACGAATAACTGTACAAGGGTACATGATGATCTGATATTTGTATCATTGTAAAAGGATTTCCCCTACCTACTTACTGAACTCATCCGTCACCCCACATATTTATCATTTGGGGAGCAGTGGTGAGAACACTTAAGATCTAGTCTCTTAGCAGATTTCAATTATGCAATAATACAGTGCTATCAGCTATAGTTGCCAGGCTTTACATTAGATCCTCAGACCTCACTCATCTTATAGTTGAAAATTCGTAGGCCTTTTGTGATGGTCAAACCACACGGTTCATGGGAATGGGTTCACTTAGCCAGAGTGTTTGTTCAAAGCGAAAAATAAATGAAAGCCTCGGGTGGATTCAGGATGGCTGGTGTAGAGAGAGGTAAGGTCTGTCAGGCCTGGAAGGAGCATTAACACTGCTCCTTACCAACTGTGGGACAGAAGGTTCAGGAAGCCACAGCCTACTCTGGGCTGTCTGAAGGAACTTCGCTTCCCACAGATCCCTTGGATATTTTCCCACATCTCCTGCTCTTTCCCTGGACAGGAGGAAGTGAGTGAAGACGTACCGCTTCCTTCTCTTTTCTGTTTTACATGGAATGCGCCAGTTA
Source organism: Ursus arctos (assembly GCF_023065955.2). Taxonomy (NCBI): domain Eukaryota; kingdom Metazoa; phylum Chordata; class Mammalia; order Carnivora; family Ursidae; genus Ursus; species Ursus arctos. The sequence continues at coordinate 84,053,265 of NW_026622874.1, read as the reverse complement.
TGGTCAGGGAAATTGAACAAAGAGAAGTTGACTGAAGGCTCTTCATGTTCTTTGCTCTTTTTTTGTGTCACCAAAAAGACATATTTTTGTTTTGTTTAAGGATATTGTCAAATCTCAAAAGAAGTACACACAGGCATGTTGAGTAGTAAATGGCCCAGTGTAACTGGGCTTCTAAAGTGTCTTTTGCTGCATTCTGAGAGATTTCCTTGGTTCTGGATTAGGCCGATGGAACTTTAATTTGAACTCTGATCGGATACACTATTTCCTGTCCAGACCAATCCCTGGGACCAAGTATTAGAAAAAAAAAGCAAATCTCCAGTTCACTAAGGCTGTAGACATCAATGAACGGGTTGGGATTATCTTCTTTTATGTACCTATTTGTGTAGCTATCTTTTTTCAAAATTAGGTTAATATCAATGTTGCATTTGTTCCCTAAAAGTTCCTTTTATTGTTTCTTATGACAAAAATAATATGTTCCTTGTAGAACATTTAGAAAATATAGGCAGATATAAAGAAGGAACCACGTTGCAGGGAGCCCAGCATGCTTTAAATTTGATGTCTATTTTTCCAGAATTTAAAAAATGTCTATCTGAAGAAAATGAGGTCACACTCTTTAAAATTGATGTATCATGGATGTCTTCCTCGTCCATGGCTTATTCTTCTGTAACATAAATTTTTGTGCGGCTCCGTAATAAATATATAGTCAGGTTATATTTAATGCAAATTTGAATCACACAGTTTGAAATAGTAGGGTATAAAATATTAATTAAACTTTGCTTTATGGGCAAAATCTGAAATAATGTGAATCCTGCTTTGCATTTCATTTTTGTAGGAAATTTAATCTTGCATAACATGAGTCTTGCATTCTGTGAGATCTTCAGCAATACAATCCCTTGCATAAAATATGACTGTCCTCTACTGCCATTGATTTAGCCCAGCGCCTTGTTGATGGTGACTTATTATAGCAATGAGCTTCTTTGAAGATAAATCTGTGCACACGTCCGTAATGATCTCTTTAGGAAAAATTCCTAGACATAGAATTGCTGGTTCAGGGCTTTCGATGCACATTATCAAAATCCTGTCCCGAAAGGTGGTATCCATATTTAACTAACAGATATTTACATAATGCTTACTATGTGCCAGGCGCTACTCTGAGACCTGTGAATCCTCATCGTGATGATATGCAGTAAGTACTATTATTATTATCATCCCCGTTTTAGAGGTGATGAAACTGAGTCACACATAGGTCCCAGACCACAGTGCTAGTAAGCGGTAGAGCTGGCTTCTGAGCCCTAGCTCCTGACCACTGGGCTTCTCCAACATTCTGAGCAGCAGACGACAAGGGGATCATTTCTCTGTGTGCTTTTCCACGACAGGTAATATGTATCCGCTCAAAGGGATTGTGAATCTACTGTTTAGACTAGGGAAATTGATTCAGCAAAAGGTGGTTTCTGAGCAGTGGTACCATGAAAGAGAGAGACAAAAGAAGTTCTAGTTCTTGGTCACCGATAAATTGTTGTCTTTTCTAAGAAACCCCATCACAGTAATGTTTTGGAAGCTTCCCCTAGGCAGAAGAGACATCTCATCTTTGGTCTTTGGTCGTCATGTAACAAATATTCCTGGGGTCTACCTGTTGTCCCCAAGGCTCTGCTCACAGCACCAGCATTTTAGGAAATGCTCCGAAGCCATGTGGCCCTCTTCATCCACCGTCTGCTGCAGATGCTGGCTCCATGCTTCAAGGACTTTGCAGCCTGCCACCATGCTTGCCCAATGCTTGCATTATTCACACACTGCAGTGAGTGTTCAAGCTGAGAAACTAACAAAGAGCCATAAAACTGGGGCTGTCAGCCTGAGTAGACAGCTGAGTTTATTTACTCACCCTGAGCTCACCTGCGGGATGACTAATTCTTTTCCAAGACCTCTAGACCCTTGTCTTAGGGTACAAATGCTAAGCTGCTGTAACAAAAATATCCAACAAAACATGGCTTAGAGACTAGTTTATTCTCTTTCATATTAACAGCTCTGAGGTAAGCAGTGCTGATTGCTAGGGTGACCCTAATCTGCACAGACTTTCAGGGACCCAGGTTCCTTCCACCATGTTGCCTTGCCATGCTAGGGCACTAACCTTATAAGCATGGTGGGGGGGGGGGGGTCAGCTGGAAAGGGAAAGGAGCCGGAGGAGCAATGCTTAAGGCCTAGGCACATGGTACTGCCGCTGGAATTCCATTGGCAGCAACCAAATCACGTGATAACACCCAACTGCAAGGGAAGCTGGGAAATGTAGTTCAGCCACATACCCAGAAAGAAGGAGAGAGTGCGTTTGTGGGAGAGCTAGTGGCTCCTATGGACCCTATCAGGATACTTACCTTTCTTGTTTCTCTTCCTATGCCATATCAGTGGGTGAATTCAAGAATAGAATGTGGGGTGCCTGGGTGGCTCAGTCAGCTGAGTGTCTGACTCTTGGTTTTTGCTCCCGTCATGATGTCATGGGTACTGGGGTGGAGTCCTGCCTGGGGGTCCCCACTCATCAGGGAGTCCACTTGAAGGTTCACTCCCTCTCCCCCCAGCCCCATACGTGCGTGCATGTGCCTCTTTATCTCTCTAAAATAAATAAATCTTTAAAAAAAAAGAATAAAATATAAGGCATCTGGAATTTATTTAGTCTTAGTACACCAGCCTCATGGAATCTGGAGACTTACTCCTAAAAGCATGTACTAATTTAAAAAATAAATAAAATAAAATAAAATAAAATAAAATAAAATAAAATAAAATAAAATAAAAAGCATGTGTTAACCCTCTTGTTTGCCCTGACCCACAAATTAGCTCATAGTTTGAAGTTAAAGCTACGTACACAGGCTTTGGAGACAAAAAATTTTGAATGAGAAACCCAACCCATTTATCTACCTTCTGTGTCACTTTGGGCATATTACTTAAACTCTTGAGTTTTGGCGTGTTGTGAGGATTATAGAAGCATGCAGAGAGAACTGGGTGGAAATCCTGGCTTCTGGGACACTAGACAGGTCTAGTTATCTGAATCCTGGGTTTCCTGGAGAATGAGGCAGCACCCTGTCTCTCACTGGGTTGTACGAACGATTTATGTCCTAAGCACGTAGATCCGTAGTGGCTACAATACTGAGAAGTTGGGCATGTGATCTACACTCAGGCTCAAACAGTGTGACCATCCTGACTCCCTGTCTTTCTCTGTAGGTCGGCGTCAGCCTCAGGCCCCCTCTACACGGAGGCAAGACGGCTGTGACAGAAGCTGCTGCTCTCCCAGACTCCACTTCAAGTCCCGTTGGGTCTGATAGGTTATGTGCCTGTCTCTGAACTTCAGTCTGGGGGACGAGGTTAGCTGATTGGTTTAGGCCAATTGGGACCCACTCCTGGAACTAGGGATGGGGTCACCCCCAAATAACTACAGGGCAGTCATATAGTTCCTCCGAAGGGAAATTGGGTTGTAGTTACCAGAAAGGCAGCCAAAACACCAGATGTCCACCACAAAGAATGTGTTTGAAGGATGAGTTAATTGGGCCTAATTACGGCCCAATTTTGATTTGTTTTTTGGAAATTAGGAGCTGACTTCTTCCGATGATAGATGAACTAATCATGGGTCTGGCAGTTTTCCTTCTTGTCCTCCAAGGCTGACTTCTCGAGCTTCCTTCTCTGGCTTTGCCTGTACCAGTGAATGCTTTGCTCCCCTATGGCATCGTTGGCGCGTTTGTGACCCACAGCACATCAGACACCCCCAAACCAATGGACTGAAGAACAACCCACAGGGATCCATGTATTTTTTAACTTGCAGTATTTACCTTTTTTATTTTTTTAAGTTTTTTTAAAAAGATTTTATTTATTTATTTGAGAGAGAGTGATCGAGAAAGCACAAGCTGGAGGGCAGGGGAGAGGCAGAGGGAGAAGCAGACTCCCGGCTGAGCAGGGAGCCTAATGAGGGGGGCTCCATCCCAGGACCCCAGGATCATGACCTGAGCTGAAGGCAGACGCTTAACCAACTGAGCCACTCAGGTGCCCTGTAGTATTAGTCTTTGAAATAACAATAAACTTCGTGTCTCCAAAGCCTGGAGATATATACATATATATCACAGACTTTGGAGACAAAAATTGTATATACCTGAAATTACATATATGTGTAGATATATATGTTTATATGGATAAGTAGAGTAAACTTTTGGGGTCTTCTTGTTTGTAAAATTTTGCAATAAGAACAGATGCCCTCCAGGTTCTTTTTTTTTTTTTTTAAGATTTTATTTATTTATTTGACAGAGACAGCCAGCGAGAGAGGGAACACAAGCAGGGGGAGTGGGAGAGGAAGAAGCAGGCTCCCAGCAGAGGAGCCTGATGTGGGGCTCGATCCCAGAACGCCGGGATCACACCCTGAGCCGAAGGCAGATGCTTAACCGCTGTGCCACCCAGGCGCCCTGATGGGCTCTAGGTTCTTTTCAGCATGAAAACCCTTTGGAGAGGCAGTACGATGGCATAGCAACAACAACCATGGCCAAATGTAATTATCAAGTACTTAACAGACACTGCCCTAAACTCTAATGTATACAGTATTTTATCTCACTCACTCTCCACAACAACTATATGAGGTGCGAACCATTATCAACCTCTTTTAGTGGGGAGAAAATTGAGGGTTAAGGAAGTCACACAGTTCAAGGTCACGCAGTGGGTGGTGGCTAGGGTCTAGAATTCAGGTTGGTAAGATTCCAGACTCTGTGCTTTCCCTCATGCTATACTGTTGCTAGGCTTCTGCTGGGGGAAGAAAGGACTCAGATTTGGGAGTCGGAAAAACTTGGACTTGAATTCTGGATTTGGCCCTGTGTGACTTTGGGAAAGTTACTCAACCTCTCTGAGCTTTAGTAAGATGTTAGATGGAAATAATAATGACTACCTTATGGGTCGGGGTTAGAATTAAGGTAGTTGAATGAATGAAAGTAAAATTTTTGGCACATCGTAGGTGCTCAGGAAGGGATATCGATCATAATGACCCACTAAACTAAGCCAATTGTTAGAATACATTGATACCAGGCATGCAAGAACCACGTGAATGCATCCCCGGCTTCTGAGTCACCACTTTGAATACCCACCATAAAGAAGCATGTTTGTGAAAGCAATCTTCTTTAACAAAACTTTGTCTTGAACTGCAAAGCATGCATTGGACACAGACTATTGACCAATGATGGAACAGGGGTAACATTTTTAAAATACCCATACCAGTAACTGCTGTTTTGGAAACAGACGTGTTCTTCCTCTTTCCGATATCTGGGTCATTTCCCCTATTAAGGGAAACTGTTGTCTCTACCGAGGCTCGCTCAGGAGATTTGTTTTCCCAGGCAGGAAGAGGGGTAAAAACACCTGGCAGCAGAGGATAGGGAAGATGGGGGATAGGATGCATGGGGGCGTTCTGAACCCCCATGATAGGCAGGGAAGCAGAACAAGCATCTGCTTTTCGGTCTTGAGGGGCGTTGGATGTAAGAGGCAGAGAGGGAGGACCAGGTGTGTTCTTCCTCCCTCTGGACCTGAACTCCTGCTGGATCAGTGGAGGGTGTGGAGTAGAAATAGCTAGAGGCATTTGGAGGAAACGCTAGAGCCTTTGGGCCCCTATCCCCATTTGGGACTGTGGGATGACAGTGAGTCATAAGGATGACTCTAGCCTAGGGACGCTGCATTACCACTGGGGGTGTCATGCGCTCATGCAGAGAGAGTTTGTGCTGACGTCTTGAGTCTCTGTCAATTCCCCAGTGCCCAGGAACACTCCAGCATCCTCGTCCACCATCACCAAAAGGACAAAGAAAGCAACTGAATGTGTTAGCTGTCCTTTTATTACAAGGTCAAAATGACCCCGTAGCCAGGAGCCGCAGGATGGATCACCCAGGCCAGGGAGATGGCATAGAAGTCACAACCAAGTCCCAGAGGGATCTGCAGAGCCAGTGGGAGAGGAAGGTGGGTCATGCCTAGCCACCCAGGCGTATAACCCAGGTAGGAGGACCGGCCGTGAGTTCTGCTAACTTGGTCGTCAGCAGTAGAGGCCTGAGGAAGGTGTCAGTAATGACTCAGGACAAGGGACATCTCTGTGGAGGGCAGTGACGATTCCAGAGACAGTATTAGGAGTATGTGGACTTCCTATCTCCCCAAACCCCCTCATCAGAAGGAAGCGTAAGACGTTCCATGCACTTAGACGGTGTCTCAACAGGGAGAATGAGGAACCAACCCCGGAGAAGAGAGAGTGAGCCCCTGGGGCCAATCTGACCCGTAAGTTGGATTAAATATTTATCTCAAAGAAATTGAGCCTTGAGAGAGACTGCTCCAAGCAGTGACTGAGTTACCTTAACCTGAGGTTAAGATTTCCCCCCTTTGCCATCGGTGGGGTGGGCACTCACCAACGAGATATTTACAGACAAATGAGAAGGCTTCTGTTTTGCACACAGAGTTGTGGTGCGTAGCACGTGCTGTTGGCCACCCCGATTTTAGGGGTCCCCTTTCTTTCTGTACAGTCATTTGTTCAGGGACAAGTGGGTGTCTCCCCCAGGACTCAGAAGCAAACACTGATTAGTCCAAACAGGTCGCTGTGCCCCCTTCCCTTGTCAGTGCTGGGTTTATGCCTGGGTGCGTGCAACCCTCCTGGCCATGAAACATTGGGACATCCACTGGGGGCATCTGGGAAGATTTTCCTTGTTGAAAAGGAGAGACACACGGGAGAGGAAGTCTCCAGTCTGGTGCAGGTGGTGACTGTAACCATGGCAGACAACTGGGGACCAGGGCGGAGGGCGTGAGGGAGGGGAGGGGTGGGGTGAGAGATGGTTAGCCGAGGACTAGCACACACACCGTGGGGGGAGGATAAGAAGCTAGAAGGAACCTGGGTCCTTGACGATGCTGTTGGGCTTCTGAAATGACCACCCTACCTCCATCCTTCTTGGTATGTGAGAGAATAAATCCCCCAAGTTAAAGCTATTTGAGGAGGGTATGTTATTTGCAGCCAAAAGCCTTCTGAACGAGGCAGAGTGTGGGTAGATTTTCAACCTTGCTCCTCTTGCTTCGTAAACGTGTCCATATGATTGTGAAAAGGGAAAGGGTGCCAGCAGTCATTAACTAACATCGAGAACCACTCGGGTGACTTCCTTCGGGCAAGCCTTAGTACCCGACTCTGGAACCCTCTGGAAATGACAGCGGCCACGACTTCACGTGGTAGCGTCTCCTCTTCAACGTCTTTCCTCCAGGAACAGATGAAGCCACACTTGTTAATTCTTCTTGAACATGAACAAAGGGATCCTTTCTGCCCTTTTAAAATGTATTATTAAAACGTAAAAAATAGGTTCCTTCTAGAGTTGCCTGGAAAGTGAACTGGGAGCAGTGAAACAGCAAACTCACTGCTGTTTTTTGGCTCTAACTGGAATCACCTTTGCCTTCTTTCATGGAATAAAGGAAGTCTTAGAACATAAAAGCATTTCAAGAAGAACTGGATTGTAACTGCCGAGCTAGCCAGGGCTACAAGGCTCACACTGACTGGAGCTGTGTGATAGGGCTCTCTTTCTAACATTCAGACTTCTCTCTGACTTTGCAAAATTGTATCTACTTTGGTTGAGCTTATTCTTTCCCCCCCAGTCAAATAACACTTCTTGGAGTTCAGCATCACACATGCCTAGTTACTTTGGGCAAACTAATTTCACGATGATTTACTAGCTGGAAAGAAAGAGGGAAGGTAGTGGGGGGAGACAGAGACACACACACACACTCATCCTTCCAGGGACCGTTTCCGTTATAAAATGTCCCCGAATTTCATATTCAATGGATCTGCAATCCTCGAGCCCCGTCTTTCCTTTTGGAAACTCCGTGATGTTCACAGGAACTTCAAGGGGTGAGTTGGAGGCTGGGAGGGGTATAAGACTGCCACTACTTCAGCCCTGCTTCCAGCACAATATTATTTGTTTTCGACTGGAGGCTTTAAAAAAGGGCTTTTTGGAAAAAAAATATTTCCATTATGAAATAAAATGTGAAAACAACAGCGTTATGTAAGAACAAGCAAGCACACACAAATATTATTACGTCCTGACCTTTCAGTGGCATGTGGGTCTCTCGTACAAAGTGCTTTACAAAACAGGTGGTAGATGGGATTTGGCTCAAGGGCCGGGAGTTTTCGGAGCCTTGCTCTGAGTCATGGACAGAAAGGGTGCAGCCGCAAGCAACGGCATGGTTATATCCTTTTCTTTTTTTTTTTTTTTATTAAGATTTATTTATTTATTTTAGAGAGAGAGCATGCAGGAGGGGTAGAGGGAGAGGCAGAGAGAGAATCCTCAATCAGACTCCCCGCTGAGCATGGAGCCTGACTAGGGGCTTGATCTCCAAGCCCCAGGATTATGACCTGAGCCAAAACCAAGAGATGGATGCTTAACCGACTGAGCCACCCAGGTGCCCCAGAATTGATCATTTAAAAGGCCAGCATTGTGGGGCGCCTGGATGGCTCAGTCGGTTCAGTGTCTGCCTTTGGCTCAGGTCATGATCTCCAGGTCCTGGTATCGAGCCCCACGTTGGTCTTCCGGCCCGGTGGGGAGTCTGCTTCTCTTTCTCCCTCTGCCTCTCCCCCTGCTTCTGCTCTCTCTGTCTCTCTCTCTCTCTCTAATTAATAAATAAAATATTAAAAAAAAACAAAAGGTCAGGATTGGTGTTGCCTCTGGAATGTAGGGAGAGGGGTAGAATTGGGAGGGGGACACACAAGGGACTCCTGGGGGGCGGGTGATTTTCTTATTTCTTGACCTGATGTGGTTTCATGGGTATTCATTACGCAATTTGTTAAGTTGTACACATGTGTGTTATGCACAAAGAGTGCGTCCTATTTCTCAATAAAATGTTGAATAAAAATGAATATTAAGAACCACGCACTATGCTATTATGCTCCATTAACTGACTGCAAACCCTTTTCTTTGGTTGACAAACATTAACCTTTATTTCTATATCATTCTTATTAGTCAACTCATGGGTATGCAGCCCTGGCTGTGCACCAGGATCTCCGGTGGGGTATTTCTTTCCCCAACACACAGATGCCTGAGCCCATCCCCTTCAAGATTTTGATGGAGCAGATCCAGGCCTGGGGGGCCAGGGGGGTCTGCAGGCCACTCCCCAAGTGACGGCGACATGCCGCTGGCATTGAGAACCTCCCATTTAAACCACGCTGTCCTGCTGCCGTTTCTGCAGCGCTCCCCTTGGTCATACACTTTGCCCCAAATATTCATCCAAACTGACAAGCTGAGCATTGCATTCTTAATTGCACTTGCCTTGAATTGAGCTTCCCTTTGAGTAAAAAGTCCAGTCCCTTTCAAGATGGTATCTTATCTGGCGTTTATTCCAGCTTCCTCTTCCCCCAACTCCTTAACTGCAGCACCTTGAAACTGCCTTTTTAAATACACTCCTTTCCTTATTTTAAGCCAAGTGCACATTCTTGGCTCCCGAGAGCCAATCCCATCACTCCTTTCTCCCGGTTGCTGCAGCCGCTTGCCACCCACCCCGGTGGAGATAAGTGCCTGTTTATCCCGAGCCTTTGTTTCTGGGCTCTAAGTCAGTCTCCTATCACAAGGAAACATTCCTTCCACCCCTCTGCTGACTCATCTTTATCAGCATTTACTGGAGAATCTTATCAATAGCCTTTTGAACAACTACATAAATTAAATTTATCCCTCTTATCCTCGCTCTTTTTATTTACCCTTCCAAACATCGCTGGCAACTGTAAAACGGATTGACTTGCTCTTGGACTGCACTTCTTCCAGATAGGTTTGGAATAAACGGTGAATTATTTGTTCGTTGGAGGCAATCTGCACTTCTGCGAAAGCCCGGGTAACCGTTAAGTCCCTATTTGCCTTGGACGGTCCTGTTTTACGCCTGTGATTGTTAACAGTGCCCCTTTTTACATTAAAAAAAAAAAAAAGACGAAACAAAACTTGGTTTGGATGATAAATTTTACGGTTATCTTATTAAAATCCATGCAGTATTGTGGAAAGAGAACCAGAGGAAGAGTCAGGAGACCCACATCCTCGTCCCTGCGAGGCCACAAACTAGCTGTGTGGGTTCGCTCATTATAAATCCTGACGCTCCAAGCGTGGTCCCCAGACCAGCCGTGTCAGCACCAAACTGGGAGCTTGTTAGACATGTGGAATCGTCCACCCAGCCCCCGACCCACTGAACCAGAATTTGCATTTTAATGACTCCCCAGTGATTTGGATGCACATTTACGGTTTTTGAAGCCCCGTCCTAAACCTCACCAGGTCTTCGCTTATTAGTAAAATAAAAGCTATCTAGCTTCCACACGGCATTAACAGCGATATCCACGCATTCAATTCACGTATTTTAAGAACAAACCCACGGGAGCAACAGAGAAGTAATTTAGAAACATGTACTTACATGTAGCATGACTTGCTTTAAAAAAATAAGTGAATGAATGGAATCTACGGTACAGTCAAGGCGCAAGAGACATCATTTGGTTGCCATCAATGAGAAATGCCCCCAATTAAGATGGCTCTCCTCGGAGGGGGGGCGGTTGTCACAATAGGGGGCAGCTGTGGGCAGCCAGTACTTACAGGAGCTGGGTATAGTGTTCCTTGTCCAAGTAAAAAGTACCCAGGTGGGTCATGAGTAGCAGCTAACATATATTTTCCTAAATTTGATGCATTGTTTTCTGGTCTCTCTCATCAATATCAGAAGTATTTACCAATTACTCTTTATAATGGTAACTTTTAAAATCTGTGCTGAGCACAGAGCCCGATGGAGGGCTCGATCCCACAACCCCGAGATCATGATCTGAGCCAAAACCAAGAGTCGGATGCTTAACCGACTGAGCCACCCAGGCGCCCCTAAAATCCCATATGAATGCTTTTTAGATGTTTTCATGCATGTGTCTCTAATATTTCGAGAGTGGGAGTGCATACTGTGAAGCCGGCCAACTGCTCTCTGAAAGTCTGGCATTTCTTTGAAATTATAGATTTTATCTTTAAGCTTCAAATAAATCCCATCCTTCTCCCTTGAAAGAAAGAGAGATTGAGAGAGGAAAGAAAGAAAGAAAGAACTAGAAAGTACTCAGCTGGCTTATTTAGGATTACAATAGAATTAGCCACTAAACATTTTGACCTTGCATGAATGGTTCACATTCCTGTTTTGCATTAACAATTCCCACACAAATGAAAATGGAATGAAAAGAAAAAAAGTGTCAGTATCTGCTTTTTGTCTCTTATTTTTTTGTTCTATCTCAGGCTAAGATGACTTTTACCCACTCAAAAAAAACCTGTATTATGTTCAGATTTCCAGGAACTGCAAAAAAGGAAAAGGTATCTGTACTGACTTGAGAAGGAAATGTTTCTCGTTGTACTGGAACTCAAGGAACACATGCAACACGTTCTCTGGATGTTTTGGGGTGTGATGGTTACCCCTAGAGTCTGTGTATCCATGTCCCTTCACAATTCATACGTTGAAACTCTCCCAGTGTGATGGTACAAGGAGGTGGGGCTTTGTGGGGGTGATTAGGTCATGAGGGTGGGGCCCCCATGAAAGGGATTAGTGCCCTGATGAAAGAGGTCCCAGAGAGTTCCCTTCTGTCCTGTGAGGACACAGCAGGAGACAGCTGTCTATACACCAGGGAGCAAGGCTTCACCAGACACTGCACGTGAAGCTACCTTGATCTTGGAGTTCCCAGCCTTCAGAACCATGAGAAATAAGTAAGAAGCCCCCCATCTATGGTGTTGTGTTGTAGTCCAAACCAACTAAGGCAGCTGCATCTTCAGCGTGGGTGCCAGCAGGTCGGCATCGTCACACAGGTAAGCCAAGCACATCTCCCTTGCCTCCTGTGAAGTGTCTGTGTGAATGTTCTGGAAGCCCAGAACCAGGGTGACGTCCAGGGCAACTGCTTGTACCAGACGCAGGAAGGAGAGTTGATGAGTTGTGTGGATCTTTGATGGTGTCTGTGTTCATGGAACACCACCCAGCAAGCTTGTGGCAACAAGGTTTCGTGAACATTTTTATTTATTTATTTATTTAGATTTTAAATATTTGTTTTGTTTTTTAAAGATTTTATTTATTTATTTCACAGAGAGAGGAAGCAAGAGAGGGAACACAAGCAGGGGGAGTGGGAGAGGGAGAAGCAGGCTTCCCGCTGAGCAGGGAGCCCAACAGGGGGCTGGATCCCAGAACGCTGGGATCATGACCTGAGCCAAAGGCAGATGCTTAACGACGGAGCCACCCAGGCACCCTGATTTTAAATATTTATTTGTCAGAGAGAGCGAGCACAAGCAGGGGAAGGGATAGAGGGAGAGGGAGAAGGTGACTCCCTGCTGAGCAAGGAGCCTGACCCTGGACTCAATCCCAGGACCCTGGGATCATGACCTGAGCTGAAGGCAGACGCTTAGCTGACTGAGCCACCCAGGTATCCCTTCATTAACATTTTTAAAAACGGTGTGCTCTTATAGAAGTGATTTCTGTAGGGAGTTGTCCCCTGGTTTCTTTCCTCTGGTTGATTGGCTGACTATCTCTTTACTGTCACCCAAGGTGGAGGGAAAGCCTTGCTATCCCCTGCTCTATGGTGGGAGTTGTGTGGGCACGGGGTGGCTGAACACCGTTTGTAGATTCCCCACAGCATATCTTCATAGAGCTCACAGGCCAGTGAGGGAGACAGTCTCCACGATCACAGAACCGTTTAGTGAGAGAGAGAGGAAGGAAAGAGGTTGCGCCTTGTTCGTGGGAATGTGATGTATCTTACTTATCTGGGAAGGGCAGGGAACAGTGGTAAGCAGAGGTAAGCAGAGGTAAGGCTTGACCTGAGTCTCAGGGGGTAAGTAGGATCCTTATCCTTAGGGAGAAGGCCACTGGAGGGCAAAGGTTCTCAGCACGGGGCTACCACACACTTCCCCATTACGCCACGTCTGCAGACATTTTTAGGGTTTGCAATTTGGTGGGTGTGGGGTGGGCCAAGGAGGGGTAGGTTTGCTATTGGCATGAGTGGGTAGAGGCCAGGGGTGCCGCTAAACATCCTACAAGGCACAGAGCAGCCCTCATAACAGCTATGTGGCCCTAATGTCAATAGTCCCAAGGTCAAGAAGCCCCACAGCAGAGGGAAGGACAAGCTTCTTTAAAGGACTTGAAGCATCAGGAAGCATACTGGGCCGAAGACTGATGCAGAGGTTATCTGGTAGTGAGAAGTAGGAAGGGACCTCCAATGTATATTTCTCCCAACACCACCAAGCAGTTCTCCAATCCTCGGTGGACACTGATAGGGTGCCCTACAAATTTAATCCAATTCAATTCTGACAACTATCTACCTGGAGATAGCATCAGATCCCCCAATTTAAGGGTCTTTTCCCAGAGGTTAGTGGGTGGGGCTGAAAGTCCTTTTTTTTTTTTTTTTAAGATTTTTAAAAATTTATTTATTTGAGAGCCAGAGAGAGTGAGAAAGAGAGAGAGAGTGCGCACAAACAGGGGGGAGGGGTAGAGGGAGAAGCAGACTCCCCACTGAGCAGGGAGGGGTTCGATTCCAGGACCCTGGGATCATGACCTGAGCAGAAGGTAGATGCTTTTTTTTTTTTTTTTTTTTTTTTTAGTGTTTTGGAAAACCATTTTTTATTGCCTTTTTTCAATAAGACTCACGCAGAAACCCAAATATTAACTGAATATCTCTTACAAATCAAGCGCTAGTTTCGCTCATGGAAGGTCCAAATCTGAGTAATGCTAGGTTCTTTTTTTTTTTTTTTTTTTCTTTACAGAGAAATTTTTATTATAAGTGAACTAACCCGGGTTATTATGCTCCCTTGTCCCGCTTTTAACTGAAAATCAAAACGTAACATTTTGGTGAGCCTTGCCTATCTGGTTTCTTTGTTTTGTTTTGTTTTTATTTATTTATTTATTTATTTTTTTATTAATAATGATTTTTTATTATATTATGTTAGTCACCATACAGTACATCCCCGGTTTTCGATGTAAGGCTCGATGATTCATTAGTTGTGTATAACACCCAGTGCACCATGCAATATGTGCCCTCCTTACTACCCATCACCGGTCTATCCCATTCCCCCACCCCCCTCCCCTCTGTAGCCCTCAGTTTGTTTCTCATAGTCCATAGTCTCTCATGTTTCATTCCCCCTTCTGATTACCCCCCCTTTCTTTATCCCTTTCTTCCCCTACTGATCATTCTAGTTCTTATGTTCCATAGATGAGAGAAATCATATGATAGTTGTCTTTCTCTGCTTGACTTATTTCACTAAGCATTATCTCCTCCAGTGCCGTCCATGTTGTAGCAAATGTTGAGAACTCATTCTTTCTGATTGCTGAGTAATATTCCATTGTATATATGGACCACAAAGAAGGTAGATGCTTAACCAACTGAGCCACCGAGGTGCGGGGAGGGGATGGGGCGGGGAGGGGGGGTTGAAAGTTGGAATCCTCTAATCTCTTGGTCTTTCTGGTGACCAGCTCCATCCTGAGGCTATCTAGTGGCCCTACCCTGTCTGTCACCTCATTAGGATAAACTCAAGTGCGTTCAAAAAGGCTTTTTCTGAATAATAAAAGGTACTCCTACCACTAGGGAAATTCCGAAGGTTTTAGGAGTTCTGGGCCAGAAATCAGAGACAAAGACCAGATATACTTCTCATTATACAATAGGACCAAATTTAAGAAGGGTTTTGTATATCAAGATTAAAATATTAAACATTAGCCTGGGGGCATTAAGAAGCCCCAAAAGAATTATTAAAAAAATTAATATATGTTCTTTAATAGACAATGCTAAAGGAGTATTTAAATCTCATTATTGGGTTCATATACCATTTAAATTCTTCTTTATTTACTAAAATATCTTTCCTAAATATTACACAACAGATACATATTTCGTCACAAATGTCCTTTTCTTAATGAAATGTTATTAGCTCTAATTCATTCAAGAAAAGTTAATCATAGACATGAAACCCTAAAAGAACCGTGAGAAAATTATTTTGTGAAATCCTAGGGAGGAGGAAAGGCTTTTTATGCTTAACAGCAAAAACAAAACAAAAACCCTTGAAGAGGAATACCCTTGGGCTTTATTCCATAAACTCAAAACAGTGCTTAGAAAAATTACAAGGAAACAAGGAGAACCCTGCTAAACATAAAAATAATGGAAGAAGTCATGAAGGCAATGATTGATTTTACTACATTATTCTTCAAGTGTCCGTGAATCAAATCTGTGTTAAACAAAATGAAAAAGGCAAAAAGAACTGTGGGAACAAGTCTAATGTAAGAAATCTTGAAGCTCAATAAGAAATATCCAGATATGACAAATCAGCAAAGGACATAGATTCTCGGTGTGTGTCGGTAATCAACATAATAAAATAGTTTAACCTTTCCGGCAAGGAAATAAATGCATGGGAAAACAACGAGAAACAATTTTTCCTATCAAACAAGCAAAGATTAAAGAGAAACTAACCATATAACTGTCAATTTGGGAGAAGTTCCTGAAGAAGTTGAAGAAAGATCTACCCTTTCACATTCTCGGTGAGGGTATAGACTTGGAAAACCTTGTGGAAAGCCATCTGGCAATATGTACCTGGAAAACTTTGGCAGTATGTGCCTGGAAAAAGTTTATACCCTTTGGCTTAACGATTCTACTTCTAGGAATCTATCTGGAGGAGAGAAACAGACGTATTAAAAGAGATGATGCATAACTGTTCATCAATGACGCTCTGGTAAGAGCAAAAATGAGGCACAAACTACATGCCCAACAAAAAGGGAAAAAAATACATTATGGTACAGGCACGCAGCGCAACACGATGGATTTTTGGATGGATGTGTAATGACAAGGAAAAAGTGCTCGTGGCATATTGTTAAGGAAATAAAATAAGACACAAAAATTTTTAAATTTTTATTTGGTCTCAAACATCATGTAAATAGGGGTGTGTGTGTGTGTGTGTGTGTGTGTGTGTGTGTGTGTGTAGCAGGGTATTTCTGATTATTTCTGATGCAGGCAAGCTGGTCCGAGGACCCAGCGGGGTCCCGAAGGACCAGTCAAGAGGGTCCCGGGCTTTATGAAGGATGGAAATTAAACCCCAGCCAGCAGAAAGTGAGAGCAGAGTTTATTGAAGATGTAGAGAGGGCAGAGACAGACAGAGCCCTGGGAGAATCAGAAAGGAAATGGAAGATGAAGCTCATCTTTGCTTGGGGGGACTGGAGTTTTTTGGGTTTTTTTTTAAGATTTTATTTATTTACTTGAGAGACAGCAAGAGCAAGAGCGAGACCAAGAGAGAGCACAGAGGGAGAGGGAGAAGCAGACTCCCTGCTGAGCAAAGATCCCAATGGAGGGCTTGATCCCAGGACCCTAGGATCATGACCTGAGCCAAAGGCAGCCGCTTAACTGACTGAGCCTCCCAGGCACCCCTGGGGCTGGAGTTTTTGCTGAGGATGGTGGTCTGGTGTAGGTGTGCTCTCAGGCACGCAGGAACTTGTCAAACGAGGACGGGTGTTCAGGTGCCCTCCATGTCACTTACGCCCTGGAGTTAGGGGGTCTTGGCCTCAAGGTATTTGGAGTCAGTTGTCTTAGAGATCTTCCATGACCACCTTGCCTGGCCACTCCTTAGGTATCATCTAGCCTCCTGGAAGACTGCAAAGAAATCATTAACTCCTTGACCTTTACGAGGAGGACATACATTAAGGGATATGGAGGACGGGGGTGCAGGTCCTCGAAAGAATAGGAGCAGGAAAAGGAGCAAATTAAAAAACAGCTATTTTTCATGGGGTCCCTTTAGTTTCCCTGCCTGATTTTGACTATGCTGTTCGGTGCAGTTAGAGGATAATTGCCTCGGAGGTCTTTCTGTAAATTTTGGTCAACAGAGATGTCTTAACTGCGCAAAATGCTCGTGGACACCTAAGAAGTATCTGACTCATTCTCTCAAGCCCAGCGCTCACCTGCCTGGGGCCCAGGAGGAATGATGAGGTTGCAGTTTGGGTCCAGACACATTCAGACATGTGGAGTGTCTGAGGAACGCGGAGTGTATCTGATGGAAACCTGCTTGGGAGGAGGGGTTACAGAGACCCCCCTAAACCATGAAGAGGTTCAGGACAAGTCTCTCCACAATGTGTCACTTTGGCAAGTGGACTATTTTGAGCTGAAAGCAATTGAGACTCTGTGGGCTCAAGAGAAACTTTTGCCCTTCCCTTAACTACCTAGGAGAATCCAAATTGGGAGTCTTTCCCAGAGTAAGAGTTATTACCAGAGATAAATTTTATTTGAGTGACCCATCTGTATGGCAGGGCAAACATCTAATTACCAAGCATCAGCTCTTCTTATTGCCCTGTGAATTACCCTCCTCCCCTTCGACGTCCCAGGCTCAGGATGGCGTACCTACCTTGTTTTGCCTCTCTGTCTTTGAACCTCTTGTGGCTGTGAGGTTCCTGTATGTACGAAATTAAATTTGATTTTCTCCTGTTAATCTACTCTCATGTCAATTTAATTTGTAGACCATCCAGAAGAGTCTTTGAAGGGTATAAAAAATTCTTTCCTCCCTAACATCCATCCCCAGATTTAGGGAGGAACAGTTTCTTAGGGTCTGGGTTCTGTGGAAGGGTCGGGAAGTTGAGGGAGCAGGGATTCTGGGTCTAGGCCAGGCTTGAGGGCCCCTGCTCCCTGAAAAGGAAAAGGCTGGTGGAATTAGAGGAACTGCCTCACCTGTGGCCTGAGTCACCATGTTGGGGGATCTCCCAGAGGCATCAGGAAGTAAAATGGAATAAGGATGCCATCAAGAGCCTGAACCTCTTCGTGAAGATGACCCATCTTCTAAAAGCCTGGCTGTTGGAGGGACAGGCATTTTCCTACCAGCAAGAGTGAGATACAGGTAATGGAGAACCACAGAGGCCATGGGAAATAGCAAGACACTTAAGGGGTCCGGCACCACAGAGAGTGGCATGGTGGTGAAGAGTGGGCAGGCCACCGCACGGATGGCTGAGCGCCTGTCAACGGCACGAGGCACTGGAGCTTGTGCTGGCCAAGCAATGGCAACAAAGTCCCAGGGAATGAAGAGGGCTAGAGGTGGTGCAAAGTGACTCCCAGGCTGCCCGAGGAAGCTTGTCTTCCATGAGAGACCGATCTCATTTTGAGAACTCTTAGAGACACACAAGAAGGAAGTGTCTTGTCATTTGATAGGTGGTGCTAACCACCCACTGGACGAGGGACAGCCTGTGAAGGTGGATCCCACTTGGCCAATTACATTTTAGAGACTTTGCCTACCAGTTTTCAAATTCGAATGCAATGACTAACCATTACCCCTGGAACAGAGCCTGGAGCCCCCTTCTCATTATGGTTGGTGAATCAATAGCCGAATGGTTCCACGATGACCTGATGACCCCACTGGCCTTTGGGATACCCCCAAAGAAAGGGACAACGTTGGAAACCACTGGGATTTTATCCCCATTTATTTCCAAGATGAGACAATGGGTATGGGGGGCACTGTTGTGGCAGGGAAGTGTACCCTGAAAACATTTTCAGGAAGAGGTGGTGGAGGGCGGGTAAATTTATAAGACCTTTCCTACTGCAGCAGGCAGAAACCAGGCAAACTGGCTTTAAAGCAAGATCAGGCTCGCGGAAGGGAAGAGCTCGGGAAGAGCTCAGGAGTATCTGGCTCTGGCGACTCAGATGGGGAATCCTCCAGTTTCCATCTCACACTCTCCGTCTCTTGGTTCTGCTTTCTTCCATGTTAATTCCATTCTTGGCTGCAAGGCCAGGCATGAAGAGGGTTTCTAGCAGCCGTGGTTAGGCAGGTGGCCATTCCTGACTGCTTAATGGCTATTTGGTCCATTTTTGGCATCCTAAATATGCTAAAAAATGTCATTTCAATTCATTTTACAGAAAGACAGCTCTATTACATTGCCCTTCGAACCTCTGAGTCTGTCTTCCAGAAAGGGAACGGGGATGACAGCAAAACGAAAGGCTTGGTGCTCTCCCTACCCCAACCCCAGGGGAGGACACATGAGTCTTTCTCTCCTTAATGTTGGAAAAGCCCTTTGAGTGAAAGCTGAACTTCTATCCTAGCATCGAGGGACTCGGCTGATCCTACTATATACTTTTGGGGTGCAAGCGACAGCCTCTCTCTGAAAAGTTCCGCTCCTTGGAAACTTTGAAGGCATACAAGCAAAAATGTCCCATGAGGACAGTGAACAAACACAAAATGTAATCCCCAAACCAAGCCTAACATAATGCAAAAAAAAAAAAAAAAAAAATCCCTGGAGAGAGAGGATGTTGAATTCAATACAAACCCTCTACATTCTTGCTGTGTGCCGGTGGAGAAATATTCCACTCCTTTACAAAAGGAGAGCATTGGTCTCAAGTGAGTGGTTTCTAATGCTCTTTATGTGTGTTTAGTTCTCCTAACTGTTCTATGCGGTAGGTTCTTACTTCCCCCACTTTACAAAAATGGAGGGTCATTTGCCTGGGATTTCTGCTCACTCTGCTTTGCCCCAGGGAGGGCACGTGTGGGTTCCCTCTGAGAGCTAAGACTGCAAAGGACAGAACTGCATCTCCTCTGGCTTGGGAACCACCAGCTCAACCCCCCTTTTTTGTGTGTTTTTGTTGATTGAAGGAGCCACAGCCTTGTTCACAGGCAGGCGCTCAACAAGTCAAGAGCCGACAGAAGTTGGAGCCGCAGGGAGTGTGAGGCGGAGGTAGAAAGGGCCGAGGGCGCTTGGGACAAAGTAATTCTGACAGGAGACAGGTCACGGGGGAAGCCAGACAAAACTTACGCAAACGAAGCTTCAACCCTTCGCTGCTTCTAACCGTTTCTTCCTTGGCCTTCTACACCCCTCACCTTTGGTCTTTGCTTTTCACATTTTCTCCTACACTTCTTTTTCAAGATAGAATTATACTGCCTGCCTCACTGTGGTGTCTTTTAACTTTTTGTAGGGTCCCTTTCTCTCTCTCTCTCTTTTTTTTTTTGTTTAACTTTGTATGTGTGATTGTTATAGTTTCTTCATATTGATTTTCATTCTTTTATTTCAAACCCCATCTATCTCTGTCTTTTAAAAAAATCTCAGCCTTGTTTTATTGGAATCTTAATAAAAGAAGCATTGTATCTTAAGTATGGAGTCTCTTATTTCTATTGTCTCTCTCATCCCATTTTAGAATTTTATTATTCACATGCAACTTTTAATAGGCTTATTTAAATGCAGATGTGTATAAAATAAAAAGTAAGATTCTCCCTCCCTAATGACATTCCCTAGAGGTCCCCACTGTGAACAGTTGGGTGTCTAACCCATTCAGGATTGTTTTTTTTTTTTTTTTTCCTGTAAACCAATAAATCATGTAAACTTATTACCACTCACATATTCATTTATTATAATAAAAATGAGATCACACCATCCTCGATGTTCTGCAGATTGTCTTTGCTTCTACGTATCATGCTTATTCCCATTTTAAATTTTGTTTTCTTTATGTCCCCTCTAACTTACATGGAATAAAAATCATCACTTACCCTGCATATTACATGTTTTATACTTTATTTATATAGGGGGTACTATTCTGCTCTGATGTGTTTTTTCCCTCCTTGTGATTCTCCCTTACCTTCTTCCACCTGGACAACCAGAAATGAGGCATCTTCGCCTTGAGGGACCGGGTCACAGCTCCTGGGCATTTGAGCTTCTTGGGCTGAGCTCACGGTCTATACCAGAGTTTAGAAGACGATTTGCTTAGTCAATTTTTCCTGCTGTAAAGAAGATAAAACTGCCTTGGCCTGGGGCAGAGGTAAAGGGAAGAAGAGAACAGGAGAATGAGGCACAGGTGTGTGTGGACTTTTGGGAAGGAACAGAGAAATTAATAGGATTCTGCTAGAAACTGAATATTCGTTGGGGCGCCTGGTGGCACAGTAGTTAAGCGTCTGCCCTCGGCTCAGGGTGTGATCCCGGAGTTCTGGGATCGAGCCCCACATCAGGCTCCTCCGCTGGGACCCTGCTTCTTCCTCTCCCACTCCCCCTGCTTGTGTTCCCTCTCTCGCTGGCTGTCTCTCTCTCTGTCAAATAAATAAATAAAATCTTAAAAAAAAAAAAAAGAAACTGAATATTCGCGTCCTTCCTGACATTCACATGTTGGAACCCTAATCCCAGTGTAGCTGCATTTGGAGTAAGGAAGTCATTAAGGTTAAATGAGAAGGAAAAAAAGAAAGAAAGAAAGAAAGAAAGAAAGAAAGAAAGAAAGAAAGAAAGAAAGAAAGAAAGAAGTAAAAAATGAGGAAAAAAGCAAAAATTAAAAACAAAATAAAACCAAAATAAAATAAGGTGAAATGAGATCATCAGGGCAGGGCTCTGATGCGGTAAGATTAGTGTCATGAGAAGAGACGCCGGAGAACTTGCGTGCCCTGTCTCCATGTGCACAAGCCAAGGAAAGGCCAGGTGAGGATACAGCAGGAAGGTGGCTGTCTTCACGCCAGGAAGACCCCTCCCCAGAAACTGAGCCTGCTGGACCTTGATTTTGGGCTTCCTAGCCTCCAAAACTGTGGCAAAGGAAATTTCTATGGTTTGAGCCATGCAATCTGCCCTATTTTGTTATAGCAGCCCAGGCAGGCTAATACAGACTCCAAGACAGGTCTGGGAATGTCTCTGTCGCATCCCGGGGGGCCTTGGGGAGGCAGGCCTCATTATCATCCACCCGGCGACCACTTACTGGGGGCCAGCCAGACGCCAGGCACTGTTGTAGGAGCCAAGCATAGAGCCCCGAACTGGCAGATGCAGCTCCTGCTTGCATTCTCCATCTATCGGGTGCTGGCCCGCTGTGATGGCCAGAGCGTAGGAAGGCTGGCTTGGTGGCAGCAGCGCAGAAAGGGCATAAGGCTCTCCACACCCTCCCTGCTGCCCCCACAGTGGTGTGGGAGGGCCTCTGATGAGAGTACAAAATGGTAGTTAGCAAAAATGGAAGAAAGAGAGAAAAAAAGGGAGACAGAATGATTGGTGATGACAGAAACTTCCTCATCTGTTTTTTTTTTAACTTTAAAAAATGTATGTTTATTTATTTGAGGGAGAGAGAGAGAGCGCGAGCTCGCACGCACGTGTGAGCATGGGGCGGGGGAGAGGCAGAGGGAGAAGCAGACTCCCCACTGAGCAGGGAGCCCAATGTGGGGCTCGATCCCAGGACTCTTGGATCATGACCTGAGCCGAAGGCAGACGATTAACCGAGGAACCACCCAGGTGCCCCTCCTTATCTGTTTTTCCTGATTTTCTTGACAAAGTGGTTGACAAATGCCTCGATTCAGAAACCAGCTCACTCAGTGCTTCCCAAATTTCAGTGACCATCAGACTCTCTTGGAGGATTTGCCAAAGTGTACAATTTCTGGTCCCCACCCCGAGAAGTTCTGATAGAGAAGGTCTGGGTTGGGCCTAAGCATCTGCATCTCTACCAAACTTCTAGATGACGCCGATGCTGCCCTGGTCATAGGGTGAGTAGTTCTGATCGAATGCAACCTTTATAAATAGACCCCCCCCCCCCAGAGGTAAGTGTCTTCAGCAAAGTCTTATAGCAAGTCAGTAAAGAAGGTGACCTCAGGGACCTGTATGGGCTCTTTGAGGACCATCTAGCCATCCTGGGCACCAATCCCACAGATCCCTTTGGGGTTGGGGAACTGGTAGGTTCTGACTGGCCGGGACTGGATCACAGGCCACCTCTGGAACTGAGGTTAGAGTCAGCCCATTGAGCCAGATGTTCTTCAAGTGAGAGAAGTTTGTTCCCCAATAAAAGCAAACAGAAGTGAGGTCACTATTGCCCTACAGCCCAGAACAACACCTTCCGTAGAATCTAAACTCCTGGGGAGAGTAGATGGGCTGCTAGCTAGAACCCCATCTTGTGGAAGGGCCCAGGCTCCGGAGGGAGCTTGCCCAGGTTCAGAATCCCACCTGCCATGCAGGGGTGTGGGGAGAGAGGCAGTCTAATCCCTGACCCCAGCGCCAACCCGCCTCACGTCTTCATGGTGCCTGCCATGGAGCCCACCTTCAGAATGGAGTGTAAACTTCATGTTCAAAACCCTTCTGGCATTGAACAGAAAAGACGTAGTTTAGGAAACTCTTTTGGTTGGGTTCATGGCTCAGTCAGGGATTATCTGCTTTTTTTTTTTTTTTAATTTTTTTATTTTTGAAGCTGTCAATTCTGGGGAAGAGGGTCACAGAAAGGGGGGGCCTTCAGGGGACAGGTCTGAAGACATGTATTTGACTTTCAGCCAAGCCTCATCCTGGGGAAGAGGTGTGGGAGCTGGCCGCAGGAACTAGGAAGCACAGGAACTCAGTGCCCATCTGATAAAGAATGAGCTGGGTCCGAGACAGCACCCACCTGCCTTTCTCACTCTGTTTAGTGGCTGACACCCTAGCCCCCACCCACTATGTTTTCTGGGCATTGAGGGCTGGGGTGGGGCCCTGGGAGTCACAAGAACCTTCTGCAGGGATGTTCCCATTTGGGTTGGAAGGGTGGGTGAGACTAAAAATACCACCTACATGACATATTTACTCTGTTCTTGTTAATACCCCAGAGAGATTGCCAAGAGTCACTACCACCAAGCCTGTGATTAAACCATAATAACCACTTTCATGTTTATAAATTTTGTCCTTGATATCAGAGAGGAGTATTTTTAGGCTAGAACTTGGAGCTAACAAATCCCAATGCATGAGTGTGGATTTAAGCAAGTATCTCTCCTAAAGATTTACTTCCTAGGACCCAGCAACAAGGCCAGGGGGGATCTGTCCCCAGGAGCCAAATGGGAGACTCCATGCACACCAGGGTACACACCCCTTCATCCCGAGGTGCCTCACTAAATATCAGAGCTTTGTGGACCTCTGTGCTCTTCTGTCCTCTCAACCTCATAGGGCTGCCATTCATTCATCCATTCATCTGTTCATTGATTAACTGATTCAACATATATTTATGGAGTGCTTACTATGTGACAGGCACTGGGGATAAGGAAATGAATAAATAGACAAGCTGCCTACTTTCATGGAGTTTACATTCTAGTGGAGATGGTGGCTGCTGATTAGGGAGGCAGATCATTCATTCATTCATTCATTCAATATTAAGGAAGGAAATATACAGGGAGAAATGCTATATAGTACCTGGAGAGGCAGGGCTACTTGTGGTAGCAAGGTCAAGGAGGTAATTTGTGAAGTGAGAAAGAGCCAACCATGTGAAAAGCCAACTCTCTGCTTCTGCTTTGCTGACCCCAATTCCCCACTATTCCCTTCTGTCCTAAACCTTCCCCCTGTGCTCAGTTCCAAGGAAAACATCTTCCACCCCTCCATGAACCTGTTTGAACTGCAAATTGACTCTCTTTCTGGGACATCACTTCCCCTTGTGACTCTTGTAAATAGTGGGTGCTCATTCTGCACACCTGTTAATTCTGGGTCAGAAGGGTGGGGGTGTTGGAGCCCTTTTCCTAGTGGTCTCTCCAGTGCTTAAATGTCCCCACTCCTGCCATCTGATTACACCACAGCTTCCCGCTCATTGCTGTCACTCACTTGCCTCCTAGACCCTCCACTCTGTTCACTGAAGACTTTGGGATCGGCTCCACTGTCTTCACTTCAACTCAACTACTGACAGCCACTTGCATTGCTCTCCTGGTATTCTAGCTTAAAAGTCCTTTGACCTTGATTCTTTTGACTTTCACCTCCACCCCACTGCAGCTCTTTTCCACAGCTCCAGCCTGGGCCCACTTGGGTTCTATGTTAAAAATCTTAAAACTTTCTATCTCATGCTAAACACAGGAAAACCATGGTTTTCTCAAGCCTATTTCTCAGGCTGGTGTCACAAATAAAAGAAACACTACTCCTCTCCAAAGAGCCATGAAAAATACTCTGAGTCTTTACTGAAGGGGTCTTGAGACAGCGTCAAAGGGGCAGGGTATGTCACGCAATGTATGGGAAGACATCTTAACAATGGCCTTGATTCATCTCTCTCCCCAAAGCCCTAATCTTAGCCCAGTTCCTCATCTCTGTTCCTTCTATCCTGCTCAAAACTCCCAGCCTACTTAATTCTATCTCCTTTGCCCCTTCCCCTTTGCCTCTTCTTCCCATCACCTTTTTCTTCTCTGCTTCAAGCTGGATCTTTGTCTTTCTAAGATGCCCTTGTGGACCCATTTTTCTAAAATGGCCTTGTGGATAATATCTTCATCCATTGACATATCCCAGCAGACCAGACATTCAAAAAATTCCTTGGAAAGTGAGGGTGGGGATAGGCGAGAGACTGTAAATATTTATCATATGGTTTGCCCTTAGCACCCCTCTTTGTGTTCATCGTCACATACCCTTCTAGAGCCTTTGTTCCCGTTCCTCTTGCAACACCTGTCCTTCCACCCTTTAGTGACGTCCAGCGCCCCATTCTCTGCCGGCCCACTGGCCCCTGTCTGATGTCTCTTTGCTCCCTTCTCCACTCAGACCCATTTCAGGGATGGTCATCTGAATGCTCATTTCCTTTGTACTTCTTGACTCTATCCTTTTACTGTCCCTGCCACGCCCAACACAGTCCAGATCTTTCACTCAGTCATTTCTGCATCTACATCTGGAAAAAAATCACACACCTTGAAAAGTGGTACCTTGCAAATCCGTGACAACAAATGCAGGTCATTAAATCTTTCACCTGTCTGAGACCAAGTCCTTCTGTCCCCTCTCAACCTGCGTCCAGTGTGCCTGAAGGTAAATCATGTTTGGACTTTCCAGGTAAAAAAACAAATAATTCCCCAACCTGCCTTTCTTTATGTATTTATTTCATTTGAATTGGGTTTCCTCCACTTGAAATCAAAAGACTACTGGCAGATAGAATTAATGCTCAGAGAAGGTGCTGGAGGAAAGGGGGGGGGGGAAGCCCCTTCTGGATGACTAGTAAGTTGGGAGTAGCTATTGATTCACCTTTGGAAGCCAGTCTGCAAATTCGGAGGACAAGTATGATCATCTGGGAAGCACAGGCAGAACTCATAGAGAATATTCTGGAAGACAATTGATGAGCGCAGCTCTGTCCTCTTCCTGTCTTTGCTCCAAATCCTCCTTAGAAAAGCAGAACTGCCTGCAGTTTGAAATGGACAATCAGACACTGCTAACAGCTGCAAGCCCCAAAACTTCGATTCTTGGCAGAAGGATCCTGACACAAAAGTATTTCTTTGTGGAAAATTATGCATTCATCGGGCTCATTTGAAACAAAATATGATTTGCATCTTAACTTCCTGTAACAAGCTCCAGTTCTTCTGTGGATTTCATAATGTCTGATTTCGTTGGACCAGATTGGTGGGGCACATGCTTTACCAAACAGTTTAAATTCAAGCCCAGGTTTTTCTTATTTTAAATGGCAACAGCTGCTAAAGCATGATAATTATTGTATCATCAAAATAAACTCACTAAGTTGTTTCTGAGTGTTCCTTGGAGCTACTCTGCTTGGGGGGGAGGGCTAGGGGGTTCCTCAGGGCTGTCAAAGGAGATGCAAAGTTTGGGTCTGAAAAACAGGAGGCGAGGCTCCAGGTCTGTAAGGGGGATAAGTGGACAGCTCCGAGAACAGAGGAAAAAGTCGCTGGTAGGAGGCTGATTGAGATCGCTCCCTCTCCGTATCTGGTTGGGCGCTCTCTCTCTGCAGTGTGCAGTATTCCCAATATCTGAACGATTGCAGGGAGGGAAGGAAGAAAACAGCAAGTATCAACTATGTACCGACACCGTAGTGGGAGCGTCACGAGTTTAGGTTTTAGCCAGAGTATCTGTCGTAAAGAAAATCCAGATCATGTCACCTCTTGCTTAAAAGCCTGCTGTCGTGACTTCTCAACCTTGGCTGGCCATTAGCGTCATTGGAGGGCTTTAAAAATCCTTGGGATGCGTGGGTGGCTCAGTCAGATAAGCGTCCGCCTCTTGATCTCAGCTCAGGTCAGGATCCTGCTCAGGTCGTGATCTCTGCTCAGGTCATGATCTCAGGGTTATGAAACAGAGCCCTGGGTGCGAAGCCTGCTTCGGATTCCCTCTCTCCCTCTCCCTCTGCCCCTCCCCGCTGGCTGGCGCACATGCACTCTCTCTCTCTTAAAAAAAAAAAAAATCCCGGAATGCCAGGGTGCACCCCAGAATCGGTGAAGGTGGGGCCCGGACATCAGTATTTGTTTAAAGCTTCCGGGATGATTTCAGTGTGTAGTCCGGGTTAAGAACCACTGCATTAGCGGGGCGTCTGGCCGCCTCAGTTGGTAGAGGTGAGCAACTCGGTAGGGTTGAGCCCCACGTTGGGTGTAGAGATTACTTTAAAAAATAAAATCTTAAAATAAATAAATAAAAGAACCACTGCATTTGAACCTGAATTAAATCTAAACTCCTGACCCCGGCCAGGGAGGCCCTGCCTGATCTCAGACCCCACCTTTAAATATCCACTCTCCGTCTTAATGCCGGTTCAGTTACCGGTCACCGTCTGAAGTTATCTTGCTGATTTGTCCACTTGTTCTTTGTCTCCCTTCCAAGGTGAGCTCTGTATTATTCACTGCTGTGAGTCGGTCCCCACGGGGCTGATATGTAGCAAATGTTCAGTAAATGTTTGTAGAATGAAAGAATCGAATGGAGAGTAGGTCACTCAATAAATATCGGCTGAATGAATGAATGAGTGATGAATGATCTCATTTGATCCTTCAGACAACAGGTGTCATTAGCACCATCCTATAGGTAATCCATCAGGGTCAGAGGTTAAGTAGCTTTTCCAAGGTTACAGATAATGTCAGAGGTTCCTAAGATCTCTGCCATTGACAAAAGAGTGGGTTGTTGGGGGAGAAGGGGAGAGCAAACATCCTTTTTTCCAACTATGGATTTTTGGGGACTCTGCCATCATGAGAAAAGGCAACTCCTTCACTAATTGGCCAGGATGTGCAATTAGGCTTTAATTGTGGGCTTCTGAGGGGACTATTTTAAAACCACATCTGTGGCAGCCTTTGGTGGAATCTGACCTTCTGACCTTCGAAAGGGGCAATCACGATGATTTGCAAACCGAGGGAGAACCTCATTATTTTGGGTGACATGCTCTCAGCGTACCCAAATGCGCGAGGGGCTGCGGAATGAAGCGGGTCTTCGAATCTCAGGGACTTCCCTGCTGTTGACTCATAGCAACTGTCAGCTGGTCTCCGCAGAGATCTGCGCCCTGTACTGACCCCAGAAACCACATGAGTCAGAAGCTGAGGGTCTCTGCAGCGGCTTCGCCAATGCGGTGGGGCTGAAAAGGAATGTGGACTTTGGCTTCCCCTGTACAGTCGGTTGGGGAGACTTTGTCAGTACGGAAAACCAAGGGCAACGTAGTCCTCCACTTTGCATCTGGATTTAAAAAAAAGAAACATAACAATAGGGGATGTATTCATTTGCTAGGGCCGCCAGAACAAAACACCGCAGGCCGGGGACTTAAACTACAGAGACTTATTTTCCAGAGGCTAGAAGTCCAAGGTCAGGATGCCTCTCCTTGACTTGCAGATGGTGACCTTCTTGCTGTGTCCTTACATGGCCTTTCCTCCGTGTGCGTGCATCCTGGCATTGGTGTGGCCAAATCTCCTCTTCTTATAAGAACACCAGTGAGATTGGATTTGGGATCACCCCAATGGTCTCATTTTAGCTTAATCACCTCTTTAAAGGTGATACAATACAATCACGTTCTGAGATACAGGGGGTTGTGGCTTCGGTGTATGAATTTTGGGTGGGGGGACACAATTCAGCCCATCATGGGTCACATCCATTGAGCGGTGATTATGCGTTCACCTCCTGCAAATTATTGTACGAACATCAACACACACAATTTTCCCAACTACCCTAAAAGTCTATTCTATTATTATATTATTTTTTAAAGATTTTATTTATTTATTCAACAGAGACAGAGACAGCCAGCGAGAGAGGGAACACAAGCAGGGGGAGTGGGAGAGGAAGAAGCAGGCTCATAGCAGAGGAGCCCGATGTGGGGCTCGATCCCATAACGCCGGGATCACGCTCCGAGCCGAAGGCAGACGCTTAACCGCTGTGCCACCCAGGCGCCCCCTATTCTATTATTATAACTCATTTTATGAAACCAAAACACCTAAACAGAGAGGTTAAGGAACCTGTCCAAGTTGACACAGTGATAAGCACCTGTGCTCAGATCCAAGCCTGGGTATCTCTGATTCTGAAGTCTGTTCTCATAAGATCTCTGCTAAATTGCTGAAAGCTACACTCCTGGTTTTTCTGTTCTCTCTTTCTGAAATAGTTATTATATATATTTTTGGACAGCAAATACTATCTTTTATGCCTCTTATCTGTTTTCTAAGAATTTTTATCTCTTTGTTCCAAAAAAAATAAAGAGATCCTGGGAGATGTTCTTGAGTTCGGTTTTTAAGTCACTTTATTTTTCTGCCACCACCAGCCTGCTCCGTCTTGCTTCTACTCACATAAAAAAATTCACAAGTGAGGTTTTCTCTTCTCCAGGTCATTTTCCTATTCATGGAGTCCCTTCTCCCTAGTTGCCCCTTCTTGCTTTTGTACAGACAAGAAGGAAGGGAGCCTCAGTTGGGCACTGTATGAAAGTAAACGCAATTGTGTAGTCCGCCTTCTGAGAGGAAGGTATGGCAATCTGCTTTAGAAATCACCTCATGTAAACAAGTAAACAAGCAAACAAACAAAGAGCTACCAGGAGAGCTGCCTGCATCCCCAATCAACCTCACCCTTAGTCCGGACAAGGCCATGTTGGTCAGTAAAGCCATGCTCGCTCCACTATGTTCTCTGCATTATTCACCAGTCCCCTCATTTATTCCAATCTCTGGTTTCCGTCTCCTGATGTAAGACCAGAAACCCCACCCAACGTATGACTCTAACCTACAGAAAACCCGAGGGGCAGCGGGTTAGGGACACTAGTAAGAAGCCGTAGAGTTTGGTAGCAGGAAGTTGGCAGAGAAGCTGAACGCCAGTCTAAGGTTTATGCCTCAAGGTAGAGAACTTAGATCTCTGAATTACCTTGAACTTGAAGCACCAGTTGCAACTGAAACTATAGACCACTAACATTTCCCTTCCTCTAAATGATTCATAACCCGCCTGGTCTACTGCAGAAGAAGGGGCTGAATCGTGCTATTCTCTGTCGAGCTGTCTTTGGCCTTCTCTGGGGTCCCAGACAGAAAAGGGGGGGTTGATTTATTTCTCTGCTGGAGAGGCAGGCTGGGTGAAGGTCTTTGAGCTAAGAGCTCTGAGTCTTGCCAGGATCCCTCTTCTCCTCTGGCCCAGATGTCCTCTGTCAACCAAGATGCCCTCCCCGCAGATGTCCCCTACCTCCCCCAGCATTTCCACTGCCTCTGGCTTTCCCCCATCCCTGTGTACTTGCTTAGATTCTAAAAAGAGATTTATTGCTGCAGCCTCTGGGCACACATTCAAAAACACCCAAACTACAAGGAGAAATGTGCCCAAACTCACATTGCACCCATGTACGTAGAGCTGCCCCCGGCTCTACCGAGGGGGACTTTTCACAGCAGCCTGGAAGTCAGTGCAGTTGTCCTTGGCCGAGTCTGAGCAGTTCAGGCCTCAGATGGCTTTCGGAATACTCAGTGAGATGGGCCCAGAGGAACGGCACTCCAGCCCAGGGGGTGTGCATAGGGGTGACGCTCGCTCGTACCAGGATGAGCCCTACAGCCACGTCTAGTCTCCAGGAAGCGAGGCCACCGCAGCACTCCCGACATTGCTCATGCTGGCCCTTTTCTCTGCGGCCAAACTCCGACAACTCATTCTCAGTCTGCATTCGAGAAGTTCTCTGTTTTCGTGAAGCTTTCCCCTGTTCTCAGAATTAACTTCCTTCTCACCAGCGCTCTGTTAGCACTGTGTGAACACCTTTCCCTCCTGCACTCGGTAAATATGCATCCAGCAGTTACTGTGCGCTGGGCTTCTGCTAGGCAGAGAGGGCAGGTGACAGTGAGGAGTGACTGAGCCTCCTTTCTAGGTTGTAGAGAGAGACCAAAAAAACTCTCATCAAAGTTTTTACCTCCCCCACTCGGATGAGAGCAGTGTTACCGTCACAGTGGTCCTCCTCCACCTCCCCCCAAACCCTACATATCACCGCCTGGGCTCGTCCCGCGCTCCACGTTAACCCACGTAAGGCAGCCCCAGGCCTTGCGCACCCTGGGTACCGCCCTGCCCCCCACGGCCCACGTACTTGGCATCATGCCTGCCCTAGATAGCACTCGATTCATCTGTATATTGTCATATTGGTTAATTCTTTTTCTTTTTTAGATACTTATTTATTTGACAGAGAGAAAGAGAGAGAGAGAGAGAGCACAAGCAGGCAGAATGGCAGGCAGAAGGAGAAGCAGGCTCCCCACTGAGCAGGGAGCCTGACACAGGGCTCGATCCCAGAACCCTGAGACAAGGACCTGAGCCGAAAGCAGATGCTTGACCAATTGAGCGACCCAGGTGCCCCATATTGGTTAATTCTAAAAGAGTCTAGGCAGGTGACATTTGTAACAGAAACATTTGAATCCAAAGAGACCCTGTTAGGAACAGATTTCTCCTGTTTTCCTTAACCCCTATCTCCCAAACACATTCAAACATACACACAGGGTCTAACTAGGGAAACAGTAGTGACTTCCAGTACTTATCACAGAGGAAATTTATGCTGGGACTTGGTGATACAGATGTTGGAGAAGATCGTGGTAAGCTGTGGCTGCAAATTTTTCCTCTTGCATCAAGAAATGGAGTCTATTTCTTTACCCCTCGAATCCAGGCAGGTCTGATGACTTTGGGAGGGAGTGATGTTGTACCAGTTCCAAGGGCCTCAAGAGGCTTTTCCTAGTTCTCTACTCTTTCTTGGAACCAACTGCCGTCTGAATGTGCCTGGGCGAGACCGCTGGATGTTGAGAGACACATGAACCCCCCCACCCCAGACGACAGCCCGCCAGCTCCCAGCGCAGGGCTCCCTGCTGACCTGGCAGCTGAGCGTAGAGCTTGAGCGTGCCCAGCCAAGACCAGCAGATTGCCCAGCTGATCCCCGTCTAAATTGCTACCTCATGAATTGTGAGCTACACATAAATGGTGGTTGTTTTAAATCATTACATTTGGGGTAGTTTGTTTCACAACAAAAGCCAACTGGCACTCGAAGTAACCCGGGGATTAGCAACAGCAGGGAGCCACTGCTGTCTTAGGCTGTAAAGACAAAGGGAGGAGGCCGTGTGACTGGGGCCCCATGGAACCAGGGCACCAAAAAGGAAAGGCATCAGGACAGGGGTGTCCCATGCAGGCAGAGAGGCACAGAGGACCTGGAAGAGAGGCAGCCGATGGAAGCAGAGAGGGAGACAAATACCCTGACTTCTCCCCTCTGACTCCTACCTCCAATCTTCCCACCAGAGCCTGCCATCCATCAGCTGAGCTCAGCTGGCAGCCAGTGGGGACAAGAGCCTGGAGATGCAGACTTTCAGAGTCAGCCTCCGTGCAACACAGAGCAGAGCAAGAGAAGGGCCTTGATGGAGCTGAGCACACCCAGGCCCCGGACTGAAAGTACACAGCGTCTGGGGCAGAGAAAAGGAAGTGGGTTACTGACTGAACTTTCAAAACAGCACAACCGCATCCTCTATTCACATGTTATCCCCTGTTCAGTCATTAGGACCCAGCTGAAAAGGAATTCTAGCTCTTAGACAATTATGATAATAGGTGCCTCAACCTTTGACGGAATATTCGATCAAACTGGATTAGCCCATTTATAAAATGTTGCACCCATGTTGGCCCATCAAAAATGTAAACCATCAAAATGCAGCCTGAACGATGCTTATCACCAGGTCAAAGGCCACAGAGGTTGTAAAACATGGCTTCGATTAACTTTTAATTCATTCGTCAGTAGAAACTTTTTTTTATGCCAACCGAGCACAAGGAAGGGTGACACCACGGATATGCACACACATTTACACACAGATACTTGCAATAGAGTTCAAATATTGTCACTGAGGTACAGACAGGGTGGGGTGAGGTCACTGAAGCTGGGTCTTGAAGAATGAGTAAGGGCTTACCAGGTGGAAAAGAGAGAGAGTTGCTTTCCAGGAGGACTATGTGAAGGTTTGGAGAGAAGATACATGATGCCACGTTTAGGCGCCTAGAAGTAGCACACTGACTATGGGGAGACTGTGAAGAGAGATGAGATCATAGAAGTGGTAGGGCCTTGGGGGCTTTGCATGTGACATTGAGGAGTTTGCCCTCTGTAGGCAATTGGGAGATATCAACATTATTTATTTTATTAGGGTTTTTGGGGTTTTTTTGTTTTTTGTTTTTTGTTTTAAGTAGGCTCCACACCCAGAGTGGAGCCCAATGGGGACTTGAACTCACAACCTTGAGATCAAGACCTGAGCTGAGATCAAGAGTCAGTTGCCCAACCAATTGAGCCACCCGGGTGCCCCTTATTAGATTTTTAAAAATGAAAATAATACATGTTTATTTTAAAGAGTTAAAAAAATTACATAACATTTTTAAAAATGGGGCACCTGGGTGGCTCAGTTAGTTAAGGGCCTGTCTCAGTTTCAGCTCAGGTCATGATCTCAGGGGCATGGGATCGAGCCTCATGTTGGGCTCTGCACGCTGCAGGGAGACTGCCGGAGATTCTCTCTCTCCCTCTCCCTCTGCCTCTCTCCCCACTCAGGTGTGAGCACACATACTCTCTCTCTCTAAATAAATAAATAAAATCTTAAAACAAAGGGTCATAATTTCTGCCCTCTCTATCCTGGAGGTAGCCACAGCTTAGTAATGGAGACGGTATCCAGACACACCTTTTTTTTACGCAGGGTTGGTTGGTTTGCTTATTTGACCTGGCTTGGATTGCAAAAATGGTATAAAAATGGTGCCATGTTATCATGACTGCAACTTGCTTCTTTCCCCTTCACAATATAGGGACGTCTTTCTAGAGAAGCTAGGTTGAACCCGTTCATTTATTCCACTATTCTCTTATTGATAGACATCAAGTTGTCTGTTTTTAGCAGTGACAAAAATATTGTGGTAATGTCTCCTTGAGGATGAATCTGGGTATACTGAGGCTTTCACTTCAGCGAAATAGCTTCCCAGATATAGGATATCAGGATCAATGGGTGTTTGCATTTTTAATTTTTTTTAAAGTGGGGGGAGAGGCAGAGGGAGAGGGAAAGAGAGAATCTCAAGCAGGCTCCACACCCAACATGGAGCCTGACTTGGGGGTTGATCTAATGACCCTGAGATCACGACCTGAGCTGAAATCAAGTCAGATACTTAACCGACTGAGCCACCCAAGTGCCCCTTTAATTTTGTTTTTAAAGATTTTATTTCTTTTAAGTAGTGTCTACACTCAACATGGAGCTGGAACTCAACCCCGAGATCAAGAGTCGCTTGCTCTACTGACTGAGCCAAATGGGCATCCCTCCATTTTTAATCTTAATGGATGTGTCCAGGTTATTTTCCAATAGGTTGTAGTAATTCCTATTTCTCAACATTGCTGGGCAGACCTGGACAGTATGACTCTTCCAATGGTAGATTTTGGCAAATACACTGGGTATAAAAAGGCTGTCCTGATTTAATTTGCATTTCCTCGACTCCTACAGACACTGAGCATCTTACCATATGCTTACTGACAATTTGCCTGTTCCCTTCTATGAATTCCCTACTCATTTTTCCATTCAGTTGTCTTTTTCTTGATAGATGATATTGTACTATAATTTTGATAGATGCTATAATTTTGATAGATGACCTGGGTGAACAGAGCATGGGACTCTGTACTATTTTCACAACTGTTAGTGTGTAATGATTTTCAAATAGAAAGTTGTACTTAAAAAAAACACAAATGGGGGCTCCTGGGTGGCTCAGTCAGTTAAGGGTCCAACTCTTGATTTTGGCTCACGTCGTGATCTCACGTCATGGGATTGAGCCCCACGTCGGTCTCCGTGCTAGGCATGGAGCCTCCTTGAGAGTCTCTCTCTCTCCCTCTCCCTCTGCCCCTCCCTCCCCACCCCCTACTCTCCCATTCACCCCATTTGCATATGTTTTCTCGTGCTCTTTCTTTAAAAAAAAAAAGGAAAGAAAAACTAATATAAACTAATATACTCATATTCAAAGAGCTCCTACCAATTGACAAGAAAAAGACAAAACTTAGCAGCTTTAAACAAATACACTTATCATCTTCCAGTATTTGTGGGTCAGGATTGTGGGCACAGGTTAACTTCATACTCCGCTTCGTGATTTCCCACAAATAGCAATCAAGGTGTTAGCCAGTGCTAGGGTTTCATCAGAAGACCCAACTTGGGAAGGATCCATTCCTGAATTAATTTTCATGATCACTGGCAGGATTCAGGTCCTTGATGCCTATTCTTACCTCTGTGGGTTTCTCCAACATGACAGCTTACTTCATCAAAGCCGGCAACAGAGAGAGTCACCTAGCAAGATGGAAGTTATAACCCCTTATAACATAATCTCAGAAGCGACATTGCTTCAACATTGTCATGTGCTGTTGGGCAGAAACAAGTTACTCAAAGTGAGAGTATGATTCTGACACCAACTCTGATGTGTGGGTTTTCCAACACCACCAAGGAATTCCCCATTACTAGTTGGCTGTCCTTCCGTTCAACTCAATTTGATTCAGACGCAATCTCTCTGGAGGTAGCATCAGATCCCACAGGTTAAGGGCTCAGTCCTACAACATTGACCCCAACCTCACACCTTCAGAGACCAACCACAAGTCCAGCAAGTCACTTATACTTCTGACTGACCACCTGTAGACCAGAGGTTTCTCATCCCTGCTTGGGTTTGATTAATTTGCTAGAGTGGCTCACAGAGCTCAGAAACATTTTAAGTGCTAGATCACCAGTTTATTATAAAAGGATATAACTCAAGAATAGCCAGATGGAAGAGAGGCACGGGGCAAGGTATGTGGGAAGGAGTGAGGAGCTCCCATGACCTCTCTGGGTGTGCCTCCCTCCCAGCATCTTCATGTGTTCACCAACACAGAAGCTCTCAGACCCTGTCCTTTTGAGGTGTTTTGTTTTGTTTTTTGTTTTTGTTTTTTTTAAGATTTTATTTGAGAGAGAGAGAGAGAGAGAGAGAGAGCATGAGCTGGCAGAAGCCCAGAGGGAGAAGCAGATCCCTGCTGAGCAGGGAGCCCAATGTGGGGCTTGATCCCAGGACCCTGAGATCATGACCTGAGCTGAAGGCAGAGGCTTAACTGACTGAGCTACCCAGGTGCCCCTCCTTTTGAGTTTTATGGTAGCTTCATTACATAGCCATGGCTGATTAAATCATTGGCCATTGGTGATTAACTCAGCCTCCAGCACCTCTTCCCTCTCAGGAGACCAGGGGTGGAGGGTAAGGTTTGGGGGCTGTGGGGGTGAGGGGGTAGGGGGTGGTGGTGGGATGGAAACTTCTAACCTTCTAATCACATGGTTGGCTCCACTGGCAACCAGCCCCCATCCTTGAGTCCTTTCCAAAAGTCATCTCATTAAGATAACAAAAGACACCTTGACTGCTGTCATCACAGGAAATTCCAAGGATTTTCAGAGCTTTGTGCCAGGAATTAGGACAAAGGCCAGATATATATTTCTTACTATTACAATGATCGCAGAGGGGATTACACAAGGCTGTGAAACCAGGAAAGGAGTCATCTTAGAGGAAGTCTGTCCCACCACAGAATACTATATAGCAACCCAAATTAGGTAGTTCTGTATATACTGACATGGAAAATCTCCAAGACATATTGTTAAGTGAAAAAAGGAAGTAACAAAACCACTTATGGCACCATTCATGTTTAAAAAAAAAAAACCAACATACAAAAAAAATAGTAAGATTTTTTTTTCTGTATAGATATGCATAGAAAATACACAAAACACTCCCAACTGATTACCATGGTTACATCTTGAATTTTTGATTATCTGTATTGTTTGAATTTTTAAAGAATGATAATATATTCATATTTTATGCAGTTAACACTAATTCTCAAAGATTAAATAAAACAGACTGTTGTAAGTGCAGAAGAGAGATAATGGTAGCCAGAAGTAATATGACAGTAAGGGATAAAAGGGAGTGGTGTTTTGTGGCTTTTGCTTTGGTTTGTTTGTTTGTTTGTTTGTTTTAAGGGAGGGGTGTCTAAGAGTGAAAATCAAAAGAAAGCACCTGATAGAAAGGAAGTTATCAATGATGACTCACGATTTTGAGCTTAGGGGCACCTGGGTGGCTCAGTCGTTAAGTGTCTGCCTTTGGCTCAGGGCGTGATCCCGGCGTTCTGGGATCAAGCCCCACATCAGGCTTCTCTGCTGGTAGCCTGCTTCTTCCTCTCCCACTCCCCCTGCTTGTGTTCCCTCTCTTGCTGGCTGTCTCTATCTCTGTCAAATGAATAAATAAAATCTTTAAAAAAAAAAAAAGATTTTGAGCTTAGGTGATGGGGTCAATGAGGTTTTCCTTCATTTAATTAGGGAATGCCGTAGGAACAACAGATTTTTGGGGGAGCTAGGGGAGGAGTGTAAATGTCCAAACTCTTAGTTTCCTTAACAACCCCGGCCAAGGTAAGGCATACAAGGCCACCGATACCTGTCCTGTATCTGGGGAGACAATTAGAGAAATCTGAAAAATGAACCTTTACCCAAATCCTTGACTATCCTGCTTGATTCACCTCCACACTCCCTGCAGACATAGATGAAAATTCCCCAGGGAATTATTTATTATTACAATGAGAGTTTTGGCCAAAGAGTCCAATGCCACCCCTTCGTTGAGTTAGGCTGACAAGCATGTGAGCCTAGAGCACACCACTAGTCGAAATAACCTACTTCCCACTCTAGATCCCCCTTGGTCCCCTACTTAGGAGAAGGCTTGGGCCCTTTCCTATCCCACTAGTAACCTGGGCTCAGAGAGAAATAAACTAAGATTGGGATCCATAAATAAGAATCCAAAGAGAAGAGACTAGCACTTCTTACCTCTCTCTTCTTCATGCTCATACACCGTCCCCCAACATCCTGGGGCTGTGCTACTTGGGTCTCAGTGCATAAAACTCACCCTCTTGAGACATGTGTACATGTCCGTGTGTTGGAGTTGGGCCCGTGGTGAGGCTGATGGTTGGTGGCACTGAGAATTCAAATATCCCCTCCATAGTTTAACTCCTTCAAACTGGAGTTAGTTTGACAACCAGACCTGGGACAACCAAGGGTGGTGTTGTTTGGGTCACCCACCAGTGGAGATAAAATCCGACCCATGACTTCAGTCACTGCAATCTCTCCATGCTGTGTATCTGGGACCAATGGAAAGTGACCACTTGACTTAACAAGAGCCCTTTAAAAATGTCTCTTTGGCATTGGCCCCAGAAGCTGCCGAAAAAGGTCAGGAAAGAAGTTAATAAATGAACCACAAGGCCATACTCTTCACTGGACCTAGGGTCATCGGTGGGTTAATTATCATCTCGATGGAGCTCAGTTATAGTGCCCAGGCAGACCCTCCAGAGAGTATTTAATATAATAAACAGGGTCCAAACCATGGAAAATTCGTGACGTGAAATTCCCTAGACATGCCACTATTCCACACTTTTCACACTACAAATCTTCCTTTATCAACGTAATCCCTTTTTCCCACTGAGTAATTAAAGCTCCCTTTCTACGTTTTCTGCTTAAATACAGCCAGTGGGGATCTCCCCAAGGTTTATTCATTCACTGCCTAGAACTCGGACTCTTTCTTCTGCACTCACCGCAGAGAGTCTCAGCCCAGGTTACACACTGGAATCACCTCCGAGCTTGCAAAGGCCCCCATCCCCAGGCCCTGTCCCTAGAGATTCAGACTTCATTGGCCTGGGGCAGGGCCAGGCACCAGGAGGTTTAAAGTTCATCAGATGATTCCGATGGACAGCCAGGGTCAAGAACCACTCACTGATGGCCTGGACGTGTTCATGGGCTAAACTCCAGCTCTGCCAAATGGATTTTCTCCAATTCCAAGTCTCTCTTGGTTCCACCTGTCTAAAATTCTAATCTGATAGAACATTCCGTGATGATGGAAATGTTCCTATAGGGACTAGAAATAGGATAAAGCGCCTGAAGCAGGTAGGAGGCAATATTTAAGGGGGCCCTTACTTTCAGATGCTCACTCTCCACTGGCACCGCCCTGGGAGCGAGTGCCTCCGTGAATTAAACAAAAATCTATCTATCTATCTAGATATATATGTATATAAATGTGTGTTTATTTTATTTTATTGTAGATTTTATTTATTTATTTGAGAGAGAGAGAATGAGCAGGGGGAAGGGGAAGAGGGAGAGGGAGAAGCAGATTCCCTGCTGAGCAGGGAGCCTGTTGTGGGGTTCAAGCCCAGGAGACTGGGATTGTAAACTGAGTCAAAGGCAGACGCTTAACCAACTGAGCCACCCAGGCGCCCCTATGTGTGTATATTTTAAACAATTTATTTATTTATTTGAGAGAGAGAGAGAGAGAGCACGCAGAGGGGAGGGGCAGAGGGAGAGGGAGCCAGAGCCTCAAGCCGACTTCGCGCTCAGCATGGAGCCTGACACAGGGCTCGATCTCATGACCCTGAGGTCATGACCTGAGCTGAAACAAAGAGTCGGAGGCTCAACTGACTGTACCACCCAGACGTCCCTTAATATATATATATATATACATTTTTTCCTTAAGATTTTATTTTTAAGTAATCTCTACACCCAGTGGGGGCTCAAACTCACAACCTGGGTGAAGTCACATGCTCCATTGGCTGAGCCAGCCAGGAGGCCTGCCTCCCTAAATTGTGAACCTTA
This sequence comes from Ursus arctos, assembly GCF_023065955.2. Taxonomy (NCBI): domain Eukaryota; kingdom Metazoa; phylum Chordata; class Mammalia; order Carnivora; family Ursidae; genus Ursus; species Ursus arctos. The sequence continues at coordinate 84,013,591 of NW_026622874.1, read as the reverse complement.
GGTGCCTTACTCTAATCTTGGCCCTGGTTCATATGGAACATGCATTCTCTAGGGGGGGCCATACTGCCTCCCAGCAGGAAAGATTGGCTCCTAGTTAGAGGTGGGGTGGGAAATCGTTCTGGTTTTATGTTTGAAGCACAGACATAGTACATATGCAGATGTGTACGACATCTGCATTATTAAAGTTTCATGGGGGTGGCAACCAATGGAAAAAGTGACTAAAAAGCCTTCTTGGGGAAGCAGTAGTGAAAAAAAGGTGGAGAAACACTGATAGAGAACATTGAGCATAAGTGCCACTGAGCCTGCAAAATGCAGCTGGTGGGACCAAGAAACTGAATTTTCAATTACATTTAAATTTAATTAATTTCTTAAATACCTACCTATGGCTGCTGATTACCGTGTTAAACAAGCATGGACTGAGAGGATTGACAAGACATAAGATTAGCACAGGGGCACCTGGGCGGCTCAGTCGGTTAAGGGTCTGCCTTCGACTTAGGTCATGATCCCAGAGTCCTGGGATCAAGCCCAGTGTCAGGTTCCCTGCTCAGCGGGGAGTCTGCTTCTCTCTCTGCCTGCTGCTCCCCCTTCTTGTGCTCTCTCTCTCTCTCTCAAATAAATAAATAAATTAAATTAAATCTTAAAAAAAAGAAAAAAATGATCACAGTCCTGGTCCAAAGCAAAGACGGATCCTGGGAATGGATGGGATCTCCCTGGCGGTTCACAATGGAGTGGAGCACTGCTCCACTCACACGACCTTTCAGAACCGAACCCATATTACTGCTACCAAACCCCAAGCTCTGCACCCTTTTACTCAAAGGCCAGGACTCAGGAGCTCAGTTTTGATTGGAAAGGAAGATGAGCGTTATTTATTCAGGAGCCCGGCCACCTGAGGGGAAGGTGGGCTACTGTCCAAAGGTCGGCTCCGGGGCGTCTGCCTGGCCCCGGGAGTTTTAAAGGGATTTAAGGCAGTTAATCAGTAAAGGCAGTGCGGCGGTCCACAGCAGTTCTCGCTGACGTGCAGACTGGCGTCCGCTGTAGATGTTATCTCGGTGCTCAAACGTTGCACGAGGGCGTTGGGCTGGTTCCTAAGTGCCTGGGGCTTGTGCAAGTGGGTCTAGTGTCTGTTTCCTGATACCCAGGAGCACTCAGTTCTTTCTAGCAAAGAATGCATGATCCGTAGAGATGCAAAGAAAGGTTAGTTGATCAATCACGTGGCTAAGGGCGTTTGCTACGGTTTAAAGACTACCACGTCGGGGCAGTTGGGAAGCAGGGCACAGGAAAAAGAAAGATAAAACTCACCAGGGACAAATACACTATAAAAGGATAACGAGGACACTGTCCTAGGGGAAAATGATTTCCCAGCCAGATGACTGACCACTTTGAGGGGTACTTGGAGCATACTCTACACCCTGTCTCATGACCAGCACGCTTTGCATTTATGAAAGTTAATTTTTCCTTAAAATTTGCTGGCTTTGCTCTCCTTCAAACCCCCATCTTAAGTTTGTGTTACTTTGATTAGTCCTCCTCACCAGGCTTGCTGGTAGACCTGATGCAACTGCTTCCTGCTCTGGAAGTCACTGGGCCTCTGCATTCCGCTCCAAAGGCCCCTCCCTGTTCCCACCGTTGTCCGAACTGGAAACACTCTCCCCTTCCCCACAGTTCTCCAGCCTAGAGCTCTTGTGCCCTCAGGAGCCCCTGAAGAACAGTGTGTCCTCCACCCCTGCTTTTCCTTAGCTTTTTTTTTAAATAACAATAAGCACTTATTATCTCTGCAAGTGTCTGTGAGTCGGGAGCTCCGGAGTAGATGAGCTGTGTGATTCTGGCGTGGAGTCTCTCATGGGGTTGCAGTTGAGGTGTCAGCCCGAGGTGTAGTCATCTGAAGGTTTGAGTGGGATTGGAGAATCCATTTCCAAGATGGCACCCCTCACTCACATGGCTGGTAATTTGGTGCTGGCTGTTGGCAGAGGCCTCGGTTCCTTCCCACATAGACCTTCCCCTTAGGCTCCTTGGGTGTTCTTTGACTTTTAAAATATTCAATAAGCTTTCTCTATTTTGGTAGTACCCAAAGTATTCTTTCTTGCCCACCATTATTCCTGCAGCAGAACCCTAATGCTGCTTCCTCCAGAGTTCTAGCCCCATTCCCCCTGGGTGCTTCCTATGCTTTTCCAAGTGAACTTGGTTGCGTAAGGTGGTTCCTTTCTCTTGTACAAGGGTGGGGCTGGCGCTGTAGATGCACGTGACTTCTTCCTTTTTCTTCCTGCATTCCCTGCATTCCCACCATTCTTGTCTTGACTACAAGTTTGAAACCCTGTTTGTCAAGCTGCTTCTGTTCATGCTCAAATTCCGAGCAATCATTTACCTCCAGAGACCGAAGTCTGAGACCATTTTCTCTCTTAATAGCTGCGCTAAAGAAAACCTGAGTTTTAGAACAAAATGGCCTTTTAAGTCCCTAAAAAAAACCTCTTGGGTATGCAATAATTTTATTCAGTTTTCTTTCCACTTCACCTTAAGGAAACCACATGTCCCTTATAGAGTAAGATCCCCCTTTTCCTTTTCTGTCCATAGATGTTTGAACCCACTCTTGGGGCCCCTAACCAACCCCATGGCCATTCTCTAGTTTTGGGAATGGCCAGCTCTGGGTGAGAAATGCAATAAAAGCAATATGGTTATTGAACACCACAGCATTTCCCAACCCCAAAGCTGCACACTGGCTCCCAGCCTGCTTCTTTTTGTTTGTTAAAGAGATTTTATTTTAAAATAGTCTCTACACCCAACGTGGTGTAGAGATCGAGAGTGAAACTTACAACCCCGAGATCGAGAGTGAAACTTGCTAGCCATTGAGCCAGCCAAGTGTCCCTCCCAGCCTGCTTTAAAGTGAGCCTACCTTGGTCCTGGAGGTGAGCGAGACCTGGTGCCTCCCAGGGTGTGACTGAATGCCTTTTCAGTGTCACGTCTGTCCAGTGGTGTGCTGCCGCCTGCTTGTACCAGCTCACGAGAGGAAAAGGTTAAATTTTCAGGATTTTTTCAAGCTGGCTGTTACACACAGCCTTTATTAAAAATTAAGTTATATAAACTTATGATTAACTGCCTTATATATATATTTAAGATTTTATTTATTTTATTTTTTTTTTTAAAGATTTTATCTATTTATCTCACAGAGAAAGAGAGAGAGAACACAAGCAAGGGGAGCAGCAGAGGGAGAGAAGCAGGGAGCCGATGCAGGGCTCCATCCCAGGACCCTGGGATCATGACCCGAGCTGAAGGCAGACGCTTAACCGACTGAGCCACCCAGGAGCCCCTAAGATTTTATTTATTTTAGAGAGAGAGCAAGACAGAGTGAGTGGGGAGGAGCAGAGGGGGAGGGAGAAAGAATCTGAAGCGAGCTCCACACTCAGCACAGAGCCCCACGTGGGGATCAATCCCACAACCCATGAGATCATGACCTGAGCCGAAAACCAAGAGCCGGACGCTTAACCAACTAAGCCACCCAGGCGCCCCAGACAGAATTATATTTTAAAAGGTAATAAACACTCCAAACTTACTGCTTCCAGATAATTTTACATTTTGTTATTATCATGCTCTTGAATACACACTTCTATGTGTATATTTGTACCATAAAACACATGCACTATATATATTTAGCATATATTTACATAAATATTGTGGAAGTATTATGAGATGGGGGACTACCGAGCATCCCTTGGAACTGCCAACCTGCATTCCGTGACCTCATATTGGTAGCTTGAACCCAACTACAGTGGAATATTCACGCCGTGGATCAGCCAGCACTTCAAATCAGAGGTTGATTTATTGTTTTGTTGATTAAATGTCTAGACTTCAGAAGGTGAGAGAGAAAAATTTTAATAATGCAGGTTAAACATAAAAAGTGTATTGTCATGTTTGTAGCGGTTACATTGTGAATAACACAAAATATTGTGACATCGTGATTGAATTGTAACCACAGGTTGGCCACAAGAGAAGCATTCCAAAAGAACTAAGTGCACAGGAAAGAAAATCAATAGCGTGAAAAGGCAACCTACAGAATGGGAGAAGACATTTGCAAACCTTATATCTGAGAAGGGGTTAATATCCCAAATATATAAGGAACTCTTACAACTCAAGAACAAAATAACTAATAACCTGATTTAAAAATGGGCTTGAGCAGACATTTTTTTCCCAAAGACATATGAATGGCCAGTAGGCATATGAAAAATTGCTCAACATCATTAATAATTACGGAAATGCAAATCAAAAGCACAATGAGATATCCGCTCACAGCTATTATCAAAAAAAAATCAAAAGATGGTGAGGATGTGGAAACGTTGCAACCTTTGTACAGTGTGGTTGGGAATGTAAAATGGTTCAGCTGCTGTGGAAAACAGTATGGACGTTTCTCAAAAAATTAAAAATAGAACCACCATATGATTCAGCAATCCCATTTCTGGTATTTATCCCAAAGAAGTGAAATCAGGAGCTTGAAGAGATATTAGCACTTCCGTGTTCATTGCAGCGCTGTTCACAATAACCCAGATGTGGAAAGAGCCTGAATGCCCATCACTGGATGAATGGACCAAGAAAAGGTGGTATGTACATACAATGGAGTATCATTCAACCTTAAAAAGAAGGAAATCCTGCTCTATGCAACAATGCAATATGTAAATCCTGTTATATCCCGTTACAGGAACCTGGCGGACGTGCCAAGTGAAATAAACCAGTCCAGGACTGCACGATTCCATTTATATGAGATATCTACAACAGTCAAACTTCAGGGAAGCAAAGAACAGCATTGTGGTTGCCCTCGGCTGGAGGGAAGGGGAAATGGGGCGTTCTTAATCAACAGGTGTAACATTCCACTTACACAATATGAAAAACGTTCTAGCCATCTGCGGCTCGGCACTGGGCCTATAGATAATGGTGTTGTACAGCACACTTAAAAATTTGTTAAGAAGGCAGATCTCATGTCAAATGTTTTTTACCACAATGGAGTTTTTAAAAAGAAACCATTGGCTCTGGGTTCTTTTCAACGGAGGTATTTTATCTTTTATTATTATTTGCAAAACATGTGATACACATTCTTTTTATCGGTAACATTTATAACAAATTTAGATTTGTATATACATGCGTGCATTCCCTCAACCCCTCACCCCGAGCTGGTTGTTAAGCATGTAGCAGCACTGCTGAACCTGCCTGTCCAAGCGGGATTTTGGCAGAAGGCTGCTGTGGGGCACCAGCTCAGTCCTTGCCGAGCTCAGGTTCCTGCTTCGCGAAGGCCCTGTCCTGCGGCAGGAACTGTCCTTCCTTCCACCTGGGGCTTTGCCCAGAAGTGCAGTTTGGCTCTCACAGTGAGGCATCCTCCAAGGAGCTGGCCGCCCACCTCCCTGCCTCCTGCACACACTCGCTTCCTTCTGCCAAATCACCAGATGTGAGACGTGTCTCAGCACAGGAAAGAAACAGGGACAGATGGCCGGGATTCCGAGCCCCTAAGCCCTCAGCGTCCTGCCCTCCCTGCTCTAGCAAGGGACTTGTGTCCAGACAAAACCATGGGTTTGGTTTTTTTGGGTTTTTTGTTTTGTTTTTGCTTTTTTTATTTCTCTAAGAAATGTTTCTTCGTGTGTGACCTCCAGTCATCTCCTTTAGGACTGCCTGGTACACATATACGTTCCTGGACCCTACCCAGGCCTGCTGGGTTATAATCTCTGGGGACAGAGGCTGCAATTTTAACCCCTTTACTTATTCATTTATCTCCTTGGGGGGCGTCTACTGTCTGCCAGGCACTGTTCTAGCCTCGGGATATTCCAGGGAACAAAACAGACAGAATCCCTGTTTGCATGGGTGTTACAGCTAATGGGGAAACACCAAAGAGACGAGAAATATATAGCATACTAGTTAGTAATAAGTGTTGGGGAGAAAAATAAAGCCAGGAAAAAGGGTAGGAAGCATGAAGGTGAAGTTTGAGTAAAGACCTGAAGAGGAATCACGTAAATATCTGGGGCGAAAGGTGCTCCAAGCAGAGGGAACAGAAGATACAACAGCTCTGAGGAAGGACTTTGCTTGTAGGGACCCAGGAATAGGAGGAGGCCAATATGGCTGAAGAATTCCCAGAATATTCTTCTGCATGCTAAAATGGGGAACTCCCACTGTGAGCAAATGCCACTAACTTTTTCATGTAAAGTCTGCCAGGCTCAGCACATTGATGCTTCCAGAATCTTCCTCCAGTTCATTTGTTTCTTTCACCAAGCTTTTATGGAGTACTTAGGAGGTGCCCACGAGGTTACGAGTCTGAAAGTCCTTCGCTTGAAACCATTTTCCTGCTACCTTGCCTGCGATCCAACTCTGTGACTCCCAACTGGACCTCATTCTTTAGCTCCTTGAGCCTCAAAACTCTCTTCAGTTACCCTTTATTCTCTGCTCTCGGCCACAGGGGAATGGTAGTTCTCCAACTCGGGTCCAGCTCCTAAAACTTCTGTCCCAGTGAAAAGTGTGGATCCCTCATTGACCTGCACGGGGTGCTGGGAGTTGGAATTTAGTCTTGGACATACTGAGCTCAAGTAGGAGGACGTGCGTAGGAGGTCACTTGGTTGATAGGTCTAGGGCCCGGAAGAGAAGACAGGGATGGAAATACGGATTGAAATCACTGGTAAACATGAATTGAAAATGTTTTTCATGTGCTAAGCTGTTGTTTCTCAACCTTGACTATGCATTAAAAGCACTTGGAGGGCTTTTAGGGGGCACCTGGCTGTCTGTCAGTAGAACATGCGACTGTTGATCTCAGGGTCGTGAGTTCGAGCCCCATGTTGGGGGTAGAGCTTATTTAAATAAAGAAATAAACTTAAAAAAAAAAAAAGCACCTGGAGGTCTTGGAACATACAGATACAAGGATCCTCCTCCAGGCCAATTAACATTGAATCTCTGGGGGTGAGGCCCAGGCATTTGTATATTTTAAAAGCTCCCGAGTGATGTCATTCTGCTGGATTGAGAACCACTGTGATAAGTAATGAGTTTGATCAGTGAGTCTCAACCTGGGCTGCACTTGGCATTTCTCTGAAAAAGTATTGCTGCCTGGGGGCTACCCATAGAGAGATCATCGGTCTGGGTGCAGCTGGGCCTGGGGATTTAAAAAAGCTGCCCAGGTGACGTCATCAAGCTGGAGAACCACTGAGCTAGGCGCTTGCTGCACACCTCGGAGGAGAGGATGATGAAGATGAGCCAGAAACCTTTCCCACCTCCAGAATCTCCCTGTGTCAGAGAAGGCACCGTAAACCAAAAGTTTGCCACTATACTGGGAAAATTCCAGTTGACTTCCCGTGGCTCCACATCCTTGCCAACACTTACTATTGTCTATATCCAAAAAAAAATTTATTTTCAATGAGAGAGAGAGATTGAAAGCGTGAACGGGGAGGGGCAGAGGGAGAAGGGGAGAGAAAATCCCAAGCAGGCTCCATGCTCAGCGTGGAGTCCCACATGGGGGCCCGATCTCACAATCCTGAGATCACAACCTGAGCCAAAATCAAGAGTCCGAGACTGAGCCTCCCAGGCGCCTCTGTATTTTAAATGTTAGGTGTTCCAATCAATACACAGTAGCATCTCGCTTGCATAAATTGTAAATTTGATGATACTTCTTCCCTGTTCCATTGTCTGCAATTCTTTGCTGCTTCTGGATAAAGCTTGGAGTCGCAGTTACTTGCTGAGTCCCTGCTCACCTCTGAGACTCAGAGATAGTTCACGCTCTAGCCACACTGAACTACTTTCAGCAACTTCAATGCACGATGTTTTCCTCACGTTTGCATTTCTCTGTATGCTGTTACCTCCGCCTAGAACATTCCCTTCCCTTCTCTCATTGGGTCAATCCTGGTTTTCCTGTCCTTAACTCAGAGGCCAATTACTCCAGATGTCACTGACCACCTCTTTCCACTCCTAGCCTCGGTCCTAACTTCCCTGGAGCACTCCATTTCCCCCCTGCTACCCAGTTTCCCCACCTCCAACCCGAAGCATCCCCTTCTAGCTGTTTCCAAACGGGTAGATTTCAAAGTCAGCTCCATACTTGGCAGCTCTTGCCATCAAGAAATGGAGTTTTTCTCTGCTCCCTTGAATACTTCCCCATGTAAGGAAAATATTATTATGCCCATTTTACAGAAAAGGAAACCCAGCCCAAGATCACATGGCTTGTAAGTGACACAGCTAATTTCAAACGCAAGAGTTCCTGCCCCGCATCCTAAGCTCCTTGCACTAGGCTGTGGGAATCTGGCTGCCACGGACTTGCCCGTCTGTAGCTTTGCTTGCCCTGGGCTCTTTTCTGACTGGGAACATCACCTCCCTTCTTTAGGGGAACTCCTCCTGCTCCCATTCCAGCAATATAGTTTGAATGGGGACTGCCAACCACAGCACGCCCTGCTCCTTTGGCTTCAGGGCGTCAGACCCAGCCAAGAACATCAGAAACTTCCTTGCAATTTTCTGAATTAAAACTACAAGATTTTGGGTGAAGATGATGAGAGCTGAGCTTGCCCATGATGAAGTGCCATGCTTTCAGGTTCATGGAGAAAACAGGTCTGAAAAAATGAAAGTATCCCCCAACTGGTTTGTGTGTGTGCTGGGGGTACAGGGGGCAGTGAGGGTGGGGATGGGTGGGCAGTTACGTACTCAGCAGGAGCCGGAAGTACGTGAGTCCCCACTTTTATTGTCTGTGAGGGCAGCTGCGTCCCTGGTCTTCCCAAGGTTTAGTTACTTTGGTCAATAAATTCCCCACTTTGCCTCAGTTAGTTGAAACTAGGTCGCTTGCAACAATTTAAAGAACCCTCATAATATACGAGCCTTGGAGGAATTAATTGGAAGGGAGAGGATTAAGGCATTAGGTAAAACTGGCCCCTTTGAGCAGCAGGGGGAGGGCAGGGGTTGAACTAGTTGGGGGAGGGTCTGTGGATGACAGAGGTTGAGAACATAGTCCATGCCCCTGGCTCCTTCTGTAAAGTGAAAGCCCTCAGCCCCCGGTTCAACTTGACTGCAAAGGCATTTAGGACTTAGTGGAGAGATGAAAACACATTCTACATCAGAGGGAAAAAGTGTCTAACAGGTTGTGAATAATTCAGATTTAATTACTAGGAAAATGCCTTCCTTTTCTTTTTTCTTTTTATTCTGTCCCTTGCCTGATGCTTAGGCAGCAGGTGTAGGAGATATTTCTGTTCTAGAAATTCCACTTGAGAATAGTTAGCCAAGTCCTCAGCTTTTCTTCTTGCTGGGTGTGAAAACAGGGGTGTTTGGGATGTGGGCAGGAAGGAGCAGTGGGTGTGCCCCAGCTCTTCCTACCGGGTGCTGCCGGGCCTGGAGCCCACTCTGGGGGTCCTACCCTAATGCCTGGGGCCTCCGAGCTTGTGGGTCGTAGATGAGAAGGTACAGGTGTGAGAAGTTCCCAACCGCGCAGATGGGCGCCCTTACGGTCTTGTGGTTCCTCCTCTCAGACACGGCCTTACCCCTGCTCAGCAATCCTATTACACGCCTACTGCCATTTACTTCAAACCTCATTACTCACTTCGAGCCCTCGATCTCACTATCCCATCCCCACCCTCCCCTCCTCTCCGGAAGATGAATTTTTAAATAACCAGTTTTATTGAGATATAATTCATATGCCATAAAATTCACCCCTTCGAATTGTACAATTCCATGATTTTTTTTATTATATTCACAAAGGTGGACGACTGTTACTGCTCTCTAGTTTTAGAACATTTATATTACTCCAAAAAGAAACCCCATACCCATTAGCAAGTACTCCTCATCCCCACGCCCCCCACCCCCCACCCCCCAGTCCCTGGCAACCACTAATCTAATTTTTCCATCTATTAGCTCAATGGGATTTGCCTGTTCTGGACATTTCACATAAATGGAATCACACAGTATGTGGTCTTTGTGACCGGCTTCTTTCACTAGAATGGTTTTTTCAGTTGATTCGTACCGTAGCGTGTGTCAGTATTTCCATTTCTTTTTATAGCTGAATAAAATTCCTTTGTATGGATATACATTTGTTTTTTCCATTCATCAGTTGATGGACAGTTGGGTTGTTTCCGGTTTGGGGCTTTTATGAATAATGCTGCTATACACATTGGCGTCCAAGTTTTTTGCGGATATACTTCCAATTCTTCCGGGTGCTTCTCAAGTCACATGGTAACTCAGAACGGTAACTTCTGGAGTCGCCATTAAATAGGTAGGTCACATGGGGACTTTTGAGAAACTGCCAGAGTGTTTCCCAAAGTGGCTGCACCGTTTCACAGCCCTGCCTGCAATGGATTAGGGCTCTGATCTCTCCGCAGCCTTACTAACGCTTGTGATTGTCTTTTATATTTTACTCATTCTAGTGATATCTTACTGTGGTTTTGATTTACATTTCTCTAATGATTAATGTTTTCCTATCCTTATAGCCTTTGCCCATTTTAAAATTCGGTCATTTGTTTTTTTACTCTTAAATTGTAATATTTATGTAGTCTGGATATAAGTCCCTTGTCAGTTATACGATCTCCAAATATTTTCTCCCCTTTTATGGGTTGTCTTTCTGTGGTTTTGATGGCATTCTTTGAAGCACCAAGTTTTAATTTTGATGATGTCCAATCTATCTTTTTGGTTTTTTTTCTTATTACTTAACACTTTTAGTGTCTTATCTAAGAGATTCCTGCCTAACCCAAGGTCTTGAAGATTTAGTCCAGTTATTTTCTTCTACAGGTTTAATGGTTTTGGCTCTTACATTTAGATATGATTCATTTTGAGTTTATTTTTGTATATGGTGTAAGGTAGGGGTCCAACTTCATTCTTTTGTACGTGGTTATCCAGTTGTCCCAGCACCATTTGTTGAAAGACTGTACTTTCCAGGGTGCCTGGCTGGCTGGGTTGGTGGAGTGTATGACTCTGGACCTCAGGGTTGTGAGTTCAGGCCCCCACTGGGTACAGAGATGACTTAAAAATAAAATCTTAAAAAAAAAAAAAAGATTATTCTTTCTTAATTGAGTTGTCCTGACATCCGCATTGAAAATCAATTGAGTATAAATGTAAGGGCTTACCATTAGCTTCTGAATTCTGTTCCATTGATCTATGGGTTTACCCTCTTGCTAGTACCATGCTGCCTTCATAGTATAATTTTGAAGTATGTTTGGAAATCAGGGGTTGTGATTCTTCCAACTTTGTTCTTTTTCAAGTTTGTTCTGGCTAATCTGAGTTCCTTAAATTTCTGTATGAATTTTAGGGTCAGCCTGTCAATTTTTGCAGAAAGATTGCTGGGATTTTGATAGGGATTGTGCTGAATCTGTAGATCAGCTTGGGGATTATTGCCACCTTATCAATATTAAGTCTTCTGATCCATGAGTATGGGATATCTTTTCATTTCTTTAGGTCTTCCTTAATTCTTTCAACAATGTTCTTCGGTAGTCAGTGCGTAAATCTTGCACCTCTCTCGCTGAACTTATTCCCAAGTATTTAATTCTTTTTGATGCTCTTATAAGTGTAATGGTTTTCTTCATTTCATTTTTGGATTGTTCATTGGTACTGTATAGAAATATAATTGATTTTTTATAATTGATTTTTATGTATTATTCTTATCTGCAGTGTTGCTTTGTTTGTTAGTTCTAATAGGTTTTTGCGTATCTCTAAGAATTTTCTATATATGAGATCATGTCTTCTACAAATAGAGATAGTTCCACTTCTTCCTTGCCAGTCCAGCTTTCTTTTGTTTCTTTTTCTTGTCTAATTGCCCTAGCAGAAACGTTTTGAAATGGTTTAATATAGTTGTTCTTGGGCATACCATGGGCTTTGGAATCAGTCAGATCTGGTTGATTTCCACTCCACTCGCTTACTGTGTGATTGTAAGCTGGCATCTTGACTCCTTTGAACTTTGATATTTTACCCAACTTGTAGGGTTTTTAAAAAACGTGTTCTTAAAATAAAGTATAAAGTACATAGAATAAGACATACAGTGTTTAGTGTTCAGTTCGGTGAGTTTTGACTATTGTATACATTTGTGTAACAATCAACCCCAAACAAGGTATGAAGTATTTCTATCATCCCAAAAAGTTCACTTGTACCATTTTCTACCCAATTTCGTTAATCACCATAGATTGTTTTAGCCTGTTCTTAGATTCATATAAGTACAATTATACAGTATGTTCTCATTTGTAACTACCTTCTTTTATTCAATATACTGTTTTTGAGATGCATCCATGTTGTTATAGGCGTAAGTGGTTCATTTCTTTGCACTGGTGAGCAGTGTTTCGGTGTATAATTTGTTACCCATTGATGGACCCATATCCTTCACTTGATGGACATTTTGAACAGTTCCCACTTTGTAATTATTATGAATAAGGTTGCTATAAACATTTGTTTGCAAGTCTTTTGGTAGACATAGTTTTCATTCGGCATGCATAAATACCTAGGCTTGGGATCTCTAGGCCACATAGTGGATATACATTTAATTTTATAAGAAACTTCCAAATAGTTAACAATGGTTGCACTACTCTGCATTCTTTTTCCCCCCCTCTGCTCTGCCTTCTCACAGCAATGTATCAGAGTTCTAGTTTCTCCATTTCCTTGTTGACATCTGGGATTGTCAGTCTTTTTGATTTTAGCCATTCTAATAGGTTTGAAATGTCATTTGATTGAGGTCTTAACTGGCATTACCGTGACGGCTAAGGATGATGAACACCATTGCATGGGCTTATGGGTCATCGGTATATCTTCTCTTGTGAATTTTGTCCATGGCTTTTACTCATTAAAAAAATTGAGTTGTTTGCTTCTTATTGTTAATTTATAGGAGTTCTTTATATATTTTGGATACTATTCCTTTGACAAATGCACTGTTTGTCCCCAGTCTCTGTGTGTAGGGTTGTTTTGAGAGTCAAATGAGGAATTATATGTAGGACAGCGCTTGACACACAGTAATTATTCCCACGAGAGAGAGAGGGTGGTCTCTCAGTTCTCTGCCCATCGCACTGAAACTGAGCAGCACCTCCACCCATTCTTGGGGTTTTCCCCTGCTGTAGAGGAAGAGAAGAGTTTCTCAACCCAGTCCACCTCAGCAAGATCCTGCTGTAGGAATGATGCCCTCTCATACCTTTAGCTTCTTTATCTTCTATTCACACGTATTCAAAATCTAAAGTCTCTTCCATTAAAAATAAAAACAGGTGGGAGACAGATAAGGGACAGTGATTTTAAGTGAACTTTTGGTCTTTCTGGAAGTTTTAGGATTTTCTCTTTATTCTTAATGGTTCCACCATAGTATATCTGAGTGTGGGATGTTTTCAATTCTTCTTGCTTATCAGTGCTCTCATCTGGTAAGCATCTCACTGTTACCACAAGGGCTGGTGTACTTGTTTTTATCTCCCCAGTTACTCACCTTGACAAGTACTCCTGGGCCCCACCCTTCCGTCTTCTATCCAGGGGCAGCTTGGAGTCCCTCTCCCCACATTCCTACCTTCTCTGGAGATTCTCTTGCAGGTCTTGGTGATGGTTCCCTTCCATTTTATCATTATGCCATCTCCTTCTCTGCTTTCAGCTTTGACTTAAAATTTCTGACCATCTGATGGCACTTTCTTGTTTTCCCATGCTGTTATAGATTTCTTTCTTGGGTTTTGAGCGTAACACAGATATGGGTGCTAATACTCAGTTTGTCACATGAGTTCCCTCCAAGGGACCTTTCCTTTTTCTCCCCTTCTTCTTCTTCTTCTTCCTCTCCTTCTTCTTCTTCTTCCTCTTCTTCTTCTTCTTCTTCTCCTTCTTCTCCTTCTTCTTCTTCTTCTTCTTCTTCTTCTTCTTCTTCTTCTTCTTCTTCTTCTTCCTCTTCAGATTTTATTTATTTGAGAGAGAGCAAGAAAAGGGAGAGAGAAAGAGAGCAGGAAGGGGGGGAGGGGCAGAGGGAGAGGAAGAAGCACGCTCTCTGTTGAGCAGGGAGCCCGATGTAGGACTCGGTCCCAGGACCCTGGGATCACGACCTGAGCAGAAGGCAGATGCTTAACCGACTGAGCCACCCAGGCACCTCCAAGGGGACTTTCTAACATTCTACTATGTGTTGAGTACAGAGCATGGAAGTGATTCATCGTAGGCACTCAGCAGGTTAATCTCACATCGAATCAAGGGACAGACAGGTGGGTGGTAGAGAAACGTGCAGACACCATAAAGCCCATTAGCCTCTCAGTCCTGACCCCCATAATATAATGTTCAAGAGAAGTGCTGTAGAAATAAACAGACTAGTTAGGGGACTCTGGGCATTACTTTACCTCCCTAGGCCTCACTTTCCTTATTCCTAAAATGGGGCTGTAATAATTCCTACCTGGTGGGATTGCCATGAGGATAAATGCAACAATGCACAGAAAGTGCTTAGAATGTGGCACATTAACCAATAAGGATTCAATTTGTTTTAAATTAACGACGCATATTTCAGATCGAAAACCATTTGAAAGTCACATGATCTGTGTTACTTGCAGCCAATCTAATCTTACCTACAGCCCTCCCTCCCCCAAGCCTGGTTCCTCATTCACCTGCACCTTCCTCCACTTTACACCCCACCGCACCCCTCGGCATCTCTGCGCCGTCTCTCCCTGCCAAGCAGCCCAGAAGCTTGCCGCATTGTCTTCCCTTTAATGGGCCTTAATAAAAACCCTTCGCCAAGCCTGTCATCACTGCAGCAGGAGGTGAGTAAGCAATTAGCATTCCTTACTTAATGGGCCAGTATTTCTCTTGGGGTGCCAGTACCAATTAGGAGACGGAAATAAAGTTTTAATCTCGTTCCCTGATGGACATAGTACCATGTGTGGTACAACCCCTTCTCTTCCACCACACAGGTGAATTTGAGAACACCTTTACCTGGGGCGGTTCTAGAGCCGCACCTAGAGGTCACCATCGTCTTACGAGTCAGGCTTTAGAAGTACAAATGCTTCTCTTGCTCTGATGGTGGCCATACGCATCTATCCCGGCTAGGTTGGAAGGCGTGAAGCCATGAGTCTAGAGCAAGTGATGGATAAAAAGGAACACGGAGTTGCGTTTCTGACGATTAAGAAAGCATCACGCGCCAAGAGGTGCCTGGAAGAAATGTGGAGAATGCATTTCTGGTTGGAGAAAAAGAAAGCGGTCATTTGTCTGGCAACGATTTATTGAGCACCTACTGTGCTGGGGTGAGAGCAGGAAATAAAACAGACCCAGATCTCTTCCCTCGTGTTGTTTACATTGCCGTTTAAGGGTCGTGGGGGACCAAGGGGCCAAAGGAAAAAGAAAGTTTGGGCGATGGTGGTAAACGTTTTAAGATTAGCGATGACCATGAGTAGCTTCTTCAAGGTAGATCTCCAAGGGCAAATGGAAGACCTTGGAACCTTGATCTTGGCCGGCAAGAGGAGTGGAGAAACCCCAAGAGCTCAAGGAGCTTCGTGGGGAGAGCTTGAGTTTCTCCCCAGCTCTTGGGCAGGACTGGAGAGGGCTGACGGAGAGCAAGGGGACCTGCGACCTGGTTTGGTGGCTGGGAGGCGGTTCTTGAGGGAGACATGGCAAATGGCTGGTGGGATGTGGTGGTGTGAACTCACAAGCAAGCTTGCCTTGCTGGGGGCTGGCTGCTAGAGGAATCCAGGGTTTGGGGACTGAGGACGCCATAGGATAATGTACTGGTTCTGCGCATGTGCCTTGAGATCAAGCAGACCTGGGTTTGAGGTGGGGCCCACCATGGGCAGCGCGTGTGACCTTGGAAAGTTTGCACTTTCTCTGCAGATGGAGACTTCAGTTTCTTCATCTTTAAAATGGGAATAATGCTGTAGCTTGGTTGTGTGGATTTAGGCTAACGAGTATATATATATATATGCGCGCCTGACATTATTATCCTGTTTGCAAAATTGCCTGTGCATGGACTGATTCACAGCCACTTCTGGAGGGTTCCCGGGTGCAAACATGCGTCTTTCTCCTCAGACCCATCACGGCCATCATCCCAGGGGGTGAGCTTCCCAGACATCCAGGGTTGCTTGGGGTCCACTCCAGCTGGGCAAGGGGCTCCTGGCTGCCCCTGTGTCCTTGCACTTAAAGGCCTCCTTTCACTTTGTTTTTAAATATTTCCCGAAGCTCTAATTGCTACACTTCCTCAAATGTTTTTAATACAGGCAATCAGTGAGTACTGCAATTAGGAGAGCCTAATTGCCATCGGCATTCTTTCTCTTGTCTCAGAAACCACCATTGGAACAGTCACAAATAAACCTTAATGAAGACCAAAGATCTTTCTCCAGTCGAAAGCCGTTTGTAATCATGATCTGTTATTGTCAAAGCCAGCAGGCGGAGGGGACCTTGCAAGGGCTGTTACATATTCAGCGGCGGGAGGAGCAGAGAGAGGTGTGGCTGGGGTCTGGGAGGACCTGAGCAAGGGTGGCTTAGGGCTGGGGGTCTGGGGTCCAGGCAGGCGCCCCAGAGGGCTTGCATTCCGTCTCCGTATTGTTGCTCTTTGATGTATTTATTTGGCTGATAAGTCTCTTGAGTCCTTCTTTTATAACAATTCTCAAGATGCAGCACGTGAATGGGAAAGCGTACATGCCGTAAGATGTGATGAGCTTTTAAATATATATATAGACCCCACGTAACCACCACTCGGATCAAGATTTAGAACATTTCCAACATCCTGGGAGGCTCCCTCCTGCCTTTCTCGGGATTATCTGTCAGGGTGAAATCAGAAAAGCAGAACCTCAGTGAGAGTTAGGTTATCAGAAACGATAAGAATTTGACCTTACCCAACCACGGGACCATCTGGGGGAAATAAAAGTCCAAAAGAGGGTTTCGGGAAATCCGAGAAAAGGCGCTCGCTGGAACCATGGGCAGAGGTACGCGAGTCAGAACTTGCAGAGAAGCCTGGAAGCCAGTCCTGTCCAGCTGGAGGAGTGAGACCCCCGAGAGCCTGGTGCAGAAACCCATGGAAGGCTGTAGGCGCATTGGAGCTTCTGCCTCTGTGAATTCACACGGAAGCATCCGATGGTGGATCAGGTCCCTGCGGGTCAGCAGAAGGACGAGACGTGGCATGGGGAGAGCAGAGCTGGGGTGAGCTGGAACCTGGCAGCACCCCTGCGTCTGTCTCTTACCGCCTGGAACCTTCAATGGTACCCCCTCACTGCTGCCTCCCACACCCCCACAGCTTCGCTTCGGCGGCTCTAACCTGGAAGCATACAGGGAAGGTGATTCTGGGAAGCCGGGCCCTCGGTCTGAGTAGGCTGACACAGCGGAACAATCCAGCACAGTGGAAAAAGGTCCGTGCCCACTCGATGTGGCTCATGGGGTTGTGTTCTCCAGCCGCACGGTGTAGGGTCCTTGAACAACACGTAGAACAGCACCTTCCCAGAGCTGGCACGGGGAGGAGGTCTCTGGCTGTCGTGTAGGAAACAGAGGCAAAAGAAAAATTATTCAATTTCCTTACTACTTGCCGCCCATTGACGAGTCCTCGAGGTGGGCAGAGTGACATTCCTCTAGGGACTCAACTGCCTGGTTGTTGACACTTTGCAAAGGGCAAAAGGCAGTCTTCGCCTGACCCCCAAGATCCTGCGAGTCTACTTTCACCTATAAAAGTGCCTTTGGAAGCTTCCTTTGTCTCTACTCCCCTCCCCCCAAGATACATGTTGGCCATCATCCCCCAAGTATATGACCCCCGATAGACATCTGAAGGGTCTCACTCAGTAGGGCACAGGCGGGGTTGGGGGGAGATAGGTAGGGGGCTTCATGATCGGGCTCACAGAAATCCCAGAAATGCTGAGGTGTAAGGAAACCAGAGATGAGGGAACACACCAGACCGCCCTGCCCTGGCCGTCAGAGGTGGGGTGTTTTTATGGCAATCACATCGTGACCAACAACGAAAAACCAGACCGCAAAGAAGAAGTGAGCCATTAAAAGATGTGATCACCAGTCCTTACTCAAACCAAGGCGTCGCAAGAATAAGGTCACAAGCTCCGTGGTCAGTTCTAAATAAGATTGTCGGTGGAGGCCCACGTTGGCTCTCACCCCTGAGAGCTTTCTTCCCCTGTATCCTTGCTGCATAAAACTCTGTCTGGGTCGGATTCTCAGACAGTGGCCAAGGTCACCGTGCCTTGGCATGGTGTTCACAGGAGGTCAGGGGGTGGGGGTTGGGGGGAGGGGCTGTGGTTCTCAACCTTGGCTGGATAATGGAACCATCTGAAGCTTTACAACACGCTGATGCCTGCCCCACCCCCTACCCACCGGCCCCGCCAGAGATTTTGATATGATTGGTCTGTGGTGCAGCCTCGGCATTGTAGGGGATTTTTGGAAAAAATCTCCGGAGATGATTTGAATGGGCAGCCGAGGCTGGGGACTCCTGGGGGGACAGGACTGCTGCTTGGCAGTCTGGTTCGTCTTCCGGGGGCATTCTGCCTTCCTGTGCAGCAGAAAGGTGAAGTGGAGCGGAGGGTGACCTCCTTGGGGTAGGTCCCCTCCATACTCACCGCTCTTTTTTCCTTCTGCACTTGATGAGGGAACAGAAGGCAAGCTGAGGACTAAGCAGAAACTGACGCCCTGCAACCCCCCGCCCCCCATGGGATGTCTGTGACATTCCTCAGGCACTCCTGGCTGCCCTCAAGGACAAAGGAATAGTTAACCTATAGAGACCACAATCCCTCAGTTTACAAATGTCTTAGCAGTCTACAAGAACAAAGCACCTAGCTTCCAGAAGGGAATGTAGATACAATGGAATGTCCTTGTAGTCAACAGCCTCCAGGAAGTTCCTGACTATCTTCATGTTAATGCCTTAGGAGAGGGGGAAACAGCCTTGACTTGACAATGGCAAGGTCTCGGTATCCTGCGAGTCTTCTTTAACATATGAAAGTCCTTTCTCAACCTCCCTTTTTCCTTTCCTCCCCCAACCCCATGGTTTATAATCAGCCACCCCTCACAACCCGGGGCAACAGCTCTTTCTGCCCACGGGTCCTGTCCCCGTGCTTTAATAAACCACCAATTTTGCACCAAAGACGCCTCAAGAATTCTTTCTCGGTCGTCGGCTCCGGACTCCACCCTACTGAACCTCACGAGTATTCCATGTCCTCATCACACTCATCGCTTCCGGCTCACAGATCACCTGGCTGTAAGATCTGGAACACAGGGCAGCCAGAAACTCTCCTTAAGCCTCAAGGCCCAATGGCCTCCTTCCATCCCCTTGACCAGAGATTCCTGCACGTGCCCAAACTCTCCCCCGTGCTCCCCATTGTTGCTTGGGGGAGTCTGCAGAGTCAGAGAGAAGCTATCTGAGCACAGCTCCATTCGTCGGGGGCAGAATTCTCAAGCTACACAAACTCCGTTGTGATGTGCAGCCCAGCGGCCACAGTTCCCAAGACTGTTTTGTATATTTGACAGTTGCCAAGAGAGCAGATCTTAAAAGTTCTCATCACACAGACACACAGAAGTGGTGACTCTGTGAGGTATGGATGGGTTACGTAACCTTATCGTGGAGATCATTTCACAACATATACGTAATATCAAATCATTACGTTGTATGCCTTACACTTACACAATGTTAATGTCGATGATGGCTCAATAAAGTTGGGGGGGGGGAGGAAAAAAAATCCCTGGACTCTAAAATTATCCCCTTCTCTGGGCCCCACCCAAAGCCAAGTGAATCAGACCCTCAGGGAAGAGGGTCCTGGCACAGGTATTTTGTATTTTATATAATTTTGCTAATTTTATAAACACTTGTATGGAGTTGTATTACAGAGAATACGTAAATCTTAAGTGTAGGGCTCAATGAATTTTTACAGAAATATTTACCCACATACCACCATCCTGATAAAGCTATAGAACTTTCTGGGGCGCCCGGGTGTCTCAAGTAGGTTAAGCCTTTGGCTCAGGTCATGATCCTGAGGAGGGAGAGCAAGTTTCGCGTCTCATGGAGTCAAAGAATGAATCTCGCGGACAAAGGAGAGTGAGTAAAGCAATGGAGTTTTATGAAGCAAGGATACGGAAGAAAAGCTCTCAGGAGTGAGAGGGGTCCCGACAGGGTTGCTACTGAGGGCTTTTAAAAGGCTTGGTCTTTTATAGAAAGCTCGCCAGGCAACTTCAATCTTTTTGACTTCTCTACTGGCGGCGCCATTCAGTAAGGACCAGCGATAACATCTTTAATGGCTTCCTTCTTTTTAGGGTCTGGTTATTTTCTGTTGACCACAGGAGCCTGTCATGAGTAAGACTTCCCCTTCGGACACCTAGGGCAGAGTGGTCTGGAGTGTTCTCTTACCTCTGGTTTCCTTACACCTCCACATTTTTGGGATTTCTGTGAGCCTGATCACAGAGCCCCCCCCATCTGTCTCTCTCTACCTAGCCCCGCCCATCCCCGGGTCCTGGGCTTGAACCCGACATCGGGCATCGGGGTCTGCAGGCTCAGAGGGGAGTCTGCTTCTCCCTCTCCCTCTGCCTTTCCCCCAGTTGTGCTCTCTCTCTGTCAAATAAGTAACTTAAGTCTTTTTTTTTTTTTGAAGCTGTAGAAATTTCTAGTATCAACTCCCTAAGCTCCCGGATGTCTCTCCCAGGCAGTAACTGCTCCCCCCGCCCCCCACAGGGAATCACTATTCTTACTTCTATCACCTAGATTAGTTTTTTCTGCACTTGAACTTCATGTAAATGAGACCATGCAGTACACACACTTGTTAGGATCTGGCTTCTTTTCCCTTAATGTCGGTGAGATTCATCTGCGTAGGGGGCAGGGGGCAGCTGTAATCCACTCCAACGGCGGAGCAGGTCCCAATGTTTCAATCCATTCTACTGATGATAGAAATGTGATTGTTTTCCGCTTTTGGCTGCCGTAATGAAAGCTCCTGTGGTCATTTTTGTACATGTCTTTGGGTGGAACTCATTTTTTGGGTGTGTTTTTCTTTCTCGGGCCTATCGTTGCAATTGCCGGGACGCAGGGCAAGCGTACGTCTTGTGTTTACAGACAGGAAACAGGCGTGTCGTTTTCCTTTTTGAAACTCCTGAAATGGTCCTGGTGTGCAGCGCGGGCTGAGAATAACATGTCTGGAGGGTTTAGAGAGAGCCTTTCAGTAAAGGGGGGGCTGCCCTGTAGTAAAACCCACGTCAAGAAAAGGGTCACTGTGTCTTTAGCATAATAAGGCCAGATTTATTATTTCTCAAGTGTTAAGAAACAAAATTCAACCGAGTGGATTGGAAGCTCTAATTGGCTTTATTAAGTGATTCATGACTCAGGCAGCGGTCCTTGCAGCAAGCGGAGTGAGCTCTGAGGAGTCCTACAAGATGGAAAATTTTTATAGGAAGAAGGGAGGGACAGGAAGTTATTAGCAAAAGAAAAGAAAGGCTTGTTTCAGGCAAGGTCACCTTCCCTTAGAGGGAAGGGCAGGGGGCTCATTAGGGGATTACCTCATTTACTGTGGAGGAAGGAGAGCCCATGTGACAGATGACCTCATTGGGGCTGATAAGAAAAATCCTAGTCGATTGGTTTTAAAATTCTGGAGACTGGATGAACCTGCAAGTAAGTCTGGGTCTGCTGTCCTGGGGGCAAGTGACTCCACCTCGGCCATGTGGCTGTCTTTCTAATACCCTCAATCCTGTCCTTAACTTCCTCCCACTCTGAAGCCTGCCTATGTCCCCCGATGTCCTTTCCTTAAAATCTGCTCTCCCTGTCCCACAAATAATCAAGCCCCAGCCCCCCCGAGCTGCTCCACGCTTGCACACTCTGGTGGCTGCTGTCCTCTGCTCTCTGGCTGGTGGGGAGGGATGAGCTCTAATCTTTCTCCTGGTTTCTCTGCGTGGAGAGAAGGCAGGGTCTGGTCCCATGGATGAGGGGTGCAAGGACGAAGGGGGATACTCTTCTGATCCAGCTATAGCTTGCTTTCTCCTAAGGGAGCCGAAATCACACTACTTGCTGCCCTGAGGATTGACTTACTAACTGAAGACCACCCCCCTCCCGCCCGAACCCATCCCTGCCCTCCCCCGCCCCCCCGTTTTGATAGACCTCGAAAGGCTACATAGGGAAAACGTGCCAAATAGGGGAGAGGTGTGGGCTCAAGCCAGTTCTGAGTTATTTTGGAGAAACGTTAAGATTTATTACTGTACTGACTCCCGCCCCATGTTGTGAAATATTTAAAATCTAATACAGTCGAGGCTAACATCATTATTGAGGAATATGAAAGTGTTAATGTTTCAGAGAACTGATGTTACCCGACCCAATATTAATCAGTAGGAAGCTTACTATTCAAACAGAATTGGAATGAACTGGGCTGCTGTAACTGTCTTTCTTTGTGTTCAGAGAGGACATTATCTTCTCCAGGGTGGAATGGCTTCCATTTGCATAATGTCATTCCTTCTGTTCCTTCTGTTGTCCCAACTGATTGCTTCAGAATTTTCGACCTCTGCTACTCCTCCTATCTTTCTGGCCAATAAAGATCGGCCTCTTCCCTCTTGATATGTGAAGCATAGGTAAACTGAGCCCCTTCAAAGCCCGAGGCTTCCTGTGAATCGCCCTCCGCTGGGGTGGGGATAGTAACACGTCGACCGCGGGGTGCCGGAGACTGGCTCGGGGTAGGGAGAGAGAAGCCAGCTCCCTGGGATCCCTGCTGAATGGAAGTGTCTTATTACCTGATGGGAGAGGGTAGATTTGAAGAAAACGGTCAGATTTGAGTTTTAGAAATTCTCCTTCCTGAGACAGACTTGAAGCAGGGATTGCTTGTTGCCTTGCAGTTCACAAAATCTGCTAAGTTTCTGCAACTCAGCTGTTCTGCCTTCTCTAAATTGTCCTGAGACCTTAAGGGGCAAGGATATTGGAGCTGAGGATGGATAGGACTAGCATCGGTAACAAGGTAATATGTTTTCACTTCTCAGGCACTGGCTATGAGCTGGTCTCATGTTAAATGCCACACAAGCGTCGCCTTTAGTCCTCACCTCACCCAGTGAGGTGGATTCTACTGTTATCCCCATTTGGGAGTATAGGGAAGGAAAACCTTTTTCTTCTATCCTCTTCTGTTCTGTGCCTGGGTCATGTAAATTAAACTGACAAACGATAAGTTAACAGAAGAGGCTTATAATTTAATATTTTTTCATGCGCACCAAGATCTCACAGAAAAGGCATAAAAACTCAAAGTGGTTAGGCCTGAGAGCTTATATACCATTCTCACAAAGAGTGATAAATTTCTGGAGAAGTGACACAACAAAAAGGAAAGAGGTTTGGGCTTCAAAGGGCAATAGATGGTGAGAAATGAAATATATGGGGGAAACTAATGGGAGGTAAGGGTTATTTCCGTAAGATTTGTTTATGCAGATTCAAGCTGGTACCACCTCCAGTGTGAAGACTTTTCCTTTTCCTGCTGCAGGAATGGGGAGTTGGAGACAGCTTCACAAAAGGAAATTTAGGCCCTGCCTTTAGGCAGAAAGGGGGAGGGTGGTGAGAGTTTTCTTCAATCTGCTGTTTCTTGATTGCCTTCAGCTCAAAATAATCCTTCTGTATGCTAAGGGGGTGGGGTATATTTTGAGTTGGCTTATCCTGATCCCCTCTTGCAGCTGAGTAAATAAAGTATCAAGGGCAATTTGCCTAAAGTCAAAGAGCAGGGACTTGAACTGGGTCTGTTTTAAAGACAGGAAGTGGGGTTGAGGCAGCTTGGACCTCCTGAGGCAGGAGGTCAAGGTCATGCAGCTCAAAATGTCTGCTCTTCCAAGCTCCGTTAGCCCTCGGGATATTCGACACAGGAAGAAGTGGCCAGACTTCTAAAGAGATGAGCAGTAGCAGGAGAGAGAGAAAGAACTGGGAGCATGAGGACCTGTGTGAGTCAAGCCAGGAAACTTCTATCAAGGAGGCCGGGAGTCAGCAAAAAGGTGAGAAAGCAGAGATGAGTCAACCCCAAAGTGGGGAATAAAACCCAGGATTTATGCTTTCTAACAAGACAGTAGGGAGAGGGGAAGAGCCATGGAGGGAAGAGGATATTAAGGGTTAAAGCTATAAAGAGATTTATTGCAAGGAATTGGCAAATGTGAGGATGGGGCTGGCCGGGCAAATCCGAAATCTGCAGGGCGGGCCATTATGAGGGATAGACTAGAAACTCTCGGGCGGGGGCTGATGTTGCTGTCCAAAGGAGGAATTTTTCTTTAGAAAAGCCTCAGTTCTGGGGCGCCTGGGTGGCTTAGTTAGTTAAGTGGCTGGCTCTTTGATTTCAGCTCGGGTCATGATCTCTCAGTCCTGGGATCAAGCCCTGCGTGGGGCTCCATACTCAGCGTGGGGTCAGCTTGAGATTCTCTCTCTCTCACCTTCTGCCCCTCCCCTCCCCTCCAATAAAAACTAAATAAAGTCTTAAAAAAAATAAAAAAATAAAAGCTTCGTTTCTGATCTTAAGGCCCTTCAACTGATTGTACCAGGCCCACCCAGATGCTGGCTAATAAGCCACTTAAAGTCAAGTGATTATATACGGTAATCACATTGCAAAATTTCTTCAGAACAGCACCTGCATTAGTGTTGGATGGAATAACTGGGTTATTCACATGAAACTGACCATCACAGCGGCTCAGTAAACTCTTGCTGAATTAATAAGTAACGATAAGCTAGTATTGATTGGGCAGTTAATAGATACCAGGCACTGTCCTAAGAACTTTGTATGTATTAACTTTTTTCCCTTCCCAACACATTTATAAAGTCAGCATTTTGATTCCGTGTGTCCCACGTTACTGCCGTTTATCAATCTGTATTTGCTCTTCTTTCTCTAGAGATGTGGTACGTTTCACTTCGCTGTCCTCCTTCAAATTCAGTAGGGCCATGTGACTCATTTTGTTCAACGGATTATGAGCAGGAATGATGTGTTTCGTTTCCAGGCAGGCACATTTAAGAGCCAGCTTCTCACCTCTCTTTCTTTTCATCCTATCACTTTGACCAGCAACGTCCAGATGGTGGAGCCCCTACCAGCTTGGGTCTCCCGGAGCAGGCAGTGTGAGCGGAGCCCCGGCTGACCACATTGGACACATAGCCTGTGTTTTAAGCTACCGATATCTTGGGGTTGTTTGTTTCCACCTCATAACGTAATCTATCCCGATGATCTTGTTTTGCAGAAGGGGAAACTGAGGCACAGGGCAGTGAAGTAACTCGTCCAAAGTCACACAACTAGGAGCCAGGACTCAAACTCAACCATCTATGAGTCCTTACTGTCTAGAACCCTAGAATGACTCAGATTGCCATTTTTTCTTTCCCCCTAAAACTTGATTCTTCAGCTTTCCCTTTGGGAGAGACTTTTCCTTCCCTTTCCCCCACCCCAGACATTTGGCAACTTCTGGAGACATTTTTGGCTGTCACCACTTGGGGGGGCCGGGGAGGGGGATTTGTGCTGCTGGCATCTGGTGGGTAGAAGCCAGGGCTGCTGCTAAACAGACTTTGCACACGACAGTCGTGTCCCCTCCCCAACCAAAGACAGCCCCAAATGTCAACAGCACAGCTGGAACAAAGCCCTGATTTCCCTCTTGAAATGCCTCTGTTGCTTACGTTAACCGCACTTGACTTCTCTTGCTTGCAACCAGAGCCTCGGTTGGGTTGTCATGAGTTAGTTAATTAATTAATTGCAAACAGTGGGGTGTCAGTGCTGGGGTTGGTCTTACTTGACATTTGCCTAACTGATCTGGAGGAGGGAGGGGTGTGAGCCCCACTTTCCCTGGTGACACTTGGCTGTGCCAGGTAGTGAAATGCCAAGCCACTGGTGATAAGCTGCAGGCAGATCTCACCAGGCTGTGTGAGTGGGCAGAGGAATCGCCAAGGACGAGCTTCAGTGTGGGCGGGCGCAAGGTGCCGCGTTTGGCAAAAAATAATCCGAGCTATACTTAGAGGTTGGAAGAGGATGGAACAGGAGAGAAGAAAACAGATGCAGATGGAAAAGACTTCAGGAAGTGATTCCCAAGCCAGATCTCAGACTCACCTGGGCTCTAGACAACAAGACCAGCGCTCAGGCCCTCGGCCCAGGATATACTCGATCCGAGGTCTGGGCTGTACCACTCAGGCCTGCTTTTTGTCTTCTGCAGGAAGACAGACCCAGTTTCCCCAGATTTTCTGATTTTCAAAAGAAGCCAAAGATACTGGCTTTTCTGCGTAAGTTCCTACTTTCCCCCTTTTTGGTAACTTTTAATTTTGCAATAATGTCAAGCCTGTAGAAAAAAATGCCAAGAATGGCATCAAGAACTTCTATAGTCTATACCCGGATTCACCAGTCGCTACCATTTGTCGCATTTGCTTTATCTTTGTAAGTTCCCAAAGTTTTGAAACGTCCTATAGAGCAAGTTACACCGGAATGTGAATGGACTTTAAGTCCTTCAACTGTCAGCTGGGGACTTCTGAAGGTCAAGCTCACGTCACACTCATCCAGTAAGAATTTCTGCAGGTGGGGCTAGACATTTGTATTTTTAAAAATTTCCTCCTGGTAAAGGTAATACACAACTAGGGCGGAGAACCGCTGGTGCTGGTCCCTCACGATGATTCCGTCCCCCTTATTGATGATGGGTATAGGTGTAGACGGACCTGTGACCTCATTTGTGTGAAAGATGAAAAGACTATGGTCCTTGAATTTGTCTTTGAGCTGCCGAGTGAACTAACGTTGGGGCCCCTTTATCTGGGGATTTCTTTTTACAGGTGATACATGTTTCTTAACTTGTATGGTAGCGATTACTAGTCACCCGCTAAAGAGTCATGCATACCTTATATTATATAGGGTTGTTACCCGAGTCATGCATACCCTATATTATATAGGTTGTTACCCGTGGCTGAGAAGCCACGGTGTGGGGGGCCCAAGATGGGCCACTTCGGAATGAAGACTATTTTGAATTAAAAAGCAATCAGAACTCAGAAGATTCCGGAAAAGCTCTGAGCCTCCCCACACCTGCCTAAAAAGAATTTAGGTAGAGAAAGTGATCCAGGAGGAGAGCTATTACCATAGATAACCACATTATGTTGGGAGCTGGGTATGGTGGACAGGGAGGGACCTAGCGAGCAATCAAAGTCCTCTATGTCCCACTGCTTGAGTGACCCAGAAACGTTTGTTTACCCAACACATACTCCTTTTCATTCCCCTGTGAATCACATTCCTTCCCTTTGAAGTCCCCCTTCTCCTTACTTCAGAATGACACGTATACCTTATTTTGCCTGACTGTCTTTGGAATTTCCATGTCCGTGTGGATTCCCCATACACACTCTATTAAATTTGATTTTCTCCTGTTAATCTGTCGTATGTCAATGTGATTTCTGAGTCTGGCTAGAAGGACCTCCAAGGGGACGGGACATTCTTGCACCCCGACGGAAGAAATTCTCCAACCGTGGATGACGTTTTCGGCAGCCCCTTCCCTGGAATCCAGATGGAACCATGTGACTTGTTCTTACTAACGGCATGTGACATGAAGTGGGTTACTTCCGGATCAGGGCGATTGAGTTTAAGTGCACGATCCTTCACCTCTTCACCCGACCCTTCATTCCATCTACAGGTAGATAACGTCAGGACAACCCCGGGGCCACAAGGTAAGACAGAAGCAATTTGGGTTTCCTGAGTTACAGCCTGGAGCAGAGCCATCCAGGAGAGCTGCTTAGCCAGGAAAACTGCATTGGACTTCGTGTGAGCCAGAAATTCAGGTTTGTTGTGTTAAGCCTCTGAGGCTTTGGGGTTTGTTTGCATGACAGATAACCTTGCCTACCTAAGGAATACAAGCTATTTGAGTTAGAATTGGGTGTTACTTGCAGCCCAAAGGTTATTATTATTATATAAGATTTTATTTATTTATTTGAGAGAGAGAGAATGAGAGAGAGAGAGAGAGTGGGGGGGGATGGTCAGAGGGAGAAGCAGACTCCCTGCTGAGCAGGGAGCCCGACGTGGGACTCGATCCTGGGACTCCAGGGTCATGACCTGAGCTGAAGGCAGTTGCCTAACCAACTGAGCCACCCAGACGCCCCTATTATTATTTTTTTAAGTAAGCTGTACCCCAATGTGGGGCTTGAACTCCCGACCCCAAGATCAAGAGTACGTTGCATCAGCTTAGCCAGCCAGGCGCCCCTCAGGGATTCTTATTGAAAGCATCAGAGACGGACCCATGAAGTCCAGACCACCGTCTCAAAACTGGGTTTTGTTTGTCTGGTTTTGTTTTTATTTACAAAGAGGCGATCAGCATTCCACAGATTGAGTCTACCATCCAGGACTGGCTTGCTTTCAGCCTGGTGACTTGGCCTTCTCATTGCCTTATGGTGGCTTTGATTCTAGGCTGATGATTCGTTGGCGCTCAGGCACCGTCTCCCGGTTTCTGGTCCCCGGTTCTTCCTCTGTCTTGGCTCTTTCCTAACTGATCTGGCTCTGAGATTCTGATTTCCCTTGTATAAACATCCTGACTAAATGCCATTCTGCTCCAGCTGTCCTGCTGTCCCTAAGAAGGACTCTCAGCCATCCCATATGGCTGGGTGCTCTCCAGTTCTGGAAGCTTCCGGAGGCACAGGTTCTAGTCCATGCTCGTTTGGTAACTAGGACCAGACACGCACTTGAGCTTGCTCAAGGAAAAGGGGAGATTATTGAAGGGGTGCAGAAAAAGTCTCCCAGAGGAAATGGGACAGGAAGCTCCCGAAACCAAGGAAACCACGCTTTCCTTGCGATGTGACGGCTTTCCTTTAAACAGTTCTTCATGCATTCACATTCTCTGCTTGCTGTCTTCACACAGTGGAACGCCCACCAGAGGAATAGCTCCACACTTGACAAGGAGGACAGCAGTGGAGAACAAGACAGTCAGGTACGCTCCTCTCATGGAACTTACCTTCTAGTCAGTAAACACATACACACAAAATATTACAGACTTTTGAACTATCAAGGGAATAAGTATGGACTATACCAAAGAAAAACAGCAGCTCTCCTATTGAGAATTGGTGAAGGAAGAGGTGACTTGTCAGAGAAAGGGCCAGCCATCTAAAGAGATAGAAGAGATTTCGAGCAATGAGAACAGCAGGTGCAAAGGCCCCGAGGCAGATATATGTTTGGCTGGATCAAGGAATTGAAAAGAGAGGACACATGACTGGAGGGTAGGCAGCAAGGTGAAAAGCGACAGAATAAAGTTGGACACATTAGCATGGTCTTGATAATGCAAGACCTCGGAGACCATAGCAAAAATTTGGATTTCATTTACAAACACTGGGAAGCCTCGGCAGGGTTGTCCTCTTTGTACCTTGCACTTGGCCCATTGCTGCTGCCCCCCTCCCAAGGCTTCCTTATACCTTTCCTGTTCCGCTCCCTCTAGCCGACTAGCAACTGCTTTCTGTGCTTCTTAGAATTCCCAGCAGAGATCATCTGATTGGCTCAGTTTACCTTTTAAGGTCAAGTCACAAAGCCCAGGCCACTGGCTACCCTATGAATAGACTGGTTAGCGGCGTGGGATGGGGCACCTGGGTGCTTCAGTGGGTTAAGCGCCCAACTCTTGGTTTCTGCTCAGGACGTGATCTCAGGGTCATGAGATTGAGGCCCTGCATCGGGCTCCACACTCAGCACAGAGTCTGCTTGAGATTCTCTCTCCTCTGCCCCTTCCCCCCTCTAAAGTAAATAAATAAATCTTAAAAAAAAAAAAAAAAAAGATTGACTAGCCGCAGACCAGATGTAGTCTGATCCAGCCAGCTGTGCTCCGGGGGAAGTTCATGCCCAGTTTGTGGTCATGTCCACACATTAGAGACTGTGGACAAAGCAGGCAATGATACAAACTCTTAGAGAAGTATTTCTAAAGATACGATTTAGGAAACTAGTATTTCACTGGACACCTAACATGAAACTTCTGAAAATACACATTAGATTGTATCTAATGTACTTAGGGTTCAAATTCAAAATCCCTAACATGCCTGTAATGCTATGTCCTCTGGATCCAGCTTTCCCTTAAGATTCACCTGATGCTACTTTCCCTCTCACTCTGAGCTCCAGCTTTGCTGGCTTTTGTTGGGGGGTGGAGGTAGAGGGGGTGGAGGGTCTCTCCAGCCTCAGGGCCTTTGCATATGCTCCTCTTGTCCCCTGCACACAGCCCTCTTTTTACTTGGCTCATTCTAATGCTTCCTTTAGGTCTGATTGTAAATGCCATTGCCTCTTCCTGGAGCCTCCATCAAAATTAGAGCCCTCTGTTTATATTCCTGGGTGAACAGAGCTGCATCTGGGGGAGAAGATGAGGATCTCAGTAATGGAGCAAGACATTTGAGAAGCGTGACGGGGACAACTTAGGGAGTGCCTCTTTCGTATGCTTGGGAGCAGGGCAGACATGGGCTTGAGTATCTGCTTTGCTCTCTCTTGGCAAGTGTCAACATCTATCCGGGGGTTTAACAATAGTGCCTACCTCAAAAGTGAGGATTAGACGAGAATATAAGTGAAGTTCACAGCATGCAGAGTGGGGGCCCAGTAACCATGAATACTCTTCACGGGGATTTGAATGACAAGGGTTGGCCGGGGTCCTGGCTGCAAACTGTGAGTGATAATAATATTTATACGATGCCAGCCAGCTAGGGTCCAGCTGAGCAGGCTTCAAGCAGAAAAGCTCTCTGAGGCCACACGTGCCCAAGCCTTGCCGGGAGCAGACCTAGATGGTGTGGGATGCGGGAGGGGTGGGCAGGGGGTCCTTCCAGGGGTCAGGTGCCTACTTCTCTCCTCCTGCTATCTGGCCTTGTGTACTTTGTCCAGAGCAGACATCCACCTAGTGAAGCCCCTGGGATGTTTCTTTCCATCCCCATCAGCTTCCCCATATGCTTTGTTTTAAGATTTTATTTATTCATTTATTTGACAGAGAGAGAGAGAGCCAGGGAGCACAAGCAGGAGGAGAGGCAGAGGGAGAGGGAGAAGCAGGCTCCCCTCTGAGCAAGGACCTCGATGCAGGACTCGATCCCAGGACCCTGGGACCATGACCTGAGCTGAAGGCAGACGCTTAACAAATTGAGCCACCCAGGCGCCCCCAGATGCCGTGTTTTGGACAAAGTCCTGGTTCCCAGGGCTGCAGGTTGCCATTGTTCTGCGTCACAGGATTCATTACCTCCTTCCTCCATCTCTCAGATCCTTCCCTCTCCAAGGGTGCCTGGAGCCCCGATTCCCAAAGCGAGGGATGAGACAGTGGGACCTGATCCCGCAGTGAGACAGGTACCCCCTCTCCCAGTGCTCCTTGCATCCTTCTGCTTAACCTGAGGGGAGCGTCTCCTCTGGTGCGAGAATATCTTGAACATCTTCCTAAGGCTTTGGTTGTATCCTTTTTACAAAGATAGGCGGCACCTAGAAGATGGCACGATCGTTTTGTTTTTATTGTATTGATTTTCCCGGTTGCCACTTGCTCATGGCAAATGACTCCAGCTTTCCTTTTCAAGCAGTGACAGAACATTCACTACCAAATACATTTATTGAAGTAAAAAGCGAGTCGGTCTAAATAAAAACATTAGACAGCTAAGTGTCGCTGTGGCATGTGCCTAGGAAAAACTTCACAGGGGTCGTAGTACCCCGATGACAGGTTCGGAAAATGGTGGAAGATGAAGTCACTCAAATTCGGGAGCCGAGGTGGGGTATCCGTGCCAGTTCTGCTCAGTAGCACCTAAGACACTTTCTTTGAGCCCCTTTCCTCGCTTGACAAAATGGGAAGAGTAATTCCTACTACACGCAGGGCTGTTTTAAGGGTTTAAGGAGAGCCTTTGACGTATGTGCGTGTGATTTGCATGCAGTGACTCTTAAGTGTTAAACGAAACAAATCGGGGAGAGTCTGGACTCAGCAGTCAAAGTGACCCCGTGGGTGCGGGCAGGTGCCTCTCTCCCCCGGGGCTCCTGGCCCCCCAGTGGGGGTGAAGTCTGGGCGAGTCATGTAACCTCTCTTTCTTGGAAACTAGGGGCTATCACTGAGAGGATGTGTGCAGTGCTGGAACTCAGCCCGGCACCCGGCAGCGTAAGAAAACGGAGATCTCAGGACCCTGCCTGTACCCTTTGCAGGAACCCAAGCCTTAGGTGGGACAGCTCTCTGGAAGTGGGAAGCGGCCAGGTGTGGACCAAACACACTCCAGGAAGTCAGCGACGGCAGAGGTGACATTGATCTCATGCTTTTTGGTATGGAGTATTCAAAATATTCAGATGTCCTTCCACTCTCTTCCCCCAGTGCCCTCAGAGCCCTCCCCCCGCCAATATAGAACTGTTCCCATTTGGCTTCTGTCTTCCTGCAATAACGTTTGCTGTAGACTGTGTCCCACCCCCCAAATTTATATGTTGAAGCCCTAACCCTCCTTGTGATGGTATTTGCAGATGGGGCCCTTGGGAGGTAATGAGGGGTAGAGGAGGCCATGAGGGTGGGGCCCCTGTGCTGGGATTAGTGGCTTCCTGAGAAGAGGGACAGGCGGAGACAGAGAGACCAGACGGAGAGCAGGAGTGCCGCTCTCCGCTGGGCGTGTGGAGACACAGTGAGAAGGCGGCTCTCTGCAAACCGGGAGAACCCCCCTGCACAGGCTGCTCTTCAGCGGCGGGCTCGAGCTGTGGCAGGTGGAGCCAGGCAGAAGGGCCCACGGCGAACACCAGGCTGACAGCAAACAGGCTCAGTAAGCCATAGACCCTGACCGACCCATGGACTGCTTACAGCCAACCTAAGATTTCCAAGGAAGGGGACATTCCATCCACCCCATACTCCTTCGCTCTGCCCTATATCTGTGGCCCCTCACCCCCGCCACGTGGCAGGCAGTCTCTCCTCTGCTGTCCTGCCCGCCGCTCCCTTGCAGTGTGTCCGATAAGCCCTCGTGTTCCGCCGCGGGTGAATTCTTGCCTGGCCTGCGCCACCAACCCCCCCCTCAATCCGGACGCCCTGCACTCACCGAGAACCAAATCTGCAGGTGCCCTCCCCGAGCTTGGACTTCCCAGCCTCCAGAACCGTGAGAAAGAAATGTCCGTGGTGTCAGCCCCCGTCTATGGTGTTTTTGTCCTAGCAGCCAGAGCGACTCAGCCAGTGCTCACACCTGCTTAGGACCAATGCTCACAGCTGCTTAGGACCAATGCTCACACCTGCTTAGGACCAATGCTCACACCTGCTTAGGACCAGTGCTCACACCTGCTTAGGACCAATGCTCACACCTGCTTAGGACCAATGCTCACACCTGCTTAGGACCAGTGCTCACACCTGCTTAGGACCAATGCTCACACCTGCTTAGGACCAGTGCTCACACCTGCTTAGGACCAATGCTCACAGCTGCTTAGGACCAATGCTCACACCTGCTTAGGACCAGTGCTCACACCTGCTTAGGACCAATGCTCACACCTGCTTAGGATGCATCCAAAACCTACGGCTGCGAGTACCAATGAGCCACACGTGCTACACATTTTGCACGTGGCGTTTTACTTGAGTCTCACAGCTTTGTGGAGGACAGTGCTATTCCGTGTCCCATTTGACAGATGAGGGGACCGAGGCTTGAAGGTGAGGTGGACTTGCCCCAGGTCCTAGAGCTCCCGGGTGCCAGAGCCAGATTTTTTTTTTTTTTTAAACACATGCTTGCCCCCAGCTGGCCTTCAGGGACTCAGGTGAGGGACACGTCGACTCTGACGTTGGCGGGGGCACCTTGCTGGTCTCAAGGGGTGACGGGGTGGCGGGGAACCTTCCTGGCAGTTTGATGAGCCCATCTCAGCTTCTGGCACACAGGTAAGCCAGTCCCGTGGCAGGCAGCGAGCGTGGGCAGGAAGTATCCAGAAGAAACAAAACACCCCCAGCTTGGTTGGTTACAACAAGGCAAAACCTTTAATAACATGGGTGCTTATTACATTAGCTGCTTTGGGGCGCTGACATCTTTGATTTCTGGTCATGTTTTTCTAACACGTAAAGGTGAATGCCTCCCTCGGGGCCACCTGGGCAGTTGGTGTCCCGAGGATTTGTGTGAGTGGGCAACGGGGACAATTGCACGCGCCTGGGGAATCAGGGATCCCCCTCCCCCCCAGCCACCACCCGTGACTTTGAGTAAAGTCCTCTTCCAAGGAGGGAAGAATGTGCAGGTCCTTCCAGTAAAGAAGGAAGAGAGGAAAACATCTGGCACAGATACACAGAGAAATGACATCATGGGATTGGCTTGAAAAGTTGGGGAGGAACCGGGGGTGGGAGGAGGGGGGGTGGGAGGGGGGGCTAGGGCCTGGAGGGCCAGGGGCCAAGTGTGGGAGAGGGCTGAGTCCATTTGGTTTCATTCTTTGTAAAAAGTAATACCATCACGAGGACCATGCCATGCAACCTCAAAGCCGCCTCTGTACCCTTGCCCCCGAGGCTGTGCTGGGGCGGAGGCCAGAGGGCAGAGGTCAAGTTCAGACGGGCGTGGTGCGCCTGTTGGCCGGATTATTATGTAGTGACTCTTTGAACTCTTTGGGCGTGGAATTGTGGAACTGTAGAAAAGCGTGGTCCCGGTCGGAATTGAGGAGGGTCCCCATGGTGATCTTTGAGGGGTCCCGGGAGAGGGTGAACATGGAGATGTCAGTGGAAGGGATGGTGTGGAAGCCTTTGCTGATGGGGGACAGGTCTCGGGATCTGGGCTCCGTGGAGCGCGAACTTGACCGCCTCCGGAATCTATACCTGTAGGGGGGAAGGCGAGCAAAGGTAGATTTCTTCAGGAGCTCCGAGTGGGATTTGGCACGTAACTGCTGATGTTTTTCTATATAGATGTGCACAGCGACGACTCCCACAATTTCTGCGATGATGAAAGAGAAGGCCCCGAAATAAAAGGACCAGCCATAGGAGTAGCTTTTCTTGGAGTCACGCTGCCCGGGGTCTCCAGCATTGGCTGATATATAAACTATGATGCCGATGATGTTGCTTAACCCTGAGAGAAGGGAAGAGAAAAATACATCATTTAGACACCTCAGAGGGGACTGTCGCTTTGAGCCTCGAACGACTGGCAGAAAATGTGGAGGGAACAGGGAGACAAGGTGAATGGGTTTATGGCCGGGAAATCCAACCCCTGGACCTTTCTTGCACCGTCTGTCTCTCGGGAAAGGAGGAATGCTGCTACCGGCTCCCAGGTGGCATGCATTCAGCTGCAGAATACGCCCTATTCCCACGGCGAGCGCGGGTGAGCTCAGGAGGCCTGTGTTTTCCCTCACAAGCCATTCATTCCATCAAAACCTAATCTTCGGCACTAAATCACGAGGATGGTAAAACGAGGGAGATGAGGTCCCTGGCTCCTGAGCTCCTCGCCGTTAGTAGGAGAGACTGACACGTAAATGCAATTAGAGCAAAATACAGGAAGGGCTCTACCAGAGACACATATAAAATGGTTCGGGAGCACAGGGAGGCGGGACAGGTAAGCCGCCCACTTTGAAGACAAGGTGACATTGCAGACGGTTGAGCTGTGAGATGAAAGGCTACTGCGCAGGGTGAGAGAAGGGATCGAGAATGACCTGCTAGGGTTTTCGCTGGGCTGATGAGGAGGTTGGTGGCATCTTGAGCTAAAATAAGAGGCAGCAGAGAGGACAGGTTTAGAGAAGAGGGACGATGTGAATACATTGAGTCGGATGTGCTTATGGAGAGTCGAAATGCAGCTGTCCGGGGACAGAGTTGGGGCTGCCCCTGCAGTTTGGGGAGCTGATGAACCCAAGGGGAAGGGACAGTAGTTTCCTAAGTCTTTTCATCTGCAGGGATAAGATAGTGCTTTAGAGTAGCTGTCGTTTGAGCATCGGGACTTGGGGAGCATGCAGCCACTGTCCCCAGTAGGCCAGGCGCACAGACTTAGTGTCCCCCAGGTGCCAATGGAGAGGCGCTGGAAATGGTCACCTGGAAGTGAATTGATTCTCTAGGGAGTGGTAAGAAAACAGTAGAATCTGAGGGCCCAGGGGCTGTGATTATCTCTGACCACTTTTCTCACCTTTTTTTTTTTTAAGATTTTACTTATTTAGCAAGTGCGAGTGAGCAGGGGGAGGGGCAGAGGGAGAGAGAGAATCTCAAGCAGACTCCGTGCTGAGCGCAGCACCCTGAGGTCATGGCCTGAGCCCTGAAACCAAGCGCTGGACGCTCCAGCGACTGGGCCACCCAGGCGCCCCACCGTTCCCACTTTATTGTCCCAAAGGTGGAATGTCTCTTTTTGTCTCTCTGCTTCAAGGGCCTCATCTAGGCCTTGGTAGCAGCGATGACTCAGGGAGGTTGGTGTATCGGCTGGCCGCCTCCTTGTCTCCAAATTTAGGTGACGCTAAATGCAGACTGGCCCTCGTTACAGTTCCTGGCACCAGCTGGTAAATAACCACATCCAGTGGCCGCCTGTGCTCCGTCTCTGGTCCTTACTGTCCCAGACTCTTCCTGGGGGTCCCCAAGATTGCCCCACAGTCCAGCAACTAAAGGGTTAAAGCTGGGCAGAGCGGGGGACACAGGGCTGTTCTGACCCTTGGTGCACACCCATGAAAGGCAGCCAGTGTTTGAATATGACCTCCGGCCATTCTCCAAATAGGACTTGCTTCTAGAAGGCGGGGGGGGGGGGTGGGGGGGGGGGGTGGGGTGGGGTGGGGGTGCGGTCTGCTTCTGCCCCGTCTCCTCTTGGCATTACCCTGCACCGGCATTCAGTGGTCGGCAGTGAGTTCTAATCACTGAGCTATTTCTAAAGACGGGGGTTGACAACGGACAGCCCCGTGTCAGGCTGCGGGAGACCTCGGGATGAAAAACTGCTCCTCTTTCTGGACTGTCAATTCGGCTTGAAGATTAGTAGGGAAGACACATTTTTTTATATTAAAATGAACATGGATATAATAAGGAGGAGAGAGCAGAAGTCACATGAATTTTTAAGTGTAAACGGGAGACGAGACTTCAAAGACATTTCAGCTCGCGGAAGGCGGCTTCTAGGGATGGTCCCCCACCCCTCGCCCGACTCCCCAGGGCCATGTTTTCTTTCTCTCGGCCAGCAGGGACATTTTGGTGGCAAAGTTTGGGAAGCCCCTAAAGGAAGTCTCAATAGGGTGGGAGGAGGGGGAGAAATTCAAAGAGAGGCTTCAATGTCAGAGGAGATTAAGGAGGCAGGGAGCCAAGGGAGTTGCCATTTATAGGGCGCTTCCCATGTGCCAAACCCCGTGCAAAGTTTTAATATGCACATCTCAATTATTGCAACAGACCCGCTATTAAAAAAATTAACCCTCTTTTAAAGTTTTTAAATTTATTTTTAGTGATCTCTGCACCCAATGTGGGGCTCGAACTCACAGCCCCAAGATCAAGAGTCGCATACTCTTCCAACTGAGCCAGGTAGGCGCCCCTGACCCTCTTTTCTAGATGGGGAAACTGAGCCAAGAGAAGGTATGTCACTTCCCACATTGACAGTGCGAGGAAATGGCAGAGGTGGGATTTGAACCCAGGGCTGTCTCTTGGCTACGGTGCATTTAGATTTCAGGAGCACATCTTGGGAAGGATGGGAGGTAGGCGGGCAATCCCTTTCTCCCAGCTGCCGGACTGTCAGCTCCTTGAGGGCAGATCTAGTCTGGTCTCGTTCACTGTGATGGCCCCGTGTCCTAGCCGAGAGCCTG
Organism: Ursus arctos; assembly: GCF_023065955.2. Taxonomy (NCBI): domain Eukaryota; kingdom Metazoa; phylum Chordata; class Mammalia; order Carnivora; family Ursidae; genus Ursus; species Ursus arctos. Next base: position 83,976,170 of record NW_026622874.1, on the reverse strand, counting down.
ACCATAGCAAGAGTGCAGTGCAGATTCACTGAATGAGAAAGTGAATCGGGTTGGCGTGAGAATTCAACAGTGCAATGTCTCGTCGTGAGCAGTTACTGTGTGTGAGGTCCTGTTCTAGGCACTTGGCAGATACTAACTCATGTCAGCCTCTTAATAGCCGCAAGGGATCAGGCCATGATTACCCCCACTTCTCAGATAGGGAAACTAAGTCACAGAGAGGTTAAGAGACTTGCCCAAGGTTACACAGCTGGGAAGCGTAGAGCCAAGATTTGCACCACGCAGCCTGGCTTCAGAGCCCACGCTCTTCAGCCTCACGCTTAGTGCCCGCCCGGCACTAGGCGCTCAGTAAAGGTCCTTGATTGCTTGTCCCAAACCACAGATCCTCAGAATAGCTGAGCAAAAAAAGAGCCTTAGAGAGTGGGGGATCTTCTGAAACTTTCATTTTATAGGTGGATAAACTGAGGCTTTTGGGGTTCCTTGGGGAGATAGGGGTATCCAGGAATAGACCCCAAGCTTCTGGCTTCCCCCTCTCAGGGCTTTCGCCACTGCCCCTCATGTTTCATGGTTCCCATCCGTCTGATCCACCTGCCATCTCTCACAGTACCCCTTGTGAGAAAAAAAGTTGCTGGTGACACGTTCTTTTCTGACAATCCCCTTGGGGGACAAAATAATGATCTCCTGTAAGGGAAACCCGAATGTCAGCACAATGCATTATCCTCCAGGTCGGTCAGAGCCCAGGGGGTCTGCATGGGCCACCAGTGACTAGAAAGTGCCTCAAAGCCACGCAAATCCCTGGGTTTGCCAGTTGTTACCAACAGGCCACACAGAGCATGGTCAGGGGCCACGGCCACCTTTGGGCTGACCACATCCCCATGGCAAGATGGCGGCTCTTCCCTGGTCTGTTGGCTGGAATTGGTGCCCAGAGACTTAGAACTGAATGCAGTCCAACTTCCTCATTTTCCAGAAGGGGACACTATGAGGAATGAATGGGAGTGAGATCTTAGAGGGGGCAGGACACTGGGTCTCAGACTTTGGAACTATATTGTTGCTGCTTTTCCAATACTAGAAGAAGATATTGGGGTGCCCCGGCTGGCTCAGTCGGAAGAGGACGCAACTCTTGATCTCGGGGTTGTGAGTTCGAGCCTCACGTTGGGTGTAGAGATTACTAAAAAAATAAATAAGTAAACTAAAAAAAAAGAAAGAAAATAATATTGTGCTTTTTATGCTCAGCCTCCTTCCAACAACACCATGAAGTGGATACTGTTATTAGTTAGGGAGCGATGGAAATCCAGGCGGAAGAGAACATGAGGCGGCTGGAGGAGGATTGGACATGGAGGGAGGAGCGAGAAGGCGGTGCATGGGACCCCTTCCTGAGCCAAGACCGGCTCCCATCCCTCTTGCCACCTTCTGGTCAGACCAGCTATTGCTTACGAGGCCTTCCCAGAGAGCTTCTGGGGCTGCTGGCTTTTTACCAGAGTCGCCTTGAACAATGTGAGGGTCTGAGCCCTTGGAACACGGCGACATATCTCAAAGGGCCAGAGACATAGGTGAACATGTCCAAGTGAACAGAAAGTTAGACCCCGTTAAAACACGCTGAGCCAGTCTTGCAGGTCACACATTACCTACGCCTGCCCCTCTATGTGCAGGCATAGACAGTTGACCCTCAAACAACACGGGAGTTAGGGGTGCTGACCCCCAACACAGCCAAAAATCTGTGTTTAACTTCCGACTTTCCAAAAACTTAACTGCTAATTGCCTCCTGTTGACTGGAAGCCTTACCAGACACAGACAGTCAATTAACACATATTTGGTATGTCATATGTCTTCTATACCATAGTCTTACAAGAAAGTAGGCTAGAGAAAAGAAAATGTCATTAAGAAAATCATAAGGAGGGGAAAATACATTTAGACTACTGTACGGATTTATCTAAAAATCCGTGTATAAGCGGAACCCCGTGGTTCAAACCCGTGTCTTTCTGGGGTCACACACGCTCTCTTACTAACCAGCCTCTCTCTCCCTCTGAGCTGACCCTGCCCCCCATCTCCTCTTGTCTTTTCATCACTACCCGCCCCCCCCACCCCGCGTGTCAGCATCTTTGATTCTCATGAGAGTCTTTGGCTCCTCATTCTTAACACAAGTCGAGTATTTTCTCGCTCTTTTCCTGCATGGAACCCTGGATAACGTGCTTGGTCCTCATGGCCCCGGTGGGGTTGGGTGTCTGGGAGCATCTCAGTGCTGGGGCCAGAGGCTCACCTGCAGAGACAAAAAAGATGCCCGCGCTGAGGATGACGTTGTGTCTGCTTCGGTGAAACTCACTGGCTGCCACGCAGAGCCCGCCGAAGAAGAGCAGCGTGACGCTGAGGATGGGGAAGACACTGGAGGCTCTCACGGCCCCTGCGGAGAGAAGGGGAGACGGTTCCACCCGCAGCCCAGACGACAGAGCCTGCATCTGAGGTGGGCGTGAGACCAGTACGGTTGCTCAGGGCCCCGCGCTGGGGCTAAGGCTCTGGAGTCACCGTCCTGAAAGTCTTCATCATTTTATCTTTGAATTATGTGTGTGTGTGTGTGTGTGTGTGTGTGTGTGTGTGTGTGTGTTCCACTCAGTGTGGGCTCCACTCAGTGTGGAGCCCAGCGCAGGGCTTGAACTCACGACCCTGAGATCAAGACTGAGCTGATATCAAGAGTTGGACAGTCAACCACGCAGGTGCCCCTTGCGTTATGTTTTAGAAGGGAAGTCTGATGGGCTAACGGAGCGTGCCGTGGGGGGGCTTGCAGCTTTGACTCACAAGGGATCCCACCACCCGTCAGCTCTCCACGTCCCCCGGGATGGGACCTTAGCTGCCCGTTATTCTGCCCCAGCCAGCGATCCCTGCCAGCCTTCCTTCTTGGTAGGGGCTGGGCACAGACAAAGGAACAATCGAGGTTAGGTGCAAGCCCCAAGCACCTGCAAAGCTATGCATTCAGCATTCACCCGTTGAGTGTCTCTGTTCCCCGACCCCCTGGGGGGTAGCATGCCATGAAATAGCAAATAAAAGACACTGTGACAGATCAAGAGAGACAGAACAGAAGAAAAGGAACAGCTGTTTTGCCTGTGTTTTGAATGAGGAGCCTGGGCATTTCATTTGCACGGGACTCTGCCAATTATGGGTCCAGCCCTGCATCCCGAGACTCATAGCAGATCACACGCTGTTCACCAAAATGCAGACTCTTTCCCAGGACACACCTCCATCTGCATGGCGCTGGGTCTGGCAATCCTCACTTAATACCCACTCAGTCACCGAAGGAACAAATGAATTGATTCATTCATTCAGCAGCGCTGCCGTGCACTTACTAAACGCACACCATGCTGGGTCCTGGGGTGCCAACGGAAATGCGTGACAGCCACAAGGGCACGGGCGCTGCCCGGCAACACAGAGGCTGGCTGGGGCCTGGAGCAGCTCCTGGAGGCCCCTGCGTTAACTCTTCAGTTGCCGGATCATGGAGGGGCCCTAAGGTTCTGGGGGAGGGGTCCTAGGGTGGGGGTCTCAGTAGTCACCCAACCAGTATAAGGGTATTTCCTGCTATGTCCAGACCAGAATATACCAGCTGAACAAATTCCGTGTTCATTAATGTACAAAAGAACCAGGGTACCTGGCCTCATGGGGCTCCCAAGCCTGTTGAGTTGACAGAACAGCTGCATATTTGCAGGACCCAGTGCGAAATGAAAATGAGAGGCCTCTTGTTCCAAAATCATCCAGAATGTCAAGCTAGTGACAGGAGAGCATTGACCACTGTGGGGCTCTTGGAAGGGTGAGCTCTTGAGGCCGCAAGGGCTGTGGAAGCTAGACTTGAGCTGACCCCGGCTGGGGCCGGGATGGTAGGCTGGGGGTGGCGAGAAGTTGTGGGACTCAGGATAGATTTCTAAGGTAAAGCCACCAGAATTGGCAGCGGACAGCGGGAGACAGAGGAGCTGAGCACCACGCCCATGGCTGGTGCTCGGCCGCTGAGCCCGGGGTGCCACCCAAAATGCCATGGGGCACGAGCAGGTGCAGCAGTGGTGGGGGGATTTCAAAGCTGAACGTTCAAGGCTTTCAAGCCCCGTATTCCTGGTGACTCAACTCCTGCTGTTTCTATTCGCTGTTGCACGGAGGTGCTTACGTGCCAGCTGCCAAGCTCTTTTTACGTTAGGACTGGTGTTTTATTCGATCTTATGGAAAAAGTTTTCTGGAAGTTTGGCAGCCGATTTAGCTAACAGGGCTGCCTGGGAGGGGTGATGGAGAAGTGGGGTGAGGGTCTGAGAGCACACGGGGCTGATGTTCACTTAATGAGAAGAAAATGAAACAGTCCTTGCTTTTGCTTAAAGACAGCCGCCCTGAGTCACCCAGTGCTGGGATCTGGGCAGAGCCAGGGCCTGATACAGCGTCCCTCCCATCCTTCTGCTTCCAGGGTCAAGTTTTGGGAAAGGCTGGACCCTTTGCTTCCTTTAGTCCTCAGGTTGAGGGGTATCCCTGGGGAGGGACTCTGGGATCCTAGGTGGGCACACGACTGTGGGCATAGCTTATTTATAACTTCTCAATATTTACACATATGACCTACAGGTTTCCATTTGGACCCTCAGCCCAGGGCCCCACAAATATCACGGGTTGATCTGCCTCCAGGGGTTTCAAAGGAATTCGAACACGAACAAACCTTTAAAGCGTTCATTTGCATTGGGTATTGACAGGAATTGCTCGAATATGCAATGTGATGAGTTCAATTGATTAAAAGAGTAGTTAAAAAAATTTTTTGTAATGTATGATTATGCCCAAAGGAAATAATTATGGACATTTGATGCTATTGAACTGTGTTGGTTATAAAAACGCAAATTCGATATGGGTGGCTATGAGATGTGTGAAAGTGGTTGCAGTAACCCTGTGGCAACCAACTGGTGGCCAGACCCCACTCTTTAGCCCACAGATGAGATACATGGTTGCAGGTTTCTGCCTCAGGACATTTGCTTCTGCCACTTTCGCCAAGTCAGTGTGATCTACTCTACTTTCATTTTAGCCCAGGGGACACATGGAGGCTTTGGAACAAAAAGGTTTTACTGTCTTCCCCCCTCCCTTTATCTCCTCCTTCCCTGCCTTCCTTCCTTTACTTTTTCTCCTCCCCAAACCATGTGGGGGTAAGTTGAGGTCTTAGAGGAGTGGGGAGGGCAGTTTGTTGCGGTGTAATCCTACCACGGGCATCGCGGCAGGACCTGGCTAAGTCCAGGGCTGTATTACGGGGAGTCTCTTGTCTATAGGACTCGTGGGCTAGTGAACCTTATACTCTACGGTGAAGCTATAACCCGACAGCACTCGAGAACAAGGAAATGGCAGAAAAATCAATGTGCCGAGTCCCAGTCCCACTGCGGGGCGGCCACAGCAGGAACTGGCAGCTCACGCATTGGAGGGGTCTGGAGAGCCCTGCGGGAACGTGCCCCTGGCTCTGTGTGGTGGGGTTGGGGATTCCAAAATTCCTCGCAGGACATCTGTGTGCTCGTAAAGGCCTCCCCTGAACCTTAGCCTGGTTCTGTGGCCAATGGAGAAGCATTGGTGGACCGTCGGATGGGGGCGAGGACCTCCGCTTCCCAGAGGGGAGCAAAGTATTTTGTTGAAAAGCAATCGACCCCTGGGAAGAACTGAAAATCAGTTTTGCCAGTTGTGAAATAGAAGTTATAGCTCTTTCGCCTCCAACGGGGCAAACATCACAATGTTTCATTAAAGCAGGAAAGAAAAACAAAAATGATGGGCACTCAGTAAACAAAACTTTAAAACTATTCCTCGGAGGAGGTCCAAGTACAAAGCTACATCTCTAAATACGCCCTGTGCTCCCCGTACCACGTTTTCCCGAACTGCTGGCACAGATCCTAGTAGGCATTTGGGTAAGTCCTAGTAGGTGCATAAGGACTGGAAAAAGAGAAATGGTATGTTTAGGTTTTAGAAATCAGCTGAAAACTGACTTTCTCAATCGCCTCTGCTACAGTAACTATACTGACTAACATTGTTATATGACTCAAGGCTCATACATCTGCCGACTAACAGGTGGGAGCGGGGCTACAAATGGTTCTAATGTTAAAACCACTCTTCTCGAGCTACAAGTTACAAACGTAATCTTGAATAGGACAATTTCTTCAAGTTTTTCTTTATAATGGCCGTTAAAAACAAAAAAGGGCAAACCTTACATTTAACATTCCCTAATAATAGTCAATGCCTTTGAAATTCCCCTTCGAGGGAACTTGACAGGCGTTCTTGCTGAAGAAGTTAACATTGAGATGACATGAAATGTCACAGTCTCTCCGTGCCGGGGTCAGTGTTGGATGCATAACTGCCACTGGACTTTGCTATTGCCTGTCCCGAGCAACGGAAAAGGGCTTAGCCTCTATTGCTTTATTGGCTCCCTGTTGGGCCCTGAGCTGAGCGTAATGCGCGAGAGTTTATTTAATTTTCACGAGCCTGTCACGTAGATGACATTGTCATCTCCATTTCTGACTAGATAAGGACAGAGGGGAGATGGAAAGGTAAAGCAGTGTACCCAGGTTTAACCCAGCAGCAGAGAGTCAGGCAGGGCATAAAAGCCCAGGTCTAACAAGAGCCCAGAGCCCTCGCGCTAAGGCACCGCACTCTGCTCCCTCCCACGGGCTGCATTTGTGACAGTCCCACGTCATATCCAGGTTACCAGCCTTGGGACAATCCCAGGAAGATGCTGGCCCTGCCCCAATAGGACTGAAACTGCAGACAGGCAAATCTGGGTTTGCATTTAATCTCCCAGGCCTTGCCCCTTAGGACTGTGCCCATTAGCACCTCACCCATTAGCACCTCACCCATTAGCACCTCAACTCAACTCTCTCGGGGAAGGTGAAAACTTGTATTCCAGTGGAAGAAAATTCCTTAGATTTTTTTTCCTAAGCAGACTAAAAAGAACCTTTCAGTTTTGACTCACCTACTTTTTCCCCTTCTATTTCTAGTTCATTGACATTAAAGAGACTCAGGTATCAGAATCACTTGAACGTCTCTGTCTGGTAGCGAAGGTCCCCGGAAGCTCCTTTGGAAGTATCCATTTCCAGGGGTGGGTACTGACAAGCCTCCGAGGCAGCTGGGTGACTGCAGGGCCGCCCCCACCCCCTCCAGGGGAGACCCCAGAAGTGGGAACTCACGCAAGAGATACTCTGCTGTGTCTTGTTCATAGTCAGCGTCTTCGGGGAAGTGATCGATTTTCTTGCACACTCCTCGGAAAGTCCCTGTGGAAACAAATGACGGCCTGAGCTGAGGGGAGGAGCCAGAGCCCCTGAGGTGAGCCTGGGTCCTCACCCCCACCTCGAAGATCCTTCCCAGGTTGTTGCGGGCTGCGCATATATTGGCCCATCAGCATCTGTCCTAGGGCACAAAACAGAGACCAGTAGAGGAGGGGAAAAAAAAAAAGAAGCAGAAGACGTCGCTTCCTAGAAAATCTGCTTCCTTGATGTTGGGATCTTCGGAGAAGGGCAAATAGCTCTCATTCATTATGATACTGAACACAATCATTCACGATAAGGACTGTCTTGCTTTATCTATCCCTCGGCCTCTCCTGGGCCCCTGCCACTGGTGAGGGGAAAAAGGAGAAGGAAATGGTTGTTTTGCTTTTTAAGATTTTATTTATTTATTTGACAGAGCGCAAGCAGGGGGAGCGGCAGGCAGAGGCAGAGGGAGAAGCAGGCCCCCCGCTGAGCAGGGAGCCCAACACAGGGCTCCATCCCAGGACCCCGGGATCATGACCTGAGCCCAAGGCAGACACTTAACCGACTGAACCACCCAGGCGCCCAGGGAAATGGAATTTGTATGTAGTAATTTTCCATTTTGCAGACGAGGATTTTGCTTGAACTCACACAGTTCCAGTCAAGATCTGCTGTCTCCCAGGTGTCAGTTCCGGGCATGGATTCAGGAGTAGCCCACAGTCCCTGATGCTGCTGGTATCCAACACAGGACATCCCCTCCCACCTCCCCTCGCCCCCGGTCACAGCCTGCTGTGCTCCGCCGTGTGGCCCACGCCCTCGAGAGGCACAGAGTGCACAGGTCCATCTTGGGGAAACCGCCAACCACCACTTCCTTTTCTTCCTTCAATATCGGTTTGACTTAAATCATTCTTGGTGTTTGATAATCCTTGTGGGTGTTTGTTAACTAGCCAATTAACCCATCTCTGGGGCAGCTAATGGCTCTGCCAGTTCTTACAAATGACAACAATTTCAGAACTCCTCACCATAACACAGCATGGAATTACACATCATTGTTCTTGTCCCGGCCTGAGAACGTGGTGGGGAGGGGGAGGGGCAGGTGACGTTGCGGACAGCAGTTCACGGACATCTGGCCTTATATTTCAGGCCAGCTACTGCAGGCATTAAATAAGGCCATATATGAAGATGAGATAGTTTTTGCAAAACTCTAGGCGTGTCGTGATTGCGGCCAGCACTTACTAAATGCTTCCAGTGGGCCAGGCACAGAGCTGAAACCTTACATCCCTTCTCTCGTTTACTCTTGTCCACCGCCCTGGGAGGTGGGGGCTCTTAATACTGACATCTGATGATGAGGTAACCAGATCACAGAAGAGACTGAGGTGTCACAGCCGGAGAGGAGAAGAATCGATCTCTGAATTCAAGCTTCAAAGCCTGTGGTTTTCACTGTTGCACTATGGACGGTAGCCATTATTATTATGTCAATAATTGTCTTAAAATAATGAGTGCCATGCATTTAACCCAGCTATAAGTAGGCTCCAAGCCAGAGGCATTTCCCAATAAATGCGAGGCTGTATGTAAAGGACCCCCTTGATTCTGATTCTCTGCTCACCAGGCAAAGAATGGACTCAGAACCAAGAAGAGGGGTCCTGGAGAGAAGACTTGAGGGCTCCAGGATATTCTTGGAAGAAACACAAAGTCTTAACTTCTTCCCTGATATGAAAAAAAAGGCTTCATTCTTCTCTTGTTTAGATTTTAGAGTTCCATTCACATACACCTGTTTGTTTATAAGCCCCATTCCCTTCTGGCAAGCTGGATAAGAAATCAGAATAAGTCACACATGCTGAGCCCATACCTTGGACCAGGTGCCATCCTAAGCCCTTTACGTGTTTTATCCCCTTTAGCTCTCAAAACAGCCTCATGAGGTACCTGGTATTATGATTCCTTTTGACAGGGAGGAAACAGGCTCAGTGAAGGGACGCCGCTATAAGGGGTGGGCTCAGATGGAAGTCTGCCCTACTCCAAAGCCAAAGCTCTTAACCACTATCGTGAGTTGTACTCTCTTCCAGCAACGTCCTTCGCCAGGTGGCTTTATGTTAATTTTTTTGTCCACCCCCAGCTCTTGATTGTGGCAATGAACTGGACCAGTGGTTTTTCCATCAACCATGGTTTTTCCACGATCTATGTTGGGGGCTATGGAGCAGGGCAAAGGCGGTGGTTGTGGGACCAACTATTGTTAGCTGTTTGACATACACCACAAAGGCTTGCTTGCTTGCTTGCCTAAAGATTTTATTTATTTATTTGAGAGAGTGAGAGAGCACACAAGATGGGGGGGAAGGGCAGAGGCAGAGGGAGAAGCAGACTCCCCTGCTGAGCAGGGAGCCCACTGCAGGACTCGATCCCAGGACCCTGGGATCATGACCTGAGCCGAAGGCAGACACTTAACTGACTGAGCCCCCCAGGAGCCCCCACAAAAGCTTTCACGGGAAGAAAGTTTCAGCTGAAGACGAAACATGGATTCCACTAAGACAGACCAGTCAGAACCAGGTGGGAATAAGGAGCCGCACACATGCCTGCACCTGCTTCTGACAGGGCCTTTCCCAGCGTGGGTTAGGGCAGCTGGATCCTAGAGCCTAGAGCTGCAAACACCAGAAGCTCCTGGAGAAAGAGTCACCAGTATTTAGGGTCTAAAGCAGCCTACCACCTGTTCTCGCACAGCCCCTGGGCTAAGAATGGTTTCTGCATATTCAGACGGCTGGAAAAAAAGCAAAAGAAGAATATTGTTTCACGACATGCACAAAACGATATGAAATTCAGATTTCAGAGTCTGTAAACAGGATCGTATTGAAACACAGCCACGCCCCTTTGTTGACGGCTTCCCCCCAAAATGGCAGAGTGGAGCCGCTATGACAGAAACAGCAGAGCCAAAAATATTTGCTCTCTGGCTGAGGTAGATTTTGCTGATCCATGGTCTAAAGAGCCCTGTCCTGTGAGGTAACACGAAAAGAGGTGTCTGGGCCTTCCAGGGGGGCTGGAGGACATCAGTCAGGCCGGTTCTTCTAAAGGACATAACGTCTAGGGCAAATCTGGGTCACGGAATGTTTTGTTTGGCGTTTTGGCTTGTTTTGTTTTATTTTTTTTATACCTGCAGTATTTTTTTTTTTAATTCAATATGCTGCTGCAATTTAAAATTCAGGATCTGTCACAGGAAAGCCTCATTTGCAGCTTCTCTTTAAAAAAACGGGGAGCTCTGTTCCACATTTCCACGCATAAACCGTCCCCTGCAGCTGGGCTCCTGGAGCCCCTGTAGGCCCCGGGGACGAACTTTCCAGCTGGTCTAATTCCCCAGCTGGCCCTACGGCACTTGAGGCACCTAAGGCGAATGACCTCCCCAAACCTGTCTCTTCTTCCATAGAATGATGATAGTAATAAGAACACCGTCGTGGAGTTGTCGCGAGAATTAACTGGGGCTACGAGCGTAGACAGAGCGTCGGTCGGTATTCTCAGCATGTACACTTTTAATCAGACGATGACATAAACCACTTAGGACGGCTCTTAGCACCTAGTGAGAACTCAATCAATTCTCGCTATTACTACCATTGGTTTTGGTAGGTATTTTAGGATCAGAAGAGACACATTGGTGCTACGAGGAGATTTAAAAAAGCAATATAAGACGGAAGGAACTCAAGAATTTCCCCGAGGAAGACTCCACGCCGAAGACGAAGTTTCTGGCACCACAAGTCACACACTCATCAAAAAGTGAACTTGGCCATTCACACAAGGAACATATTGCCAGCTCCCAGAAATAACCACTATTTAGCATTTCTGGATATTTCCTTCCAGACTTTCCCCCCCCTCCATGCTTTCACACACAAATCGTTCTATAAAATTGAGATCATTCTGTTCTTCTCACTTACATTTTCTCAGGAGTATTTCCCCATCTCAGTAAATCTAAGAAAAATAGGATGGGGTAGGACTTGCCCGCGAACTGCAGAGGACGGAACCAAGAGAGATGTTGAAAACATAGACCCTGCAAAGATGAAGTCAGGACATGGGGGCAAGCACTGTCCCAGACCCAGGTTAAGCCAAGGCCCTGCGGCAGAAAGAAGCAGGACCCAGGAATGGGGTCAACCAGGAGGAGGATCAGTGGGGGCTGGCCTGTGCAGGTCCGGTGGTTACAGGGGAGAGGCGATGGGAAGGTGGGGGGGCAGGTGTGAGAGTTAGATTGTGAGAACACACAGACCCCAGGACCTCGAGACCCCAGAACCCCAAGAAGAGGTCCAGAATGGCAGATAGAGCCAGTGCAGAGTTCCTGACATGGTGAACACTCGCAGACACTGGTTTTCTGGTGAAAACAAGCCTCATCCTTTGCAGAAAAGATCATGCCGATGGTTCATCTCTGGCTCAGACAATGGAAGAACACGTCCTTCGTAAGAGGAAGGGGACTGCCTTTCAACCAAAAATCCTTCTAAAAGGCCAGACTGTAGAGGGGCACCTGGGTGGCTCGGTTGGTTAAGCATCCCACTCAGGTCGTGGGATCGAGCCCTGTGTTGGGCTCCAGACTCAGCACGGAGTCTGTCTGAGACTTTCTCTCTCTCTCCCTCTGCCCCTCCTGCTCGTGTTCTCTTTCTCTCTCTTAAATCAATCAATAAATCTTTAAATAAAAATAAAATAAAAGACCAGACCCTAGAAATATTCCCATTAAAATCAAGAAGAAGATAGAATGCCCACCATCGCCTCTCATATTCACCACGGTTCTATACGTTCTAGTGCGAGAAGAAGTAAGGCAGAGTCAAGCGTAACGAGCAAGAGAAACAAGAGGACAAAATTATCATTTTTTTCCGCTGAGGGAATAGTCTACTTGCAAAAGCTCAAGGCCATTTGCTGGATAAAATAGTAGAATGAACGAAAGAGCTCAGTCAGGTGGCTTCTTCCAAGATACTAAACCACGCAAGGAAGTGATGATAATTAAGTCATTGTGGTACTGACACTTAAAAGTAACATGGGTTAGAGTATTTTTCAATGCAGAGAACTATCCCAGGGAAAATAAGAAGCAGTCCATTATCCCGTGTTCTGATAATCCCCGTTAAATTAAAAGAATAGAGGTGTTCATAGTTGGAAAATTCAAACAGTACACCTGGAAAGGCATAAGATTGAAAGCGAAAGCATTTCCCTCATCCCCGAAAATTCGTTCACCTGGTAACTCGGGAGAATGATTTCTGTTAACTGAATGTTGAATGAATCATGTCTATGCTGAGATCTGAAGGGTAGTTAAAAGTTCGTCAGAGTGAGGGAGGTGCCTTGCTTCAGGCAGAGTGCGACAGCAAGAGCGTTGCTGAGTGGGAGAGAAGTCATTCGGGAACTCAGAGTAACTCAGGGTGTTCAGAGTATCGGTGGTGGTCGGTCTGGGGGGCAGATCCAGTGGTTCCAGGGGAGAAGTGGTAAGGCGGTGGGAACTGGGGTAGGACAGGTGTAAGATCTGGGCTGTGAAGATCGGTTGGTTCAACCTTTGTCCTTCCTTCCCCTCTCCCTCCCTAGGAATTCAGGAGAAGATTCCGGGCCTCAGCACTTACGTCCTCATTGGGGAGAAAGTCTACAGACTGTAAAGGGATGCTTTGAAGGAAATCAAGCTGGATGATGTGATGGTGATCCTGCATGGGGTAGGGGGAGACGGTGAGCCATTTGGGGCAGGGTGGTGGCGGGGGGAGGGGGATATTTGGGCTCAGACCTGCATAAAGAGAAGGAGCTGGTCCTGCGGAGAGCCAGGGAAACGGCTTTCCAGGCGGGGGTTGCTACAAGTGTGCAGGCTCAGAGGTGGGAAGGAGCTTGGTTAGTTTGAAGAACAGAAGGGAGGCCAGCGGGGTGAAAGAGGGACTATTGCGGCAGGTTAACCGGGTCACACCGTAGAGAGAACAAGCCTAGACCACCTGCTATGCCAAGTTTGGGCAAGGGCCAGATAGAGCTTTTCTGGGTCATCTAAAGACAGCTCTGCTTAAGTGTTTTTGGCCTTAAGTCCGGAAATACTGGATCTGGAGCAGACAGACTGGGGTGGGGGGGGGTGCAGACAGTGGAGGCATGACTTCACTTCCCTGCCCTTCTCAAGATCGCAGTCCTGAAGGGAGACCCTTCGGAGGGGCTGCTGTCCCCTGGATGTCCTTCCTCCACAACAGCAGACCTCTAGGTGGTCTTCTCGGAGGGGCCCCCACGTCTGCCTCCTCTGGACATTGATGGCCCACACCGATGGTCCTGGGGCAGAATTTGGTGGCTGGGGCACCTCCCAACCTAAAAAAGGGACATCACTTCTGAGTAGTCTCTGGGCAGTTACCATGGGCTCGGAGTGAGGAGGGACGCTCCTAACCAGCCCACCCAGCCCGGCGGCAGTGCCCAGCACCCGGTGCAGCCCGGAAACCCTGCCAACCCAGTGCCCGGACGTTGGCACCCATCTCAGCCACCAGCCCAGCTGCGACAACCAAATTCCAAGCTCCCAAAGTCCAGCTCGGAGTTCAAAACCAAGGCCAGCTGGAGACCAGAGCCCTGGGTCCAGAGACAGAGGTCTTTTGTTAGGTCCCCGTCATGATGACTTGGCCTCAAGGAATCAGGAAAGAATGAACCTCGGGTTTGTTTATGTACCAGGAACACTTAAGAAAGCAAAAGTGACTGCCTGACTGTAAGCAGGTTGGGTTCTTGGCATAACAGCAGATCTCTATTACAGTGGAGGAGAATACCTTCAAACAGTGGTTTTCAACCTGGGCTGCACATTGGAAATTACTGGAGTAGAGGCTGGAAAACACAGAGATTCCTGCTTAATCCATCTGGGCAGCTGGAGTTTTGCAAGCTCCCCAGATGAGTCTAACTGTTCAGTGGAGGTTGAGAACCACTGCCTGCAAAATGAGTCCCCTCGAGGCGCCTGGGTGGCACAGCGGTTAAGCATCTGCCTTCGGCTCAGGGCGTGATCCCGGCGTGATGGGATCGAGCCCCACATCAGGCTCCTCCGCTGGGAGCCTGCTTCTTCCTCTCCCACTCCCCCTGCTTGTGTTCCCTCTCTCGCTGGCTGTCTCTATCTCTGTTGAATAAATAAATAAAATCTTTAAAAAAAAAAAAAGATGAGTCCCCTCGAAAGTAGGGACCTTTATTTCATAGTAAATAATGAGGTTCAAAGACGTGCCTTCCACCTGTATCTCGAAAATGAAATGATCGCTTATGAGAACATGTTTATTTTGTCTTATCTTTTCTAACTATGCACTGGGATGAACAGAAGAGTAAGCTGTGTTGATTTTCGCTGGGAAGGGAACATACTTTTTTCTGATAAAATCACATGAGAGTCCAATATGAAATCCTTCACTTTCCCAGATGGATTGCAAAGTTTGACTTTCACAGCAGGATCATAAAGTAGGTCCCTTTTTGCAAAAAATACTTGAGCACGTCATCATTCTCTCAAGAGCTTCTCTTAATCCTTTGATATTCAAATCACTGGATGTGCATAGCACATCATCCTTGCTGTTGGTTTTTTTCTTCTTGCATTGCTCACGGGTGTCCCTCTGCCCGGCTCGCGGGGGCCCCACGGCTGGCATGGCGCGTCACTCCTCACGTCCGTTACCACAAAGCTGTGTGTTTTGCTAGACATGCAATCTCACTTTGCAATCGTTTTGCCTCTATTTGCATCGGATTGTCCCATGTTGATAAGAGCTAGCAATCAGGGAAAGGCTGACGACAAAGACTGAGAATTGAGGGGTACAAAACGGGGGGTGTGGAGTGGGGTTGGGAGGGTGTTTTCGTGGAGCCTGGTTTTATGTGTGGTCAGGCCATTAGTATGAATACGCACATATTCATATTAAGATAGAGTTTGCATGCTTGTCCATGCAACCTGGCAGGTGTGGGGATTTGGGGGATGAATTCCTGAATAATGGGGACCCTGAACTAACCTAATCGGTCTGAGGACGATCAAGCACGTGGGGTACAGCAATTGCAGCTCGCGGCTTCTAATAAGACAACCATAGGAGTGGGAGTGAGTGAGTTCCGCAGGAAGAAACATCCACTTTTGATGTTACTGAGCTGCGGCTGGTGCACATCCCGATTCACTCTTTTGTTCAGCGCGTGTCTATGGAGGTGCCTGCTTTGTATTAAGCTCTGTCATCTCAAGCAGATTCCCCTCGGAGTGTGGAGCCCGATGTGGGGCTCGATCCCATGACCTTGAGATCAGGACCTGAGCCAAAATCAAGAGTCAGACGCTTACGCAGCTGAGCCACCCAGGGGCTTTCTAGGAAGAGGGCATCACTAAGCAAAGGCCCCAGGGAAGGATAATGCTGAGTGTTTCCGAAACCCAGAGAGGTGAGTAGGGGGAGAGCAGGTCCGCCAAGGAGCCAGACGATGCTTTAAGCAGCTGAGAAACACAATCTGATTTATAGTTTTAAAAGAGCTCTTTGGACGCCAGGAGCTTGCGGAGCCGCAGGAATGGAGGGCGCCTTCAGAGGAATCATTGAAAGCCACCGTGCACCCTTTGAAGAAGTAGCTGGTGACGGGGGTGGAAGGGCAAGGCAGCCAGAGTCCTTCCTTATCTGCCCAGAGAGAGATGCCTGATGGAGAGAGCGCCCTGCCCTGGAACCCCGCTGAGCAAGGAGCCCGATGTGGGGCTCGATCCCAGGACCCTGAGATCATGACCTGAGCCGAAGGCAGACACTTCATTGACCGAGCCACCCAGGCGCCCTTGTTTTTATTTTTAACAGACTATTTTTTAGAGCAGTTTTAAGTTCATAACAAAATTGGGCAGCGGGTACAGAGATTCCCCAAACGCTTCTGCCCCCACACGTGCACAGCCTCCCCTGCTGTCATGTCCCTCTCCAGAGCGGGACCTCTGTCCCGAGCGATGAACCTACCTCGACACACCGTCATCACCCCAAGTCTCTAGTTTGATGAGGGTTCACTCTCGGTGTCGTACACCCTATGGCTGGGCGGACGTTCAGTGACACGTACCCACCATGACACAGAGTGAGTTCACTGCCCTAAAAATCCTCCGTCCTCCACCTGCTCAATCCTGCACCCCCTCCCCAACTCCTGGCGACCACTGTTCTTTTGACTGTCTCCATAGTTTTGCCTTTTTCCAGAATGTCAGAGAGCTGGAATCATCCAGGATGTAGTCTTTTCAGATGGGCTTCTTTCCCTTAGCAATGTGCATTTAAGTTTCTTAGCTTGACAGCTCATTTCTTTCTAGCGCTGAACGACACTCCATGGTCTGGAGTTACCCCCATTGTATTTATCCCTTCATCCACCGAAGGGCCTTTTGGTTGACTCCAGGTTTTGGCCGTTAGGAATTAAAGCCACTGTAAATAGACGTGTGCAGGTTGTTGTGTGGACATAAATACTAAGGAGTATCTGGGTAAATACCGGGGTGTGTAATTGCTGGATCACATGGTAACAGTTCCGTTTGGAAGGAATTGCTGAACTGCTTTCCAAAGTGGCTCGTTCCATGTTGCTTTCCCACCAGCAGTGAAGGAGTTTCTGTCACTCCACATCCTCGCCAGCATTTGGTGCTGCTACTGCCCTGGATTTTGACCATTCCAATAGCTGTGGAGTATCTTGTTGTTTGAATTTGCCCCGCCTGATGACATATGGCGCGGAGCCACCTTTCACACACTTATTTGATATCTGGATATTTTCTTTGATGATGTACCTGTTATGGTCTTTGTTCTATTTTTTAATCAGGTTCTTTTCTTATTGCTGAGTTTACAACTTCTTTGTATAGTTTGGCTAACAAAATATCAGGGGCGCCTGAGTGGCTCAGTCGGTAAAGCCTCTGCCTTTGGCTCAGGTCATGATCTCAGGGTCCTGGGACGGAGCATCAAGTTGGGCTCCCTATTCAGCAGGGAGTCTGCTTCTCCCTCTGCCCACGTGCCCCCCCCCCAGTGGTCTCTCTCTCTCTCTCTCATATAAATAAAGTCTTTTAAAAAACCCAATCCTTTATCAGATGTGTCTTTAGCAAACATTTTCTCCTAGCCTGTGGCTTGTCTTCTCATCTTCTTGACATTGTCTTTCCACAAGTTTATTTTTTTTAACACTGATTTGGCACTTTCTTCATTAAGAAACAATAATTCAGTATTTTTTTTAAAGAAGTGGCATCTCTTAACTCTTGAGAGAGCTGGGTTCGGGCTTCTGCCCCTGCAAACTCTGTAAACATGTTGCAAGATCAAATCCACAATAGCGGAGCCTATGTTTAAACTGTCTGTACAGAAAGTCACGCTTTTTGACATTTTGTGCCATTCTGACTCTGCTTAATGGAGAAAAGGGAGAGGGAGCCTGCTGGATCTGTTTCCCGCCACTCTGGACTGCTCATTTCAACCTTCACTGGTCAGCTCTGCCCAGCGCGAACGGATTTGCTCCCAAGCAAATCCATCCCAGGCCCTGACATTTATCCAGCGTCTTTTACTCTCTTCTATTCATTAAGCATGGGTGGTTGCCATGGCAACCATTAACTGCACCTGACATCCAGGAATAGTTCTGGCATTTTGAGCAAACACCACACTGGGATTTAGTTCTGCAAGGTAACCTTGCAACCTGTGCGGACGCCGTGGTCTCTCCCCTGCACCTGAGCTTCGCTCCGGGCTCCTCTCCTGGCTCAGGGCCTGGGGCAGGAGAAAGAAGGCGGGTCTCCCTTTTGAGAGTCCCCGTTCCCCTGCCCACTCACCCACCAGAGAGTTCTTGAGCTGCGATATGATGGAGGCGTGGGGGGGTGTCTCTGGGTGGGTGTAAGGGCAGCAGCGTGTGTGATGGGGTAGGGGTGTGGGTGGAGGGGGGCATCGGGGCTAGCAAAGGTGGATGCAAATGTATTTCAGAAAAGCAGAGAACGGAAAGGGGTGTGTGGTGCCGGGGCGCGGATGCGACTACAGGTGCGCGCTGGTGAGGGTGTGACTCTCGCGTGTGGTGACGGTGTGACTCTCGCGTGTGGTGACGGTGTGACTCTCGCGTGTGGTGTGTGTACTTACGTTGCACTTGGAAGGAAGCTGTGAGCTTAGAGTAGAGCCCATCGGACCTTCTCTCCTCTTTGCCGTCCCTCCTTGTACTCCTCACACCTGTCCCTCTTGCTGTCCTCTAGATCGGCCATTTTCTAACTTTAATATGTGTGTGACTGGCCTGGGCACCCCGTGAAAGGGCAGGTTCTGACCCTGTAGGTCCGGGGAAGGGCCTGAGGCTCTGCCCCTTCTGGCATTTCTAACCAGCTCCTGGGCGCTGCTAATGCTGCTGGTCCGGGGACCACACTTTGAGTAGCCAGGCCTGGTTCTTGGTCCTGGCTGAGCCCAGAATCACCCCAGAAACTTTTAAGTAGCACTGGTGCCCGGACACCCCCCCCCCCCCACCCCGGAGCTGCATCTGAGGTTCCGGATGTGGGTGCGGTGTTTTTGAGAGGCCCCACCAGACGATTTGAATGTGCAGGGGGTTGAGAACAGCGGCCCTTACTGTTCCTCTAACATGCGTTTTATGTGTGTGAGGCCTTTGCGTTTGCTGCCCTGTCTGCCTGACCGCTCTCTCCTGGCCCTCCGTGGCGCTGGCTCATTCTCAGCCTCGGATCTCTGTCTGCTTTGAATACTTCCAGTCACTTCCTTCATAGAGCTTATGGTTATATGTGAGCATGCTAATTATCTCACTTGTATTTATTGCCTTGTTTATTTTCGGACTCCTTCGCTGGGAGATAAGCACCACTGTATCTCAGACATCTTACACGAGACCTCGTACAAAGTAGGTAATTTGTAATTATTTGTTGAATGTCTGTCTGCTGTGTGTTGCATCCGAGGGAATCTCAGACAAGGTGGCTTCCCGTGGGTTAATGGCAAAAGTCGTGCTTCTGTGTGATCTGACCCTTGCCCCGCTGCAGCTCCTTCTACCCACACTGCTCTTGCATAAGGCTTTGTTTTTCTCACCCGCCTCAGGGCCTTTGCACCTCTTCTCTGTCTTCCCCCTACACCCTTCTTCTATCCATTTTCCATTTGATTAATTCCTACTTGTCCTTAAGATCTTACCATGAGCGTGTCCTCAGGCTGATGCCATCTAAATACCTGTTTCTACTGCACTCCACGCTTTTCTTTTGGGGGGGGCATATTATAAATAAATTATTGTGGGTTTCATTACAGGTCTGTTTATGCTCCACTACTATAAATTCCAAGAGCGCATCTCCATCTTGTTTCCTGCTGTCTTCACACTGTGGCTGGCACACAGTAGGTCATTAAATAAACAAATGAGTAAATGAAGGGATGAGTATTGAGTATTTCCTCCAAATCTAGATTCCTCTCAAGT
Source organism: Ursus arctos (assembly GCF_023065955.2). Classification (NCBI taxonomy): domain Eukaryota; kingdom Metazoa; phylum Chordata; class Mammalia; order Carnivora; family Ursidae; genus Ursus; species Ursus arctos. The sequence goes on along the minus strand of NW_026622874.1, from coordinate 83,956,680 downwards.
TTCTTATGCTAGCATCTCTTCACTGGCCGAGATCCTCCTTTTATTCCAGAGCCTTTGAAAGCCTGGGCTCTCTGCTTTCCCCTTTCCCTTCTTCCCTCGCCCAGGACTATGGCTTTTTTTTTTTTTTAGAAAGAGGTTCAGGTTCACAGCACATTCCCCATGTCCCTTTCCTGTCCCCTGGGTGTGGCCAGCCAGCCTCAGGCCTGGAGCCTACCATCAGGGGTCATTAGCTAGGCGGGTTCAGGACCAGCGGGCTGTGGGGAGATAGCGCGGAGTATCCCTGTCTGATGGTCAGGGAGGCTGAGGTCACTAGTCAGTACCAGGACCCCGGAGCAGATGTCTGTTCTCACCGCCTGAGACGTATCCATTCTCCTGTCTTCTGCTAAAGGGCACCCCAACTCCACTGTAGGGAGCCATTTCTCTTTCAATGCAGCGTGTGTGTGTGGTGGGGAGTAGCCCGAGCCCTGTGGTCAGCTCCGGGGTGGGCATGTGACTCAGTCATTGCCAGGGTCCCAAATTTGCCTGGCTGCCATGGTTGGCTACCAGAGTGATTGAGTCAGGGATGGGCACGTGACCTGGTGGGCTTGGCTAGGGCTGTTGAGAAAGAAACCTGTTCTTTCCCATTGGGTTGCTCCGGCAGTAGGCTGGAGCTGGAGCTGCCGAGGGCTTCCTCTTGGAGAGGGCAAGCTTGACGGCGGATCCAGGTGAGAACATAGAACTGAGAGGCGTTGACGGTCTGAATCTTGATGACATCGTTTGGACCCCCTGGATCCAGCTATGCCTGAAGTCAGTTAATCCTTGGGTGTTTCAGTTACATAAGCCAGCAGCTTTGGCTTCTTATGATTATTTGAAATGGGTTTCTGTCATTTGCAATTGAGAGTTTTCACAAATTTGGGATCACCTTTTTGGGACTGTCGTTTCTATTATATATCAACTGCTCACTATGTCACTAATGATAATAATAATGAAGTGAAAAAATAATAATCATGAATAAAAGAACAATGATGAAATGAAAAAATAAAAATCATGAAAGATTTATGTGCCAAGCCCAGTTCTAAGAACTTTAGATCTAACTTTTTAATTAATTAATTAATTATTCTTAAGGAGGCTCCATGCCCAGCGTGGAGCCCAATGCAGGACTTGAACTCACAACCCTGAGAGCAAGACCTGAGCTGAGACCAAGAGTCAGATGCTTAACTGACTGAGCCACCCAGGCGCCCATAGATCTAACCCTTTTAGATAGGTATTATTATTATTATATACTCATTTTCTTGATGAGGAAACAGAATCATAGAGAAATAAGTAACTTGCTCACGATGACACATCCCATCTGTGGCCAACTCAGGATTCAAACCCAGAACCTGATTCCAGGGTCCTGCGTTTCCTGCTCCTCTGCTATGGCCTCTCTCTCCTCTCCACTTGCTGTACTCAGTGTTCGAAGCATGTTCTCCCGTTTCCTCCTTGTACCACACCATTTGAAAGACAGCGGCTCTTGTTATCACCTTATTACCAATGTATAAATTGGGTGCACCTGGGTGGCGCAGTTGGTGAAGTGTCTGCCTTCAGCTCAGGTCATGACCCCAGGGTCCTGGGATCGAGTCCTGCATCGGACTCCCTGCTCAGCGGGGGGTCTGCTTCTCCCTCTGCTGCTTCCCCTGCTCATGCTCTATCTCTCTCAAAAAAATAAATAAAATCTTGGGGCGCCTGGGTGGCACAGCGGTTAAGCGTCTGCCTTCGGCTCAGGGCGTGATCCCGTCGTTATGGGATCAAGCCCCACATCAGGCTCTTCCGCTGTGAGCCTGCTTCTTCCTCTCCCACTCCCCCTGCTTATGTTCCCTCTCTCGCTGGCTGTCTCTATCTCTTTCTAGTACATAAATAAAAAATCTTTAAAAAAATAAAAAAATAAATAAAATCTTAAAAAAAAACCCCACAAATGTATATATTGAAGTTCAGAGAGGTTAAGTATCTTGTCCAATTAACACAGCCTGTGAGAGGCAAATTCACAGCCTAAATGCAGGTCCTTCTGACTCCGGTATCTGAGTGTGCTCCCTTGTGACTAACTAAGCAGGGGCTCGGGAACCAGGCTCTCCCAGACCCTAATTCCTCCATAAGGTCTTCTCCGGGCGTGAGGGTTCTCAGCCATGCCACAGCCTCAGCCTGTGCCCAGCGTGGATCCTTTTCTTTCATGAAGTAAGGGTCTCATCCTTAGGAACCCAGGGCTCCTCTTCCTTTTACTCTGTAAGTTTTTCTTACTTACGTCCTTGTCAAATATTTCTTGCATAAAAGAATGAGTGTGCCTCCTGCCGCAAGGACCAGGTTGGCCACCAGCTGCTACCACATTTCAGCAGTTACTGATGCATCTAGGAGGTGAGGCTGATGCAGGCACGGCTGGATCCAGGGTCTCAAAGAAGTTCATCAGGATTTGATCTCTCATCACTCCTCTGTGGTTTCAACTTCCAGCAACTGTCTGAAAAGCTACCCATTGAAAAGAACCAGTGGACTCCGGAGCAAACGGATTTGTCTCCCAGTTCTACTGGCTTTGCCCCAAAGCCGCACTGCAAACCCAGCTGCTCAAATGACCCTTCCTTCCTGGTCTCGGTGTCCGTGTTTGTGAAATGCAGATCCCTGGTCTTACCCTTCCTACCTCACAGGCTTGCTTTAGGAATCAAATGAGGTGATGGGAGCAGGTGACTGGCAGACTGTCGGTAAACCAGGGGCAGCTGGGGCCACCCGGTCCTTGGGGACAGCAATGGCCGGTCAGTGGTGGCCTGGGGGAAACAGGCAGTTTGGGAGGCGGGAGAAGCTAATTGGCTTCCCGTATTTTGAAGGCAGAACTGGCCAGACTAGGCGTGGTGGACGTGGAGGGAGAGAAGAGGCATCAGGGGTGTCTGAGTCTCCCGCCTGTGGGACTGGACTGGATAGCGGTTACCAGGAAAGGAGATGGGGGGAGGGGCAGGTTGAGGAAGGAAATTACAACTCTAAGTTCACGGCCAGAAGAATGAAATTGCGTTCATGCACACTTGAGTTTGTGAGCCGCAGTCTGTATCCAGTAGAAACAGAGGCAAAGACGTGCGTTCGAATCCCAGCTCCACCACTTCCCGTGGAGTGGTTTACTTTGCCCGCACTTGAGTTTTCAGTAAACGAGGACACTAGTAGCTTTCTAAAAAGCTTTCTTGTTGCGGTTTGTCTCTCAGAATTCAATCAAATAATGGATGCCTGACGCATAGTGCGTGCTCAATAAAGGTTAGTTCTCTTCCCTCTGCCCTTCCCGGCCAAGGCAAGATCTCTTGTGGGGAGATGAGGATCTTGACTGAATGAGGGTTGCTGTGGTCCACAACGAGTCAGGTGCTTCACATAAACACAGAGTCACAGCCGCCCGGGACGGCCTCTGGCTCTACCGCCCACTGGCTCTTCATCCTCGGGCAACTTATTCTACTTCTCGGAGCTTTAGTTTCTTGCGCTTAAAGCGGGTGTACTGAAGGCATCCTCGCTGGGCTGCTATAAGTGTCCAAGGGACAGAGTAAGAGCCAGAAAGCTTGGAAACATCTTAGACAAATTAAAAAAAAAATTTTTTTTAAAGATTTACTTATTTATTTGAGGAAGAGAGCACGAGCGGGAGGGGCAGAGGGAGAGGGAGAGAGAGTGTCAAACAGACTCCGTGCCCATCGTGGGGGTCAATCTCACGACCCTGAGATCGTGACCTGAGCCGAAATCAAGAGTTGGACCCTTCACTGAGTCTGCCACCAGGCACCCCAGTCTTAGACAAACCTTATGGTGGGAAGGGTTGGATTCACTGAGGTACATTGTACTAGGGACTATTAGGCACCCATCACTCTGACTGTGTGGGTGCCCAGGAAAGATATCCATGATGTGCGTATTTTTAATTTTTTTTTGTATCTTTTAATGTATGTATTTTTTACGTATTTTTAAAATTTATGTATTTAATTTTTAAAATTAATTTAATTTAATAAATTTAATTGATTTAATTAAATACATAAATTTAATTTATGTAGTTAAATTTTATGTATTTTTTAAATTTAAAAATTATGTATTTTTTAAAAGTTGCAGTTCCATAGGAAAGGCCTCATCTCATTGGTGAAGCAAAAAATATGTTCAAATGGCTTATAAGGCCGTTAATGTAGGTGGGGTGCTAGGATTTGAGCTGTGCACTTCCTGAGCAGCTGTACATAGGTTATTTTGTGCATTGACAGTTAAATAGGTAGATATTGATTTAGATGGAGAATCGTCATGGATACAGATACGTCTCAGTAGGCAAAGGAAAAGATTGAGAAGGTTACTTTCAACAGTGGATACCTCCGTGGGGTGGGGAGGGGATAGAATTTGAGTGGCAGAACTGGGAGGACAACGTTTGCCTCTTTCTATTTTTAAAAGTGGATTATGAGTGATTTTTGCTGTTTTGGTTCCATTTTCCCATATTTTTCCAATTCAAACATTTTCTAAAAGCAGAGGTAGCATGTAAAGAAATGTCTAACTCATCACTGTCTGTCTGGTGTGGGGTTTGTGTTCAGGAAACGTGGCATCTTAAAGGGAAAAGGAGGCAATCAAAGTATGTTTAAGGGGGAGGGGGCAGGTTAGAGGCTAAAAGAAACCATGGCCATGAAGCTTACACCTCATTCTGGCAGTTTCTGACGGGTACCCAGGGGTGCCCCAGGGTTCCGTGGAAGTGTTAATGAGATCACAGAGCTGTTGTCCCATGCCGGCTGCACTGCACTTCTCTGGGGCACCTGGAGGTGGTGTCTCCTCTTTCTCACCTAACTAAGGAATGATGCTGATGTGAGAATTTCAATCCAAGTAGGAGAATGGGAGTCGCCAGGGCATGAGGGTGGCTCTGTGTGAGCTCTGGACCATTTTGCTCTCTCCCTCCCACTTGTCTGGCTTCCAGTTCAGGTACCACCATTGTGTTAGCTGTGTAAGTGAGTAACCCTTGAGGCCTCAGTTTATTCATCTGGCAAGTGGGTACAATCACCTTAATGAAGCAGATAACATGGCGAGATACTCATTAACTCCCAGCTAGGGTTAGTTTGAGTATGATTTCTGAGGACTACCATTCCTTTTTTTTTTTTTTTAAGATTATATTTATTTATTTGAGAGAGAGAGAGCATGCACGAGTGGGTGGGAAGGGCAAAGGGAGAGGGAGAAGCAGACAACCCGCTGAGCAGGGAGCCAGACATGGAGCTCGATCCCAGGACCCTGGGATCATGACCTGAGCTGAAGGCAGATGCTTAACCGACTGAGCCACCCAGGCGCCCCCGAGGGCTACCATTTCTAATTCAAAATTCTGAATCCCGAACAGCTCTGAATAAATAAAAACGCCTTCTCGGTAATTTGGAAGCAAAACCGCGAGGCCGTGGCGCGGACTCATCCGGAGGCGGAACCTGACCTGAGCTGCCGTGGGAAAGCATTGGTGGTCTTTATCGGTCTCGCTTGTTGCAACTGTTTCTGAGGTTTGCTGCCGAGTGACGAATGCGTCTATCTGATGGCAGGATGCCCTTCCAGAGGTGTTCACGGCCATCTCCGGGAGACGCCCCCCAGCACCCTTCTGGAACCCTACCATTCTGACTCCTGAAATGCATCTGAGGAAGAGATTAGAGGTGCAGCTCTGGCAAACCACATATTCCTCCGTTCTTCTGCCTTCTCCGTGTATTTATATCCTAAGTTTGGGTCTTTGTCTTATATTGCTCTTTAAATCAACTCACTTTTATTTTTTTTTAAACGGAGATTTATTTTCAAAGGAAACTTTATAACCCGACTGTAAATGGGAAGCGAGTACCGCTGGCCGTAAATAGAAGTCCATTGCAAAAATAAATACAATGGAAACAAAGTCATGTTATTAAATTTGAGCTAGATACTGTGAATTGAAAAGCAAATAGCTTTCTCTCCATGTGGCAAGATGTTATTTAGTGTCTTGTCTGGATACCAGGCATCAGGCGAGGTAGGTACCACCTGAAGCCTGGGAGCCTGGGAGCCTGGGAGCCTCCTGCTGCTGGGCTGTCGGGGAGCCCCCTGAGTAGGAAGCGGCTAGGTAACCCCCTTCCATCTGGGGTGGGCCACACAGAGGTTCCATGCCCGGAGACGTAGAACATTAACAGTCCCGCCTTATGGGATGAGAGCAGCTGCGGTGACCCACCCGTAACAGGACATTTCCTCCCCCCACCCTCTGCAATGCCCTTGGGCTTGTGTTGCTGAGACTTTGCCTGGAGGGAGACACTGTTTAATAACCAGTGGGTGGTGAGCCTAGAAGCTGGTTTGGGCAGGGGCTGAGGAGCTGGGCTCTAGGCAGCGAGGTGATGCTGGTTCATTCATTTGCCCAAACAAGGATCTACAGAGTGCGTGCTGTGTGCTGGCTTCGGGGCTGCAGAGGATCGTCAGGTGAATGACATCCCTGCTTTGTGGAGGTGGGGGGAGAAGGAACAAGCCCCTCACTGCGTGGGGGACATGCTATGAAGGCAATAAATAAGGGGCGATGACCACTCGTCACAGTGGGATGGGGAGGAAGCCACTTAAAGGGTGTCTGGGCCGAGGCAGGATGCTGAACGTGAGTGGGCCACGGTAAGAACAAAGAGGGAGAGCATTCTGGCTGGGTGGCCCGCATGTGCAAAGGCCCAGAGGCTAGAATACTCAAGGGCAGTGCTTCTCAGACTTCACGGGGGTGCAGAATCCCCTGAGCACTTGCTAAAGTCCAGCCTCTGATAGAGATGCTGAGCTGGCAGGGCTGGAGCGGGCCTAAACTCTGTGTTCGTGCAAACTCCAGGAGGTGCTGCTGGGGGTCCAGCTCTCTCCATTCTGCAGCCCCCTCCCCGCTGCATTGACAGTGCTCCGCGGGGGGGGCTCCTCACCTCCTTACAGCCATGGGTGCCGTCTACAAACACAGGCTCCCCAGCCCGGGGTGGTGGGGCCTGCCATCTCTCTGGGCTTCCAAACCTTGCGAACGCTCCACGTGCCAACACCAGGCTGTGGTCTCTCCAGACCCCACTTTGCCAGAGCCGCTCCTTGGCCTGAGCAGAAGGAGGAGGCTCGTTCCCTCCAGCGCTGCGGTGCTGAGGTCTCCGTGTGAGCAGGGCTCAGTGTTCTGCTCTGTTCCCCAGGAGGCTGGGGAGCGCACCCGTCCCCTCTGTTCTATGCTTGCCTCCCACTGCCCGATTCCTTTCCAAGAAACATCGGTGTCGTCCAGCGGCCTCAGAGAGAACCAGGCTGGCAGGCGAACTTGGTACTTAAGAGCCCAGGCTCAGGAATCGCCAACCCCAAGTTCAAACCCTGCTGCCCCCTTCTTGCCCGTGCAACCTTGTTCAACTTTCTCAACACCTCTAAGCTTAGTTTTCTCAACGGGAAAGTTGAGGTGGCCAAATTAATGAGATAATATAAATAGGGCACTTAGCATGGACCTAGGACACTATGCAGCCTGGTGGGTCACTCCCCTGGTGGGAGCCCTTCATTCACAGGCGTCCCCTCGTTCCAGTCTGGGAGGCTGATCCTGTTGATGGTGTCTGTGTCCCGGGACTACATGAGGCATTTCCCCTGCTATGGTTTTCCCTGTGCACTTTGACCCACATCTCACGGGTGAGGGCCCTACAGCTCACAGGACTGAAGGAAGTGATCTAACAACAACCCAGCCACGTCGCTGAGCTGGAATTTGAAACCGGGTCTGTTTGTTTCCACTCCCCAAGGGGCCACCATAATAGGACCTGGGGGGATGCCAGCCGGACTGGACAGAACTGTTACTCGCTCCCAGGAGCCAAGGACAGACAAGGTAGAGCCTTGGTCAAGTTGGAGACCTGGGGGTGTCTGGGGGTGGGGTGGAATCTTGGGGTGTCTCAGCTGGGCAGCTGGGAGGCCATCTGGAAAGGTGCCCAGAGCAGAATGAAGCCACAGACGGATCAATCAGTCGTCGCCCCAGTGAGCAACGTGGCCGCCCGCACCATGCTGGCTCTGTGGGGGACGCCAGGAAGCAGGCCAGGACCTTCCCGCGGGAGCTTTGTCTCATTGAGGAGAGAGAGCACAGACTCACAAACAGGGAATCCATTTGGAGTGGGCAGTGAGTGTTCAGGGTTCAGAAGAGCTCCTGGAGTGCTGGGCATCAGGCTGGCTGAAGGAAAGTCTGAGCCTGGTCCCCGGCCAAGGCACTGATGTGGAAGGCGTGGGGCGGGCGTGTTTCAGGAGCTGGCACAGCCGGGGTGGCATCCCCAGGCGGGGGTTCCTGCCAGGGATTGGAAAGGACTGCCGTGCCTGCTCTCGACGCCCTGCAGGGTGGATAACGTGCAGAGGGTTCCAGAGATCCTCCAAGCGGGGAAGACCTCAAGGTTACGGCCCTAGCCTGGCTGCCTGTGTGACCTTGGATCACTCACACTCTCTGAAACTGTCTTTCCTCCTCTGTAGGAGAGGGCTAATCAGAGCATGAGCCCCCCAGGTGTGCTGGAAGATGAGCTGGGACCATGCCCGGGAAGCCTGGAGCGCAGGGGCGCAGATATGCGTTCAGTACTTGTTCTCAGTGAACATTTGATGCCAGGGATGTTGAGGGTGGTGATCAGAGTAGGAGGAAATACAGCGACAGATGTGTTCTGACAGCTGAAGAAATACACCCGAGAAGTCCAAATGTCCCTTCCTTGGATCTGGAGAAGACCTTTCTCCTGGAATGTCTGGGTGAGGAACAGAGATGGCTAACTCTTGGCCCGAGGAACAAGGGAAACCGGCCGGATGACAGTGTGGCCTGGTCCCGGGGAAGCGCTCAGTGAAGACTTGTTGAATTAATAGATTTCCAAAAATAATTCTGCGGGGCGTCGGGATGAGGCTGGGGATGCTGAGTTAGGGAGGTGCTGGCGCCTGTCTGGTGCTTGGAAACTCCCCTCTAGCGCGGTCAGCTCCTTCGGGGCTTCCGCTTTGGGTGGGCCAGGGCACTCCCTTGTTTCGGGAGCTTCCCTGAGATCCCCGGCAGAGAATACACATCAGAATAAAAATCGGTGCGTGGATCTGCGGCTTCCTGGAGGAGGGGGGCAGGGGCTCACAGCCTTGCACGTTTGGGGCCTGTGGCTTCTCAAACACCATCATGTCCAGAGCCCATGACTCCTATTTTCTACCCGCTATCACCATCTGGATTTCCTGATTGTGGGGGGCTCCAGGATGGCATGAAAATGGACAGGGGTGGGTGGCGGAAGGGGAAGGAGGAGAAGGAAGAGGGGGAGGAGGAGGAGTAAAGAAAGGAGGGGGAGGAAGTAGGAGAGGAGGAGGAGGAGGAGGAAAGAGAGGGGTAGAAGTAGGGAGAGGAGGAGGAGGAGGGGAGGAGGAGGAAGGGGGGAGGAGGAGGACGAGGGAGGGGGAGGAGGGAGAGTAAGAGGAGGAGGAGGAGGAGGAAGGGGAGGAGGAGGAGAAGGAGGCGCAGGCAGCTGTGAGAGTCCTTGGAGAATTTGCCGGCTTTCAGAATGAAGCTGCCACATGGCTGCTGGGGAGTCGGTGGGAACACAGGGACATATATATCCATACAGGAGGGCTGTGGCACCCACACAGGCAGAACATTCTGATGGCTAATAAATCCTGGGCAAAAGAACTGGGCTCAGACCAAGGAAGAGCCTCTTCTCTAGATGTATCCATGAGGGCAGGGCTTCCTACATTTTTCACCCAGGGTGGTGCCGGGGGTGGGGGCAGAAGGGCAGGGTCCCTCACTTAGGCAGCAGGCCCGAGGTAAGCTGTGGCTGCTGGGCTGCCCTGGGGTGGAGGGGGTCCCTACCCTGTGCGGGGGCCAGCTCCGTGGGCCTGGGGCCCAGCGTCATCTTACAGGGTCCTATGCTTAGAACAGTCCCGTGCTTGGTTTAATGCTCTGTTCTCACTGTCCTGAAATTCTTCATGTTTTTTGACCAAGGAGCTCCCCGTTTCCATTTAGCACTAGACCCCGTAAATTATGCTGCCAGGCCTGCGGCCCACACGAGGCAATCAGAGAGGAGCTCATTTGGGGGCATTGCACACATGCTAGATCTATCTTTTTGGCCAGCTTTTCATTGAACCTGGAAAAAGTAGAAAAATAGAGGTTTAAACACATAAAAGTGCTAAGAAAAGGAAACTCTCTTAGCATAGGGACCTTGACTCTGGAGCCAGAGTGCTGGGTTCAAACTCTGACCCTGTCAACCAGGCTGTGTGACCTCGGGCAAGTTGCTCTATCTCTCTGAGTCTCATTTTCCTCAGCTGTAAATTGGAGATACAGATTCATCTCAGAGGGTCTTTGTAAGAAATCAATGAGTTTATATCTGCAAAGTCCTTAGAATCTTGAAAGTTTTAGCTACTATTATTATTTCTTAAAAAAAGGCAAATCGTTATATACACTGTGATCGCTATTTATTCACTGCTTACTGGGTGCTAGAAACACACTTCCATGTAATCCTTCCAAGAGCACTGTCGATACATATTGTTGTTTTCATCCAAGTTTTTTATAGATGAGAAAACTGAAGCACAGAGAGGGCACGTGACTCATGCAAGGAAGCACAGCTAACAAGTGGCAGAGCCGGGCCTCGAACCCAGGTGGCCTAGCTCTGGATTTGGACGTTGTACTCTTCTTCGCTATGCAACCCGGCAAAGTCGGGGGAGGGGGGACGTCGATTGTTTTGATGGGGAGGGATTTGGGGCTGAATTACGGACAGGTTGATTGGAGAGGATTACGGACCATCCACGCACAGACGCCCGGTGGGCTGGGTTCACACTCTGTTTCCCAGCTGCAGCCTCAGAATGGGAGGCCATGGTTTATGGCCTAACCTGTGTTTCCCCACGGCCCCACGCAGTCCAGCCAGCCACCAATGTTTAGCTCCGTATTCCTTCTGGTTGATTCTAATTTCATATTTAGAGCAGGTTGGTGAAGGTTGGACTCTAACATTTTTCCAAATCAGCCCCCAAATAGGTCAGGTCCAGGGACAGACATGATGACTGATCATGCTGGAAACATCCTGGTCTGTGGACGACAGGCCTGCCCTGGAGAACCCTCTCTCTCTTCCCTGGGCCCCCCACACCCCCCCACCACTGTTTGTTTGTTTGTTTGTTTTAAAGATTTTATTTATTTGTTTGACAAAGAGAGACAGCCAGCGAGAGAAGGAACACAAGCAGGGGGAGGGGGAGAGGAAGAAGCAGGCTCATAGCAGAAGAGCCTGACGTGGGGCTCGATCCCAGAACGCCGGGATCACGCCCTGAGCCGGAGGCAGACGCTTAACGCCTGCGCCACCCAGGCGCCCCTGTTTGTTTGTTTTTTAATCACATACTTAAAAAGCTGTTAAAATGTTCTGGGTATTTTTAAATAGCATTGTACGGACACTAACTCATAATAACCCCATGGGATACTAACGTTGTTGCCATTCTACAAATGGGAGAATTGAGGCACAGAGAGGTCAAGTGATGTGACTTGGGTCTATCTGTAGAGCTTTTGCTCTTAACTTTTGCCCCATCCTGTGGCTGAAAGAGGCAACCCAAGTGTCCTGTGGCTAGCAGCTTCTTCCTGACATACAAAAGGGAAACAGCTTGAGAACGCCCTAAGGATCTGGGCCTCTCGAGTCCACGCTGGGGAGCTGCCTGGGAAGCAGGAGGCTGTGGAGTCCGCAGTATTTGTCCCTCGCAGGGACATCACGCAGGGTGTGTCCAGGAGGAGTGTCTGCCTCCGTTTGAGCTCAAACCCCCTTGGCGAAGCAGCTCCACGGGCGGATCGGTGCTGACTGAGCATCCAGGGCAGGATGTGAGGAGTCCAGAAAGCCCCCTGTCTTGTGAACCTTCACAAAGAACCCAAGGTGAAATTCCAGTGTATGGACTCTGGAGCCAGACTGCCCGGATTCAAATCCCTGCAGCACCACCTATTAGCTCTGTGACCTTGGGAAAGTCACTTACCCTCTCTATACCTCACTTTTCCCCATCTGTAAAATGGGGACAACAGCCTTACCTATCCCATAGGGTAGTTGTGAGGAGTAAATGTGGTATCTGTGCAAGTGATTTACAACAGGGCCAAGCACAGAGGAAACACTGTGTAAGTTATAGCTGTTTTCATGATTGGGTCTTCTCGCTCTCAGAAAGGTTGACAACCTGGTATCTTTCCTCTGCCCTCAAATGTTCACTATGTCAGCAGATTCTGTCACTTTCCAAACCCTTCTTCCTCACACTGGTCCAAGCCACCAGCACCTCCAAGCTCTCCCTGCTTCTACTTTTCCTCTTTTCTTGGCCACAGTGAGGTTTTACAAAGAAAACCCACTTCACGTGACTCTCTTGTTTCCCGTCACATTTACAACCACATCTGAAGTCCCCACTAGGCCCAGTGGTGCCTCCATCATGATCCCTTCTGACTTCTAGGCCTCATCTCCCACCATGCTACCCCCTTGGTTGCTGTGCTCCAGTCACACCAGCTGCAAACACACCAGGCTCTTCACTGCCCCAGGGCCTTAGCACATGCCATTCCGTCTGCCTGCAACACAGCTCTGTATTCTCACACGGCTGGCTTCATCTTCCTGCTCAAGTCTCAGCTCACAGGTCACCTCCTCAGAGATGCCCTCCCACCACCCATGGTGGGACATGATCTGATTTACTCTGGAACAAGATCATTCTCCCTGCTTCGTGGAGAAATCATTACTCACACAGCGTGTTCTTGCACTGTTTCTACGAAGAACCACCAGGCACCGGGCACCCCTTCGTGAAAGTATGTGAACTGTAATTCATCTGCTCCCTCAACAGGCATTGTGCCAGGACGTGTGTGCAAAAGCAAGACAAAGGAGCGATAACTGGCTCACCAGGAGGTCAGAGCCCAAACGAGTAGCCGATCTGGCGGTGTTCTCCTGCTAAACACATTTCATGGCCCAGAACTTCCCGTAAAGAGTGAAGTTGCTCTGACAGGTGTCAGGAGGCCTAGGTTTGAATCCCAGCTCTGATGCTGCTGTGATGACCTGGGGCAAGTTACCTAACCTCTCTGAGCCTCCCCTGATGGTCCTGCTATTGGGAGAAAAAGACATAAGGCACAGGATAGTAGCTAGCCCATCAGGCACTGAGTACTTGCTTGTTGCCTTCTTTTTCTATCCTACATGCTCGTTAGTCCTTTTTCCTTTGTTCAAACACCTTAACTCTGTGTACATTGGAGAGATACAGAGCAGCGAGCGGTTAAGCGTTTGCTCTCAGAGCCTGACTCCACTGTTTTCTTAGCTGTGTGACCTCAGGCCGGTTGCTTGACATCTCTGTGCCTTAGTTTTCATGGCTGCTAAATGAGAATAACAATTCATAGAGCTGTTATGAAGGTTAAATGAGCTAATTCAGCAAAGGGAGGTCGGCCGCTGGCACATCGTCAACGCTTAAAAACGATTAGCTTTTACCACTGATGACATTAGCCAATTAAGTGCTTACAATGGGCTCAGGCCTGGACAAGAAGATGTAGGAATAACGACACAGGACAGCCTGTAGAGGGGATGGACGGAACGGAAAAATACAAGGCCACAGCCTTGAAGTTGCACGATGGTACAGACTCTCCAGCACACATGAGGGTGATGAATGTGCGGCACCTGCCCTGGCCAGCCTCAGGCACTAGAAGGGACGGCTTCAGGAACAGCTACATCCAGGCACTAGCACAAGAAATCTGCGCTTCCCCCTAGGGGCTTAAGCTGCTCCCGTGGATAAAAGGGGGAGTGCTTTGGGGTGACCCAGCATCCTACCCCCAACACGTGTGGTCATTACACCTTTACTGGCCTTCTTCCTGGCTCCCTGGCTCATCTGTTCATTCAAGCAACGTCTCCTGAGTGTCCACCAAGACAAAGGTTCTGTCCCAGGCCCAGGAGTTTCAGGTGCAAAGAAAAGTCCCGCAGCAAGTCAAGAGTTCAGGGCGGAGCAGAGGCAGATGTGACGGCAAGATCATGGCCCCCTCAGGGGCAGGTGAGGCCACAACACAGGGAGAGCCTTCTGTTGCGGGTCCAGGGCTGTTAGAGGCATCACGACCTCTGCAGCCCCCTCCCTGTTTCAGCAGATGCCCCTACCAACCCCAAGAAGTCAGAGCCCTGAGTCAGAAATGCAGAGGATGTAAGGAATTCCCCCAGGGAAGAAAGCCCCTGCCGGTCACACATCGGCCTGTGTGCCCCACACGCATTTTGTTATATGCGGGGGCCTCCAGGTCTTCCAAGACTGCAGGGAATGCAGAGATGGAGGGCTTGGGTTGTTCTGTCCCTTCTCTGTTTGCCGGGTACCGTGATGGGGAGGGCATGGGCACAGCTTATGGCAGGGCTAGGAGTGCAAAGTGTGACTTGGGAGTTGTCTTAGTTTGTGTTCTGAGTACACAGACTCCTGGAGATTTATGTGCTAGAGGCTTATTGGGGTGGGCTCTTGGGAACGATCCCCGAGGAGAGGGGGTGCAGAATGGCCGTGCGATTGTTCTGTGGACTCAGCAGTTCCATGGGGACTCTGGAATGAGAAGGCATTTTAGAGTGTCCCGAATAAAGGTGAGGTGGGGGACCTCTTCCTCCCCACCTTGTCCAGCGGCTGGATGCCGGATGCCTCTGGGAAAGGAGTGTGACCTTAGCCTAGGGCCACTCCCTTAGGCTGAGGACAATTCTGGGAATGGGGCTCTGCTGTGAACTGACTGGGCCAGCAGGTGCAATCCCGGCGGTGGGAGGAGGAGGGCTGAAGGGGAGCTCTTGCTGGTGCACCCCAGCATCTGCCACAAAGGTCAAACAGACTACGGTGCCAGTCCTGGCTCTGCCGCTTTCTAGTCGAGTGACCTTGGCTAAGTCAACCCCGGGGAGCCTCATTTCTCTGGGAGTCTGTAAAAGGGGGACGAGGCCAGGAGGGCTTCCTGGGGTGGGAGTGAGGGCTGATGAAGGGCTGCAGGTGGAGTGTAGCGCAGGGCTTGGCAGTGTTAGGAGAGGTCGTTACTATGCCTGAGATGGCACAGCACCACACCTAAAGCGAACTGGGGGATTTGTGTGTGGTGGGTGGTGGGGGAGAGAAGGATGGTGTCTTGGAAAGAGTCTCACAGTTGGAGACGGCTCAATTTTGAAGGGGAAAGGTGTGGGGTGGGGAACACAGACAGGAAGAGTTCATAGCCCAGTGGTGAGAAAGAGCCCGCGATGGCCGGATGGTCCCTGTCCTTTGGGGTCAGCACATTCCCCACACTCCTGCTACACAGGAAACCGGGGTTTAGGACCTTTCTGCTTCGGAAACTCTGGTTCAGACTTTCTACCTTGCTCAGCATGGCAGCTTCCTCAGCCAGAAGGGAGAAAGTGAAAAGCCCAGAAGGAAGAATAGGAACCCTGAGCTTCCATGGGGCTAAATAGAAGCCCCAGTCAAATGCAAAGAAACCAAAAGGGCAGTGAGCACAGTGACTCCAAGAAAAGCCCACTGGAGCGATAATCCCCACGACAGCAGTGGGACAGCTGGGTGAGCGACACCAGGCGCCGAAGAAATTCACCTGCTTGGTTCCATCAAAAGGCTCCGTACCAGTTGGACCTGTTGCCAAAGGGAGACTGAGGTGGGCTGTGAGCCTCCCACTTTTTTGGGTTCAAATTAGTTCAGGGCGCCTGGGTGGCTCAGTCGGTTAAGCGTCTGCCTTCGGCTCAGGTCATGATCCAGGGTCCTGGGATCGAGCCCTGCGTTGAGCTCCCTGCTCAGCAGGGAGTCTGCTGCTCCCTCTCCCTCTGCCCCCGCCCCTGCTCATGCCCTCTCTCTCTGGCTCACTCTCTCTCTCTCAAATAAATAAATAAAATCTTTAAAAAAATTCAAATTAGTTCAGCCTCTGAGAGCCACACTCTCTGGATTCCCCAGACAGGGTGTGCATGAGATGATTGGAGGAAAGTAATCAATTAGTCCATTAGTTTACTCAACAGACACTGGTTGGTCATCTAGTCTTTTCCGGGCACTGCTTTGTCCCCGGGCCTCAGAGGTGATGATGTTGGATTAAAATTTTCAAAACACCCAGTCTCTGCTGTTAGAATTCAGAGCCGGAGGTGACCGGCAGTTGAGGAGAGGGGGTGAGCAGGTGCCCTTTCTGGAACTGGGTGTTGGGGACCAGGAGTGTTCAGTTCACGAAACTTCATGATGCTGTATGCGTGGGGTGCCTTCTCTGTATGTGTGTTACACTTTGATTTTTTTTAAAAAGCGTAACAATTTAAAAGCTCTAAGTCCTAAAAAGATGATGGTACCCTTTCCATGTGCAATTAGAAAAACCACTCTCCTTAACATATGTACGAGAAAGTACAACACATTCTAATTTTTTCCATGATGACGACTCTGGTCAGTTTTTGAAATATCAAATCTCATTTTTAAAAAGCGTTTCTCTCTCTCTCTCTCTCTCCTCCCCCACGTGTTCTGGCCCAAACCACATGCTTCGTTTGTTCTGAATGCAGCCCTGGGGGGTGACTGAAACCCACCAGCTCTCTGTCTTCCCACAACCGAAATTCTCATGAAGGAAACTCTCAAAAGGCAAATTAATACAGAAAGGAGGAACTGCAGATAACAATGAACGCTATGGAGAAGAACAAACAGGGTAGTGGGGTACAGATCCCAGGGCGGTGGGGGCGGGGAGCAAAAAGGCAGGGAAGGTTTCCTGAGAAGTTAACATTTAAGTAGATTCCTGGATGATAAGATGACCTCCCTAAGAAGAGCTTTCTAGACAGCAGGAAGGCAAGGGTGCAGGACCCTGGAGCTTGCTAGAATATGAAAAAGGGTTGCCTGTGGCTGGAGGAGAGAAGGGAAGGGGAAAGCAAGGGAAGGAAGCTGGAGAGGCGAGGAAGGGACAGAAGGGGGGGCAGTACTTCACAAAACATCTAGGGGCGCCTGGGTGGCTCAGTCTTAAGCCTCTGCCTTTGGCCCAGGTCATGACCCCAGAGTCCTGGGATCACCCCCAATCAAGCCCCACATCAGGCTCCCTGTTCAGCGGGAAGCCTGCTTCTCTCTCTCCCACTCCGCCTGCTTGGGTTCCCTCTCTTGCTGCATCTCTCTCTGTCAAATAAATAAAATATTTAAAAAAAAAAAAAAACCACCAGCGTCTGGGGGCACTTGGAGCACAGTTGGTGAAGGGCTGGACTCTAGATTTCAGCTCAGGTCACGATCTCAGGGTTGTGGGACCAAGCCCCATGTCAGGCTCCATGCACAGCGGAGAGTCTGCTTCTCTCACTCTCGCTCTCCCTCTGCCCCTTCCCCTGCCTGCTCTCCGTCTCTCTCTAAAAATAAATAAATAAAGCTTAAAAAAACCAAAAAACAGTGCCTGGACCTCTTTCCACCCCCCCCCCTCCGCCCCAACGCACACAGTGGGATGCAGCCCAGGCACGAATGTGTTTAAAAACTCTCCCAGTGATGAAATGTGCAACCAGGGCAACAGCGCCTAGTCTGGAGCCTGGAAGCCTGCAGGTAAGTTTCTTAAAATCTTATGCGCATCCCACTCACCAGAGGATCTTGTTAAAATGCAGATTGTGATTCAGTAGGTTGGGTTCAGGAGCTGCTTTGCTAACAAGCTGCCAGGCGATGCTGACGTTCCTGGTCCAAGGACCACACTTTGAGCAGCAAGGTTTGGGGCTGTGATAAGGAGGCTTATTTTTAAAGAGCCGGGAAAAGCCACTGGAGAATAGCAAGCAGGAGGATGGCATGACCTTCTGGATGTTTTCAAAAGATTCCTCAGGCGACAATGCGGAAAATGGATTGGAGAGAGAAAAGAGTGGGCACCGGAAGATAAGCGATAAGAGAATCAAGGGGGAAGGCTGAGCAACTTCTCTTGCTTTCCCGGTTGCCCGAGGCCCCAGGGGCTGTGGGTATTTGGAAAGCATGAGAGAGATTACAAGTGTACAGTGTCCAAGGCTTTAATCTCGAGTCCCTATCTATGTCATCTCACTAGACAGATACTCAGAACTATCCCATGGGAATAACTCACCTAACTAATGACTTAAACCCAGATCTATGCCCCAAGCAGAGCAGAAAGGCGGTGCGGGTCTAGGGAAGCGTAGAGGACCAGCAAAGGATACAGTTGTTTTAAACTACAAGAGAACACTCATTGATGCCTCAGCTCTTTTGTTGACAGCTGATAGGGCTCTCGGGTAAAAGAGAGGCCAAGGTGAGCAAAGGAAGTGTGGTTTTTGTTTGCAGAGCTGATCCTGCGGTATGAATAATCACTCCCCCAGCCCCACTCCCTGCCTTGGGCAATGCCTTCAAACTAATCCCCGCGGTTCTGCAAAGAGTCATGAGCTAGAGAAGCGAAGGATCCACCTTCGAAGAGCGGGCAGAGGTCCTTCCCCGCACACGCACTCTCTGTGACCGTGTTGGGCTGTGGGGCACCACACTCCCCCCAATATCGCCAGAGAAGTGCCCGACTTGGGTTGTCCCACCTCCAACGGTCGGCTGATGTTCCCGGCTTAACCCTCAGCCTCCAGAGAAAAGAGCCCAACTTGTGTGGCAATTCATTGATTGACCCAGGAAAGAAAGAAAAGTGAGTTTTTTTTGCAAGACAAAATGACCCCATGTTACCCAAACTTTGTAGTGTGGGGGACTCCTTTTTACTATAAAAAGATGGTCATGGAGCCTCAGATAATTGAGTTATGATTTTTTTTTTCCTAGCAACCAGGGAGTACAAATACCAAGGTCCAAGACTAGGGTTCTGAAGGTCCTATCCTGCCAGAGGACATCTTTTGGTTGGCTCTTACAGCATTTTGGAAAGACCGATAATCATAGCCAACATTTAAAAACTTCAGGGGTTCACACAAAAATCTAGAATTCGGGCTTTCTTCCAAAAAGTCAGAGGACCTGGCAACGTGGGACCCACATTCCTGCATCGGGCTGTGTGACTTCTGGTTTGCCATCCTCCCTCCAACCCCTTCTCTCATGATAACCTGTCTGGCTCTGTAGGCACCTGAGTTTGTGACCCTTGTCTCCGGATTCCAGAGTTCATTGCTTGCCCCATGCGGTCCCAGGTCCACAGGTTGGGAACAAAAGACTGACTCTTTATCTGGACTTAAAAGCAGTTTGGAAGCCACTCAGATCAAAGATCTTAGTCATAGCTCAAAAGAGGGAGTCTACAAAGTGAGAAATAAATGTAGAAATAACCACAGCTTTCCACCCGGAATTCTTTGATGTCAGTGGTCTCTGGTTCTCAAAGTGGGTGAGTCGTGCACGCAAGTACTTTCAGATTTTGATCTCTTCAAGCAAAAAGGACTGTAAGTCCCTCAAATAGCATGAGCCATGTTATCCTAGGAGGCATCATTCCATCCTCTGTGTGTGCAACCGACTTCATTAAAACCTGATGGGCAGCAAATAGGTTCAGGGCATACTTGTCTCCCTCCTGTCCTCCCCCCAAAATAAGTTCATGGATGGCAACATGGCAATAGAAGTCAAAAGACTTTAAGATATGGTTATCTTCAAGGAGAGAGAAGGCTAGAATGAACCATGTGATACTGAATTTGAACTGGAGACATGACGATAAACTCATGTTTAGCTTAATATCAGTATAGATGGGGAAATAGAGGAATAACTGTAGATTTGTCTATACACGTGGGCTTGTCTACACACGTACATTTCCAAGCTCATGTGCGGTGAGCATAACCAGTACCCAGACCTTGGTTTCCAATCAGGGAACCCGGGCTCCTTGGAGTAATGACTTCTTCCGGGGCTGGGAGCCTGGAGCATCTTGTAGGCCTGGAAACAAGGAAGTGCTCAAGATATCGACCAATGGGGATCTATCCAAAGGACACAGGAGCCAACAGAAAGAGCTCCCAGTGGCCAAAGCTGGGACAATCCGAGCAAGATGATAAATAGTGGAATAATGGATTATAATCCAAGTAGGAAATAAACATGTATGAGTCCATAGTGATATGAATAAATGAACAGATGAACAAGCAAGTGGGGGAGAAGAGACAAATCTCCTATGCAGTAGGATTCCAAATAATTTACGTGCTCACCGCCGTCTCAAAGAGGGGAGCATAACTGCCCACTCCTTAGGTGTGCAGAGTAACTTCCTTCCAAAGAGCACAGTATGGAAATGGGGGAATGCAACTCCACGGGGGAGAAACCTGACAAACGTGACTCGGCCAGGCGATGACGGTCAACATGAACAGTGACAAGTCATGTGGATAGCTCTTGATTTGATGTGATGAGGATGGCACTTTTTGTGGTCTTCCTCTCAAAATCCCATGCCCTTTGATGTGATCATGAGAAAAACATAGATGGAGGCAAACTGAGGGGTATTCTACAGAAAACCTGGTCAGAAACCTCTGAAACCCATGAAGGTCATCAAAAACAAGGAAAACCTGAGAAACTGCCACGGTCTAAAGGAGCCTAAGGGGATGTGATGACTAAATGTAATCGGGTGTCCTGGATGGGATTCTGGAACAGGAAAAGGACAGTACGTAAAAAGTAAGGAAATCGGAATAAACTACGGTTTTAGTTAATAAGGTGTCAATATCATAGGGACGCAGGGTGGCTCAGTCACTTAAGCTTCTACCTTCAGCTCAAGTCATGATCCCAGGGTCCTGGGATGGAGCCCTGAGTCAGGATCCTTGCTTAGCGGGGAGCCTGCTTCTCCCTCTGCCACTCCTCCTGCTTGTGCTTACTCTCTCTCTCTCTCTGACCAATAAATAATAAATAAAATCTTTAAAAAATATATATTGGTTCATTAGTTGGAACAAATGTATCCTTAAAAAAAAAGATTTTATTTATTTGAGAGGGATGGGGAGGGGCAGAGGGAGAGGGACCCTGAGATCATGACCTGAGCCGAAATCAAGAGTCAGATGCTTAACCGACTGAGCCCCCCAGGTGCCCCCAAATGTATCCTTCTCATGTAAACTCTTAGCACCAGGGGAAACTGAATGTACATATACAGGAACTCTCTGTATTATCTTGGCAGATTTTCTATAAATCAAAAATCATGCTAAGTCAAAAGTTTATGTAAACATATGCTCATCTTTTGACTCAGTGCTCTCGCTTCTAAAAATTCTATCATAAGGAAATAATTCTGAACATGTGCGAGAATTTATTTACAATGATATGTGTGTCTATTGTTTTTAACTGGAACCAAACTAAATACACAATAACAGGATGAACTGAATAAATTATGGTACATCATAAAATGAAATACTATCTGGTCACTAAGTGATACAGTAAAACATTTGACGACGTAGAAAAGTTTATTGTGATGCTTTAGTAAATAAAAAAGTACATTACGAAAAATCTATGATCTAATCTCATTCTGGTTAAAAGTAAGGGATAGGTGGGGCGCCTGGGTGGCGCAGTCGTTAAGCGTCTGCCTTTGGCTCAGGGCGTGATCCCGGCGTTCTGGGATCGAGCCCCACATCAGGCTCCTCCGCTATGAGCCTGCTTCTTCCTCTCCCACTCCCCCTGCTTGTGTTCCCTCTCTCACTGGCTGTCTCTCATAAATAAATAGAATCTTAAAAAAAAAAAAATAAGGGATAGGTATGTAGAGTAGAAAATGTAAATATATATACTTGATGGGGGTTCTATCTGCACTAGGAGAATATGAGGATAATTATTACTTGTTCTTTTCAAACTTATTTTTATTTCCTGTTTTCTATAGTGAATAACACATTGTTTCTATAGTAAAAAAGAACATATAAACATACATATATGTTTATGTTTATATACATATTTTATGTTTATGTACATATATAATAGGTATATGTTGTATTAAATATATGCATATATATGTGTTTGTTTTGTTTTGTTTAAAGGTTTTATTTATTTGACAGAGACAGAGCACAGGTAGGGGGAGCAGCAGAGGGAGAGGGAGAAGCAGGCTCCGGGCTGAGCAGAGAGCCGGATGTGGGACTCGATCCCAGGACCCTGGGATCATGACCTGAGCCAAAGGCAGATACTTAACCGACTGAGCCACCCAGGAGCCCCCCCCCCCCCTTTTTTTTAAGAAAAGAAAACACAGACTTCCAGGCCCAGGCTGTGAACCCCCACTTGACCACGGTGACAAGCAGCTTAGGAGTAAAATCCAGTTTTTCCCTTTCTCAAGACCACTAGAACCAAACGCAAGGAGATCCTTTCCAGTGCCTGGGTTTTGTTGCAGAGCACGTCTGGGAAGCAGAGCAACACGGCTCACGTGGGTGGCGATGTCCTAGAACCCCGCAGCGATCTGCCCACAGTCTCTCCCTGTCCTTCTCTAGGCTCCTTTCCTGGCCGATTCTCCGAGACGTTTCCATTGGTTCAGGTTGCCGAGTCCGGGGGACTCTCCCAGCTGCCGGAGGTGCAGTAGGTTCTGATAACCACTTGCCGCGAGAGCCAGGGAGTGATCGGACACATGCGTCTCGCGCTCTGCTCCCTCGGTGCCCTCTCCCATTCACAGTTCTACGCTGAGAGGATTTCTATTTTGGTTTTCGGAGGCCTTGCTTTCTGTAGCACAGCCGGCCCTCTTCCAGCTGCCCATCACACTCCCCGGAGCTGCTGCAAAACAGGCAGTTGCCGAGGACTCGGGGCCAAGGGGGTCCGGAGGAGGGGGCGGGCATCGTCAGTACTTGTGAGCACTCCCTGGACTGAGGACCGCCCTGCCAGCTGCCCTCCCAGCTCCCGGCCCTGGCAGAGGGGCAGGGGCAGGTGAGGACCATTTGCAGACCCAAAATGACCAGCAGACTCTGAATGAACGACCGAGTCCTTTCTGGTCCAGGGCATTCACCTCCTTGGGACTTTTGTGACTCACACAGGCAGCAGGCAGCCCCTCCCTCCTCCCTTCCATGGATTCTGGTAATCCCGGTTTTACCATAGAAAGCTAATCTCATTCTTTAGACACAGTCATAGCTGTCATGCACAGCAAGGATTGAGGAGGGTTAATGCTTTAATATTATCACTTAAGAGAATGTGTGTGTGTGTGTGTGTGTGTGTGTGTGTGTGTGAGAGAGAGAGAGAGAGAGAGAGAGAGGGAGGGAGGGAGAGAGAGAGGCATTCCAGGGGAGCCTGTAGATCTCAAAACACCCACTGGGATGAGCACACATTCCCAGCAAGCCCGACCTCCCCTTCCAGAGAATAGTTCAGGAGTGTCTTCAGAGATAACAGGAGTATTGCCACAGCCCCCCTGAGCTTCTCCTTTGCAGCTCTTATCTCAAAAGTAATTGATTAATTTTTTTGTGCACAGCTGGGTGTCTGGTGAGGAAGAGGTTTAATTTTGTTTCCTGCAAGAGACACAGTTGAAGTTGATCTGTGGTTCTGGGAGAGCTGCACATTTGGAGGACAGATTTATAGAAGGAGACAAAGAGGAAAGGTTGTGAAACCCCGTCAGAGCAAACTGGCCCAGCTGCTGGTGTGGGAAGGCAGGGTGGACCCCCGACATGGAAGCCAGCCTGAGCGCAGAGGGAGACAAGACCGGAACCTCTCCAAGCCTCAATTTCCTTACCTCTAAAATGGGTTTAATCCTAATACTTACTTAGAGTTGTTAGAAGGATTAAATGAGCTATTGTATGAAACATGTTCAGAATAATACCCAGCCCAGAAATCACTATATCACTCAATAAATGTCAGCTTTTTAAAAAATTCACACCTCAAAGGATAACAGCAGCCTCGGTTGAAATCCCACTCTCTCTGGAGACCGAAATCTAGCTGCCATCAGCGCCAAGAGTAGCAAGTTGAGAATTTATTTGGGATTTTCCTGTCCCAGGAGGCAGGCCGGGTGGCTTGGCAGTGGGGATCCTTGTGGAAGCGAGAATCGACAGTGGCAGTTGTGACACATCGCAGCCTCCAGGGAGCCATCTCCCTGGGCTCCAGTTCAGGCAGCAACTCTGGAGAAAGATGGACTGACCATCTGGACCCCAGGAAGCAACCTGGAGACTTAGAAGGACCCAAGGAAAGAAACTGGACTTCCTGCTGAACGGGCAGGTGCACTGCTAGGACCTGGCCTCTGGAGGGCGCTCCTGAGAAACCATTCCTGGGCTTGGGGGCAGTGGCACACCTATTCAACACCGCACGCAGGTGAAGGCAGTTGCCACCTAGCACTGCTCAATCCCCAATGCCCGGCACCTAATGCACACTCCTATCTATTTGAATGAATGAATGAATGAATGAATGAATGAATGACAATACAGTTTTCAAAGTCCTTTTACACCTAGTATCTCATTAAATTGTCATAAAATCCCTATGAAATATGCAGGACAAGAATCCTTTTTCTCATGTTACCAGATAAACTGGCACAGGACTCGTAATTGGCAAGATTCCAGGTCTCAGACCCCTCTCACTCTTTCTACTGTAGCATGATGCTTCTAAAATATCTTTCATTTGCTTGTTTTGCCAGGAGTTAAGGACAATATGGTTTTATCACCATCATCTGCCTAGACTTTTTTGGAGTGTATAAAGTCACTTGACCTCCCTGCCAAGCATCTCCTGGCTATGAAGATAATTATCTCCTCCAGTGCCCTGGAACCTGGACCTTGCGCCCGGCAGAGCAGACAGACTTCTCACTTGGCCTGTGGGCAGCATTCATGAACAGCGGCTGGGAACCCCGCGGCTTTGGCACAGGCGACTCTGCTGCCAGCAGGGATGGTGTTGTGTCCCTTCACACTGGCTAATTCAGGGGATTTCTCATTCCTAAGCCAAGGGGATCGCTGGCCCAGCCGCCTGCAGGGAAGATGTTCTGGTGTCTTCTTCCGATGCCCTCTCTAAGCGAAGAGTTTGCAGATAAGCAAAGGAGGCAATTTCACCACATAGATTTGCCTTTCTGCTCCTGGACCTACGACAGGTGCACGACACTGTTTGTGGGAAGAATGTATGTTTTCAGAAGCAGCAAATTTTCTCCAAAGGGAGATAAGGCGAGCGCAGTTTTCTATGCAAACACATTGCTACAGCTGAGGAAGAAGCTGGGGATCAGATGGATGGAATAAGAGGCAAGAGGGTGGGAAGGCTCTTGATGCAAGGTTTTTTGCTTTTTGTTTTTTTTTTCCACCCATAATGTTTCTACTATGGATCCCGGAACCAGACGCAAGATCAGGGGCAAGAGAGAATCTCTCTCTTTAGATCTCCCTTGGTGCTTTCCACCAGCACTCAGAACATCTGCTGACTGATGCAGGGCGGGTAGATTTGCCTCTCTGGTCGTCCGCTTTCTCGGGCTCAAAATGAAATGGAACCAGATGGGCGCTGGAGAATATTTCCTGATCAGTTGTAGAGGGTATCACAGGAATCTTATTACTGGTAATTGTGTAAGTTCTGAAATGTGCAAGAGAGGTACTTTTTATCTTTATGAACGAGGGCAGGCTCTGTTCTCAGTTGCATTCTGATACTCTTATTTCAGTGGGCTTACTGTTACCCATTTTGCAGATGAGGAAACTGACGATGCCTGAGAGTTCCACAGTCTCTTGTTCAAAGACGCACAGCTGCCAGGTATAGAGGAAGATTCAGATGCTGGGAGGACGGCTGCAAAATCTGTGCTCCTAACTGGCTCCGTGGAGTGACCAGAGACCCAGGGACTGAATGAGAGTGTTGGGAGACCCTAAGGTCACCTAATCAGCTCATCCTGTAAAGAAGGAAATGAGGGCCCCTCAAGCGCATGATTTATTTCAGGGCACAGAGTAAGTTGGGGCGAGCTGAGCCCAGAGCTCAGATTCTGGCTCTTCTAACAATGAATACTTCAAGTATTTGCCCGACAGCTCCAGGATCTTTAAATCCAAGGGACAGCGGCGCCTGGAAGGTCCTGTCAGTTGAGTGTCCGACTCTTGATTTTGGCTCGGGTCATGATTTTAGGGTCCTGGGATGGAGCCCCGAGTCGGGCTCTGTGCTCAGCGAGGAGTCTGCATTAGAGTCTCTTTCTCCCTCTCCCTCTATCCCTGCCCCCGCGCACGCATGCTCTCTCTCTCTTAAATAAATAAATACATCTTTAAAAAAAGAAAAAAATAAATAAGTTGAAGGGACAAGTACTTCTTGACTTGGGTGAGAACCCATGTTCAGAGTGGCCAACGTCTGAAAAACCAGGTCTACACAATCATCCGCATATATTCAAGTGCCAGATGTTCAGCATGGAATAAACTTGACATCTGAACGATCGAAATGTCTTACTTCCTCCCTGCCAGCTTTCCCGTCTTCTAATCAAATACCTTGGTTTGGTTTCCTCTCCGACCCACAGGAGTCATGTCCCCTCTGTCCCTCCCTGGTCCCCATCCTGTCCGGGGAGTTTAGGCTCTTTTCCCTAATCTATTTCATTTTTTAGGGTTATCGTTTGGTTCATTCTGGCTTAGACTGTACCCAAATGTCTTAGGACTGACTCAAAGGAAAAAGCATTTTGTTAAAATAGCTGCATTGCTGTTAAACAATTTGTCCTCCTACTCACTTTTTCTTTTTGGAAGACAGAAACTGAATATAGATTTGTGGGAGAGAGATACAGAGGGAACCAGAGAAGAGGGGCAGAGAAGAGAGAGGCTGGGGAGAGGGGATGGGAGAAAGGAAGAGGGGAGGGCAGGACATGGAGGAATACCAGCTCCGGGGATGACGCCAGGAAACCAGCCAGGACTCTTTTCCACTTCTGGTTGTGTAAAAGCTACGACCCCAAACCAGGCCTTGTTGGCGTCCGAAAGCGAAAGGAGTCAATGCCCGGCTCCCTGCTGATCCACGGCCCCTTAAACAGGTAGTTTCATTAACACAGGGAAGGGAGGTCTCTCTCTGGTCCCCTAATGCTGTTTGGGGAAGCTGGTGGCTGGGACACAGGAAACAGGCAGAGGCTGTACTCCGCAGGGGGGTTCCTGCTGACTCTGTTTCCCCATTCAGGACTCCCCATGAAGAGCTGCTCTAACACAACGGGTGGACAGTTCATGCATATTCAAATCTGTCCCTTCCAGCACTAAACTTAGCTGCCACCTTGCTCATCCTCAATGCCTTCCTCCTCCGCGTACCCGGTTATCCGCTCCACCTGTGCCCAGGAGCCCGTCTCGTCAGTCCCCCCCATGTCCTTACCTCGTCAATAACCATGATCACAGCAGCTGACACTTAGATTGGCTTTACGGGCTGTCCCTGTTCAGTGCGTGTTACATGTGCCAATCTACTTAACATTTATCGCAGCCATACGAGATTGACGTTATTATTGTCTGCTCCCTTTTGTTGAACAGAGGATGCAACTGAGGCACAGAGAGGTTAAGTACCTTGTCTCAGGCCACACAGCCAATAAGTGGCGGAAGCAGGTCTCGAACCCAGAACCATCTGACCCCCCCCTCCCCCCATGCCATGCTTCTAACCATGAAGCCATAATAACTCAACCCTGAGCACCTGGCTTTCAACAACACCATTTTCCTAAGGAGAATACTGAAATGGCCTTTCATTCAGGCCCAGGTTCTTATAAGGCCCCTTGTCCTCTTCTCCTACAGGATACTGCTTCTACCCCTCACTTGATTATTTAAGCCTGGATGGTTTGTAAAATAGCTGCTCTTGAACATTTGCCGGAGAGCGCGGTCTTGAAGTGCGTTGCCAGAAGGTGGTTACCGGAAGTACAGAAGTGCCGTTGAGAGGAGAGTATTTGGCAAAGGTTTCAGGATATGCAGACCACCCACCTCCCAGGTGTTCTGAGCATCCCTCTGGATCAAGCCGACTAAAAATTGGATGACTCACAGCGTTAACATCAACAACACCAGCAACAACACAGTCATTGAGCGGTAAATGCCTACCAAAACTTTGCTAAATGCTTCAGCTATTATTATCTCATTTAATTCCCATCACAACCCTATAAGGGAGGTACTATGATTTTGCCCATTTACAGACGGAGGACCTGTGTACCAGGGAAGTGAAGCCATGTGCCCAAGATCCCACAGCTAGTTAATGGCAGAGCTGGGACTCAAACCCATGCTTCCATGGCACCTCTGAGCACGGTGCACTGTGGCTTTGAGGGGTTGGCCATCAGCCCGTGTTTTGTTATACGAAACGTCAACCTCATAGGAAGGAAGATATTCTTATCCGATCTTGGTACCAAGAAGAGCGGTACGTGTCTCTAAATTCTAAAAGTTATTTATTCTAGCAACTATTTATTAAATACTTAACTAAGTGGCCAGTGCTGTGATAAACACATTACATATAATATTTCGTTTTGCCCTCAAAATAATGTCATGACTGCAATTATTATCCCCATTCCAGTGAAGAAACCGAAACTCCAAGAGATCTAGCAGTTTGCCCGGGGACAAATCATGGAGCCTGTGAGCCAGGTGGGCTTGACTGCAGATGGGCTTAGCCACCGGGTTTCCCGTATTCTGAGCGCTGTGGGCATGCAGTGGACCAGGCTTCCCCGAGTCAAGGGGCTGAGAGGAAGCTTGGCTCACAGGCAGCTTTATGAACCACCTTGAGCAAGAATGCAGTTCACCATGAGGCGCATTCTACTCTCAATCGTGGCTCTGTCCTGTTGCCATGTGTTTTCTTGCTTAGTCCAATTTTAAAAATTGGACCCATTCTTTCTTATTTTGTGTACCTAGAAACCCCCTTAAATCCTTCCTGGAGCAAGACGGGTATCAATCAAATGGGTATCATATCAAATATATGAAATATTACTCTTGAATCTCAGTAAAGCTTCTGACGCATAGTAGGTCCACATTCCATCTGCGGTGGTTTTTATCCTAACCTCACTCCTGACATGCTAAATTCTAAGCCTCGCTGGCCTCCCCAGGACTAGACTTCCGGTCCTTCTTAGCCACTCCCCCAAATCTTTCTTTGCGATTGAGCTTTTTCTGCTAATAAATAGTAGCCAACATGATTGAATATGACTCATATACTTGACACTGTTCTAAGGCATTTTTAATACTTGACTCACTTAGCCCCTTCGGCCTGTCCCATTAGGTAGTTATTAGTCCCATTTTACAGATGAGGAAACCGAAGCAGAAAATAATGAAGTAACTCGAATAAGGTCCTACGGTTTATAGGTCGTGGAATCAGGACTGCAGACCCAGGTGGTCTGTCTCCACAGGCTGAATTCTTCCCCTGTCTGCTAAGCTACCTGCAGCTACCAGAGCAATGGGGCCGCCTTCTTGGACGGAGCCAGGAGCGTCTCTGAGAGTGAGCCCCGCAGGTAGCTAGAAGGGAGACAGGGACCCAGGCATGCAGGGCTCCCTGTGAGTGGGTGGCCACCCATTGTGTTGATGGCTCAGGCCCACAGGCTCATCAGAACCCTCTGAAATGCAAGGCTCCCACTCTTGTCAAATTGAGCCGGCTTTGCAGATTTCAGTTTCAATCCTGCCAGCTTGAAACTTTTAGCATTTCAGTTGTTTCAGAATTATAAAAGCCTACAAATGCTAAGGTGCTTTTTTTAGAGTTTAGAAAAAATGTGTCTTTTCCCCACCATCACATAACAATCTGAAGGGATTTTTTTTTTCCAGATTCTTGCCAAATGTGTATTTTTAAAGATTGCTTTTGGCCAAAGACCAGAAGTGGAAAATCTGGGAGGAACGTTGAGGAAGTTCTAAGGCATATTCGTAGAGGAGGAGAGGGGGAAGCTCTTTCCTCTCTGTAGACCCCTGGTTCGGCTGGGGTGGATGTTGTTTATTTCAGCTTTCTTGCTACCTTGGGTGAGCAGTGAGAGTGTTTCTTTAGAATACTGACACCGCAGCTGGCTGGGTGGCCCAGAGGACATCTGTAGAGCAGCCCTGGCCAGGGAGGACCGCCATCGCTGCCTGAAAAGCTCCTGGCTCGCCACTGTCACCAAGAGCCAGATGGCCCCTCAGTGGACAAAGTTAGTGTACCTATTGGATCAGGTGCCAGCTCAACCCTCACTAATTAGGTGTCTCGTGTGTGTGTGTGTGTGTGTGTGTGCGCGTGCGTGCGTGTTTATGTGTCACAGACTCTTCCCCAGTGTGAATCAGCTCAATCATCATTTTGCAGTGTTTCACATTCAGACTGCAAACATCCACCAACAAATAGGAGCCTTGCTTTCTAACGAGCTGGAGATGTGTGGAAAATAGAATCACTCACAGTAGTAGTGAGCCACAGATGTTCCATGGAGACAGCCGGCTGTGCCAAGCACAGACGGTATGTATGACCACGAGACAGGATGCAGAATCCTGCCATGAAAGTGTTGCCCACAGAGCCCAAAAAAATGCAGGGATGAAGACAGGCGGAGACGGAATCTGGTTTTTTCTTCCAAAGGCCTGGCCTCCAAAGAGCTGCCCGACACTCCATCTGGGAGTGGTCCAAAAAGCTGAATGTTTAAATCGGAGTAACTGCCACCAAGGCCTTCGCTACCAAAGTAAGGTGAAGAGATGCTTCTAAGGAATCTGAATGGCCTGGGTTCACATCCCAGGCCCAACGCTCACCAACTGAGTGCCTTTAACAAGTCACTGAATCTTTTAGGATCTCAGTCTTCTTATCTGTAGAAGGGGATAATAATAGGACTTACCTGTTGGATTTTGTGAGGATTAAATGAGAGAATGTAATCAAGGCTCTTAGCATCATGCTTACTCACAGCAAATGTTCAATAAACAATAGCTATTGCCACCACCATCATCATTGCCACCACCATCATCATCGCCACCACCATCATCATCGCCACCACCATCATCATTGCCACCACTACCACCACCACCACAACCACCACCACCACCACCATCATTTTAGCTCTCCCAAACTTAGCAGGTTGGACTGACCCATCAAGTTTCATTTTCCTCCTCTGTACGGTGAGAATAATGATGTCTACCTCCCAGGGGCTAGTTAATGTTTATTGGCTTCCAGCACAGTGCCCAGCACACAGACTCTCGGTAAATGTGAATTCATTTTTCTTCTCCATATTACCCTCAACCTTACTTTAAAACAGCACTGAATTTAGTTATTGAGAATCAATATTTGCAGTTTAATGCAGGTTCCCTCAGGACCTGTGAGCCAAGAGGCATGGACATTGACCTGTACCCAAGGAGACGATCCTTTAATAGGTAAGGCAAGACCCTGAGTAGGATGGTTATGCTTCCAGGGAGACCAGAAGGTTAGAGAGTCTCAGGACATTTGCCCAAGGATAACAAAGTGGTTTCCAACCAGGTCATCCTGAGTCCAGAGTCTATACTTTTAACCATGACTATCTGTTGGCTATCGGGAGAGAAGGCGAGAGAGGTGAAACCAAGCGTTTCTATTTCTCTTAATTGCTTCAGAAAAAGAAAGGAAGAGGGGGATAGAGAAGACAGGTGGCTTCTACTTTGTGAGTAGGGACAAGCGAGCATGTCAACCTGGTGCCCTGGGAGCTCACTCAGTTTCCTCTGAATAAGGAAGGCCCTATCGGGAGGCCAAGGTCACTTCAAATACATTATAGAGGAGGATTCCTCCTTCACAGCAGGAGAGCAGCACTTGGCCCCCTGGTTCCAGGTGAACATTGATGTTCCCGTCCCTGTGGGGCTCGGATGAAACAGTCCCAGCAATGGCATCCTTGGAAGAAATCCCACGCAGCAATTAGGAGCCTAAGTCTGCAGCCAGGCAGAACAGGAATCACATCCCAGCTGTGCCACCTACCCGACGTGTGGCCTTGAGTAAGTGTCTTAAACTTTCTAGGCCTCAGTTTCCACTCCTGTAAGGCGAGGGTGGGAGTTAGTAGGGCTCTATCTTGTATACGGCGACGAGGGTACAACATGCACTCACGGCACCAGTGTATGACCGGGGACCACTCAGTAAATGGTCTTTGCTGTGTTTTATTGTTTTTCAGAGCAGTGCCCCTGGGGGCTGGCAGGGAGGTGCAATGGAAACTCTGCTCGTATTTGTGTTTCCAAACCATTCTAGCAAAATCTTTGAATTTGTGTGTGGGGGTGGGTATTTTATTTTGATAATTAAGACATCTGCCTGATAGCCATCCCCTTGCTACAGTCTTTCAGGATAACACCTGTCCATATCTACTAAGATCGTCATCTCATCCCTCTGTTAACGTAGCAGTCTCGCTTTGGGTAATCTAGCCTATGAAAACAAAAGCCCCAGTACACAAGAACACACATGTAAGGATGACTGAGAACAAAACAAAACTGGAAACAAGGTGGGTGCTCGTCAACAGGGAAATGGTTGATTACACCGAAGTGATTCCTTTGTACGGAATATTATGTAACCATTAACAAGATCGAGTCAGATCAGTGCCTATCGACCTGGAAGGATATTCAGGATGTATTGAGGGAAAAAAGCAAGTGGCAGACCAATATCTCCAGGGTGATTCAACTTAAAAAATCACACAATGTCCCTCTCCCCACGCTGTGCATGTATGCATGCGTATTGAGGGTGAAGCTGGAGAGGAAACACATCTGGCTATTAACATTGGTTACTTTGGAGTGGGGTAGAGAGGGGCCAGGGTGGGAATTGAGCAGGGCATATTATGATTTCTTTTTCTATTTTTAGATAGTTTCACTGCTTAGAGTAAACACATGTTTTGTTTAGTTTTTATTTATTCACTTGAGAGAGGAAGCACGGCGGGGGGGGGGGGGCGGTGTGGGAGGAGCAGAGGGAGAGGGAAAAGCAGACTTCCCACTGAGTAAGGAGCCTGACATGGGGCTCGATCCCAGGACCCCCGAGATCACAGCCCAAGCCGAAGTCAGACACTTAAACAACGGAGCCACCTGGGCGCCCCTGAACACATTTTTTTAACTTTATTTATTTAAGCAATCTCTACAGCCCAATGTGGGGCTCAAACTCACAACCCCGAGATCAAGAGCCACATGTTCCACTGACTGAGCCAGCCAGGTGCTCCACTCTCATAATTTTTGAAGAGAGAATTTAATCTGTATTTGAAGATGTAAGAAAAGAGTACCAGTCGGAGACAACCTTGTGCTGTAGGGGGTCGCACTGTTCTTGATACTCCAAGTCCCTGAGGAAAGGGGTCACACCTTTCCAGCTTTGCTTGTCTCAGACCAGCTCAGCGCCTTCCTGACCCAGAGGAAGTCCTCAGTGAGTGTGAAGTACACGAGCAAACATTGACTCAGCCCATCTTATGGGGTCTGGATTTCCGGGGAGCTCACTGAACTCGAAATGAGTTTCCACTCAGACAAAGCTGATGGCGATCGTGCGTAGCTAATTCTTTACCACAGAGCTGTGTTCCTCAACTTTTCTTTTTCGGTCATTGTGTCGATGACTGAAAATTGAAGTGGCGAGCTAGTCAATCACCCTGGCAGATGACATTTAGCTGGGAGGTCTAGTGACTTCGCTGAATGACAGGTGGGATCCCTAAGAGGACCTCGTCACCTTAAGACAAGCCAACCCGAACAACATGCAAATTTAAATCTGGGTTAAAAAGTCCCAAGAGCAAAAAGGTAGTCGGCTAGCTACCTTCAAACAGCTTTTCCCAGCTTCTTGAAAAATACATAAAATACCAGAAAGAGGGGCGCCTGGGTGGCGCAGATGGGGCGCCTGGGTGGCGCAGTCATTAAGCGTTTGCCTTCGGCTCAGGGCGTGATCCCGGCATTCTGGGATCGAGCCCCACATCAGGCTTCTCCGCTAGGAGCCTGCTTCTTCCTCTCCCACTCCCCCTGCCTGTGTTCTCTCTCTCACTGGCTCTGTCAAATAAATAAATAAAATCTTAAAAAAAAAATACCAGAAAGAGATGAAGACTCAAAGCCTAAAAATTGAAGACCTTAAGACAATTTAATGGCACAGTCTTAGAAGAAATGACCCCAACTCTTAATGCAGTTGGAGACAAAATGAGAAAATGGCACACGGTGGGGAAGAGAGATGTGAAAGAAAATAAACTATAAGCAATCACACCATTCAACTCTGTACTAAAACATTTAGATATTTCTATGAAGTGAAACGATGTTCTAGGTAACAAAAAAGACTCCAGAAAAAGGCCTGTTATAGACACATAATACATGGGAGAAGCTGTCAAAGAACTACTTTCGAAAAAGCTCCAGGCCCAGAAGGTTTTATATGAAAAATTCCATGCCACAGAATCTAGTTCACAGCATAGAAAATCATTTTATGAAGCTACTGCCATTCTGATTCCCAAACTTGATGCAGATAGCATACAAAAAGGCTAGTGTCATGGACAAAGAAAAAACCCTAACTTACATATTAGCAAATCTATTTCAGCATTATTAAAGATAAAACATGTCTCAAAAAGATTCAGTACAAGAACGAATGATAGTTGGCTAACATGAAAGGCATTAACTTCGTCTATTAGCCAGCCAAAGGACAGAACGCTTGCAATGTCAATGGATATCCAAACATGGAAACCTCTATACCCAATTAAAATTCTTTCTTAGCTATACATTGCTGGAAAACTCCGAAGCATGATAACGAAAACATTTTAAACCAATAGCAAATGCCGGGCTTCTTGGTGAAACCCTGGAGCAGCTGTTCACTGGAGGGGGAGCAGGATTCACCCCGCTTGTTTGCTAAAACGCAGATCACTAGGTTTGCACAAATTCTGGGATTTATATCCAAATCTGCAATGGCACTTTGGGAAACACCGTCGGCAAGACATTACAATTACGGTTATAGGAGCAAGGCAAAGTGGTCCCCTAGCATCCCGGCTACTTAACACGATTCTCTAAACCTCAAAGGAAAAAGAGCTGGGGGAGAAAAAGTTCCATCTATGATTTGCAGAGGATATCATTGTTTACCTGGAAAACCAAATTAAGTTAATTACAGTGCAGTTGTCACCACTACGAAAGTTCAAGCAGCTTACAAATAGATCATTACAGACCAGCAGCTCCCTCACATACCGGTAATTCTAACCACTCAGAAACTATCTTGGGAAACACTACCCATTAACATTAGTAACCCCAACATAGAAAACCTACCTACAAACAATATATCCATTCAATGCACAGGCTTGAATGAGGAAAATGGAACTTCTCTAAGAGATGTAAAAGTAAATATTAACGAATGGGAGATACATTATGTTTTTAAATGGGGGAAGACTCAATGTTTGAAAGAGGTCCATTGTGCCCAAATCACTCTATTACTTAAATTTTTTTGAATATGCCAGTTTTTTCAGCAACTTGATAGAACTGTCAGAAAATTCACACGGAAAATCAAAACATAAGAATCAAGCAGCTGTTAATAACGACGCATGGTAAAGGAGAACATGGCCTTCTGGCATGAAGAGTCTTGTAAAGCTATATTAATTCAAACTCAGTAGGATAGAGCCTCAGAATAGAAATATGGATTAAAAGAAAAGAACAGAAAATCCAGAAACAGATACAGATCTATTATGTGTGTATATGAATTTAATAAAACATAAAGGTCATAATGCAACTCGGTGTGGTTGAACTATTTCATAATTCATAAATAGTTTAATTTGCTGTTTAAATATCTAGGGCAACTTTGTGTCCACATTCTTGGGAGTCTCCTGTCTGCTTACAACAAACACAGAAGGAAAGTAACATGGAGGCCACAGAGGGGAAGAGCCTTCAGGATCAACTTGCTATGAGCCCAATACATGTTCCCAGGCCTTTGTGGCTTCCCCGGCATTTATTAGATTCTTAGGCTACTCACTGCAGGGTCAGAAAGGACGAGCATGAGTGTTAGTTCTTGTTCCACTGATGTTTGACTTAGAGCAAACCACTCAACCTGAACTTCAATTTCCTCATCAGAAAATGAGGATAGTGCCCCCAAGTCCTGCATCATTCATTCCTAAAGTTGGGAGGAAAAATGAAGTCACGTACGAAGGTCCTCTGTAACCATAAAGTGTTGAGTGACAGCAGACAGCTGGTAACTGGATCCTAACTTAGGGTCAAAAGCCCAGGCCGCGGTGAGAGGCTGCCTCAGTTTGCACCGGGGCTTCGTCATTGGAAAGGCTACCTCGCTTCTCTGTACCTTGGTTTTGTCATTTACCAGCTGTGGGTCCTGGGACAAGTTACTTAACCTCACTGTGTTTTGGCTTTCCTCATCATTAGAAGGGTGATAACAAGGGTAGTTACCTCCAAGGGTTGTTACAAGGAGCATACAACTTAGAACAATGCCTGACATGTAGTAATTAATCAATACTGCTTGTTGTTTATCATCATAATTATCTCTGGGGTCTATGCCTCTCCTACTCCACGGTTAAAACACAAGACTCAGCCCTGAGCCAAGGAGCCCTTAGAGACCCCTGGTCTACAGTGATGGGTCAATAATGGACATGCGACCTAATCAGAGCCAATGAAATGCAACGAGGCTTTTACTTGCTGCAAAAGAAACTCATGCCCTAATGCTGGATTCAAGCATAGAAGAATACAGCCCTGAGAGCTGCATAATGTTATCCACATTGTATCCCTGAGTTTCTCAGTTTTGGAGGTCACTGAGAGGATGTGGCTGCAGGTTGACCTATGAGCAATTGGAGGCTCTTCATGCTCCCACTCCCATCCTTGGAATGTATGCTCTGCCCATTGTCCCCACAGTGGCAGCCCTTTGCAAGGAGGTAGCCTTGAGAGAGTAAGGTGGTATCGAGACCATGTGGACTGACAGACAATGTGACTGAACCCAATTAAGGCCTCTATGTAAAGGTTTAAGATTCCGGCAGGGGATGCAGAGAACTACTTGTCTTGCGGTTGCTTAAGACAACCCTCCTATGTAAGTTCTCTTGCTTGTTACAACTGCCGCCTTCCAATCTGGAGTGGTCTGACTCTTTCTTGGGTGTCTCTTTGCCCCCCGGGTGTGGGGGCCAGTTTTACAAACCAACACTCATCCATTACTATGAAATGAAGTCAACAGAGAAGAAGCAGAGAAAGAATGGTAAGAGAGAGAGTGTGCGTGTGAATTTGATCCCTGGGTGAAGCCATAACTTTATTATCTGGATTATGTGAGCCAAGAGAGATCTCTCTGTCTGTCTCTCTGTCTGTCTCTCTTAAGTCAATCAGAATTGGGTTTTCTGTCACTTACAACGGAATGAATTCTACGGGATACAGCAGTAATTATCGTACTATTATGACCTCAGACAATATGCTCCCCAGTTTGCCAGAATAGATTGGGTCTTGCTGTTAACACAAACTGGGCACTCCGTACATTTTTCATTCTCTGTGTGGTCGCAGAATGATGAAGGATGATCCTTCAGCCAAACGATGGGCATCTTAAGGATGAAGATAACACTGCCCTTTTCCAAATACTGGTGGACAGCACGGACTAGAGACTAGTCGGGAGCTTCAAGCTCTTGACCTTCAAGCAGCAGCCCCAGGGCTGGAATGGAAATTAGCCGAAACCATCATTTCAAATTTCAAAAGGTCACCATTTATGAATAGATTCTTTAATGTTCACCCCAAATCGGATGATAAGTCAGAAATGGAAGGAGAGGGGCTGAAACAAATGGGTATACACAGTGTGCTCTCCACGACCCAGTAAACTCTATCTGTGCCCAGTTAGACCGGCAGTGACCTCCCGGTGTTGCATTCAGATTTTTAACATCAGTTCCTCTGTCACACGGAGCCTCATCTAATAACCTGTCTCTGGTTGTCTGTAATAGAATTCGCAGAGGTTGCAATGTACATGTTTGACTGTTTCCTGATCAAAAAATACATCGATGAATATGGGGAAGTAATTAGATAAAACATCCCTATGAGTTCAAGATTAGTATATCCAGTCCCCCTTTTGACACCCCACTTGAATGTTAGATGGGAAACTGCAAATTCAACCTGTTCGAAACCTAATTACTGGCCCCCCCTACAAATTCTCCATCAGTAGAAGGCATCACCAGCCACTCAAAGGTTAAAGCCAGAAACCTGGGAGTCCCTGACCTTATATCCCCTTGCATTTGACTTACAACAAACAGGGAATTCTGTTGATCCCAGCTTTTAAAGCATCTCCCAAAGTGACAACCAATGTCTCTGTCACCACGGGCACTTCCCCAATAGGGAAATCTATCATTGCTCCTGAATTATTGCATGAAGGACTTTTAGCTGGCCTTCAAATATTCTTCTCCCACTCCCCCCTCAGACTCTCCACTCAGCAGCCAGAGTGAGTCTCAAAAATGAAAACCTTATCATGTCAGGTTTTTAAACTTCCATTCTAAATGTTCCAAAGGATTCCTGTAGCTTTCAGGATAAACTTAACATACCTTCCACAGATCTACACGACAGGCCCCCTGCTCTGCTTGGCACTCACCCCACGTGTGAATTGACACCCTCCTCCAGCCATTACTGAATGCTTGGTTTTCCCTGTGACGCCGTGCTCCCTCCAGCCTCAAGATCTCTGTGCACGCTCTCCCTGGAACACTACCTCATTCGTCTGTCTCTCTCACTCCCCTTCCTCCTTCAGCTCTTGTGAGAGAAGTGATTTTTCTTTTAGACGATGCTTCTCAGCCCAGGGAGGCAGCAGCTTAGTGGTTAAGGGAAGAAGTCATGGAGGCGTGTTGTTCTGAGTTCATTTTCTGTCTCAGATAATAACTCGGCGTGTGACTTTGGGCCCATTACTTCATCTCTCTGTTCCTAAGTTTTCTTATCTGTAAACTGGGGACGATAAGCACTGTCAAAAGGGACAAATGTGATCATGTAAATGATAGCATAGTAGCCGGCACCGAAACTCTCAGGCAATGTGCGATGCGGTCATTATTTAACTTGCTATACACGGTTGCATGAAGGGCTTTGTCTCTGGTTCTTTTCTCTAATTTTTTGCAGCATTAGTGGAAGCTCTTATTCACCCCCAAGTTTCTACCTTTGCCACTGACAATTTCCAAGTATGTATCTCCAGATCAAACTTCTAGAGTCTTCTATTACTGGGGTCATTGCAATAGTCCCATGGCTTATCTCTCTACTTTATTTATTTATTTATTTATTTATTTATTTATTTATTTAAGTAGGCTCCACACCCAGCATGGAGCCCAATGTGGGGCTTGAACTCGCGACTGTGACAATGAAACCTGAGCTAATATCAAGAGTCAGACACTTAACTGACTGAGCCACTCAGGTGCTCCTCTCTTCTGCTTCATTTTTAAATCTCTAAAATTTGTTTCCACATGGCACCTGACTATACTTTCAAAAATGTCAGTTCAGAGCACGTCATTCCTCTGCCTAAAAGCCTTCTACGTTTTCCCATTATCTTCGTAACTCTGGAGAGTTACGTCTCTCCACCCCAATTGGCACTGTTGCTATTGGGGGCTGGATAGCTCTTTGTTGTGAGGGGCTGTCCT
Source organism: Ursus arctos (assembly GCF_023065955.2). Lineage (NCBI taxonomy): Eukaryota > Metazoa > Chordata > Mammalia > Carnivora > Ursidae > Ursus > Ursus arctos. The sequence goes on along the minus strand of NW_026622874.1, from coordinate 83,917,745 downwards.
GAGCATTGTGGAATGTTTATCAGTCATCCCTGGCCTCCCCCACTACGTGCCACTAGCACTCCCCCACACCCCCACCTGGTGACAACCAAAAGTGTCACCAGACATTGCCAAATGTCTCTGGAGGGGCAAAACCATCCTCCACTGCCTTATCATAAGCTCTTGACACCTTCTGATAATCTTCAAGGTCATTCCTGGGTCACACGCTCATCCTGAGAGCTAGGCTGGAGGCCGTTCCACTCAAGCCACATGGACGGAGGATGGAGTGATAGAGTGACATGGTAGCCCCCAAAAGCAGATCAGAATACTCTTCCCAGCAGAGGGGGGTAGCAAACCAACAGACCAACAAGAACAGACATTCCTGGCAGCATCCCCAAGTGTCACGCACTGGGACTGGCCAGGAGAAATGCCTGATCAATGGCAGCCCAGCAGTCCCCTCCCTTCCCTAAACTCTCCATCTTCATGCACAGGGTTCTGTAATTACAGGTAGAGGGTACAGAGTTTACAAATGTAGGCCCCCATCCGCTAAAACCCCAAGGAATCAGCTCAGTGTTCCTGCACTTTGCTTTGTCTCACATGTAAGGAATCTCTCCACAGATCCCGAGCCTCGAGCTCTTTGTGGAGTCATGGCTGGGCTTTGTTGGTGTTCGTGAACAAAGAACCAAGCCGCGATGAATCCTCCAGGCCCTGTCAGGCTTTATACCAGCAGGGCTGCATTTTAATCAAAGACACTGCTTTCAGCGCTTGCTGGAACCTCGCGTTGCCTCTTCCATCCCTGTGATGGCAGAACAATGGCGGAGCTTAGTTGCAGCTAAAGAGAACTCAGAGCAGAGAGACTGGAACACGCCAAGGGACCGTTTCATCTCCCAGCGGGGAAGGTAACACAGAACTAGAAGGAAATCTTCCGACAAAAGTATGAAAATGGCTCCTTCGGTTTCTCTCCTCAACCACTTGAAGTTTGTCAACAGAATTAAAATACAGCTGTAGGAGATTCTCAAAGGTTTTGGTCTCGGGACTCCTTTATATTTGTGCAAATTATTGAGCCGTTGTTAAAGTGGGTTATATTTGCCCATATTTCCTGTTTCGGAAAATACAACTCAGAACATGTAAAAATATTTATTTTAAAATTCATTTGCAAATAATGTTAAAACCAACTGCATGGTAACAGAAACAACATATTTATATGAAAAATAATGATATTTTCTAAAACCCCCCCAAAATAAATAAATAAAAGTAGAACAGTGAAATTTATTTTTACATTTTTGCAAATCTCTTTAATGTCTGGTTTAACAGAAGACAGATTCTCATATCTGCGTCTGTCCTTGACTTGCTGCCCAATGTTTTGGTTGAAGCCCAGAAGAAAACCCGGCCTCGCACAAACACGCGATCGGCAAAGACAGGAGTATCTGAACAGCCTTCGAAGATAATTGTGCATCTTCTTCTCTGATACGACACCAAAACTCAACGAGCAGTTGTTTCTTAAAGGCTGGCTGCAACGTGGAATCTGAAACCAGATTAATTTACTTTTCATGCTCTTGGGCATAAAAATCCTTGCTCTAATATCGTATTTTGACTGCATCTTTGACCCAGGGATAATATTTTAACATCACCCATTGGTCACTTGGGAAATATCGGTTCCCTGAGTTGAACAGGTCTTCCAAATTGGGCACATGTCACGACACAATATAAAAAAAAAATCACATTCACTCAAGGGGGGCAGATATCAGCAAAATTGTAATTTTCATTCGAAATCTTGAACGTTATCCTTGGCAACAGATGCCGTCAGTGGCTTTCCTTGAAGTGACAGGCTCACTTAGCTCATTTTCGAGAAAATGTCTGCCAAATACCCAAGCCTGAATAACCATAATTTGCCCGTCAGTCATTCTTGCAAGTAAATATGGTGTTTCATGGAAAAAACTGCAGCTAGTTCAGCACACCACTCAGTTGCACAGCGGCTTCACTGGAGACCAACGGTGTTTGGTTATATGTGCCGTTCGCGATGTCATAGAATTTAATAAGATGAATACTTCTCTACGGTTTCATTGAGGACCTTTCAGAGAGAAACCAGCATTTTCTTTCACTGTGGGGGAGTGGCAGTGACGAATTCAGGGAGAACTAGGAGAGACTGGCAACACTGCCTTTGGTGGAGCTCAGGCTCCAGCAGCATCACCCACGGCAGGCTTGGCATCATCCGTGCAAATGTCAACACCATGAAGAAGGCAAACCACATCTTATTAGCACTCTGAAATAGCTCTGACCTTGCGGACCCCCATGAGATGGTCTTGGGAGGCCTCCCTTATCATCAGCGTTAAGGACCTCGGTTCTCCAACTTGAAAGACTCAGGGCTGAGTCCCACCTCTACCACACTCACTAGCTGGGAGAATCTGAAAGTTACTATGCTGACTTCCATTTGCTCATCAGGAAAATGGGTGTAAATCCCCATAGGGCTCTCGGGAGAACTGAGTGAGATAATGCGTGTGAAGCACTCGGTCTGCACTCGCCATTGTTATTTATTAAGGGCTAATCGTTCCTCAATGGGGCTCCTCTAGGGGATATTCTAGAACAGATTCTCTAAGGTTTCCACCACCTCAGGAACCAGTATGAAAAGAATCAGGCTTAAGATGTGTCACTAGAGACCATGAATCTGATTCCCCGGTAGGGTTTCCATCAGCTGTATTACTGGCTTTGCCCCCAAAACCAGAGATGTGAAGTAAGCAGAATGGTGGCAACCATGTTCTGGAGGGTTCCTTGCTGTGGGAAGAACGATGCAGATGGGCAGATTCTGCCCAGTGTGTTTATCACAGGAAGATGGTAACAACCAACACCAAGTTAGTACTTGTACGTGCCAGCCCCTCTTCTATGTGCTGTACAAACATGAACTCGTCAAATACCCATAGCAACCTTATGAGGCGGGACAATAAGACCCCTGTTTTACAGATGAAAACTGAGACACGGGGAAGATAAGTAGCAATGGTACACCATTGTGCCCCGTGACGTGTTACTGACCTGGGATCTGAGCCCAAGCAATCTGACTGTAGAGGTGAGCTCTTAACTACTACACTGTACTGAGAAAGCAGAAAAAAAGGAGAGGGGAGGTATAATTTTTCCAGAAGGGTCTTTCCTCCACCCCAGGACTTATATTTAAAAAGCCCGCTTGTGCTCAGAAATGACCTATTAAAAAAAAATAACCTTTGAATCACTCCAGGAAACTCCAGGAAAAATGAAAACTGGACCAAAAAGCCCAAGTGTGACACAAACAAATATATAGCATGATTCTGAACAACTGGATAAGTGTTAGAAAAAAAGACTCCATTTGGACCTCTTTGGTTGTCTTTTTGAATGGCTACGAGATGGTGACATTGAAACCGCAAAGAGAAAAATGAGGTCTTAGAAAACAACTTAGCTTTGCACTGAACATTTCCCACCTGATCATAATAATTTCATTGGCTTTCAAACTTCAGAATCGACCCACAGCCCCAGCGTGGGAGGCATTAGTGTAGCTGGAGTCGAATGCAAACGGAATGAATTCTTGACAAAGAGAAAGCAAAAATACAACTAACGGACACGGGCAAGTGGAAAGGGGGAAGGTGGACACCACCATTCTAGAAAGTGGGAAGCTGAGACATTCTACCCAAGGCGGTGGGAAAAGGAATAAAGATTTATGTTATTTTTAGAAATTGGAAAGGTAATCAATACAGAGGGTGGAATGATTTAACTAAATCCTCACCTATTATGGCAGGAAGTCAATAGCTTATAAATCAAGAAACAGAGGATAAATGTGGTATCTGGAGATATAGATGTAATCACTGCAAGAGCCGAATCAGAAATGGTTAAAGAGGGGGGAAAAGCCCTTGCTCTGAGCAGTACAACTTGGGGTGAGGGGGAGTAAGGGCCCCTGAGGCGGATGCTTGTCATTAAGAGCCCTTCTACATGATTTAATTTTAAAAATAATGTGCATGATTAAATGCCTTAGTAAATTATAAGATAATTTTTAAAAGCTTTTGAGTAAATTGTGAAGAATTTGAACTGAAAGAGAAAAATATACCCTTTCTAATCTCTTTGACATGGTAGAGCCAAAAGATAGGGAAATGATATTTATTAGAGATTCATGGAAGTAGCAGTCATCTGGGGGCAAGGGGATGGGTGATATAGAGAGAGTTCAGAGGAAACATTGCCTAGTCTGTTTTGTTTTAAAAGTTTATATTGAGAATGTGTTTTGGTGTTACTTTAATGTTAAAAGTGTTTTTAAAAAATACAGTAAGAAAAATATGCCACTCAAAAAGCATGACCAAAATCAAATAGCCAGGCTTTTTTTTTTTTTTTTAAAGAGAATTTAAAGATGTAAACCAAGAGAAACGTGTAGTCACTCAATTTGTCTCCATGGATTTCTAGAAGTAGACTATTGTCCTGTTTTCTTTCCCGTCTGCTTAAGGATAGGAAGCCAGGAGCTCTGAATTTATTTCCATTCCAGTCCCCAGCACTTAGAAGTCCGTTCTCCTCTGGGTAACCTATACAGCCTTGCAGTGCGTTTGGCAAATGTGTTATGGGCATCTGTTGTAGGCCAGACCCCTTGGAGACAGGCAAGCCCCTAAGAGAACATTCTGTGGCAAGCCTCCTCTCCCCCTGACTAGCCCAGGACTCCTACTCCCTCTTCCGGGAGTATCCTGCTCTGTTCGCCTAGAGGCACTTTCTCAGTATCCTCCCTCCACAATTCAGAACTTCCCAAAGACGGGGACTTGTCTATTTTATTCTCTGCTGAATCCTCGGCACCTAGCATAGTGGCTAGTAGGTGCTCAGTAAGGACTTAAAGAGCCAGGGAGCCAGGCTGGAGTTTCCCCAGATGCAAATCGCTCACTTCACATCCCCCTGCTGGATCTCCAGGCTGAGAAGGGGGACCAGGATGGGAGAAGATGACAGCCTGAGCTGGAGAAGGGTGAGAATCTGAGTTAGGAGGGAATGCCCATGGGGAAGGATAAGTCTAAGAACTTCGCAAGATTCGATAAACATGAGAAACTTCCATGTCACTGTCATCTGCCCATTTCCCCACAGTAAAGAGATACAATACTGAAAACAGTAAGGGACCATGGGCTTGCTTTCAGGGGAAGAAGGAAGATGATGGTGAAGGGATGCTGTTTCACTGTGCCTAGTCTTTGGGAAGCACCAGGGCAAGGTGAGGCAAAAACTTTAAAGACTAGAGCGGGAGTTCTTGCCTGCGAGAAGCAAGGGAGGTCATGGAACAAAACATTCCTTTATCAAGCAGCAAATAACTCCATTGAGAAGACCTGGACGTGGCAAACTCAAGAACATGTCAGTGTTGGGCTCAAAACCTCCAAAGCCTTCCAGTTCACTCGAAGTTAGAGTTCTTACAACATCTTTCAAGGCCTTCCACGATCCGGGGTCAAGTCCCCTCAACTGATATACTCCCTCCTCTGAGCTCATCATCCTCTTCAGCCACAGTGACTCCCTTGCTCCTTGAACACCCTACCCATAACCCACCCCTGGGCCTTTGCACTTGCTGCTTTTTCCCATCTGCAATGCTCGTTCCCTCCAATAGACACCTGGCTTGGTTCCTCATCTCCTTTATATCCGGGATTAAATATCGCCTTCGGAGGGAAGCCTACCTTGATCACACTATTTACAATCTCATCCCCCTCTCCAGTGCATCTTTGAGTTTCTGGACAGTTTGGAGAAAGTCCATAGTGATGAGTTGGGCCTGTCCATTACCGAAGCCAAAGGGATGGCGCTGCAGCACAGCCCCAGGGACCATAACTGGAAAATCATCTTTAGGGGTGGCCCACACTGAATTTTCCTTGGTTCAGACCTTATTATCTCTTGGAACCTAACCCTGCCATCTCCCCTGGGCTTGGGAGCTAAGCCATCACTCACCAGAGAGTGAAAAAGCGGAGGAGAACAATTACTATGCTGTGCAGTAGAACTCTGACTCCGATTAACATCGTTGCCTCTTGATTTGATCTTTATATTTTTCTTTAAACACTTAGAGCATTTTGATCACAAGCCAGATTTGTCTTTGGTGAAAAGTACTATTTTGAAAAACCAACACTTACTTGGGAGGATATATTTTAAGGCATTTTAAGCTGATCAACAGCTACTTGGTTCTGCCGTCCTGTAATTTGCAAAGGGTCACAACGATTTGTTGTACATGAAACATCTCTATGACCTGCTGTATGCCAAGATGAATTTGCACAGGGGACAGCAGGATTCTGTAAGTGGAGATGGGGGAAGACGCTTCAACATTTACCCATGATTTTCGGAATCATCTGAACAGGAAGACATTATCGTGTTCCAAGGTAGCTTTGAGGACGCTGAAAAGCATATGCTACAGAATGCAGAGCTGTGGGGATTCCATTTCCTAAACGTGCAGGTAACCAAATATATATAGACTGCCAAGTGCAAGGAATAGAAACAGTGTCTGCTGGATTTGCGCACAATATGGCCACACAACATGTATTTACTTTAGTCTTTCCCCAAGTTTGTGCCCAGACTACTCTGGATAACCTTCGAGGAAAAAATGGAAAATAAGGGATGGACAAATGATGTGGAGATTTTCAAGACCGTGAAGTCAGACTCCCTCCAAATACAGGCTAGTGAATTACCAACAATTAAGGCAGCGATGATAGGATACATTATTTTAAAAGTGGTTTATAAGTACCGAAGAGCAGAATAGCGATTGGTAGCGATTAGCGTGGGTTCACTAGGAGAAGTTTAAGGTAATTGAATTGCCTGCCCTCAAGCAACAAATTCAGCGCAGATTTATTGAACACCTACTCTGTGCCGGTTCAGCAAAATATGGTTGGTAGTGTATCTGGGTGGCAACAAGATAGTTGATGATATTGCTTACAACATGCAGGTCGAAAGGTAGATAGACGGTGTCAGGCTTTGCTTGTCCCAACCTCAGCCCAGGTGCCCACTTCTGGCCTCTCTAAGCCCAAGGTCATCAAGAACCAGGCCTCATGGTGCATTGGTCTGTTGCGTGTCTAGTGGGTGTTTGTGCTCTTCAAAGATGATTTGGGCTCTCTGAGTGCCAATGAGAATCACGCTGCAGATCCCTAAACCAGAACTTGATTCCTGCCTGACACAGAGTCAAGAGCTCAAAGATGTCTAACAAATGATGTGTCCAAGTTTGCTCCTCGTGAAGTGAGACAGCCACGAACCTAATGGCATCCCCAAGTTTGCAGACACCCAAATCCAATGTAGAAGATGCAAGAATCCCCAACGCTTTGCTCCCTTGCATCTAACCAGAAACTCCTTAAGAAACGCGGCTGTTCTCACTTCCAAATGACTCGAGTTGCCATTTAAAGAAAATTTACATTTGATCTCCAGGGGTGGCGTTTCTCAGCAGCCCAGGGCTACCGCATCTAACTCTTGTTAGCATTACCATTTCTTTTCCCTGACCTTGCTGGATTTGCAATAAAAATTGGGAAAGGCTGGGATAATAATTTTTTTTTAAAGATTTTATTTATTTATTTGACATAGAGAGAGACAGCCAGCGAGAGAGGGAACACAAGCAGGGGGAGTGGGAGAGGAAGAAGCAGGCTCCGGGGGCTCGATCCCAGGACTCTGGGATCACTCCCTGAGCCGAAGGCAGATGCTTAACCACTGCGCCACCCAGGCACCCTGAGGCTGGGATAATTATTTTATACAAAAGTTCCAGTTGTTGAATGGCTCAGAGCCAGTGACCGACACCAAACCCTCCTTGACATAGGAGTAAGCAGATTGAAGGGGTGTGTGGGTGGCTCAGTTGGTTAAGCATATGCCTTCGGCTCAGGTCATGATCCTGGAGTCCTGGGTTGAGCCCTGCTTTGGGCTCCCTGCTCGGCAGGGAGTCTGCTTCTCCCTCTCCCTCTGCCCCACTCCGGCTCATGCTCTTTCAATCTCTCAGATAAATAAATAAAATCTTTAAAAGAAGAAGAAGAAGAAGAAGAAGAAGAAGAAGGAGAAGGAGAAGGAGAAGGAGAAGGAGAAGGAGAAGGAGAAGGAGAAGAAGAAGAAGAAGAAGAAGAAGAAGAAGAAGAAGAGAGCAGGTTGGAGAAGACCCGCCCACCAGGCCAGGGTCCTTCAATGAAGACAGTGCAGTGTGGTGTTCAGGGTGAAGCTTCTGGGGGGCACACTAGCTGGCGATCTAGTGCAAACGACTTCACTTCTACGAGCCTCAGTCTCCTTGTGAGTGGAGCGGGTCTACTTAGTACACGGGGCTATTATGAGTTGCATCTGTTTACACTAGGTGCTTATCCAAGCGCCTGGAGTACAGTCATGAAAGGCAGCACGGCGTAGGGTTGGAATCCCAGCTCTGCCTCTTACAGAGCTGTGTGCTCTCCGGGTCTCTGTTCTCCTATTTGTAAAGTAGGGATAATAACAGTATCTACCTCCTGAAGATGTAACAAGGATCATCTGAACACTTAAGTGCTCACTTAGAACAGTGACTGGCATATAGTATGTGTCTGTTAAATCAATCAATCAATCAATCAATCAATGCTCGGGGGTTAGTCCAGAAATAAAGGCTTGGTCTGCCCTGGTAATCATAGCTTGGAACACAGAAGGTGTTCATTGTGTCAGCTATTTATTATTTCCTTGGCACTTCTTTCTGGGGTTCTCATGGCCCAGCCTCTCCTTCTGCAGCTTCCTGGAAGCAGCCCTCAGGATCTCTGTGGCCACCCCACCAGCTTACTGATTCCAGGAGGAAGGGCAGACCTGCCCCGGATGTGGGTCCTCTCATGCAAACCTCTCGGGCTGGAGAGCTGCTGGTCTTGACCTGACTGTTCTCCTCCATCACTTTGGAACAAGCTTCTGTAGACCCTTAAAATGGGAGTCGAATCCTGATAACTTCTTCTTCATCTCTGCCTTTCTTTCCAATTGTCACCAGCTCCTCTGTTCCCTGCTCCTGAAGTATCAGTGTTCCTTAGGGTTTTGTCACTTTCCCTCTTCATACCCACTGGGTTTTCTCTGGAACTTCTTATGTACTTTTGCATCTTCAACGCCCCCTAGGTTTGGGTGATTCTCAGCTCATCCCAGCTTTTGCCTCTGCCCTAGGCTCTACATTAGTGATTCTGAACATTTTTGGAGGATGACTCTGTCTCCATAAAAGCACCCGTTTCCATAATATTTGTCTTGAGGTTGCATGAGCACATTGAACCTCATCCGCGGAGCAAACAGAAGATGATTTCTACCTGACTTCCAACACCAACCACCTCTTTTTGGGGGCATCCATTTCTTCACCCTCACCTACTTGGTGACCATGTCTGTTCAAGTCTCCCTTCCCCCTGTCTCTAGCATCCTGTTCTTTTCATTGCCATCAGAAGACTGGCTCCCAAAGTTTTCCCCTCTTGCCAGCCTTGACGGACGTCAGTCCCTGTGCACCTGGGCAGGGGCTGCATTTTCCTGGAGCCCTTTACGAGGGAAGGATCTCACTGACTTTCTTTCAACCTCTCCACGTCTCAGCAAGAAGTGAAATACTTCCTGATCAAAGAACTAAGTGCAAGTTCTCCAGGAAAGAGAAGACTCATAGAATACCTGGTCAGACGAAGAGTCTGTGATAAAGGCAAATAGTACCCCCCCCCAAAAAAAAGCCCCACCACCACTGCCATAACAACCAATATTCTCAGGAAAACAAAGGGTACTTCTAGAAATAAAATGTTATTATAGATTCCTCCATGCCTCTCCAGTGAGATATAACAGGAGTTGGCAAACTTTACTTCTTCTGTAAAGGGCCAGACAGTAAATATTTTAGGCTTTGCAGGCCAAGCAGCAAAACTGAGGATACTATATGTTATACATATATAACAAGAGAGAAAACAAATTTCCATAAAATTTTTATTGGCAACATGCAGAAGTATAGATGTGGAACTGTGAATTTCTCGTCATTTTTATGTGCCATGAAATTAACTATTCGATATTATGTAATTTTTTCATCTATTTAAAAATGTACAAAATATTCTTAGCCTGTGGGTTGTACAAAAATAGTCAATGGGCTGAGTTTGGCCCACGGGCTATAGTTTGCCAACCCCGGAGACACAGGTTATGTATCATAGTTAGATATACACCGTTGGGATTTCAACTTCAGAATTTTAGAGACAAAGCATGATGACATATACCCTAGTTATTGAAGAATCTCAAATTAGTGGGGTATGAATGTTTAACTGTTTTATTTTTAGCTTTCAACTGTGTTCTATCCAACCCCTCATTTCCTGAATGATATTTTGGGCGGAGGTCCTAACTTTCCACTCACTTTTGCCTGTTATAACTTCTAGTTTGCAATGCGCTATCTCTGCTCATCCCTCTTTTAGATTCTAGCGCCTTTGGTGTGTTATGGCAGGGAGCAGGTAGAAAAAAAAGGCCAAAATGTCACCTCACTTAGCTGGGAGAGTTTGCAAACCTTTCCTATCTGTCGTTACTACTCCCCCAGCTAACACTGATCATCAGGGTTCTCTGCATGGCCGGGGTCGACATGTTGACTGACTTTGGAGACACGTGCATTGGTGATTGGAGAACCCTCGGGGGCCTTCCCACTGCAACTTCCCTCCCCCATGTGGGATATCTGAGTCTGATCCAGTCTCTCCCATCCCTCTTTGGCTTCCATCACTGGCACTCATGGCCCCATGCTGCTGGACCTGCAGTTGAACCATACAGTACTCTGCGAACATTTTTTAAAGGCCCTCCTCCCTTTGGATGGACTCAGGTCTGGGCCAAGGAGCATGGTTTGGGGAATGGGGCAGAAGTCCTCTCTCAGCCCCTGCATCACCCCTAAGCCCAGCAGCCCTGGGCAGGGCAACATCGTCATGAACGTTATGTAACTCTGACCACGGTCTTCTTGCCTAATGGGCTGCTCTCTTGGGTGGGATGCGGACCAAAGGGCTCAAGCTCAGCCCTTCACTACCAGATGCACGTAACCAGCAGAACCTCCCCATTCCATAAAGGCGGCCCCATTGCCATTCCCTCTCTCAGCCTCCTTACAGAAGTAGGCACGCAAGCAGTGTCCAACCCAGGAATGTGATGCCAGTCTCTTTTTTGCAGGCACCCTCAATCTTTGGGAATGATTCTTCTTGGAGCCACAGGTAACTCACCGAAGAACCACAAGTTTTGGGAGAAAGGGAGGTGGCATGAGAAAGCTAGCTTATCATTTGTCTTTGCAAATAGTTCTTGTCTGAAAAGGATGAATTAAGGACTACTGGTCAATGTATTACTTAGAGGTATGAAGGAAAAAGGAACCACAAGAAGCACAGAAAGAGTTGGGAGTGTTTGTTACTGTGTGTCTTCAGTTTACACGTAAGGAAGCTCATGCTCAGAGGTGAGGCGACTCCCCAGGCATCGCAGCCAGTAAATGGCAGGATCCAGGTAAGAACCCAGGTCTACCTGACCTCAAGACCCCTGCTGTTATCCCATACTCTCTGTGGTCAGAGAACAGTTCATAAATGATTAAAGGCCCATTTGCTCCTACAATGAAAAAGGGGGCTCTGGCAGGGTCGTGTGGATGGAGCAAAACAACATTGGCGTTTTGGGGGCTTCTCTGTACCCTCAGAATCATTGGTTTCGCTGGGGGTGCTTCCACATGTCGGAGTATAATTTTTAAATAGTTAGAAACATAATTTTCCTAAAATATACAATGAGCTCATGTCAAGTTTAATTCAACTCATCAATGAGAGAACGAGCAGAATGACAAAGCTAGTTCAAAGGAGGATGTTATATATATTTTTCAGGGAAAAAAATTCTGAAGTAAGATTGTCAAATTAGATGTAAAACTGATTCATGTCCTAGAGGGTGGGCAATAAATCGACAACATTTGAGCTTATCTCTTCTAATGAACGGAAATCATTTGCACCTCTAATGAGCAAACTTGCGTGCATCTTTCCAAGTTTTCTACAAATAAGCACCTAACTATACCACTGGCCCTCTATCTATAATAAAACTAAGTCAAACACAATTACATGCCTCCAAAGAATCCAATGACCTCTTTGGTAAGACTGTTAGACACCGCTCCAAGAAAACATTCAAATGACATAGTCATCTTTTTTGTGGGTTTTTTGTTCTTGTTTTATTTTTTCTTGATGCACACTGGGAACCCATACTAGTTACCATGTTAATAACCCACACTGGTTACCCAACCTTGGAATGCAGATCACTTGCCTTTTTCCTAATCCAGAAGATAAAATTTCAAGTGATGAAGTAAACAGAATTATTTTCAAATCATCTACTTCTTAAAATGGGTAGAATCTTAAGAGTCAGAAGGTAGGGGGCTGGGTTTGAGGAAAGAAGAAAAAGAGCAGGTCAACGATAGAAACGGGAATAAGATTCAGAATATTTAATCACAGGTAGGACATGAGACCAGCCAGTCAGAATGGATGCTTCCATAGCACTGGGTCAGGATCATGATGCCACCTGCTGGGTCAGGTCTTAACCCTTTACTGGACAGATCTCATAGAGGTCTGGGAGGTTCCAGAATAGGCTAGGGTAGTTATAGTTGTGGTGGAAGGGGGAGGGTGGATGGGGGACTTGGGCCAGATGCTGTTTACCAAGAAGTAGGAAAGTATTTCAACATTTTAACAAGCAATATGGCTATGCAGACATGTTCTGGTTGAATGTTATCGTGCTCACAGCTCAACCTCTGCCACCTCCCCATTCCTGGTTGGTCCCACAAACACAGGCATAGTCACCCACATTCTGCCTTAAGATTACAGTCCACTTGTCTCCTCTATTTGCCTCTGGGGCTTTAGAGGCAAAGAGGAAGCATGCAGGGAAAGGAACAGGGAGAAGGTCAAGAGTAGGGAAGAGAGTCAGGGCATTCTGCACCCACGTCTAAGGGAAGGTGCGGCCTCAGATGTAGGGGTAGAGGAGCAGAAGTGGCTACTCGGTACTGTTCTAAGCTGTAGAGATAGAACAGTGCTCCCACCAGACAAGGGTCCCTAGCCTTATCCTCTACTGGAGGGAGACAGGAAATATGAAAGGTATATGAGTTACCGCATGTGCCCAGCACAGGGCTCGGCACATAGGAAATACTCAACCACTGTTAGGTCCTTCTCTTATCTCTGTCCTTAATCACATCTTTGCAGCTTCCCCGAAGGCTTCTGAACACATAAATAAAGCTGCAACCCCATCTGGCTGAAAAAGTCAACCATCTGGAGATTTGGAAATATGGGGGAACTTCTAATGACTGGCTAATTTTTTTTTTCAGTTTTTCAGCCAGATGTTTGATGTCATCCAGGCCCATCTGTAGCAGAAATAGCAGTTTATTGAAACTCTTTTCCATCATTTTAAGTTCCTTGTCCTAAAAGCTAAGTGGGCTTTATTTTCTTAGTCAGCATTTTTTTAAATGAATTGGAAAAGTGATCATTGACTAATGGAGAACAATTTAGGAATAACATATGGAAATACAGAAATTTGGATTAAATGGGCCTTTAAACTGGCAGCGCATGGGTCAAATTCAACGACAAGGCAAGTTTGGCTTGGCAGGCAGTGCTTTTTTAAAAAGTTAATTTAGTTGCCCACATTTTAAAAATCAAGAGATTTTACATGTGGCTTTTAATATCTGGAATATTGGGATGAATTTGGTACATGTTTCCCCACAGTAAATATCAACTCATGTCACATAGTAATTGTCCCTTGGATGGGGGCTTGTGTTCTCCGGTTTGCCTCAGTCCCCACCATTCTCTGTTACCCCCTACACGGAGACCATGTTTCAGTTACCATATATCTTCTCAAGTGCAGTGACTCCCCCCCCCATAGAATTGAGTTAAGAGGACAGTGAATTGCTTGTTTCAACTGTTACATTACATGGACATTGGGATTCGTTCACTCCCTAATCTTTTTTTTTTTTTAAAGATTTTACTTGTTTATTTGACAGAGAGAGAGACAGCCAGCGAGAGAGAGGGAACACAAGCAGGGGGAGTGGGAGAGGAAGAAGCAGGCTCCCAGAGGAGCAGGGAGCCTGATGCGGGGCTCGATTCCAGGACCCTGGGATCATGCCCTGAGCCGAAGGCAGATGCTTAACAACTGAGCCACCCAGGCGCCCCTGTTCATTCCCTAATCTTATCTGCAGCTTTCATTTCAGAATTGGATAAACTAAGGCCCAAAAGAGGAAACGAATATGCATAATTCCCTTAACTGGTAGTGACAGAAATACGGTGAGCGCTCAGGGTTCCTTGCTACCAGGCCAGCGGGGTCTTTCCACTCCATAAATACATTACTTTGCTGGAGTCTAGCACTCTAAGGGGTCTCCTTCATGGGGGAATCATACATCGAACATGTTCTCATTCAAATCCACATGCTGCCATTGAAAACACGCAGCAAGTTGGGCCCTACTTTGTGAATGCCCTGCGTGCTTTCCAGATACAGATAATGAGTCAGGCTTTCTGAGTGTGGGTGTCTCTACATAGGTCGATTGTTTCTTCATTCAAAACGTGTCCTCTGCCGTCTCTGAGTTTGTGCCTGTCTGATGTCTCCCGCACCCCTGCAGACGAGGCACAAGCATGCTGAGTGTTCTGGAACCTGAGCTTCTGAATGGAGAAACCCATGTGTCCGGGCATTCTCACAAGCTAATGTTTGTACCAGTAGCAACCTATCCACTGGAGCATGAATTAATGTTGTCTAGCAAATGCTCCGAGAAGCAACGTGGCTTAGGTGAAGGAGTGTCTGCTGGGTTTCGGTATGTGACCTCGGGCAAGTCATATAATCTCTCTAGGCCTCAGTTTCCTCACCTATGAAATGACAATAATAATAATAATACCACCATCAATGAGCTCCTCTGAAGAGGAAAAAGTTAATTTTTCAAAATTGCTAGAACAGTGCTAGCACAGAGTAAGTGCTAAATATAAATGGCATTCTGGTGAGTTACAGAAATGAAAACTCGAAACAGCCCTTCTCTCCTTTGAGTGATGTGATCCTTCTTAACACATGTAATGGTTGCCAGGCCCCTTGTAAATACTCAGTACGTGTTGGCTTTAACATCAGAATTGCTTGGAGGAGTTTCATAAAATTCATTCCAGTGATCCACCATAGACGTATGGAAGCAGAGAATCTAGTTGTGAGGCCTAATAGTCTGTTTTTTTCAAAACGCTCCTCATGGGATTCTGATGACTAGCCAAGTTTGGAAACATTGATGCAGTTTCCTTATTCTTGAATATCTTTGCTGGTGGAGAACCCATACCACTTAAAGCTCCCCATTCCCCACTGCATGGTTATTTGTATTGAGGTAAAACCTGTTTTTCCTCTAGCTCTTACTTCTACCCCCTTGAGGCCACAGAGAACATTTCAAATCTCCTTCCCATATGACAACTCTTCAGATATTCGCAGACAGCTGTCATGTCTCTCCTGAGCATTCTCTTTTGGACCAAATAGTCACATTCTCTCATGGCTCTTATAAAAGGGTAGATGAACTGACTCTTCTAATTGGATATCAGGGAAAACTGAGCTGCAAGTCCTCCAGTTATTTTTTGACACTAAAGGACCAGAAAAATGAGGATGTTGAGACTCTAGGAGACAGGAGATACTGAGAGAGATGGTGATACATCTTTATTCCAGAGGATGTGTTCTGCCTACTGCATGCAGGAAATCAGAGGTTCCCAAAATTCCTTGCACACTTGATATATTCAGTACATGAATATATGGCTCGGATGCCAGCCAGGCCCAGCTAGGTGTTGGTTCCATGGGTGTACACACGGCTAAAAATTCACTGTGACTCATTAAAGTTACTGTATTTAATACTTCAAAAAATGTTTTAAAAAATATGGCTGAGCCAAATTGCATGAAGCCTGCAACAAATTTTCTCAAAAGAATTCACCTGACCAAGAGCATATCTCAGATGCAACCAGTTCCATCTTGATTCAAATTCTCACTTCTCCCACTAAGCCCACAGAACGCCTGGGTGGGGTTCCAATTCCTTGTACAAACTGTGGGTGTAGGACATGATGTTGGAGAAAAGAGAAACCATCAGTTGAGAAATTCTGAGCAAGGATTTAGGGATTTTAGGCCCTAATGGAGGAAGCCAAAATTGGTGTTTAATTGTACATTCCCAGGTTTTGTTCCAAGAGGCAGAAGAACTGGAAATAACTGAAACATGGTCTACATATATACCTTATTTGGCTCAGATTTTTTTATGCCATCCCTAGAACCATGTAGACATCAAAACATCCACCAGCTCACAGCTTTACAAAAGGTAATTCAATTCTTTGTTGTCAATAGAGGAAAGAAAATTATGGAATTTCCCCAAGGTAAATGACTTCACCATATCTGATGACCAATGATCACTAATATTAGATTTTTGTCAATGTTTGGGAAAGAATTGTTCTAAAATTTCCATCAGTACACTGGGTAGACTAAGAGCTTTGGATAGTGCTAATTCATGATCACCTATTCCAAAGTAATCATTTCCCAGATTGATAAGCCATGGTTGGATGAGGTAAATGTCTTCGCCAAGGTCATACAGAGAGTTTGCAGCATTACCCAGGTCTTCTGACTTCAAGTGCAATGATCCTTGTTGCATTTAAAGTAGTCTTTTCCTACCTGGGATTCCCACCAGTTGCAAATTTGTGTTGGAAACAGAATTGATTGTAGTAGTGCTAGTCAGGAGAGCAGTTGCTCAGAGTGTCAGGACATGGGAAGAAGGCCAGGGAATGATGCAATATTACACTAGCCAGTGATGTCATAGCATGATTTCCTAAGTCATTTACATAAATGCAAGTTCTCAAAAAGCCCTGACAAATGCCAGCCAGTGGGATGCAGGCATGGAGAACCAATGGCAAACAGGGGAGGGGAACATATAGGAAACCCAGATTTCCTTGCTCATCACTGTGACAAGCTTCACAGATTCCTCAGAAGCCTGAGAAAACTCCCTTCTGCCCCTCTAATCCAGTGCCTTCCTTCCCTCAGGCACATAAGCTCGAAAGAGCTTTAATTTTCTTCTCTATCTTTCTATTTACTACCACTGACATTCAGGCATTGCCCAGTGCTGCTGAGAGTGACTTCTGGTGTAGTGAAAGCGAGTTTAATAGTGAGACAGGCTACCCAAGAGCTTGACATTCTAAAAATTGGTCTGTCCTCTTCATTACAATTTAGAGCAAATTCTCAATTTTTAAAATTAGAAGCTGTGATTTTGGAGAATCAATCTTATGCAAATGTCATGAAAATATATTTGCTGAGTTTGGAGATGATTTAAGAAAGAACACAGGTGGATACCAAATACTAACACTTCAGTTTTGTTTTGATCCCAAACAGGGAAACATGTATTAATATGGAAGTTTTGTTAAAATGTGTGTGTGTGTGTGTGTGTGTGTGTGTGTGTGTGTGTGTGTGTGTAGGGGTTCACATATGTTAGTCTGGTTGGCAATGCAAGTTTATGAAAATATCTACTTAGACCAAACTCAGAAGAAACTGATAAGACTATGTTAGAAATAAGGAAATAGCTCAGAGTGTGCCAGCCTAGGTCACAGTCTCTCTCTCTCTTTCCACCTCTGCCTCCCTCCCTTTCTCCCTCCCTTCCTCTCTCTTTTTCTCCCTCCCTCTCCCTCCCCCTCCCCCACTGAAATGCAATTTAAGCAGAGCCAAAGACCCCATCACAAGCCACAGATCAAAGCAGTTCACAATATGCTTAGGAATTTTGGATTTGGAGACTTTGCTCAACTGCAGAAGCTGCCTAGAGTGCCACAAAATCTCATCTCATGAAGCTTAAACCAAAAACAATCAACAAGACCCAACCTCTTCATCCCACACAGCATTAGCCTTGCTGGGAACAATCTGGACATCTGCACATTCTCAGCAATAATTCAAACTATTCCTCGTTCCCCATCACTGCCTCCATCTCCCCAAACACCCACTGGAATATCAGAATATCAGAAACTGCATTATTTGGGGCCATTGAGAGGAATTTGTAAATACCTTCTAGGCAGCAGGTCCTCCACAGCCCCGAATGGGTCATTACTTCTTCATTCTTCCTGCTGGTTTCATTATCACTTGTAGATTTAGTCCTGCACACACCTCTGGAATATAACCAGTAGTCCGTGCCCACTGCAATGGTCATTAAACTAAAAGCTGCGAAGGCTCCCACAGTGGTGATCAACATCTGGATACCTCTGTCACACATCCTCATAATTCTTCATGGTACTCTGGATGGCTGGGGGTTGGAGGGGTAGGTTCAATGCCAGAGGGGAAAATCACTTTGCAGCTGGGTAACCTAGGGCAGGCTCTTCCAAAAATTCGGGTCTCCTTTTGTCAGCATCCACAGAGACTTTAGGAAAGCTGGGATTTCCTGTCTGGAGCTCTCTCCGGCTCCCTTGGTCGCCTATGGCCCTTGGAAGGGTGCAGGCTCCAGGGGGTTGGTCCACATCACTGCTGCCTTCTGAGGATCCCTGGATTCCTTTCATTCCTCAGGAGCTTGGTAAAGATGAGGGTCCGTGCAGGGCATGGCTCCGGAGCCTGGAGCTGCCAGCTCGGTTTGAGATGCGCCTGGCTCCTCACAGCCCCGGGAGACTCAAGGCAAAGAAATCCAGAGAGGTCTATGTGTGTGTGTGTGTGCGTGCGTGCGTGTGTGTGCGAGCGCGTGTGCTGGGGGTGAGGGCGGATGGCAAAAAATAGCACTGCTGGGAGGCGAGTCGCTGAGAAGAGTGTTCATTGCTTCCCCAGCCTCCCAGGAAAGCTCTCCGCCTGCTCCTGACACCCCCGCTCAAACTGAAGAAAAGACAGAGTCCTGGGGCGGGGGGCGGGCGGTTTCATCGGAGGGCAAAGGTCCGCGGTGCTGAAGGGACAGCTCCCGCCTGTTGCCCCGCCTCCGCCTCCCTAACGCCCAGGCTTCAGGTCCGTGGTGCTGAAGGGACAGCTCCCCCGCAGCTGCTGTTGTTGCACCCCCGCCTTTGTAGCGCCCGGGCTGGAGACCTGGGGTGCTGAAGGATCGGACCTCCCTCCCGCCGCCCTTCCCCCGTCCCTTTCCAGGCCAGCTAGCCGGCTCGGCTCTGCCTAGTCAATCCCACGCTCCGCTCAAAGTTTCCGGAGCCCAGGGCAGTCGGCGCCCCGGCTCGTCGGCGCTGCAGCACCACCCTGTTCCTCCGCTCCCGGAAGGGTTAAGGAAAGGGGAAGGGGAAAGAAGCCCGCAGCGCACTCTGGCGCGCTCTCAGCTCCCACCAAGCGCGGCGTTCTCCCCCCCACCAATGAGCCAGGCAAGTTTGCCTTTTGCTGCGGGCGCCGCTGGAGCCCACTGGGGAAGACCGAGTCTTCTTAAAGGGACCGGCGACTCCGGGCGACGGATCTATGTCTCACTTGGGCGGGTAGAAAGTGTTGTCACAGGCACATCTGTGTATAGTCTGTCTCAATTTGGTTCCCCAGAAAACAAACCAATATGTCTACCCTCCTTTCTCTGGAGCTCTGGTTTACACCGGAGACAACGTGCTCAGATCAGACCCGGAACTGTTCATATATATATGATCATGTATTCCTAAAAGACAGAAGGAACTGAATGGATATAGACTCTACTGTACACATATCACAGATTTGGGGCGACGGGGTGTGAGATATTGGTCTCTGAATGCACCTCATATATTTTAACATTCTTACATTTGTGTGTGGGGGCATGGGGGTTGATGGATTCAAGGTGAGAGAATCCATGAAAATGTCAGATTCTTTCCAAAGGTCCCTGGAATGTTCATTTGTTAACATCTTTTTCTAAGTTAGACCATGAAGCAGGTGAAGTTAGGTCTGCTTTCCTTGTTAGTCCAAAGTGCAAACGCCGTTGCACACCTGAAAGTTAATGAGACTCTCCCTTTGGAAATAGTGGATGTTGCAAAGGATCAGCACTTGACCATCTTTCTATTACTATGTATTCTGGCATAGGCATGAGCACACACTGAGTTGACTAAGGACAGTCCACAGAATGCCTTTGTTATTATTTTCCTATGGCATGATGGGAGGGATGCCCAGAGGCCAGGTGTTTGGAATTGAGGCTGCTTGGGTTGTTTCTGAGATGTGTCCACGGCCAACTGTCATTTTGAGTGTTATTTAACTGGACAAAAATATAATGGAAGGTAATCATAAACACATATAGTGCCTGGTGCCATCTCTGGCTATCTATCTGAGAGCTTCTATGCAGATGACTGAGTAGTAGCAATGTACTGAAGAGTTCTCAAATGTAGATCACAACTTCTCGGTCACTTTGCTATTTTTTGTTTTTTGTTTTGGTGTTAAGGTCACTTGAAGACTTGATTCTTGGTGTTAAACATACCCTTGCATACATAAGTTTGAATATTCAGTCGTGGTGTTTAAATGTTAACCTGTGCTGTGTTCAATTTAGTTATGAGTTCTGAATGCCTGTGGATTTGTTGCAGAAGAAAAGGATGTATGCAAATATATATATATAGTACCTGTATGCAGTGTTGTGGGCCATGTGAATAGGTTTGCTGCAAATGCATAGCTGTGTACATGGGTGGGTATGCATGCTCTCTATAGGTATAGTGCATGTTTGTGCACCTGTATTCATTTAATTGCATATGCATATATTATGGCTCACGAGCACTGTTTCATGGGCAGGAAGTAGAAATATGAAAAGTCCGACACATAACCAAAGTGGAACACGTGAACTTAGGCCCAGGACCACAGCTCACCTTACCCCCAAAGAACAATAGGAGACAATGGGGAAAGGTACCCAAGGCCTTCTATCAGTTACTTAATTTTTTCTTTTCTTTTAAAAGATTTTATTTATTTATTTGACAAAGAGCAAGAGAGCACAAGCAGGGAGAGCTGCAGGCAGAGGGAGAGGGGGAAGCAGGCTCCCTGTTAAGCAAGGAGCCCAATGTGGGGCTTGATACCAGGACCCTAGGATCATGACCTGAGCCGAAGGCAGATGCTTAACCAACTGAGCCACCCAGGTGCCCCTAATTTTTTTTCTTAAAAAAGAAAATTTGCTTATTAAAATGCTCTGCTTTGACTTTTTTTTTTTTTTTAAGGAAAAATTATCTGTAACTTGAAGGTGAAGTTGGTCTTTCCTGGGAGGGATTATTAATCATGAAATTTTCCTTCCCTCCTCTTAGAAACTTAAATAATATAAAATAATTTAAAAATGACCAAAACAGCTATTCCAGGATCTGTTTCTTTCTTCCCTTACTCCAGTAAGGAACAGAAAGGTCTTTTCTCAAAGCAGGACCACGTAGATGGAAAGTCAATGGGCTTTGGGCTCAGGGAGAGTATGCTCCCATCGCTCCATTCACCAGACCTGCAGTAAAATGAGAACAGCTTCAGCTCCACCCCCACAGCTCTGTGATATAAAGCCAGACAGACAAGGTGTTGTACCCAGGAGCTCCAGCGCAAGGAATAGTGGGGAATAGTCCAAGTAGGATAGTGGGGGGTGGGGAGAGGAGGGTCAGGAGCTCGGGCAGATGGAGGTGATAATTGTAGGTCAGGATGTAGGCAGTGTTTCTGACTGAGAGAAAGGGACATCTGTTATATGATGGAACTTTATACTGAGCCTTTGGCTTGGTGAGGCAGGATCACCCTTTGCAACTTCTGCTCAGGGCCAAAGCTGATCACAGAATGTGGGAAGTACTGAACCTGTGTTTGGAGCAAGGCAGAACACCTGTCTGCAGTGGGAGTGTGGAGGTAGGGAGGCCATCAGTTAGTTCCCCATGATGACTCCCCACTTACTAGGGGGTGACCTCATCCTTTCATTCAATTGAATGTGTAGGCGTATCTACAGGGGTGTGTGGAATCGGCTTCTAAGCCTAGAGTTAATTGCTCATTTATACCACTAGAGGGCTCTTTCCCCAGATCAATTAAGGACCCAAGAGATTCAAAGCACTATCTCTTACAGTGATGGAACTAGGCTCTCATTTTTCATCTCTGTCTCTTTTCTTATTTTTTTGTTGAGAAAAATTGTTTTGCCCGAGCACCTGGGTCTCTCACTTGGTTGAACGTCTGACTCTTGATTTTGGCTCAGGTCATGATCCCAGGGTTGTGAGATCGAGCCCTGGGTCAGACTCCACGCTCAGCCGAGAGTCCGCCTGAGACTCTCCCCCTCTGCCCCTCCCCCTGCTCTTCTCTCTCTCTCCCTCTGGAATCAATAAATAAATCTTTAAAACAGAGAAAAATTGTTCTTCAATCTTCAATCTTCAAGATAAAACCTGCATTTTGAGTTTTTATATCGTCTCTACTGAAGTGGGAAGTTTTAGTCCCAATTCCAAATCTCTGGGAGAGCAAATGATTCGTCTAGCTTGTGTCACATGCCATGTCTTGGCCCAGCCAGCTGTGGTCATGGAGACAGGGTCGTGTGGCACAAACATGGCCATCAGGACCAGCTGCTGTGAGCTGAGGAAGGGAGGAAGAGAAAGTTCTCCGAGTACGAGGAATTTCTGGGCCATCTTAAAAGACTACTACGAAAAATACGCGATTCACATTTGGAGCCCCTGCATGATGCCCAGGGGCTCAGCAGTAAAACGAGATCATGAAACAGAAGACAACATGGCAGGGTTTGGCTGACTTTGAAGATGCTGGAGCTCTCTGCTGGAACTGGAACAGGGCTAAGCATCAATGATACCAAACCAGCTTCACCTTTTGTCTATGCCCTTATTCCAAGGGATGAAGGTGAAAAGGGAACCTTTCTAAACTTGCCTGAGGGACAGGCACTGCATGGGTGTCAGTGCAGGAGAGGGTGAAAACCAAGCAGTCACAGGCCGAGGAGTGTAGCCCCGCCATGTTGTAATTTCTCTTTGATGTTGTTCACACGGTCGAGTTACTAGTTTTCTACTTTCAGATTCAGCTTATGGAAAAAGCACTGAAAGCGAAATGTGGCTATAAAACACATCTTCCCATTAGTGTTTAAACTCCAGCCTTGCCAACCTTTCAGGAACGGAAGCCCCCTGTTCCCTCTTGCTCACACCCAAGCGCTTGTGAGTTCTGTTCCCGCTGCATACAGAGGTGATGGGACAGAGGATGGTGGAGGCGACGGGAGCGATGGCAGGGATGCCACACCCTAATATTACAAAGAGAACAGCCAAGAGTTGATGAAAGGAGAACCAGAGGCTGGAGCAGGTTATGGACAGTGACAAAGCCAACAAACAGAGGAACTAAAAATATCCTACAACTGTGTTTGGGGTGAAGCAAGTTGAACTAAGACAGAAATGCGTAACTGTGGTTACCTTTGGGGGAGAGGGACAGGCCTGAGACTGGTCCCAGATAGGGCCTTCCATCCTATTTGGTGTTTTCAAATCTTGCGCGTGTATACTTTGATAAATGTTTAAAGTCAATTAAAAAATAAATGAAAACAGTATGCGGCTTGCCACCTGTCCATCTCTCTCAGCCACCTCCTGCTTTATCAGGATAGAAATGCCAGGTGTTTCCGTGACTCATCTGTCTATTCCCTGTGCCTGGAATGCTCTTCCCTGAGATATTCTTTTTGTTAAAAAAAAAAAAAAAAGCAAAAACCACATTTATTTCAAAATAATTTTGCATCTACATAAAAGTTGCTGCTACCAGATGTTCGCTTGGTTCAATCCCTCCCTTCATTCATATCTCAGCTCAAATGTCACTTTCTCACAGAATCCTTTTTTAACTGCTCTATCCAAAATAACACCTTGCTCTTCTCTCCAGCCTGTCCCTCTGTTTTGGCTCTCTCCACAGCACGCACTAATATGTGACATTACCCTGTGGATATCTGTACGCGTATGGACACAGGTGTGTAGGTATGTTTCTGGGTTTATTGTCATCTCCCCGACGAGAGAGAAAAGACTTCCAGGAGGACAGGCGTTTTGTCTTGTTCACATTTAAATTAGAAGACCCTGGAACAGTGCCCGGAATATAGTAGGCACTCAATTAGCATTTGATGAATCAATTAATTGCATAAAGAGAATCGTTACATTTCACACACTGCAACAGGCACTGGAAAGTCAGTAAGAAGCCAGACAGACATGTTCTCAAGCATTTGGAACTCTCAGTCCACTAGAGAGGACGGACATAATTGCACAGCCATAGTGGATGCTGCTGGTACCCCCCAGATGCCCAGATCCCCTTTACTGGGTTGGTGTGTTTCTGCTCCGGCCTTGACCTCTTTAGCCCCCCTGCCTGCTCTCAGCTGCCCATTCTTGGGAGAATTGCTCTCAGCTGATGGGAGCAGCTGAACCCAGGAACTTCTAGGCCCTCCCTCAGGGGCAGCCTGCAGTCAATGAGGGTGCAAAAGGCTGCCCTCTTGTCAGGGAGACAATGCTGTGGTGCATGTGATGCTCCAGAATCTTCCATGGGCCAGGTCAAGGCTAGACTTTACCTAGGACCACACCCTTGTTTGACTTTGTCCCTTTTCCCTGTGGTTCTCGAACTTTTAGTGTGCATCAGAATCGCTTAAAAGACTGGCTGAATAGCAGATCACTGAGTTTCACCCCCAGAGCTTCTAGCATGGTTCTCAAAAATTCTCATTTCTGGTAAGTTCCTGGGTGATGCTAAGGGTGCTGAGAAACCACAAGTGGAGAATCACTGTCTTCCTCATGCTGCTCCCCATACGCCCTTACAGGTTTTCCCTAAAGATCCCTCGTTCTATAAGTCACATTAGTGGAATCCTGCCTCAGGCTCTGCTCCTAGGAAACTCTACCTAAGACAACAAGGAGGGCTGGCAAGTGCTCTGCTAGGGGAAGAGCAGGTTCAGGGACAATTAATGTCGTTGAGGGTCATTGAAGAAGGCTTCATAGAGGAGGCTCCATTTACACTAAACCCTTAAGGATGGGTAGCCAAGTGAAGAGCTGGGGAAATTCTGTTCCAGGCAGTTGGACTAGCGTGTTCAAAAGATGGTGCTGGATGAATGTGAAGGAATGAAAGAAGTTTAGTATGGCATGTGTATAATGTGGGGTTAGTGTGGCTCACTCTTCATGCTTGACCATTATGTACAGAAAAGATGTTTGGCCATGAATACTCTTCCAGAAAATATTTGAAACGTATTCACTTTTTGGAGGAACTATATTGCCAAATAGTTCCAAGCCTGATATGTAGCAACCTGTGAATATTAAACCTCAAAACAAGAAAATCCCGAAAAGATCCTTGAGCCCAGTGGAGAGCTTGTCCTCCCCCATTTCACCTCAGATGAGTCCAGGAAGAGAGATGGACCGAGAAGAATCTCCCAGAGGGCGGATAGAAGGGTGATGGAAAGCAAGAGATAAGGGAGTTCCTCCTTGCTCGCTAGGAAACTTCTCCCATTCTCGGGAAAAAAAATTTTTTGTCATTCCTACTCAATTGGATTTGATCATTCCTACGAACCTTGACGGCTGTGTGTACCCCAGTCTCTGCTTTTAAAAGGAGCTCTTATTCCAGGCCAGGACTGCTTATCTCCAAAATTCTTATTACATGACAAAAATAGATTCAATTTATTTCATCGCTTTTCAAGTTTAGCAGATGAACATAAATCCCAATTTATACAGATGACAAGAAGTGAAATTAGAGAAGTAGGCTATCTAGTCCCAGTTGGCA